>NC_136424.1:242965052-243621552 GCF_052625555.1 Lactuca saligna | reverse complement strand
AGCGAAAGTCTCTTCATAGTCAATGCCTTCCTCCTGACAGTATCCTTTGACGACCAGACGAGCTTCGTTTCTGATAACATTCCCTTCCTTGTCGAGTTTGTTCCGAAAGACCCATTTGAGACCAACAACCGAGGCATGTGGAGGAGTTGGAATAAGACGCCAGACCTTGTTCCTTTCAAATTCATTCAGTTTGTCTTGCATTGCTTGAACCCAATCAGAGTGATCAAGAGCAGTTTTAACTGTCTTTGGTTCAACTTTGGATACGAATGAGTTAAACATGCAGAATTCGACTTTTGAGTACAAGGATGCTTGTTTTGCCTTGAGTTGTGATCGGGTCAGAACTGATTCTGAGATATTCCCGACAACTTGAGAGATAGGATGATTTCTTGTCCATTTGGTGAGAGGAGGGAAGTTTGGATCAAAGGATGGATCCAATTCAGCATTTATCATTTCTTCTGGTTCGGACAGACTGTCGAAGTCGGATGCCATATCAGCACCCCTCGACATTTGATCTTGCAGGAATGTCTTGTGAATCTTGACCTATAGGGGTTTCCTGAGGTGATGATCTTTCGGGTGTTGATGAACCTATGGTTGGAGAGGCTCTGTCGTTTGGTGAGACACTCTCGGTTGGTGAGACACTCTCGGTTGGTGAAGCACTCTCGGTTGGTGAAGCACTCTCGGTTGGTGGTTGAGACCTTAGCTCCCCCTCAACTTGTGAACTTGGCTGGGATGCAGGTGGATCCTCCCCCTCTACTGATGCATTGTGTTGAGGAGGGTCTTGTGAACTCGATTCCTCTTCATTCAGTCTTCTTGTAGCATCATCAATAAGTTGCTTCAAGTTATCTACCCTGTTGTCTGCTGCACTGGCTTCAGAAAGAGTGGCCTTCTCTGGTTCATCAAAAAGCTCCATGAATTTCTCGAATAGATTGGCGATTGAGGCTGTGACTTGGCCAGTTTGAGGAAAGATTTCTCCAGCTGTGTCTTCGTTGGCCTGTAGCTTCTTAACATAGCTATCATCAAAAGTCACGTAGTAAGTTTCTTCGATCTTCTTTGAACGCTTGTTTAACACTCTGTATGCTTTGGAAGTAAGAGAATAACCCAGAAATATCCCTTCATCAGCTTTGACATCAAACTTGTTGCGGTGTTCTTTGGAATTGAAAATGAAGCATCTGGAACTGAACACATGGAAAAACTTCACGTTTGGCTTCCTGTTGTTGATGATCTCATAAGGAGTGAGAGTGAAGCGTTTGTTAAGATACGACCTGTTCTGTGTAAAACAAGTAGCATAAATAGCATCAGCCCAAAAATATAAAGGTAAGGAAGCAAAACTTAGCATTGTTCGGGCAGCTTCACATAAGGTTCGGTTTCGTCTTTCGACAATTCCGTTCTGTTGAGGTGTGTAAGGAGCTGAGAAGTTGTGACTGATCCCCTTTTCTTCCAGGAATTCTTCAAATTCTTTATTTTTGAACTCCAACCCATTGTCACTCCTGATGTTGCGAACGACCTTCTTTAGCTGTACTTCAATCTGCTTGATGAACACTTTTAGCTTGTGAGTGGCTTCAGATTTAAGCTTCAAAAAGAACACCCATGTAAAACGTGAAAAGTCATCAACAATAACAAGAATATACTTGCTACCACCAATGCTTTCTACAGAAGATGGACCACATAAATCAATATGAAGTAATTCCAGTGGTTCAATGACTTTAGTGTTTATTATGGATGGATGACTTTGACGACTCTGCTTTCCCATTTCACATGCAGCACACAGATGATCTCTGTCATATTTGAGAAATGGGAGACCCCTCACATGACTTCCAGTGGCAAGTTTGTTGATATCTTTGAAGTTGAGATGAGAGAGTCTTCTGTGCCACAACCAACTTTCGTCAGATGGTGCCTCGGATAACAGACAGATGGCTGGGTTTCCTTTGATCGGTTTGAGATTAAGGGGAAACATTTCACCTTTGCGCTCTGATTGGAGAATAACTTTGTTCGTCTTTTTCTCGATAATTTCTGAACCTTCATCATCGAATGAGACTTTGAGGCCAGTACCTCCAACAAGCTGAGATACACTGATGAGATTGTGTTGTAATCCCTCTACATATGCAACTTTCCTAATTGAGAAATCACCGTTTGTAATCATCCCGTAGCCTTTGATTGTTCCGAAGGAATTGTTCCCAAATTTGACATTACCACCATTGGAAAGAGATCTGAATTCCCTAAGTTCTTCCTTCCTCCCTGTCATGTGACACGAGCAGCCACTATCAATGTACCATTCTTCGTCATACTGCTTGTCACTAATAACCTGCAAAAATTAAGCAGATTTAGGAACCCAGAGCTTTTTGGGTCCTCGTGAGTTGTTTGCGGGAATAGTAAGAGAGATGTCAACAACATATGTTATTTTTATTAGTGTTGTATTATCTTTTCTTTTGATGGTGAAAACCTTGATTTTATTTGGATTTGATGGTTTCAGTATTGATTTTGATTCGGTATCTGAAACCTTCTGTTTCCATTTTTGATCAGCTGATGACTGAGATTTTTGAGAAGAAACAGAGTGGACTTGAGGACGAGAAGAGACAGAGGATTTTGAAGAGATAGAAAAGTTAGAATTAGATGACTTAGAATGGGATGACTCCTTGATTGAAGATTTTGGGTGATTCTTTTGCTTTTGATTAACGGAAGTACCAACTTTAGAGTTTTGACCTCTTTTAATTCCCAAACCGAACCTGTGCTTTTGGTTGAAATCATTCTCTGAACCGAATCTATACGTTTGGTTGTTGTTGTGCTCTGAGCCGAACCTCTGCTTTCGGTTGTTGTTCTGCTCAGAACCGAGACTCTGCGTTCGGTTGTTGTTCTGCTCAGAACCGAGACTTTGCATTCGGTTGTCGTTTCTCTCCGTCGATCCATCAGGATTTTTCACTGGTTCTAAATTCCTGTCTTGATGTGAGAAGTAGGCATTTTGCGATTGCCAAAACTATTTTCTTTCGGAGAGATTTTTCCTGTATCTCTGATTCCTTTCCCTTTTTTGACTTCTCATCTGCTTCGGTCGATGATGGACGTTGGCTTTATGTTTTTGATTTTCATTGGTTGAACCACTCTGAACCGATGTTGTTTTGCTTGGAGATGTGACTTCTTTTGCAGGAATTTCTTTCTCTTGAGGGACATCTTTTGTTCCACTGGTACTTGGCACGTTGAAGCAATCAGGTTTATTTAAAGGTTCTGGAACGTATCTGCCTTTGCTTTTCCATGAAGTCCTTTCAGACAGACCAACCGTTTCATCAGCATTGTCAATGGGAGCCGACCAGAAGAACTCATCACAACCATCAGCATTGTCTTCGTTCACAATAGCTGGTAGTTCAGCAGTCTGATGTTCGGTTACACCTGTGACTTTGTATACCTGATTCGGAGTGGTCCTAACTTTTTGGTATACAACTGCCTTCTCTACAAGAATCGGGGACTTTTGTTGGGACAACCGAGCGAATTCCACAGAATTTTCTGAGATGAGATTTTTGTGGCTCTCGGGTTCATTTTTGACAAATTCTGAGCAATCAACTGTGTCCTCTACAGAAATTTCACTCATGTTATCATCCTCATTAAGCTCAGATGCATTTTCAACATCAATTTTATTTTCCGAGCTTAAGTTGACATTCAGTGAGTCAAATTTTTGTATAGTTTCGGTTCTAAGCTTCAGTTTATCATTTTCATCCAAAAGATTTTTGAGCATATTCTTGTGGTCCTTGGATTTTATGAAAGATTCAATTTTGTCCAGTCCATATAAATATGTTGGATTAACATCCTCAGACGAAATAATACTCTCACAATTAAATGCATCAGCATCAATTTCATCTTCCTTAAACTCAAGAAAGGGTAAAATCATGCGATGAATCTTTTGCCCTATTTTGCAATTTAAATGAAGCTGAGTAATATTAGTATAAAGACGTTTGGCAATCAGACAAAAAACATTTCGCTGTTTCAAAAGCTTTAAATTATCTCTTTGCAAATAGATGTTTTCATCTTTTATTTTGATTAACTCTGACTCCTTCAGTTCGATCCACATCCGCCGTTCCTCACTCTTCGAAGACACCCTGCTTAATTGATCAGTTAGGTTAGAATTGGTGACCCGAGTTTGAGTTAAACTACTATCTAGATGAGAGATTCTTGAATTAACACTTTTTAATTCCTTTTCATATGAGCATTGTGGGACTTTAAATGAGACAAAAACTGATTGTACCTTCTTGATCAGTTCATCAAGTTCGCTGAACTGCTCGCTGAGAGGTTTGGCGATAAAGCATAGATTCTGCTGTTCTTTGTCTTCATTCCCACCATCAGTGTTGTATCCTCTCATCTGAGAAACGTCGGACACCATCAAGCATCTTCCTCCACTGCTCTCTTCTTTCGCTACATAGGCCTTTCCATGTGAAGGCTTCCTCACTTCATCATCTTCAGAGTCGGTTGACCAAACCTCCACGCCACCGAACTCATCATCAGCTACCGAGCCCTGCACAATTAAAGCATTCATGGAAGGGTTAGCAGTAGATTTCTTCTTCCTTAACTCATCAAGCTTTTTCATCAACACAACTTCTTCATCATTTTCTTCGTTCTTTTCTGCCATCTTTTTGAGGACGCAATCTTTTGCATAGTGGTTCTTTCCTCCACAATAATAGCAGCTCACTCTAGAATCTCCTTCAGCCTTCTGTTCCTTCTTTGCTTCTTCAGCTTTCGGTTCATCTTTGACTTTTTCAGTGCTATAGCTTCCTTGCCAGTTTTGGTTCCTATTTGTGGGGAATCTCTTCTTGATGAATCTCTTAGGATTTGACACCATCATAGCATAGTCTTTAGATGTGAGATCATAATCATCCTAGTTGAGATCTTCGTCCTCTATCACAACTTTTCTTTTCGACAGGAGTGCTAATGAACCCAGACTTGAAACCACGGTCTTCTCCTGCAACACAATCTTTTCCTGAGATTTTAGGATGCCCACCAGTTTCGCCAAAGAGTAGGATTTGAATTGCTCGTGTGCTTTAACTGTGGACACAAGTGCTCTCCACTCAGACCTGAGTCCATTTAAAAAAGTAACCTTCTGTTCGATAAGCTTCCTTTCGATGTCATGTTTGATCATCTTGCTAAGAAGATGATTGAAGCGATCAAACGTTTGAGTCACTGTTTCTTCTGTTCCTTTCTTGAACTCACCAAACTCAGACAAGAGTAAGGTTTGAATGGAGTGTCAAGATCTTCATCTGTAGAGTACAATTCACGTAGCCTGTCCCATATCTCTTTAGCAGTTGTGCATGAACTTACCAGCCTAAAGGTATCGGATTGAATTGCAAATCTAATCAATCTTAGCGCTTTGATATTGCACTGAAAATTAACTTTTCATCTTGCGCTACATCTTTAACATCTTTCAGGAGATCATTATACTCCTTTTGAGTTTTAATAATCCTTGAAGTTGCTGAATGAGAAAACGGTCCAGAGATAATTGCTTCCTAGATAAGGTATCCATTATCCTCAGATCCTATGACATAATCTTCAAAGTGATTCGCCCAGACTTCATAATCATGGGTGTAGAGGATGGGAAGCTTTGTCGTTGATCCAATGCTGTTTGAAATATTGATGGGATTGGATTGTGACTCGTCCATAATTGATCGAATAACCTGTTCAAAGATCAGACTTGTAATATATCGAATCAGGGCAAAGATAATAAATATTGAGATACGTCAATTATGAGATGACGGCTCAATAAATATCAATGAATGCGGAATAACCCTAATCGAAGCTTTTTCACAGAAAAGAAGTGTATGGATTACACAGTCTCCTGCTCTGATACCAATTGATGAGATTAAAACAAACTTAAAGATCGATTAGATCTATGAAACAGGTAGATAAATGACTAAGTAAACAATTAAGAACAAGCTAATGAATCAAAAGGTGTCGAATGATTCAATAAACAATCCACAGAAGAGCTCGATAAAGAACGTCAACTGTAGAGGATTTTAGGGTTTACAATATTCAATGAGAGTGACGACCGTTACTATACGCATACATGCATGCATATATTTATAATGAAACCCTAACAGTTTTTCTAAGAAAAGGAAGGCTAATCTAGCTGAACACGGATTGACAAGCCCAATCCGGTTGTAAAACAAAAGGGCCCAAGACGCAACTCTATTATCTTCAACAATAAGTTGTCAAAACATTTCAAAATGCGTTTAAAGTTATGTTACTTTATAGTTATACAAAACTCTGTTTTTAAAGTACAAGCATAACTTAGTAGATAAATGAGTCTTTTCAATAACAGTCAAGGTAGAACATTAGTAAACTATTATAGGTATAGTTTAGGAGAATGCTATTCTTTACTTCTAATACAATGAAGCACACAAAGAAACAGTAGCATAACAGAAGAAACAGTGAAGAGAATCAAACAGTGAAGAGAAGCAAACAATACCATAATAGAACAAACAGTGAAGAGAATCAAACAATACCATAACAGAACATACAGTGAAGAGAATCAAACAGTACCAGAATAGAATATAACAAACAGGGTAAGTTACTATAGCATGAGAACACACAAACAGGATCTAATTATATCAATGAATCACTAACACATTAGTGATAGTTATATTGGGTATACATGATCATATAAATTTAATGTGAGTTACATGGCTTCCATGGATTTGCCTTAATCTCTTTTCATTGAGAGCGTTTAGTAGGGGTTCTAGCTTTCACATTATGACCGTAATAAGACAAATATGTTTTTAGGTTATTAGTACATCTGCATGTCATTATAAACGACATTTGTGTACTTACTTTTCCCATTACTTTCATAAAGTGATAGTACCACTTGAAAGTTGATCTATTTTCTAGTCAAGGTAGTTATAAATTAGGGAGAATATACTTTTACATTTGACAAAGGAACAGTAGGGTTTAACTCAGAAAAAAAGATGCCTTGGTAGAAGGCTACGATTAAAGGTTAGGATCATGATGCTAACTTTATGATTCCTTAATGTTTACACTATAGGATACCTATATGCTAGTAGATTCTGACAGATAAAAGGATGTGTGCTCTTCGCTGTAATTCTTGTTCCCGTTGGATGTGGGCTTGCACTGAGGTCACCCAATCTATTATTTACCCGAATCAATATATATCTATGGTTAGTATACATTAAGTCATCATAAGGTACCAGGTATGGATCAAGTCATAGGACACAGAGTCAACGCACAGTTATTCTAGTACGAAACTTACCTATCAAAGTTAGTATTTTTGTTATACAAAACTAGAGATTTCCTAGAAAAGGGCTTAGTCCATTTATTAAGCCAGTACACTTTTAGAGACTTTAGGTGAATTAACTCTATAACACCTTAGTTTATACACCATGTTTATATATAAAACTAATATCCAATAGATATTTAAATGTGTGTTTACCCCCGACATCCTGTTCCCCCAATTAACTATCTACCCGATATCAGATTATATATAGCAGTATAAACAAAGCTATTATAAAAGTAATCACCGTAGTCATTATTTTACTCTAAGAAAAATAGGTTTTCTTAAAAGAACTCTCCATTAGATATAAAGGAACCATTACAAATAACTCCATAAGTAACAAGTGATTACACCAAGGTTATATATGACAATGATCTAACAACCAATGGAATATGTGTTATCCGCCTTACTTGTTGTTCCCCGTTGGGTTGTAAGTTTAGGGCAGATGCACACAATCGATTGTTTATTTACTCTAAGTATATATAACTTGTACACACTTAGTACGCATAGAAAGGCTTGTAGTGTAATTTTACTTAACTTTCATTAAAGTAGGAAACATAGGATTTTCTAGAGGAACAAACAAACTTTTCAAAACAGAACTTACAACTTACATCACTTGTGCATATACATTTTCAACCACATTTTACAGCTTACTCACATCACTAAAATCTTATGAACTCACCAGCTTAATTGCTGATCAACTCTTTCAAATAACCTGTATTCTCAGGAGACTATTAGACAGGTGCTCGTGCTGGGACTTCAGAAGATGGAGCGTTATAACTTCAAGTCTTGTTTTGTTATTTGTTTATGACTTCTATGTTTTGTGAACACACACATTGTAAACACTTTCTTTCTAAGTGAAATGGTTGTTCATTACTTGCTTACAATATACATATCTTGTGATACTTGAGATGACGTCCTCCACCCCCGAACGTGTCCGCCGTTCCGGTTTTGGGGTGTGACAGACTGGTATCAGAGCATTGTTTATAGTGAACTAAGTATATCAACCGAAAAAAGATATACATCTATAAATACAATGGGGCTTGTGCTCTGGATAATGATATATTTTAGAGTATAACTGCAAGTTATAAAAATATACTTACTTGCTCATACATGTACACAATAGAACTAGTGTCACGAGGAGAACAAAGCTAAAAGTATTTAAAGGTTGGGCACTATCGTCAACCCGAACAATTATCTAATCATAGCTAGGATCAATATAGCATGATCAACTATATTCATTCGAGATGTGACCAACATGTGTTTAGGAATGATGTGATGTTGCAACAGGGTTAAAACTTATCGGAACACCAGTGAAGAGAACGCCAGAACAAGTATAGTTAGAGTTAGAGTACTATGGGAGTATTCTATGATACGATAGCGCGATAACAAGTGTAGAACATACCAAGTACATTACGTAAGAATACTATAGGAGTATTTTAGTCCAGATAAATAACTTATGTGATAACTTTAAAGACCCTTGCGGATAGATCTATAATCTTACAGGGTATATTTATAAAGTTTTATATATAATCAAGATCTTATAGACATAGGATTTGTGACCGATGCTTCGCTATCCATTCCTTTTATGGAAGTAGTGTTAAGGTGGGATCAATTATTCGAAGGTCTATTTGATCTTCAATTATATACAATACAAACTGCTGTACCTTGTACAATTATAGGGGGATTTCGTAAGGATCACCCCATAAAGTTACCTTAAAGCTCATAGGTTCTTTAGTCACTTTCATTCTCGCACGACAAGCCCAAATAGATGTAACCACTTCCTCATAGTATACAATAGAAGAGTTCAGGAGGAATAAGGACAAGTTCATGAGAAGATTTCAAGGAGAGATCAGCCGAAGTAACCAAAACATCTTATGCGTCACACTAATAAATGTTAATTAGGTTAATTTATCGAGCGAGTGGAAACACTGCTCACATTACATGTGTTAGAATTACTTTCTTACATGCAGCTGGTAACAGTTATCCAGGAAACATATATTCATTCGAGGATAGTTATTTCAAATTCATAGAGTTTATTAGGTATCGACTCATTTATGAATTGTTCCTAGAACCCTGTGGAAGTCACGACCCGATACATCTAGAACTAGGATAACCTTGTCTTTTCAGCTTTTGGCTTGTGTCCATTGCTATAGGCATATTCTGCCTCATCTTTGTTTTCTTATAGCAAAGATGCCTCCTCACATATCACCCAGGCACACTACTCCGATAACTCCCATACCTTCTCCACAAATCGATGCAACAACTCTGAACGCTGCAGTAGCCACAGCTGTGGCAACAACCATGGCACAATATCACCCCATCGGTATAGGTGGAGGTGAAACGCCTACTGATTCTACTCAAGGTGAGGTAACTATGTGCCAGGGAGAGTTCTCCTACAAAGACTTCACCAGATGCCAACCATTGTCCTTTAAAGGGACTGAAGGAGTCATTGCACTCATGCAATGGTTCGAGAAAATAGAGTCGGTCTTCGAAATCTGTTTATGCACTGAAGGAAGCAAAGTGAAGTTTGCTGCATGCACCTTCGATGGCAAGGCCCTAACATGGTGGAATAGCCATGCTAAGTCACTGACCCTATCAGTGGCAAACTCAATAGGTTGGGAAAACCTAATAGAGTTAATGTGGGTAGAATATTGCCCGTTATGCGAGATTCAAAAGCTGTGACAAGAGCTGTGGGATCTCACTATGGTCAGCTCAGACATAGTGACCTACACCGACCGGTTCAGCGAACTAGCAGCTCTATGCCCCGAGATGATTACCACGGAGAGAAAGAATATAGAAAGATACATTTGGGTCTGACTGCTCCGACCCAAGGAAATGTGTTGTCTTCTAACCCAGCCACGTTCGATAGTGCTAAACGCCTGGCTCAGCGACTCGTCGACCATGGAGTCCGCCATGGTGTAAAAGTCCCTATTCCTGAGTCATCTAGGGAAAAGGACTATAATCAGAAGTCAGAGAACAAGAGGAAGAAGAAGAGAACAACACAAGACATCCCACAAGAGCAACGAATGAGTACTATGTACGCCGCTACGATGCCTACTGCTTCAGCACCTGCCAGTCGTTATGCTAGAAACATTCCGAAATGTGGAAAATGCAATTTCCACCACACCAGAGTATGCCGAGAAATGCAGTGTATGAACTGCCACATAAATGGACACACCATCCGTTACTGCAGGGCGCCGGCCCAACCGATCTCCTAAGTCCTCGGAACTGAAGAAAACCAAGCCTTCTATGGCTGTGGTGAGACTGGACACCGTTAGAAGAACTGCCCGATAATCAGAAACTCAGGAGCGGATGGACGTATTCTGATGATCACCGCAGGAGAATCTACCCGGACTCATCAACGAGTAGTGGTACGTTTTCAAAATGGTAATTACTTTTAAAATTAATTTATATTCACATAAGATTAAAATTTGGGGATAACACTTAAAAGTAACAATAACAACTCACATGTTGAAATAGGTCGTAATATTTAGGAGAAATAAAAGATCCCTTAGAGAAACTATTATGGCTCACCATATACATGAGGGTTGTGCGCAACTAAGATGTTGCAGACTTAGAGTAAGTGTGTAACAACCCGAAATTTCCGCGTCTTTTTAAAAGTAACTTTTTCATAAATCAACTCGCGCAACCGATCGTCGTTCCGATTTTCGATTTCTACGTTTAATTAAGTCATTAATTAGTACACATTTAAAATGACTTAATGGGTGTCTTAATACATTTAGAAATCAATTTAACACCCAACTTTAGTGATCGGAATAATTCTAGAATTTACCGTATCGGGTTACGGTAACTTAATCGGGTACGACCAAAAACCCCGTCTAACGCCGGTATCGGGTAGAATTCCACCGTGTCCAAAACTTAAACACTATATAAACGTGTTTAGGACTTCATTTGAAGCCTTTGGTCAAATTATCACTAAACTCTTACAACCTCTCTCCTCAAGCTAGAATTAAGGTCCAAATCACAAGTTTAAAGCTTCAAACCTTTAAGGTAACCTCCCTAACATGTTATTCAACACCTTTAGCCTTCAAATTGATGAAATAATTGAGTTTTAGGTCCAAGAACATGAGTTTACGGCCAACGAACAATCTTGGGCCGTAAACTCTATTTAATGGGGTTGTAAGCCCTTAAACTCCTTCCTAAACTCAATTGGACTTTAGATATGGCTATGGGACTTCAAGATATGGACTTAGGACATTTAAAACTGTGATTTTGAGCCATTTAAAGGAGTTTACGGCCAAGGCATAAGCTTAGGCCGTAAACTCAAGTAAAAGGGGTTTTTCATGCCCTAAAACCCTTCCAAATCACTCCTATGGCTTAGATATGAATTGTAGGACCTTGGTTTTAGCATTTGGACACTTGAAACATGAATTTTGTGGGACTTATGTGAGTTTACGGCCAAGGATAGTGCTTGGGCCGTAAACTCCCCAAAATGTGACATAAATCCAATTCTAAGGTGTTAGAAAGCCATCCAACACCACCAAAAGACTTGGAATAAATCAAGGGACCAACCAAAAATGCTTTAAGGGTCTAAAACACATCATTTGTGGGACTTATAAGGGTTTATGGCCAAGGCTTGTTCTTGGGCTGTAAACTCCAAAACTTTTGGTGTTAGAATGCAAACTAAACACCCCTAAAGCCTTTAGATGAATTTTAGAAGCCCTTCTATGCAAGTTTTAGACCTTGAAACACTTTGTATGACCCTACATTAGAGTTTACGGCCATGAGGAGGGTCTCATGGGCCGTAAACTCCATAACACCCCTCAAATGTCACATAAAAATCATACTAGGTCTTGGAATAATCTTATGAATCACATATGATTTGTTTTAACAACATTTGACACCCGTTTCATGAAGATTAAGGAGTTTACGGCCAGGAGCCTATACTGGGCCGTAAACTCCCATAAAATAAGCATTTTGATGATTTACATTCAGTCCAAGTGTTCCAAGACAATTTAGAAAATCCATTCTAGCAACCTCTAGGTCCATTTGAGCCCTTAAACCCTCAAAACCACACCAACATGAGTTTACGGCCGTAAACTCATGTGTGAGTGTGTTTCATGGTTGTAAACTCATTTAAATGTTTACTTATGGAGAGTAAACTCATGTCCCAAGTCCCTAGTGCCATTACAAGTCCGAAGATGTCACCCGGGTCACTCCAAACGCTCGTTTTGAGGTGTTTAACCTCATTGGAGTGTAATGTTCCATATGATTAGCGAATGTATCTCTAATTGTATATATATGGACATTATATCATTTTACATAGGGTCATCGTGAGTAATCAAACCCCGAACCGACGTCTAGCATTCAAAACCGACACGTTTCCGAGTCCGGTGAGTTCATACCCCTACCCTTTTTCACTGTTTTCACTGTTTTCAGGGGGGAACACAAGCAAAGTACAAGGAAATTCTTGTACTCATAACATGTTTTCAAATGTGTGTTTCATATTCTTATGCTTTTATAACTGATAACTACAACTGATAATAGATCGAACATACAAATCACGTAACATATATTTGTGAAATAAGTCTTTAAACTAGTATGTTTTACATGTATTTCACAAATGGTTTTCCACATTTATCAGTTAAAAGCATGACATTAAAACATTTGAATATAATAACTGTACACTGTTTTGTCCTCGGTAACACTCCACGCACATACGCGAGTGGAGGACTTTCATATTATTACTAGTAAATTTGTTATTCCGGTACGATTGGAGACACGTCCTCGGAGAACACTCCACCTGGATTACGCGAGTGGAGGACTACACCCATAACTAGAATCTCTGGTATTTAGAGAGCGTGACTTGAGTGTATAGATCTATACGGGGCTGACTACCCCACACCTGGCTGCTAGCTACAGCCGAACCGAAATGGTTCAAAGGTGACGAAAGTCATAAATATGTGGACGACTTATTGCCACAGGTTTCAGTCTATTGTATGGTTATGGAACTCGCAATTAGGATAACAGAGATTTACTTACAGTAATAATGGATTACTTTATACATTGTTTACATCTTTTACTTACTGTAACTAACATGCAGGAAGGTACGGGACCTTCCTGGGGAAAACATGGAATCTAATCACGATTACATCTTTTACATCTTTCACATCGTTTACATAAGATACATACATGCAGGAAAGCATGGGGCTTTCCTGGGTAGCACTTACATAACTAGAAAGAGTCACAGAATGGATAACATTACATCTTTTACAATTTGTAACATACAATAAGGAAAGTATGGGACTTTCCTGGTAACACATGATAAGTAAACAGAACAGTTTAACCAGTCACATGAGTAAACATGTTTTCTGTGTACAAACTTACTATACTTTACATTTGTGAAACAATAACCAACTTTTAAGAAAATACGGTATTTTCTTGGTGTACATAACATTTCAGAAATAGAAAGGAAACCGATACATTTTCGTAAAACAAAACCGTTTATGAACTCACCAGCTTTATGCTGATTTTCAAATCGCTTGTGTTCTCAGGTCAGCGTTAGAACAGGTACCCTAAGATCCTTTTGCATGAAGACGGCGTACATGAAGATCCGTTACATTTTGTCTATATATACTATGTATCACAACTGTACAAACTTTACTTTTGAAACAACTGTAAAACTGTTATTATGTAATGTAATGCTTGTTTTACTTTACTTACTATGTACATTGGATTTGATACTCAACACAGTAGTCAACCCCGGAAATGTATTCCGCCTTCGGTTTTCGGGGTGTGACAAAGTGACTTCGCTTAGGTCCTCGTTCCTTAAATGGTTGAGGATTTGAGGCAGAGATACTCAGTCGACTTCCTGGCTCATCTTAAGTATTCACAACTTGTATATTACGGGCGATGGTAGTGGTACCATGGGGGAATCATGATATAAAAGTATCCCTTCAATTAGTAAATAACTTTTATTTGTATATATGAGCACATAGTGGTACGATACATAGGAGTGTTAACTTCAAATAGAAAACAGGAAACACGAGAACAGTTACAAGGAGTACATTGTTGAACATAATAGGAGTACAGTATCGAGCATACCACGGATGCATCGTCGTTTATCAGATGTTTCTTTCATTTGACCAAAACTTTGTTCAGTATAGAGTCCATGGTTATCTTCCGTCATGAGTTGGCGTGGTCCTCACCATACTGAGTTCATAGGTCTCCATCGCTTCGATCGGCAAGTTCTCAAAACTTTCATCATTCGTATCGAAAGTCCAACTTAAATCAAAAAATATTTTCTTTCGCATTCTAAAACCCCGAAGTACTCGTACGAAAAGTACTTTGTCCTCCAAAGCCTTATCGTCATATACCTGCAGATCGTCACGAAATACCACTCGTTTAGCAGACCAAGTTCGAGCACAGAGGCTATGGACGAATACAGCCCGCCTATTATTATTTAGTATATACGCGAGGGTGGTATATGAGTATGATTACGCTGATATAGTATGTGTGTTTCCGCCCTATCTCCTGTTTCCCGTTAGGTTGTGGACATGGGGGAGAGTCGCACATCCGATAGTCCTACTAATCCTAATTATACACGGCTTGTATACACGAGGTAATGATAGATGGACCAAGTATGAATGCTATCAAGAACACCAGGGCAAAGTTGCCAGGTCTAGGAGTGAGTATACTACAAATCAGAAGAGCGTAATCCTAGTAGTAATGCTAAAAGTGCTAATTTCTGAACAAAATTCATTCTAACGGGGGGATGATGTGACAACCCAAACATTTCTATTATGTACAACCATCCACTTCAATATGAGTCAAAACTGTTTCTGCTAACTATCAAACTTTTTGGAATAAGTTTGAGTGTTTTAAAGTTAGTGCTTCAGAAGATATCAGGAAAGTGGATACCCTAGGGTTTATTATGTAGCAATCAGTGCCAAAACTTAAAGAGTTTGGAGTTTACGGTCCAAAATGGAATTGAGACCGTAAACCCTAAAGGCTATTTAAGTGATACTTAGATATTTTATTCACTTTTTCACATTTCCAAAGACTAAAGCTATTTCTCTCTCAAGTATCATCCCGTTTTTCTTCAAGATCTTCAACTTGTAAGTGTTTCTAGCCCTATTATGTTTAGATCAAGTGTTAAACATCATGAAATCACTCAAAAATCCCAAGGACAAGGTGTTCATGGCCCAAGATTTTCTTGGACCGTAAACACCAAAAATGTGGCAAAAATGTGCCCAATGTCTCTTTAGACCTTTGAAACAAGCTTAGAAGCAACCGTTGACATGTCTAGACCTTAAGAGTATCAAGAAAACAACCAAATATCACAAGGAACTAGTGTTTACGGTCCAAGAATCTCCTTGGACCGTAAACCCTAAAAAGGGTGCTAAAGGGTGCCAAAGCGCCCCTAAACTCTTGTCAAACCTTAGACACAAACATAGAACCTTCCTTGGATGTGTTTAGAACAAGAAAACCACAAAAACGTCCCGTGTTTATGTGTTTACGGTTTGGGGAGCTCCCAAAACCGTAAACACCCCAATAAGCGTTATAATGCCCCATAACTTTTTCCTTAAGCTTAGAAACTAGCATAGACCTTTACCCGGAAGTGTTTAGGACTTGAAAACATCATTTGACCATGAACAATATGGGTTTACTACCGTAAACCCAAGGACATATGGTCCAAAAACCGTAAACCCTATAAAGTGGTGATATGTTGCCCAAATCACTTCCTAAGGCTAAGAATTGAAGTTAGGATGCTACAAAAGGACTTCTACGACTTCAAACCACCAAATGGTCAAAGTACCATGAGTTTAAAACCGTAAACTCAAGTGGAGTTGTCTACAAAACCATAAACACCAATTAGTGCCATTTCACTTCCCTTTGTTGAATCACATGTGATTCCAACACCTAGCTAAGGTGTTTCCTAGTCCCGGAAGGTGTTTCCTTTCATATAGTTGTTTATAAACACTATATTCATGTCAATATGTGTCCATATATGTAATTTAGGACTTATTGTGTCTCGGGACTTCATTCGTGGAACTTCTGATCCGTACGCGCATACCCGTTTGAATCACCCACATCAGGTGAGTTCATACCCCGTAATAATTCTTAAAATTATTTTAACTGTTTTTAAGGGGGGTATACAGGTTGAACACAATGATAATTGTGTAAATGTTTGTTGTTAAACATCTTTCAAAATGTTACTTATGTTATTTATAAGTTGTCAAAACATTTCAAAACGCGTTTAAAGTTATGTTACATTATAGTTATACAAAACTCTATTTTTAAAGTACAAGCATAACTTAGTAGCTAAATGAGTCTTTTCAGTAACAGTCCAGGTAGAACATTAGTAAACTATTATAGGTATAGTTTAGGAGAATGCTATTCTTTACTTCTAATACAATGAAGCACACAAAGAAACAGTACCATAATAGAACAAACAGTGAAGAGAATCAAACAATACCATAACATAACAAACAGTGAACATAATCAAACAATACCATAACAAAACATACAATGAAGAGAATCAAACTGTACCAGAACAGAACATAACAAATAGGGTAAGCTGTTATAGCATGAGAACACACAAACTGGATCTAATTATATCAATGAATCACTAATGCATTAGTGATAGTTATATTGGGTATACATGATCATATAACTTTAATGTGAATTACATGGCTTTCATGGATTTGCTAGGGTTGCGTTGGGTTCCCTTAATCTCTTTTCATTGAGAGAGTTTTGTAGGGGTTCTAGCTTTCACATTATGATCGTAATAAGACAAATATATTTTTAGGTTATTAGTACATACGCATGTCATTATAAATGACATCTGTGTACTTACTTTTCCCATTACTTTCATAAAGTGACAATACCACTTGAAATTTGATCTATTTTCTAGTCAAGATAGTTATAAACTACAGAGAATATACTTTTACATTTGACAAAGGAACAGTGGGGTTTAACTCAAAACAGAAGATGCCTTGGGAGAAGGCTACGATTGAAGGTTAGGATCATGATGCTAACTTTATGATTCCTTAATGTATACGCTATAGGATACCTATATTCTAGTAGATTCCAACAACTAATAGGATGTGTGCTCTTCGCTGTAATTCCTATTCCCGTTGGAGGTGGGCTTGCACCGAGGTCACCCAATCTATTATATACCCGAATCAATATATATCTATGCTTAGTATACATTAAGTCAACATAAGGGTACCAGGTATGGATCAAGTCATAGGACACAGAGTCAACACACAATTATTCTAGTACAAAACTTACTTATCATAGTTAGTATTTTTGGTATACAAAACTAGAGATTTCCCAGAAAAGGGCTTAATCCTTTTACTAAGCCAGTATAGTTTTAGAGACTTTAGGTGAATTAAGTCTATAACACCTTAGTTTATACACCATGTTTATATATAAAACTAATATCCAATAGATAGTTAAATGTGTGATTACCCGCCGACGTCCTGTTCCCGTTGGATGTGGGCTGAAGGTTGATTCCCCCAATTAACTATCTACCCGATATCATATTATATATAGCAGTATAAACAAAGCTATTATAAAAGTAATCACCGTAGACATTATTTTACTATAAGAAAAATAGGTTTTCTTAAAAGAACTCTCCATTAGATATAAAGGAACCATTACAAATAACTCCATGAGTAACAAGCGAATACACCAAGGTTATATATGACAACGATCTAACAACCAATGGAATGTGTGCTATCTGCCTTACTTTTTGTTCCCCGTTGGGTTGTAAGTTTAGGGCAGATGCGCACAAGCGATTGTTTATTTACTCTAAGTATATATAACTTGTACCCACTTAGTACGCATAGAAAGGCTTGTAGTGTCATTTTACTTAGCTTCCATTAGAGTAGGAAATATAGGATTTTCTAGAGGAACAGGTGAACTTTTCAAAACAGACCTTACAGCTTACATCACTTATGCATATACATTTTCAACCACATTTTACAGCTTACTCACATCACTAAAATCTTATGAACTCACCAGCTTAATAGTTGATCAACTCTTTCAAATAACTTTTATTCTCAGGAGATTATTAGACAGGTGCTCGTACTGGGACTTCGGAAGATGGAGCATTATAGCTTCAAGTCTTGTTTAGTTATTTGATTGTGACTTCTATGTTTTGTGAATACACACACTGTAAACACTTTCTTTCTAAATGAAATGGTTGTTCATTATTTGCTTACCATATACGTATCTTGTGATACTTAACATGACGTCCTCCACCCCCGAACGTTTTCACCGTTCCGTTTTTGGGGTGTGACATATGTACATATCATTTGTGCTTTTTGTTCTACCGTTTTCCATTTCTACTGTGAATATCTTATTGAGTGTTTTAGGGTTCTGTCTTTGTATGTGCTTGAATTTGTGACTCACGAAACTCCTCTCCGCACCACAATCAAAAAGTATGCATGCATAAGCGTTATTGAGGAGAAACGTACCCGTAACCACCGTGAGATCAAATATTGCTTCGTTCTGCCCTATTGGCATCACTCTTCCTATGCTGCCAGAATTCCTTGCCTTAGGGCAGTCCCTATTGTAATGTCCAGCCTCACCGCATCCATAACATTCCTCGCCCACCTCGACTCCAGGGACTTGGGTGATTGGTCGTGCCAGTGCCTTACAGAAATGGGCAGTGTGCCCTTTCTTGTTGCAATTGTTGCAATGAATCTCCCGACAATTTCTGTTGTGATGGAAATTGCATTTGCTGCATTTCGGTAGGTTCCCAGTGTGTTGCTTCGCTGGGGCAGAGGTAACTGGGGCAGTAGTGGGGGTAGTAGCAGCATGGATTGCCACTAGTTGTTGTTTCTTGGAAGGTTCCTGTGATGAATGACCCTTCCTCTTGTTCCAGAACTTCTTCGTCTTGTTGTTGTTGGTATTAATGTTGTTGTTCTTGTTGTTGTTGTTGTTGTTTCCTATGGTTTTCTTCGGGACAACATTTGCGAAGCCTTGACAGATTCCATGGTCAACGAGAGCTTGTGCCAACTGTTTGGCGCTATCGAAAGTGACTGGTTTGGAAGCTAGTACACTTCCTCGAATCCGGGGTTACAGTCCCCAGATGTATCTTTTGATTTTCTTTCTCTCTAGAGCAACCATCCCTGGTCAAAGGATTGCCAAATCACTAAGCCTATTGGTATAGGTCGTGATGTCCGAGCCTACCATAGTAAGGCCCCAAAATTCCTGCTCTAGCTTTTGTACTTCGCCCCTTGGATAATACTCTTGCATTAACAGTTGTTTTAGATTCTCCCATCCCATAGAGTTTGCCACTACCAGGGTTAGTGACTTGATGTGTCCATTCCACCACGTTAGGGCTCTCTCGGAGAATGTACAAGCAGAAAATTTTACCTTGCTCACTTCCAGACATGCACAGATCTCGAAAACCGCTTTTGTTTTCTCTATCCATTGTGATAGAGCGATTATCCTTCCGAATCCATTAAAAGTCATGGGCTTGCTATTGGTGAAGTCCTTGAAGGTACAATCCCCTGAGCGACCTGGGCGTTTGCCATTTGTAAGGCTATTCACTCCTCCTCCTGACCCATTATTACTCATCTGTACCATTGCTGCTGTTACTGCAGATGTTAAAGCAGCAATCAATGCGGCATTTTCCATCGACGGAGGTGGTGGTGGTGGAGGTTTTGTGCCCAGCCTGGGTCTTAGGTTTGGATGAGGAGACATCGTGCTGCCAAGAAATAAAAATAAAAGATTATAAGTTTTGGTGGTTGAGAGTTGAATGATAATGAGCTAACTATCTTTAATAGTTCGAGAATTTGGTTTGACCAACATAGGGCTTTGAGTTTAATTCATAAATGGAGTTTGAATAACAATAAACAAACTCATGAACTCGAATGAAATGCAGAGGATTAACACACGGAAGAGGTATGCCCTATATATATATATATATATATATATATATATATATATATATATATATATTAAACATATGGTTGTGTTACATCCGAAGTTAGAAAATTTTGACGTTTCTAAAGGTCTCTGATTACATAAAGTTAAAGAAGGTAAGACTTTTAGCCGTTGGTCCTATTCTATATCAAAACTTGTGGTTAGGCGGGCACTACCTGCTGCGTGGATTACGCTTGGAGCTTGACTCCGCATCCGACTACTTGGCTCCCATGAGACGCCTGTGACAACCCGATATTTCAACTCTATGTAACGACCTAAAAAGTCAAGTATTGTAACCACTTTTGTCATAATGAAATTAACTTCGAAAATAAAATATCCAAAAACAACTAATTAAATTACCTATTATGTTAGATGTCATTATACTGTGATCATACGTAAAAAGAACGCCCAAATCTGACTTCATATAAGGAAGTTATGAATTTTCCAAGTTCGGCTTAGCAACGGACAGTTCAAAACTCGAAACAGAGATCAAGTAACTTTTGACTGGAATGACCTAAATGAGAATCGAAGGTCTCGACAATGGTTTTTCAATGATAAAAAGTTTGGAAAAAACAGACGTCAGATAATGAAGTTATGAATTTCTAACGAAATTTTCTTACCGCGACCTTTTAAAAATAATTTCAAAATTTGCTGACGGAATTTAAAAGAAAGTTGTAGAGTATAGTGTCACCTACGCGTGGATATAAAGAACGTCGAAAACGGAGTTCGTATGAAGAAGATATGAATTTTTGAAGTTTATTGAATAATAAAAATATAATTTTTATATTTAATTTCGGTATTATCTGAAGGCTGAGTCACGGGCTGAGTACGCCCAGCGTACTCGCGTACGCCCAACGTACTGGAGGCGTAGGCATCAGATCGTCCACGTCGCCCCTATGCGAGGCTATGCCCCGTCCCATCCGGAGTCTGAAGCAGTCGAGAATGCGGTCATGCATGACGCACGAGTACGCCCAGTGTACCGAGCCGGTTCCCACTCCCTATAAAAGGGATGCAAGGGTTCCGAAGAAAAGGGCCAATTCCTCTCATCGTTCTTGCGTTTTGCCTCATTTTCAGTGAACGTGCTATCTCGAAGTCCCGGTTACCTTGCTCAAGTCCCGAAGGTCGTTTGTGCTCCCGAGATTCCCGAGAATCCCGAGAAAATCCGCTTTCTCGAGTTGAAATTCTGCTCGGTTTTCATCTCACCTTCTTCGATCTTTCAAGTGAGTTGATACCCCTACAATCCACAATTTTAAATGTTTTATAAATACTTTTATATGCTTTTAAGGGGGGGGGGGGGGGAATACAAGTAAAACATTCGATTATTATCGTGTGTTATATAATAAAGTTTCATTATACGCTTTTTATCAATGGAATCATATGTGATTTATAACTATTATAGGGAAACTTTCGTATGCAAATTATACCAAGATAACATCTTATCTTTTGAAATAAGAAATGATTTATGTATTTATGTAAATCAAACACTATGTTTATACTACAGGTATATGTGTCCAGTTTTGGCAGTACAAAAATTATACTTTTCCTAACAAGTGAGCATTTTCACTAGGGATTATTATACAAACAAAACGCACTTTTAGAAAACTATAATAGGTATAGTTTTACGAGAACACTACGAACTTTTACATACTGGAAATATTATTTCAAGAAGTTACTTTCATATACAAGAACAAACGAAAATTTTCAAACGTAAATCTGTTTTATACTAAGTTTTGTGAGACATTAAACTTCACGTACGCTCGAGTACACATTTCAAGTCTTGTGTTATATACAAGAATCCCTTGGAGGGGGAGCATGGTGTTTGTGTATAGATCTATACGGGATTGACAACCTCGCACCCTGACTGTTAGCTACAGTACACCATTTGGGCTGACAAACGTCAGAACATTCCAACGCCTGAAGAACGTTATGTATAGGCATTTCTAGTCAATAGCATGGTTATAAAACTCACATAGAGTATTAAAAACACATTGGTTTATGGGGTTTTTCAGACGTATTGGAGGTTTTATACGTACATAAATTAACTACTTTAGGCATTAAAAACCTAATTCTGATACAAGTTTGGAACTTCCAAAACCACTACTCACAGATGGGGAAACATCAAATTTCTAACAAACATTGGTTTTGATTTAAGGCTACATTTATACCAGTAGGAAATATGGGATTTTCTAGAAACTAACAAACAAAAAGAAACCATTTCATTTTAGTTCGTACAAATACTATCATTTAAAACTTATGAAACTCATCAGCTTAAATGCTGATCTACTCTTTCAAAACTACTTGTATGTCCCAGGGACTCAGTAATTGCAGGTGCCAAACAGCTCTTTGAAGAAGGAACGCTGCAGCGCCAGTTTAAATTCATATTTTTGGCATCATTTTGTAATTGGTTTTGAACATGTACTTTTTTAACAATGTAAACTTCCAATTATATATATGATGGTTGTATTGCTTTCTTTACTATGTATTCATTTGTTATGTTACCACATGAAGTCATCCGCCCCCGAACGTTTCTGCCGTTCCGGTTTGGGGGTGTGACAGATTGGTATCAGAGCAATGTTTATAGTGAAATAAGTATATTGAACCTCATAAGATATACAAACTATAAATGCTTAGGGACTTAAAGTCTCTGAGAAAAGGTTTTCACACCTAAAATCCTTATTTCATTTAAATAGATTATTTTAGTTCATGCAAATACAAAATACATGCATACAACGATATATTTTCATGATGAGAGCTATACAAAAAGTATTAAGATGAGTTGGACATTACGATTAGTTCTCGAGATATGTATTTGAATTTGGGACGAATATAGCCTAATCAACTATATTTATTCGAGATTGAACTAACGTATATCGAGGAATGATCGTAGTGAGCAACAAGTCAAAACTTATGAAAATGGACACTAGTATCAAACGTACAATTTAAATGCTATAGGAGTATTTGGTGCATTCAATGGATTAATTGACATGTTTAGTGTTACATGTTTTCAAGTTTTGTTCAAATTTTATGACCATATTCTCGTATAGTCAAATGGTTGGATTTCACCCATAAGGGGATCCCTACTACCCGGACCAGGGCAATGGAGGATAGGTAGATGAGGATCCTGAAGAGGATGAAGAACCTATTGAGTTGGAAGAAGGGGAAGACTCTGGTATAGAATCAGAACTAGAAGTAGTCGACCCTCCAGCCATTAGGAGGAACTTCCAGGGACCGAATCCCATTTGGGGAAGTCACCTCCACCATTGGAGACAACAACAAGGGATACGCTCTCCCTACGGTATGTGTCGGAACTTCTACGACATCAGGAACGGAGGTTCAGCAGACCGAGCACTTCCGGTCATGGTAGGTAAATTGGCCAACCAGTCCTATCAATCGGGGGTCCAAGCAAATGGAATCCGCGAAGTCAACATGGAAGTACAAGTTCACACGGCCGACATCCGTCATCTGGATATGTTGCAGGATGACACCCATCTCCGCGCCGACGCATTCCAAACACAAATGATTGCAGCCCTCGCAATGTTGAGGGAACAACAAGCCGCCTTCGATAGGCGTCTTACGGAATCAAAGCAATCAGATGCGGATTCATGCTCTAAGCGCAACACACGTCGCAAGTAGTACTTGCGAAAACGTCAATTTTTGATATAAGTTAGGACCTCGGCTAAAAGTTTTTACTTTCTTAAAATCTTGTAACCGGAGACCCTTTTAAGGGTCAAGTCTTCATGATCGTTGTATCATCTATTATATTAATATAATTTGCACGCTATTTTTACTACGTTGAGTATTTCTTTCAATCTTTAAAATATTATGGAAAAACCATACGCTTGTTCATATATTCGGATTTACGAATAACCTTCGTTCTTCTATCTTTGGGACTCATACTATCATCTGTTGTTGAACTATAGCGATTTAGTTCATGAGACACATTCATTTTCTATACTATGGACTTCTTACCCTTTTCTTTTCAATCTTTAGTTGAAGGTTGTCTGCGCGTAGAAATCCGAGATGAAACAATGGTGGGGAAGCACCGATACCACCACCACCTCCACCTCCTCAATTTGATGTTGTCATATTCCAGGCAGCAATCACCATAGCTGTGGCGGCTGCCATGTCACAGATCAATATCCCTGTTACTACTGGTTCAGGAATTGGCATACATCCTTCCAGCCATGGCGATAGTCATGGGAAACCCCGAGAGTGCACCTACAAAGACTTTACGAATGCTAAAACCCAGATGTTTAATGGAACGGGTGGTGCGATGATTTTAAGGCAGTTGATTGAAAGGACGAAATTAGTCTTTGAAATCTGCTCCTGCCCCGAGCACAGCAAAGTCAAGTTTGCAACTTACACACTTACTGATAGAGCTTTAACTTGGTGGAATGGCCACGCTAATGTACTTACTCTGATAGTGGCGAATTCAATAAGCTGGAAGAGCTTAAAAATCATGTTGATGAGGGAGTACTGTCCACGAGGAGAGATTCAAAAACTCGAGCACGAACTCTGGACTCTTGGGATGATTGGTACCGACATAGCAACTTATACCAACAGATTCTGTTATCTGGGAATCCTTTGCCCATATATGATTGCTCCCGAGAGCAAGAAAATAGAGAGATACATTTGGGGACTGTCGCCCCAAATTCAGTCAAGCGTGTTAGCTTCAAAACCTGACACTTTTGAAAGTGCCAAAGAGCTGGCACAATCGCGTATTGATCACAAAAATCATCAAAACTCAACAATTTCTGCACCAGAACCACAAAATGGAAACAACGACAACAATAACAAGAAGAGAGGATGGAATAAGGGGAAGGGTGGGTCTTCCCAATAATCCTCGAAGAAACAACTAGTTACAGTAAATGCTGCTACTGTACCTACTACCATTTCAACAAATCTCAACCCAACAAAGCCTTATGTGGGCAACCTCCCAAAGTGCACCAAATGCAATTACCACAACAATGGACCTTGTCGGGAAATGCAGTTCTCCATCTCCAATAGAAATGGACACACTGCCCGTTTCTGCAAGGCCCCCGTAAAGTCGATCACTCAAGTTCCCAATGTTGGTGTAGGCCAAGCGTGCTACGGTTGTGGCAAGGTGGGCCGCTACAAAAGAAACTGCCCGAAGGCAGCGAATACCGACGGAGTGGGATGAGTTTTGGCTATTGGTCACGAAGAAGCCGTAGCTGATCCTACAGTAGTTGCTGGTACATTTCTTCTTGATAATTCATATGCATGCATACTATTCGATAGTGGAGCAGAGAGAAGCTTCGTGAGCCAAAACATTATTCACTTACTTAAACATAAACCTAGCATGTTAGAAGAATCATTCACTGTAGAAATGGCAAATGGAAAAACGGAAAACACTAACTGCATATACATGAGTTGTACATTAACCTTAGATGGTCACTCTTTCCCAATCAACCTCATGCCAGTCCAAATTAAAAGTTTTGATGTCATAGTTGGCATGGATTGGTTAAGTCTTCTTCACGCCGAAATCATGTGCTTTGAAAAAGCAGTTGGTCTTAATCTCCCTAATGATGAAAAATTAGTGATTTACGGCGACAAATCAAGTACAAACCTTCGCATCATTTCGTGCATCGAAGCTCGAAAGTGTTTGCGGAAGAATTATCATGCATTTCTTGCACACATCGTCGATACGAGTCGTGAAGTAAAGGATATTAACAACATTCCAGAAGTACGTGACTTCCCCAATATCTTTCTAGAAGAACTACCAGGATTACCACCACAACGCCAAGTCGAGTTCAGAATCGACTTAGTTCCAGGGGCTACCCCAGTAGCAAAATCGCCTTATCATGTGGCACCAGCAGAGATGCAAGAACTTTCCAGTCAGCTTAACGAACTCCACCAAAAAGGATTCATTAGACCAAGTTTCTCTCCTTGGGGAGCACCGATCTTGTTTGTAAAGAAGAAAGATGGATCGTTCCGTATGTGCATGGACTACCGCGAGCTGAACAAACTTACTGTCAAAAATCGTTACCCTCTGCCCTGCATTGACGACCTATTTGATCAACTTCAAGGAGCAAGCTACTTCTCGAAGACAGATCTACGATCCGGATATCACCAATTACGAGTGCTAGAGGAAGATGTTCCCAAGACAACCTTTTGAACCCGTTATGGACACTACAAATTTGTAGTGATGCTGTTCGGATTAACCAACGCACCAACGGTATTCATTGACCTAATGAATAGAGTGTGCCGTCCTTACTTGGATCAATTCGTCATCGTCTTCATCGATGATATACTTATTTACTCCCGAAGTAAGGAAGAACATAGGCAGCACCTACGAAGAGTCTTAGAAACACTACGATCAGAGAAGCTCTATGCAAAATTCTTTAAATGTGAATTTTGGATTCGAAGAGTTGAATTTTTGGGCCACGTTGTTAGTGAAAAAGGGATACATGTGGACCCCTCCAAAATTAAGGCCATTAAGAACTGGTCAGCACCGAAGACACCTACATAGATTCATCAATTTCTAGGTCTAGCTGGCTACTATCGCAGATTCATAAAGAACTTCTCTAGCATTGAGAAACCTCTTACTACATTAACCCAGAAAGGTGTGAACTTTGACTGGGAAGCAAAACAAGAGAAGGCGTTCCAAACACTGAAATAGGCCTTGTGCATTGCACCGATAGTATCCCTCCCCGAAGGGATAGAAGACTTCGTAGTGTATTGCGATGAATCAAATCAAGGACTTGGTTGTGTTCTTATGCAAAGAGGGAAGGTTATTTCCTATGCCTCCCATCAGCTTAAGATACACGAAGTAAACTATACAACACACAATCTTGAATTAGGAGCAGTGGTATCTGCTCTGAAGATCTGGAGACACTAGTTGTACGGAACGAAGATTACTATTTACATCGACCACAAGAGCCGTCAACACATTTTCGATCAAAAGGAGCTCAACATGCGACAACGACGATGGGTTGAGTTACTCAATGATTACGAATGCGAAATTTGTTATCATCATGGCAAGGCTAATGTAGTAGCTGACGCCCTCAGTCAAAAATAATACACTGGTCGGAGAGTCAAATCTTTGAATATGACTATCCATTTCCACTTATCCACACAAATTAAGGAGGCTCAACTGGAAGCTTTGCAACTCGAACATGTGACGGTGAATCCCTTAGAGGAATGGAAAAGAATCTAGAAATCAAGGGTGGCGAAGCCTATTATCTCATGGATCGTATCTGGACACCGAGACACGATGGTTTCAGAGACGTGGTCATGACCGAAGCACATAACATGAGGTATTCCGTTCACCCAGGTTCAGATAAAATGTATCTGGATCTTAAGAAACTGTACTTGTGGCCTAACATGAAAGTAGAGATTGCTACCTTCGTAAATAAATGTCTTACTTGCGCTAAGGTTAAGGTCGAGTACCATAAACCTTCAGGATTACTACAACAACCGGAGATACCAGAATGGAAATGGGAATGGATTACAATGGATTTCATAACCAAGTTGCCCAAGACAACGGGTGGACTTGATACAATATGGGTCATTGTCGACAAATTGACCAAATCTGTGCATTTTCTACCAATCAAGGAGACTGACAAGATGGAAAGGCTTACAAGAACTTACATAAGGGAAATAGTGCGATTGCATGGTGTTCCGATGTCCATTATCTCTGATAGAGATAATAGATTTACATCAAGGTTCTGGCAGTCACTACAAAGTTCCCTAGAGACTAGAATAGACATGAGTACATCCTACCATCCACAAACAGACGAGCAAAGTGAGAGAACGATACAAACTTTCGAAGATATGCTGAGAACATGTGTGATTTACTTTGGAAAGGCATGGGATATCCATTTACCCCTTGTCTGATTTTCATACAACAATAGTTATCATACGAGCATAAAGGCGGCTCCATTTGAAGCCCTCTATGGCTGTAAGTGCAGGTCCCCTCTGTGCTAGACTAATGTTGGCGACACATAGTTACCTAAAGGATGAGATACTGAAAACACTCTCACCGGTCCAGAAATCATACGAGAAATGACAGAGAAGATCATTCAGATTCGTGAATGGTTGAAAGCATCTAGAGACCGACAGAAAAGCTACGCTGACAAACGGAGGAAACCTTTGGAATTCCCAGTAGGATACCGTGTTCTATTGAAATTCTCACCGTGGAAAGGCTTAATATGCTTTGAAAAGCGTGGAAAGCTCAATCCAAGATACATAGGGCCTTTCGAGATTCTTGCCAGAATCGGCCCTGTAGCTAACAAAATTAATCTACCACGTGAACATAGTAACATACATCCAACCTTCCATGTATCAAACTTGAAAAAGTGTCTGTCCGATGAGACTCTTCTTATCCCAGTCAACGAGATCGAGATCAACGAGGGCCTCAACTTCGTGGAAGAACCAATAGAAATCATGGACCGAGAGGTCAAACAAATGAAACAAAGTCGCATACCCATCGTGAAAGTCCGTTGGAGCCAAGCGAGGACCTAAATTCACATGGGAACGCGAAGATCAGATGAAACAAAAGTACTAACATCTTTTTCTCTGATTCGCATGTATCTTTCTTACTTTAAATTCGGCACGAAATTCCCTCTAACAGGGGGATGATGTGACAACCCGATATTTCAACTCTATGTAGCGACCTAAAAAGTCAAGTATTGTAACCACTTTTGTTATAATGAAATTAACTTCAAAAATAAAATATCCAAAAATCACTAATTAAATTACCTATTATGTTAGATGTCATTAAACTGTGATCGTACGTAAAAAGAACACCCAAATCTGACTTCGTATAAGGAAGTTATGAATTTTCCAAGTTCGGCTTAGCAACGGACAGTTAAAAACTCGAAACAGAGATCGAGCGACTTTTGACCGGAATGACCTAAATGAGAATCGAAGGTCTCAACAATGTTTTTTCAATGGTAAAAAGTCTGGCAAAAATAGACGTCAGACAATGAAGTTATGAATTTCTAACGAAATTTTCTTACCTCGACATTTTAAAAATAAATAATAAAAATAATTTCGAAATTTGCCGACGGAATCTAAACGAAAGTTGTAGAGTATAGTCTCTCCTACGCGTGGATATAAAGAACGTCGAAAACGGAGTTCGTATGAAGAAGATATGAATTTTTGAAGTTTATTAAATAATAAAAATATAATTTTTATATTTAATTTCTGTATTATCCGAAGGCTGAGTCACGGGCTGAGTACTCGCGTATGCCAAGCGTACTTGAGGCCTAGGCCTCGGATCGTCCACGTTGCCCCTTTGCGAGGCTATGCCCCATCCCATCGGAGTCCGAAGCAGTCAAGGATATGGTCATGCATGACGCACGAGTACGCCTAGCGTACTCGCGCACGCCCAACGTACCGAGGCGGTTCCCACTCCCTATAAAAGGGATGTGAGGGTTCCGAAGAAAAGGGCCAATTCCTCTCATATTTCCTGCATTTTTGCTTCGTTTTCTGTGCACGTGCTATCCCGAAGTCCCGGTTACCTTTCCTAAGTCCTGAAGGTCGTTTGTGCTCCCGAGATTCCCGAGAATCCCAAGAAAATTCGCTTTCTCGAGTCGAAATTCTGCTCGGTTTTCGTCTCGCCTTCTTCGATCTTTCAAGTGAGTTGATACCCCTAGAATCCAAAAGTTTAAATGTTTTATAAATACTTTTATATGCTTTTAAGGGGCGAATACAAGTAAAACACTCGATTATTATTGTGTGTTATATAATAAAGTTTCATTATACGCTTTTTATCAATGAAATCATATGTGATTTATAACTATTATAGGGAAACTTTCGTATGCAAATTATACCATGATATCATCTTTTCTTCTGAAATAAGAAATGATTTATGTATTTATGTAAATTAAACACTCTGTTTATACTACAGGTATATGTGTCCAGTTTTGGCACTACAAAAATTATACTTTTCCTAACAAGTGAGCATTTTCACTAGGGATTATTATACAAACGAAACGCACTTTTAGAAAACTATAATAGGTATAGTTTTACGAGAACACTACTAACTTTTACATATTGGAAATATTATTTCAAGAAGTTACTTTCATATACAAGAACAAACAAACATTTTCACACGTAAATCTGTTTTATACTAAGTTTTGTGAGACATTAAACTTCACGTACGCTCGAGTACACATTCCAAGTCCTATATTATATACCAGAATCCCTTGGAGGGGAGCATGGCGTTTGTGTATAGATCTATATGAGATTGACAACCCCGCACCCTGACTGTTAGCTACAATACACCATGTGGGGTGACAAATGTCAGAACATTCCAACACCTAAAGAACGTTGTGTTTAGGCATTTCTAGTCAATAGCATGGTAATAAAACTCACATAGAGTATTAAAAACACATTGGTTTACGGGGTTTTTCAGACGTATTGGAGGTTTTATACGTACATAAATTAACTAGTTTAGGCATGAAAAATCTAATTGTGATACAAGTTTGTAACTTCTTAACCACTACTCACAAATGGGAAAACATCAACTTTCTAACAAAAATTGGTTTTGATTTAAGGCTACATTTATACTAGTAGGAAATATGGGATTTTCTAGAAACTAACAAACAAAAACAAACCATTTCATTTTAGTTCATACAAATACTATCATTTAAAACTTATGAAACTCATCAGCTTAAATGCTGATCTACTCTTTCAAAAGTACTTGTATGTCCCAGGGACTCAGTAATTGCAGGTACCAAACAACTTTTTGAAGAAGGAACGCTGTGATGCCAGTTTAAATTCATAATTTTGGCATCATATTGTAATTGGTTTTGAACATGTACTCTTTTAACAATGTAAACTTTCAATTATATATATGGTGGTTGTATTGCTTTCTTTACTATTTATTCATTTGTTACGTTACCACATGAAGTCATCCGCCCCCGAACGTTTCTGCTATTCCGGTTTGGGGGTGTGACATGTCAAAGGCAGCTAGTTGCTCCCTCAAATCTCTCATTTTCGGAGAAAGCTGCAGTCATTTGATCTTGGAGGGAGTTGGTGTAGAGTTGAGCATTCCCTTGTAGCATGTCTAGGCGACGAATGTCAGCTGCGTTCTCTTCCATCCTTATGTCAACCTTGCAAATCCAGTTTGCTTGGACTCCAGATTGATAAACCTGATGGGAAAGTTTACCTACCACAAGTGGGAGTGCTCGATCAACTGAATTTCCTCCGCTAACATTGTAGAAACCCCAACACATACCGTAAGGAGGGCGCAGTCCTTGTTGCTGGCTCCAATGATAGATGTGGCTTTCCCAGATGGGGGTTGGTCTTTGAAATCCAATCTTGAAAGGAGGTCGAACCGATGGAGGTCGGACGGCTTGTGGATTGTTTACCCCGGGCTCTAAAGCTAAGTTATCTGAATCTTCCTCTTCCGTGTCTTCCATGGGTTCTTCGTCGCGGTCGTCTAGAATCCATCCTTCATTACCTTGGTTGGGGTAGCAGGGGTCGCCGGGCTGATGAAATGCAGCCATTGAGTCTATACGTGAATAGGGTTAACAATTTACTATAAGCTAAAGTACATAAAATTTACCCCTAAGTTTGACAGTTGAAGATACCCAAATACTCCCATAGTATTCGTAATGATATGATCTTGGTAAGTTTTAAATTTTTTGTCCACTGCAGACACTTCATGGCATACGTTAGTCGGCTCTCGGACCAATATAGTTGATTAGGCTATATTCATCCCAGTTCCGATTACATATCCCAAGGCACACCTGCACTGCACAATTTATTTATAATACTTATATATTGCTCTAAGTATGAAAATAAATCATTGTATGCATGCATTTGCACTTTTACGACTCAAATAGTTTAAGTTAAGATGAAATGCGATTGAAGTATAAAAACGTTTTGTCAAAGACCTTAAGTCTGTATTCATTTATAGTTTGTCTATCTTATGTGGTTCGATATACTTAGTTCACTATAAACAATGCTCTGATACCAATCTGTCACACCCCCAAACCAGAATGGCGGAATCGTTCGATGGTGGATGACTTCATGTAGTATCGCAACAATTAAATATATAGTAAAGAAAGTAATACAACCATCATATATATAATTTAAAAGTTTACATTATTTATAGGTACTTGTTTCAAAAACAAATTACAATATGATGTCAAAATGAAACTAAACTGACAGCACAATGTCCCTTCTTCAAAAGCTGTTTGTTTACCTGTTTTACTGAATTCCTGAGAAATACAAGTAGTTTTGAAAGAGTAGATCAGCATTTACGCTGGTGAGTTCATAAGTATTTAGTAACAATGTTTGTAAGAAATAGAATGAAAATGGTTTGTACATGTTTTAATGTTCCTAGAAAATCCCATATTTTCTACTATAGTGGATGGTACTTTAAGTGTTCCTAAACTTGTAATGCAATAATGCTTTTCATGCCTAAAATAGTAAGTTTATGTATAAATTGCTACGATGTTTGAAAAAACCCCGTAAATCAATGTGTTTTTTAATACTCCATGTGAGTCTTATAACCATTCTATTTGACATGATTCCTATAACAATGTTCTTCAGGCGTTGGAAAGTTATGACGTTTGTCACCCCAAGCCTGCCGGCCTAGCTGTAGCTAACAGCTTGGGTGTGGGATTATCAATCCTGTATAGATCTATACACAAGTATCACGCTCCCCTACCATGGGATCTTGGTATATAATATAGGACTTAAAATGCATACTCGAAAGTACGTGAAATGTCTCACAAAACTTACTATAAAACAGATTTACGTACAAAAATGTCCATATGTTCTTGTCTATGAATATATCTCTTTGATATAGTGTTTCTAGTATGTAAATGTTCATGATTTTCTCGTAAACTATACCTATTATAGTTTTTCAAAGTGTGTGTTTCATTCGTATAGTAAACCCTAGTGTAATACTCACTTGTTATGTAAAGTATAATATTTATAAATGCATACTCGAAAGTACGTGAAATGTCTCACAAAACTTACTATAAAACAGATTTACGTACAAAAATGTCCATATGTTCTTGTCTATGAATATATCTCTTTGATATAGTGTTTCTAGTATGTAAATGTTCATGATTTTCTCGTAAACTATACCTATTATAGTTTTTCAAAGTGTGTGTTTCATTCGTATAGTAAACCCTAGTGTAATACTCACTTGTTATGTAAAGTATAATATTTATAGTGACATACTAAAAGTATATATAATGTGTTTGATTCGTATATATATATATATATATATATATATATATATATATATATATATATATATACATATATAAACATGTTTTTTTTCCAAAAGACAAGATGTTATCGAGAATGTATATATCACATACGAAGTTCCCATATAGTAGTTATGAATCACATATGATTTACTTGACAAAAAGTGTATGTAGTGAAACTTTAGGTTACACATGATAATAACCGTGTGTTTACTTGTATTCCCCTATAGAAGTGTATAAAAAGCATTGATAAAACATTTGAAAGTGTAGTTTATAGGGGTATGAACTCACCTGATAGCTTGGAGAAGGTGAGACAAAAACCGAGCAGAACTTTGACTCGAGAAAGCGGATTTTCTCGGGATTCTCGGAAGCATAAACTTACTTCGGGGCTTGGGTATGAAAACCGGAGTTGCGGGATATTTCTTGCACGCAAAACGGGGTAAAAACGCACGAGAAAGAGAGGAATTGAGCAAATTTACCCAGAACCCTCGCCTCCTTTTTATATGAGGCGGAACCGCCTCGGTACGCTGGGCGTACTGGGGTACGCTAGGTGTACGCATATGTCATGCGTGACCGCATCCTCGGCTTCCGAAGCTCGGATGGAACGGGACATAGAGACGTAGAGGGGAGATGTGGACGTTCTGAGGCCTAGCACTCGAGTACGCTGGGCGTAACTCGGATTGGCCCGGTGACTCCTCCTTCGGATAATACCGGATTTTTAATTAAATTTATATTATAATTATTTAGTAAACTTCTAAAATTCATATCTTTTTCATACGAACTCCGTTTACAATGTTCTTTATATCCACGCGTAGGTGAGACTACGCTCTACAACTTTCGTTTACACTCCATCGGAAAATTTTGAAAGTATTTTTATTATTTATTTTAAAAGGTCGGGGCAGGAAAAGTCTGTTAGAAATCCATAACTTCTTCATCCGATGCCTGTTTTCGCCAGAATTTTTACCATTGTAATAACAATGTCGAGACCTTCGATTCTCATTTAGGTTGTTCCGGCCAAAAGTTGCTAGATCTCTGTTTCGAGTTTTTAGATGTCTACCGCGATACCGAACTTCAGAAATTTATAACTTCCTCATACGTGGTCAGATTTGGGCGTTCTTCTTGTGTACGCTCACGGTTTAATGATATCTAACATAGTAGGTAACCAAATAGAGACTTTTGTACATTTTATTTTCAAAGTTAATTTTATTATTGTCAAAAGTGGTTACAATACTTGACTTTTTAGGTCATTACATAGAGTCGAAATATCGGGTTGTCACAATCATTAGGCAATCAAATCATCTTCTCTCTCCTCTGTCACCAAAGTAAATAAGGGTAATTGGTTCAAGAGTTTCTTTACATACCCCAACTTTTCTTGATCATCTTTGGTCATTTTCAAAGGTAATTTCATTTCCCTATTTTCCTTTCGTTTTCCTACTTTTCCAATCATGGGAAAGAAAATTGATCGTTCTCGTGCTACCATACTTTCTCCTTCCGATGATGACTTGACTGATCAAAAAATCCTACCTCTTGACGAGTCATGCTCTTTTGATGACGAGGATATACAATCTTTGAAGACTAAAGGTGCTTTTCCTAATAGTGTTTGTAACATCCCAAAATCTCAATAAATTTTTTAATCTCTAATTAAAGAGAAATCATTGTTTTCAATCAATTCAAAACATAAAAACCTAAGATCAAATAAAAATGTTCCAAACTCAGGGTACCATAATATCTCCAAAACATGTCACCAAAGGATGTGTACAATCACGCCTTTACTTTTCCCGGTCATCTGAAATACCTGAAACATAAAACTTAAATTGTAAGTGAAAACTTAGTGAGTTTTCCCAAATACGACATAATAGAACATATATAAATAATATGTGATTTCCATTGTGAAGTCTATATATGGAAAGCTAGGGTTTCAAACCCTAACTAATAGTATGAGATGCATAATTGATGGGGTATAATAGATTTAGAGGAAGAAATTGAAATGTTATTTTTATGACCAATTAAGTGATCATTTTAGTATGGAGAGTGATTAAGCTAAAGGCTAATTCTTCAAGAAAAAAATTTCATGATTCAAGAACAACAACTCAAATAGACGTGACAATAGAGTAAAAATTTCAAAAGTGGAAACTGAAATTCCAAGAAATCTAAAGGAGAAGGATACAAGCTGTATCAGAAAGATGAGGAGAATTAAGAAAAGAAGTTGGTTAGTGATTCAGGGTTCAGTTGCAACTATTGCAATGGGAAGAACCACTTCGCAAAGGAATGCATTCTTAGGAAACAAGATGAGAAGAAGGACAAGGAAAAATATGAGGCTTATTATGTGATGAAAATAGAGGATCATCGAAATGTAAAGCTTGTAGAAAAAGCATTGACAATGGAGGAAGATGACAATGATAGTAGAAATGTTGAAATCTGGTTGACAGACTCTGTGGAAGAAGAGGTTCGAAATCTGACTCATGGGGCTTGTTTTATTGCAAATAAAGTTGAGGAAGGAAGTGGTGGTAAGTTTTTTATGGTGAAAAGTTTCAGTTCGGGAGGTCAAGGATACTATTATGATGAAGGTGAAAACTCTGATGTGTGCCTATCTAGTAAATCCATCCGTGATCACGTTGCTGAGAACGAGAAGCTAATAAATAAGCTACAATCTATCCTTAAATCATTAATATTCCTATTTCTCATTATAATTTTGAACTAACTAAGCTAAGTTATACGATTTATGAATTTATTGAAAGCTTAAAACATAATCTTATTAGAACATCTAATCTTTATGATGATCTTAGTAGAGTTTCATTTAAAAGTGAGGAAAGGAGGTTATGGATAGAGCATTTGGAGATTAAACTTTCTAGGTCTAAGAAGATTTTATTTTGTTAAAAAGAGACAATAGATTTGCAATGAAACAACGTAATATTTTCCGCCAAATTTCTCTTCGTTTGTACAATAATACTACTCAACTTTATCTTCATTGTGACATCGCAAAAGAAATGCATAGAAAAAAGTTACCATTCTTAGAATTTAAGGATGAAGAAATAGATGCTGATTGTTTTGATTACGAATCTTAGTCTCATCTGGTGAATCATTAGGTGATACATATAGATTTGGACTACAAAAGATAGAGGAGTTTTTGAGTTCAAAAGAAAAGAAAATAATGACGAATTACGTGTTAGTAGAAGAAGGCAAACAATAAAAAGAAAAAGAATTTAATTGAGAAATATTACTCTTTATGTCAAAAAATTGAATTCGGAGGAAAATCACAATTATGTGAATGATTCTGATTTTGATGAAAGTAAAATGACTGAAATTTCAGTTGAAGATGAACTTTATTTTCGTCTTTTGTAAAACATGATGAAGAACCGAATTTTTTTTCTGATTTTTGAAGACTTAATTGAATTTGTACAATTTGTTGAAATCAAGATATGAAAAATCTAGAAGAGAAAGTAGTTGCTCTTCCAAAAGTTCATAAAACACCAAATCAAGTTTTTGTTACAAAAGGACTGGACATAATAGATAAAACTAATTTGACTTCATTTGTAATTAGAGACATCAAAGGCTATGCAATGATAAGCAATGAAAATTTATAATTCGTAAGGTACCATATGTTGAAGGATTGCAATATATTCTGATAAGCGTTTCTGAACTTGTTTTAGGTACTAGTTTAGAAGTTTTGATTGATGAGGAAGGTTCAGAAATAACTGATAAGGAATCAGAGAAAGTGATTTTCAAATAAAAAAGAAAAGGTGAAATGTATCCTCTTATCATGAAGCCTATTAAAGGAAAACCTTCTATTTGTTTTCTTGTGAGATCATTTTCATAGGATAGTTGGTTATGGAACAAGAGACTCTCATATATGAATTTTAGATATATAAACAAGCTTGCTCTTGGTGATCTTGTGTGAGGACTTCCAATACTTAGATCTGACAAAGATCGTTTATGTGTCGCTTGCAAAATAGGAAAGCAAAGCAGAAAAAGTAAATTATACATAATAAATACCAAGATAAGTGAACCACTTAAATTACTTCGTATCGATATGTGTGGTCCACCTTCCATGGAAAGCATTGGTGTTAATAGGTATATACTTATTATTGTTGATGCTTTTTAAAGATTTACTTAGGTATTTTTTTCTTAAACAAAAATCTGAAACGACTTTAAAATTTGTAGATTTTATGAAGCTAATTGAATTACAATTGTAAAAGCATGCTCAAAAGATTCCTACTGACAATGGAACAAAGTTCAAAAATTAAGCATTTTAGGAAATTTTGAAGAATATAGGAATTAGTCATCATTTTTCATCTCCTTATACTCCACAACAGAATGTTGTTGAAAGGAGAAATCATTCTCCCTGTGAAGTTGTGAGGACTATGTTATCATTCGTAAATCTTCCATTATATTTCTAGGCTAAAGAAATCAAATATGCATGGTTGAGTCAAAATAGATTTTACATTAATAAGTTGTTTTCAATTACTTCTTATGAGATATTGAATAATCACAAACCTAATGTGAAATTTTTTCATGTTTTTGGTTCCATATGCTTTTATAGAATTCAAAGAAACATCACAAAATGTTTGATGTCAACGAAAATGAAACAATATTCTTGGGCTATTCAATTAGATTAAAAGCACACATAGTGCTCAACAAGAAGTCAAAGAAGATTAAGGAAATATATTATGTTACTTTTTCATGAGAAGTACATCAAATCATTCAAGAAAACAATGTTCAATATAGAGAAATCTTTCCCTCATCTTGTTCAAAGACAATTCCTTCTCGTGACATTATATGAGGATTTTCTAAAATTATTCGATGAACCTAAGAAGGTTATGTCCACTAAATAAAAATTTGTTGATAATCAAGAAAACGGTTGGTGAAATTGGTTGTTGAAGCAATCGTAAATGTTGAAATTCATGTCGAAGAAGATCTGTCCAAAAAAGTCAATTCTTTGAATACACAAGTTGAGTTGAAGAGTAAGGAAACTACTACAGCTCCACAAAGAGAAGAAGTGTCTACTTCATCTAAGAATCCAATTTTTGATACTCATTTCAAGGGGGGATAATATCCTAAATGACGATTTTTTTTCACAGGGAGAATTTAAATACTAATGATAATGTATAGGGGGAGAGTTCTTCTTTTGATACCAATGTCCTTGGGGAGAATTTAATAAATAATAATGATGATGATCATTAAAAACCTAAATAAGTTAATCATTAAAATTTTCTTAAACATGATTTGAATTATGTTGTATTGAGAAAATGGACAAAGGAAGATCCAAAAACACAAGTTATTGGTAATATATTTTCTACAGTTCTTACAAAAAAATAAGCTTTATTATCTAAACATCAAGAATTCTATATGTTCAATTCATTTATATGTAAAATTGAACATAAAACTATGAAAATTGCTATTGATCATGAAAATTGGGTAAAAGCTATGCAAGACGAGTTGAATGTATTTGAAATAAACAATGTACAAATATTGATTCCAACATCTCTAAATGCATACGTTGTAGGTCTGAAATGGGTATTTCGGAATAAGATGGATAAAGAAGGCAACATTGTAAGGTGTACAATACATCTCGAAGTAAAAGGATACTATCAGGAAGATGGCATAAACTACAAAGAGATGTTTTCACCTGTTGCAAGTTTAGATTTAGTTCACATTTTTATAGCATATGTAGCAAACAAGATTTTTAAGTTTTTCGAATTGATGTAACGTGTGCTTTTCTCAATGGAGAACTTGAGAAGACTATTTATGTAAAGCAACTACTAGGTTTCATTAATGAATAATATCTGAATCATTGTTGTATTCTTGATAAAGCAGTTTATGGTCTTAAACTGGTTCCTCATGCTTGGTATGAAGCTCTAACTGGATTTATTAAACAATCTAAATTTAAACAAGGTTCAGTTGACCCCACATTCTTTTGAAAAACGTTTGGTGATCTTATAATGATTATACAAATTTATATCGATGATATTATTTTCATTTGAACACATCCAAGTTTACTTGCTGAATTCTGAAATTTAATGGAGACTAAATTTGAAATAAGTTATATGGATTCGGTAAACTTTTTCTCAGATTAAATATTCAGCAGAGTAAAGGGAGTGTATTCATAAGTTCGGAAGCTTTTACAAAGAATCTACTTACAATGTTTTTCATGACAAGTGACTCAAAAGTTTAAATCTTGATGGCTTTCAGAACTAAGCTTACACCATCCCTTGAAAAACTAGCAGCCGGTCTTATTTTGTATTGACAAAAGATCGAGTCTTTGCTCTCTTTGACTTTAACTATACCTGATATAATGTTTGTTGTTTGTTATTATAAAATGTTTCAAACTAATATTCGAGAACGTCACATGAATGCTATGAAGAATATTTTTAGATAAATTCGTAAAACAACTTCTCTTAGTTTAGGAGATCCATCTAATACACTGTTCTTTGTGCAACCATATTTCGATGCGAATCTAGGAGGTTGTGATCTTGATCATAAGAGTACACTAGGTGGATGTAAATTCTTAAATGGAAATCTCGTAAGTTGGCAATCAAAGAAACAAACATGTATTTTGTTATCCACTTCTAAAGCATGTAAGGTTACATCTTATGATCTGATGAATGAAATACATGACACGCTGATCTATCAACGCCATCATCTACACACTGACAATGCCAACGTATCAAGTTTATCAGTATCAACTATCAATTTAGTTATCTACTAGTAATCCTTTGTATATTAAGTGATGATATATTTATAGAAGAGATCACAGATCCTGTATATTTGTGATAAGATCAGTTTTTAGTATAGATTAGATGAATACCCTTAAATCAAGGGATATACATGTATAGATTACTAATACAACATTAGGTTTGACCCTAATGTTGTGGTAGCAGTCATCGTTTTGTTTGTGGCTTTGTGTTAATCGTCTTTGTGACAAACGCGTCTTCTTGGTGAAGACAAAACCTCTTTTCTTGGCGAAAGGAACAATTTGGAGAATTTATGTGTTATTTATTTTATGTTGATTATTTTTCTTAGATTAGTTTTATGTTTCTTATTCGTACTTGAATTGTATCCAATTGATATAAATCTTTAATTGGTATCAGAGCGGGTTTTTGATAAACTCAAGTAATCATGTCGACCTCCTTCATTCCAAAGTTAAATGTCTGTAACAAGATCCCTCTATTTAACAAACACAACTTCTCTGATTGGAAATCAAAGGCCATGGAATTTTTGGATTTCATGGATTTCGATATGCTTGATGTCATCAACAAAGGACCTGCAGCTTCTATGCATAAATCATCAAATGATGGTGCACCTAGCAATAAGCTGAAAGGGAAATATGGTCCTGGTTATAGGAAGGAAGAAAAAGGATGTTGAATCTTAATGTAAAGGCTACAAGTGCTATTGGAAAATCACTCGTTTTTAATGTGTATCCTTTGGTTCAAAACTGCTCAACAGCTCAAGAGTTGATGACCACTATATCATCTACTTTTGAAAAGGAAATCTCTTCACATGATGAAGTTAAGTGTATCATGGGTCTTATTTTTGAATCTCATGCTGACACTTCATAGGACATCTTTGGTATTCTTAACACAGATTCTTCTCTCCTTGATAATAACCTAATGTCAGAATGGGATGATGCATCAACATATTAGGTAAAAAAACTTATCAAACTTTCCTCTATTGATAATATAGAAAAAGATGATACAATCGATATTTTATGTTTCAAACCATTGATCTAAAATAAAGAAAAACTTTCTCCAAGTCTTGAGCTAAAGATTCTCAAAGAAAAACTCCTATCTTTAGATAAATTTGTTTATGTTTTAAAAAAAGAAAACACTTGTATCTCGCTAACCTGTAATTTTCTTCACTTTGATAAACAATAGCCTATTGATCATGCTAATCACACTCAACTTATTTTAAATTTCTGGGCATCCTCTCACTTTAATGTCAGAAGAATCATTAATGCTCAGATTCCATATCATTGTAAGAAAATTCTTGGAGGTGATATAGAAGGTGTTGTTTCTTTATGAAAAGTTGAAACTAAACAAAACTTTTATGAAGATGACTACTTAAGAGAAGACTTTAAAATTAAAATTTTGAGTTCTTGCTTTATAAATCAAGCCTTAATGGATACTCACTGCTTTACTGATTGTAATTGTATTACTAGATTTGTTTCTAAATTACCTACTCTTGATCCTTATCTCAACCTTCTCTTCATGAGTATGTTCTTCCCTCTACTAGTACTTTGCTAAATTTTCCAATATGTAATGGTGTAGTTCATTCTAGAAATAAATATCTTAGCATGTTTCCTCAGTGCTTAGTTAGCAATTCTGAACCTGAAGTTCAATCAAATCCGTTTACTCCTAATATCTATTCAAAGGATCATGACTCTTATAAAAAGGTAGTATATGAACATACTGTGACAACTATCAATTCAGGTCATTCTCGGACTCATGCATCTTTATAAAAACCATTCATGCACAACATGACATGACCTAGTAGTATAAATTAGGTCAAAAATCTTGCATAAACTAGGATCCAACTAAGGTTTAGGACTAATATACTTGATACTTACAATTCTAGTAAGTTGCTTAGCTACAATAGGAAATGCCAATATTATAATTAGAATAAAGCTTCAAGCTTTGTTATAATTGAAATAGGGTATAAAACTCTAAAAATAAATTAAAACATTCTAATTATACTTCAACATGTTGTTGAATATCAAACAATATTCCAAAAACCCTAAAGAGCCAAAAATCCAAATTTATAAATCTTAAAGCTTAAAAACTTTATAAAATTTGGCTATAAACTTCCTAATATCAAATTTTATTAATCAAATTATGGATTATACCAATGAAATAGAAATTAAATTATCAAGTTTTAATCATAAACTATTGGTTAAATACAAAGATTTTTAAATAAATCAAGAACTATATAAAGAAGAAATTTTATAAAAATTCTTGGGTTTTATAAAAATTAAGGAGGGATTTTTATAAAATTTGAATTGAGGAGAGAGAAGGCCCTAATCCACTCAAAAATCTGGCCATTCTCCCGTCTCCCCATGCACTCTCTTCCCAAAACTCATGATTAAACTCAAACCCACACTCCACCTCTTCTCTCTTCACACTCTTACACTCCACTCTTCACACACTTCACTCTCTTCTTCCCTCTCTCTAAACTCACGAAAATCCTCTCAATCCTCTGCAAAATTTACAGATTTTGAAGCCCTTGAAGTGTTCTTACTTCTCTCAAGGTCAAAACCAAGGTAAACAACAACATCTTCTTCCATAGTTTCATGGTTAAACCTCTTTTTCTTCTTAGTCTTCTCTACTTTTCGGATTCTATGCCTTTCCATGGCTAGAAATCTTTATTCTACCCTTGTGTTTTGTAGATTCTCACCATAACACAATGCATGTGTTTGAAATGGTGAAAATCCGAGATACAACCCATGCAAGGAGTGAAAAAGATGCACATATGATCATGTGACATCAAAATCTAATATTTCATGTTCTTCTCCATTTCTTTTATGTTCATGCATGACCAAAAGAATTTAAACCATTTCTAGTACATCTTGGATGCTCATTCATTCCATGCATGTGTTAGAAATCGGATCTTACCAAAAGCATGCATGATGTTCCTGTTGAAATACCTTAATAATGCACACAAACAAACATGCAATCTGTCAGATTACTTTATTCAACTTTGAACGGCCATAACTCAGTAATTTCTTAACCAAATCATGTTATTATTTTTGTATTGGTTAGCTCCACGAGTTAACTTTCAAACCCAACTGATCTCACTGTAAAATATTAAATATCCGATTTTTGGAAGATTTTACAAAAAGGTTGCGCATACAGCTCTTTTTCTGTGATCACTATTTTTATCTTGCTTAAACAATGGTCTTAAACCCAACCATAAATCTGAGGAAAAATACCTTAGAAACTTAATATATCTAGTGATTGATGGTTGAAATTTTGTGGCTTAAAACCTCACTGAATGGGCTACACAAATTCATGAACTTCAACCACATTTACACTTCATGCATTATTGCATGCAAGTTTTCTTAAATTGTTTGGAATCATTACCCTCATTTCTCTTCTGAATACATTCTTAACATTTTTCCTTTTGAAAGCCTTTGCATGCATGAGATAATCTGGAAAATTTCAAGAGCTTTTGTTATTTCTTTGATTTATTAGAATTATTGCTAAATCCAAGGGCATAAATCATATAAAATAGTTCCAGAGGTCAATAAATCCTAAATAAATTCATGGATGATCCTTGTGGAGAATAATGACCCCTCACCAAATTTCAGCAATTTTTGTTACTGTTTCGTATGATTTCTAATTTTATTTTGTTTAGGGCATGATAAATTACAAAACCACTTTAGAGGATGTGAAATTTGTATCCAACAATTTTCACATACCTTGCCTGTGATGGGCGACTCCAGAAAATAATTTCAAGATTTTTCATCATGTCTAGCTATTTTTCCCAATTTTTGGTAATTATAATGGTCTAAAAATGGGAAAAATAGTTCTGATTATCCAAAATTCATGAAAATTTACCAGGATATCATATTATAAAGTAGGCAGTTACATAAACATTTTGAGGCTTTTTCTCTACTGTAAACTATTTTTCTCATATTTTCTAAAGTTAATTATACTAAATTACACTTAAATACACATAAATACCCAAAACCAATTTATACATTATGAAAACAACTTTTGATATTTTTCCCAGGTTATTTATACTGTAAATGATGTTACGAAAATTTATGGTGATTTATTTTAACTGTTTAATATTATTTCTTTAATTAATGACTATTTAAAGGAATAAAACAAGGAAAAACAGAAATACCCACTGAAAAATATCTTTTATATTTTTCCCAGCCTACTTATGTATAATAACAATTAAATAAAATGTTTGGGTAATTTTGGAAACTGTTTTCTATTTATTTAAGTTTTTATTGGATTAAATGCCCATAAATCATAAAATATAATTAAACAGCTTGAAAATCCATTTTTATATTTTTCCCAGCTTAGTATTGTGTAATAACATTTAAATAAAAAGTTTGAGAACTTTTATCCCTCGAATGCTATTTTTCGTGAATTTATGTTGTTATAGAGACTTAAAAATTGGAAAATGAACCTTCCAAGGTTGTAATTAATCGCACGACTTGTAAAATTTCAATATTTCAGCAAAAGTGTAATCAATTGATATAAAATCCAATACTAAAACATAAATCGGCATTTCCCTATATGTAGAGTTTAGTATATTAGCATTAGATATCGACATGGAAACTCACTAGTGTGTGTGTTTGATGTCGTAGGATCTCGGTAGTAAGACGTTGGTGCATCCCGAAGTACCGCATGTCCAGAAAACTATTGTTTGCATGATGTATTTAAATTGTTTATTATCAAACATGATTGATATTGTATTGCTATGTTTCTTTATGTATGTTTATGCAACACGGAACATGAGAACTTATCGTACTAAGGCCCTTCCCTTATCTCTAACCATTAACTCTTTGAGCCAATGGTCATTATGGATAGCGCTATTAGGAATTGACAACTCCTCACTCGCCCGAATCGCTGGAGTGCATAGATCTCGATAGGGCTTCAGTCATAGGTTTGGTTGAGACTCATTGTTTGCTCATACACATACAAACTCGTTTCTCGTTGTAGCAATAAACTTGTATTCCTTAATAGCAATCAACTTGTTTATCATTAAATCAATGTACTTGTATTTACGAAAAGCCTTGTTGTACGCTCGATTTTATAAACTTGTGAACTCACCAACTATTTTCATAGTTGACGCTCGTTTTACATGCTTTTTCAGGAAATAATTAGTAAGTGGATGTAAAGATTCATCATCATAGAGCATGTTGCGTCGTGTTGAAGCTATTATGAAGTTATATTTTGAACAATGTTATTTTGAAAAACTTGTATTTTGTTTCTTTTGAAGCCATGGGTTGTAAACTTTAAATACTGCTATGGTGATATATCTTTATCTTTTGCAATGAAACCGTTATCGCTGTCATACCTTGCGTTTCTGCTTTAGCGGGGTGTGACAGAAGTGGTATCAGAGCTAAAGTTATAGAGAACATCGGTTTTTCTTTAAGAAAACACAACCTATAACTAAAACTTACAAAGAAATTCTTTTTACATCAAACATATTACTAGTATAATTAGGTTGGGAGTTGTATTATTGGACCTCAATTAAACATAGCCTGATCACCTATGTTTAATTAAGGAAAGATTTATACAAAGCCTGAGCTAATTATAATGGGAATGTGTTCAACAAAAATATTTGAGAAAACTTTATTTCAAAATTTCAAAATGGTTAATTTTGGTGTGTTTAAGCATTGCATATTATAGGCATACATTGTCATTTATTTCGTATCTCATTGAAACTATGTCACAGTCCACTATGTCAATATCGTCATCTTCCCGCGCTACCGCCTCAGCCGATGAGTCCAGCTACGTTACGGTTATCCCTAGACATAATCCCCCCGCCTTGGTAGAAGAAGACCCATCAGAGGATACAGAAGATACTGGGAACTCGGTGGAGATTAGAAATGACAACGCCCCGAGTCAACAACGCGAGGCGTCACCTACATCGGTGTTGCCACAGCCACCGCTTTATGGACTTCGCATTCGGAGGACGGCGAGGAAGAGTGTTCCCATTCCAGGAAGGATACCCGCCAGCACAGCAGGACATGGCACGGCAGGACCTAGCGGAGTAGGACCCAGTGTTGCAGGACCGAGAGCACCGCCACCACAGCAAGTTATAGGAATACCTGTTAGGCAGCCATGTATGACCCCGGAGCAGTCCCGGAGGATGTATTTGATAGAAGCAGATTTGTGCCAAAGCCTCGCTGTAATAGCCAGGCAACAGGAGGTATTGAACGAAGTGATGACAGGAATGGAAATCCTGTATAAGCATTCGACGGAGACTGCTAACACTGCTAGTGCTGCTAGACGAGAGGCAGGTCATGTGATGACAGCATATTATGTGTTTGGAGGGCTGTTTCTGATTATGGTGTTGATGCTTCTTGTTGGACTAGCGATTGGCTTTTGGTTCTGATTTTAGTATTTTTCTTTATTTTGGTCATGAAATGAAAACCCATGTTTGGTGTCTTTTGGGGAAAAACTTTTTAAAACTTTATTTTGGGATTGATGTATTGGTTTGGTTTTAAAGTTATTTCAAATGGTAATGAAGAATTTTATCTTATGTTTGAAAACTTTTACTATGAGGTCAAACCCTAGAATTTATTTAGTAAAAGGTTGAATAAAAAAAAGATTTTTCTTTTCTTTTCTTTCAAAAATCTATATGCCTAGTATTAATGCAAACCAATGATTTGACAACACTTGCTGATTTCAAAATAGTAGTGAACTACATATTATACATTATGTTATGTATTTATACGTATTTCTTCTCCTGTGTCATAGAACCATGGCAGGAAGGCCTAATCACGGGTGCCCGCAAAACGAAACACCTGATGTTGCTCAAGTTGTAGCACAACAACTCATGCAAGCAATCCCAAACATTGTTATTCAAGTAACTGCAGGACTTAATGCTAACCAAGGAAGTAGCGGAGGAAACCAGGGAAACAATGAAAGAGAATGCCACTACAAGTCCTTTATGGCCTGTAAACCTAAGGAGTTCCATGGAAAGGAAGGTGCGGTCGGGTTGCTGAAATGGATTGACAGCATGGAGTCGGTCCTTCACATTAGTAAATGCCTCGAGCGCAATAAGGTTGAGTATGCAACTTGCCTACTCCAAGATAGGGCATTGACCTGGTGGAATACCCTAGTGCAAACCCGAGGCCGTACAGTGGTATACGCTAACCTGGGAAGACCTAAAGAAGCTGCTGATAGAGGAGTATTGTCCCAAGGATGAACTTCAGAAGCTTGAATCTGAATTCTAGAACCACTCTATGGTTAGAACGCAAATAGAGAAGTACACAGTCCGATTTCATGAACTAGCAAAGCTGGTAGCTCACATGGTTACTCCTGAGGAGAAACGGATAGATCGATACATCTGGGGTCTGGCACCAGAGATTCAGGTTGTCACAACTAGAAATTTTGTGTCTTGTAATCACTATACTCAAGTAAATGTTGAATTAAAAAACGCAAGAGCATGTATGATGCTTACTCAATGGAAAACTGAACCCCAATTCACTACATCAAGCAATTGGAAACCCTAGAAGTTCTTGATTAGGTCCATTTTGGGACTAGGACTTCCTTATTGGACCTAAATGGACCAATAAGCTTCCAATTTGACTATCATGGGCTTAGAACCCTTAAATGGGCTCTAGTTGGACCCACATTTATTTATTTCAATATTTTGGGCCATGTTGGGCCTAGAATGAAATGAATTAAAAGCTTTGATCCATGATTAACCTAAACTAGCTCAACAAAGTATAAAAATCATATTATATTTCCTTTTAGGTTAAAACTCATCCAACTTAACTCTAATAATGTGTTGGGTTTTAGCCATAAGAACTTTCCTATGTGCGCATGCAAAACCCTATTGCTTGGATCTAGGCTTTCTAATAAACATGCTTTTGAATCCAAGACTTCTAATAGCTAATTAGGTTAAACAACAACATTAAAACAGATCTAGAATCATACCTTTGAGTTCCTTGTTGATCTTCTTGTCTTGGAGCTTCTAGAGTCACAATTGTCACTCCTCTAATGGTTTACAAGCACCAATAGCAAGCAAGATGATTTAGGAGAGAGGAGAGGGGATGGAATTCGACCAGAGGTTCCTTGCTTTAGGTTCTGAAAGGTAGTGCACGAATTCCTCACCCCAAGGGCCTATTTATACCTTTAGACTCCTTAAGGGTTTCACCCTAAACCCTAATTGGATAATCTTCACTTAAGGCTATCCAAATCCATTCCATAGATATCCTTATGGACTATTTTGAGCTATCCTAAAGCTCTTAGAAACCGTCCAAAGTCCATCCTAATGGATTTATAGTCTAAAGTCTAACTATCAAACAATTGACAGTTTATACCCTCTTATTTAATTAATCTCTTTAAGTCACCAAATTAATACCAATTAATTTATGACTTATACTAATCAAATAGCTAAATATTATTCCTTTATAATATTTACTCTCTCTTAACAAATCATCCTTCAAGTTGCTATGGTGAAGGAAACCCAAAAGGACCATGCACAACCGAATATAGTTACAGCCTTAGACACTATTCCAACAGTCTCCCACTTGGATAAGTCTAGTAACCATACAAGTACAATTCGGTTTGCAATCGTAGCTCTCAAAGACGCTGTCAACTCTGATTTAATCAATCTTGTCCTTTAGATAAGGGATCGTACAGTCCTCTGTTAGATATCATGCTGACAATCCTATGGAATAGTTAGTCTAGCATTTAGATTTCTCGATCTTCGATTTATTTGACATAGAACTTAATCGAACACATCAATTCAGTTCTGACCGGGCCCGACACATAAGTCAAATCAAATCATCGAGTGGCCAAGATATCTCTTCTACCCTTTTAGGATAAAATTTACAGATAAACTTCGACTTATATGCATTTACTTATTCATTAACCAACTATACACAACAATGCGTTTTATAACATCAAGTTACTGATGCGTTTTCGCATTATCAACGCACAATCAATTAACAAATAATAAACCATATATCTAGGTTTTAAGACCATATGATATTATCGTCTTGCGATCACCTTTTATATCGTATTCCATAAGGTGATTCCAGCAAGCGCGGGTTTATTCCAATGCTCAAAACTAGTTCGTAAGCACTCATGAACGTTGCAGCAACTCTTGCTATGTCTAACACCATTTAGACACTCTACACACCAATTCACGACAATCTTCATTCATATCTACTCCCAACATATGAACGATTGTGGACCATTTGAATAATTCGATTATTCCTAATAAACTCAATTATTCTGGAAGTCAAAACATGCAAAGTGAAACAATAGTTAAACAACTAACATGTGATAGTAACTTTACTCATAAATAAAACTTCTTTATTTAATCATCAAATGTCAATTACATTTATCTATTATACGTTTCTAATACCATCTAATCTATGCTAATATCATCCTTCAGCCCAATACTCCTAGCATGCTGTAAGTGCTTAACCCTACTCAGTCCCTTCGTAAGCGGATTTGCTGGGTTATCTTCTGATGATATCCTCTTCACTACGAGTTGTCCTTCTTCTACACGATGTCTAATGAAGTGATATTTTCTGTCGATATGTCGAGATCTACCATGATCCCTCAGTTCCTTGGTCAAGGCAACCGCACCTTCGTTATCACAGAAAATCTCCATGGGCTCCTTTATGGCCGGCACAACTCCAAGATCACCGATGAAGTTCTTCAGCCATATTGCCTCCTTCGACGCTTCGCTCGCTGCGATGTACTCTGATTCGCACGTTGAATCAGCTACGGTTTCCTGCTTGGAACTTTTCCATGTCACTGCTCCTCCATTTAGGGTAAAGACCCAGCCTGACTGCGAACGATAGTTGTCCCTGTCGGTTTGAAAGCTGGCGTCACTATACCCTCGCACCTTCAAGTCATCACTCCCTCCAAGGACTAAGAACCATTCTTTCGTCCTCCGAAGGTACTTAAGGATGTTCTTCACCGCAATCCAATGTGCTTTGCCAGGATTCCCTTGATATCTGCTAACCATGCTCAAAGCGAAGGCTACATCAGGGCGAGTACAAGTCATAGCGTACATGATTGAGCCAACTGCGGAAGCGTATGGTACTCGGCTCATTTCTGCTATTTCGGCTTCGGTACTCGGACTTTGAGTCTTACTCAACTTGGCATTTCCTTGTATCGGTAGTTCTCCCTTCTTTGAGTTTTCCATACTAAAACGTTTTAGTACCTTCTCTAAGTAAGTATTCTGACTAAGTCCAATTAGTCTCTTACTTCTTTCTCTTACTATCCTTATTCCCAAAATGTAAGAAGCCTCTCCGAGGTCCTTCATATCGAAGCACTTCCCGAGCCAGGACTTAACCTCCTGCAGAGTCGGGATGTCGTTTCCTATGAGTAATATGTCATCGACATATAGAACGAGGAAGCTTACTACACTCCCACTGGCTTTGACATATACACAAGATTCGTCTTCGCTTCGTACAAATCCAAACTCTTTGACTTTCTCATCGAAGCAAAGATTCCATCTGCGAGACGCTTGCTTAAGTCCATAAATGGACTTCTCAAGCTTACACACTCTATTCGGATGCTTCGGATCCACAAACCCCTCTGGCTGAGCCATGTAAACATCCTCAGCCAACTTTCCGTTAAGGAAAGCGGTCTTGACATCCATTTGCCAAATCTCATAATCATGAAATGCGGCAATTGCTAGCATCACTCTACTAGATTTAATCTTCGCAACTGGCGAGAAGGTCTCATCATAGTCAACTCCGGGAGTTTGAGTAAAGCCCTTCGCAACCAATCGCGCTTTGTATGTGTGTACGTTCCCATCCACGCCGGTCTTCTTCTTGAAGATCCACTTGCACCCTACGGTCTTACGTTCGGGCACGTAATCAACCAAATTCCAAACTTGGTTATCGTACATGGATTGGATCTCGCTATCCATCGCCTCTTTCCATTTCGCAGACTCCGGGCCTGCCATGGCTTCCTTATAGCTATTAGGTTCATCAAGATTTACTAGTGTACCATCACTAATATACGTGTCCCCTTCGGTAGTGATATGAAAACCATAAAACTGGGGTTGAACTCTAAATCTATCGGAACGTCTAAGAGGTAAGGATTCGTCAATCGGTTCAACCGGAGTTTCCTCCTCGGGTTGAACGCCAGTGATAGAGGTTCCTTCATCTATCGATTCTTGAATCTCTTCAAGTTCGATTTGCCTCCCACTGTCTCCTTGGCTTATGAGTTCTCGCTCTCGGAAAACTCCTCTCCTCGCAACAAAGATAACATTATCTTTCGGTCTATAGAAGAGATATCCAAAGGAAGTTTGCGGGTAGCCGATGAAAATACATCGCTCACTTCGAGGTTCAAGCTTGTCGTGAGTATCTCGTGTTACGAAAGCCTTGCAACCCCAAACCTTGATATGTGCCAACGAGGGAACTTTCCCCGTCCACATCTCGTGAGGTGTTTTGGCAACCTTCTTAGTAGGGACTCGGTTAAGGATATGGGCGGCAGTCTCTAAGGCATACCCCCAAAAGAAGATAGGTAGTGAAGCACGACTCATCATAGAGCGAACCATATCCAATAAGGTTCGATTACGCCTTTCTGCCACACCATTCAGTTGCGGTGTCCTAGGAGGCGTCAATTGCGAAACTATTCCACACTCCTTGAGATACTCGTGGAATTCAAGACTTAGGTACTCTCCTCCTCGATCGGATCGAAGCATCTTGATTTTCCTGCCCAATTGATTCTCCACTTCACTCTTGAACTCTTTGAACTTTTCAAAGGTTTCTGACTTTTGCTTGATTAAATAGATATACCCATATCTACTATAATCATCAGTAAAGGTCACATAGAAGCGGTTCCCATCCTTCGTGGTTGATCTAAAAGGTCCACATACATCGGTATGTATTAGGTCTAATAGTCCCTCACCCCTTTCACAAGTACTCGTGAAGGGTGATTTAGTCATCTTTCCAAGTAAACAAGATTCGCATGTGTCATCTTCCCTAAGGTCGAATGACTCCAACACTCCATCCTTTTGGAGTTGGGCTATGCGTTTCTTGTTGACATGTCCAAGACGACAATGCCACAAGGATGCTTTATCCATACTAGTGGAAGAATCAATATTCAAAACATCATTTCCTAAGTTATCAACAATCATAACAGTTTCATATATTCCATTACATGGTATAGCTTCAAAATAAAAGACACCATTCAGATAAGCCAAAATAGAACCATTCTCATTATTAAAAGAAAATCTAAAACCTTGTCTATATAAACCATGAAATGAAATGATGTTTCTAGCCATTTCTGGCGAATAGCAACAATTGTTCAAATCTAAAACTAAACTATTCTTAAGCACCAAAGAATACACTCCAATCTTGGTCACAGGCGAGGATCTTCTGTTCCCCATGATTAGATTGATCCTTCCTTGCTCCACATCCCTACTTCTTCTTAGTCCCTGCACATTAGAACAAATGTGATAACCACAACCGGTGTCAAGAACCCAAGAAATAAAATGATTAGAATTGTTAGATTTGATTGCATATATACCTGCGAAAGATGGCTTGATCTTTCCTTCCTTGATGGCTTGCAGGTAGTCCGGGCAGCTTCGCTTCCAATGTCCTATCTTGTGGCAGTGGTGGCACTCTGCCTCCTTCGGGTTAGAGCAGGGCTTAGAGGGATCAACTTTTGTCCCACTAGAAGAGGAACCATCTCGGGCTTTCACCTTTCGATAGTTATTTGAAGAAGCTTTCCTCTTCTTTCCCTTCCCTTGACCAATAGCCAAGACAGGAGCAGTAGACGGATTGGGAGTTGGTGCAACAGACTTGTCCTTGAAATTGCACTCAGCAACCCTCAAGAGACCTTGGAGCTTACTTAGAGTGACCTCCTCTTTGTTCATGTGGTAGGTCATTCTAAATTGATTATACATCGGAGGAAAAGAGTGAAGCACCATGTCGATCGCCAAGTCTTCGCCGAAGTCAACGTTTAACTTGCGAAGGCGGTCGACATACCTTTGCATCTTTTGCAAGTGCACGGTAAGAGATTCTCCATGACCCATCTTAGCGGAAATCATGTTAGTGAAGATCCCGTAACGCTCTTGTCTCGCGTTCTGGTGGTACCTCTCCAACAAGTCTTGATGCATCTCGTATGGATACATGTCCTCGTAGGACTTTTGGAATTCGGAGTTCATGGTGGCGATCATGATGCAATGTACTTTCGTCGCATCTCGCTCATGAGTTTCAAAGGCGGTGATTTCGGCGGGAGTAGCAATTTCGGGGTTGATTTTCTCGAGCTTCTCATCGAGGACATACTCTTTATCCTCATAGCGAGCAATGGTGCGAATGTATCTTATCCATTCGCCAAAGTTCGTTCCATCGAAGGTGACCTTTTGGCAAAGGCTCATCAACGTGAACGAACTAGCAGCAGCGTTGTTTGCGTTTGACATCTATAGAAAGGACAAAGATAGATTAGAACAAGAATCCCTAATTATCACCCAATAAGAAAAATTAGGGCTAGGATCCAACAATAACATTTACATACTAGAAAAGGGATGCCGTAATCTAACATGCAAATAAATTGAAGGTAAGTGAATGACGATTCACTAATTCTCCATCAAAACTTAAACTTTTAGTCCTAAGTGTTTTTGAGAATTCCTAGGTTCGGATGAGATTCATTGAACTATTCAATGGCATGTTTAAATCTCGATATGCCCCTCTTGTTTGTGACTGGGATGCCGAGGATCACAAAGTGGGTGTGAATTACCATGCAAATTTACATGGTGCCTTCATTGTTACGATCACCTATTCGATGTGCCGGTAAACCACACACGCTCCATCGAACTATGATAAACAATGAATCACCCTTTGCCACCTTCGCTTAGAACCAATTAGTGTGCCGGTAAACCACACACGCTCCACTAACATCTTAGCAAGGTGCAAAGTGTAATTTCATGGGATTGCATCAATTCACTTTTCCTAAAGTAACTAAGATTGGGAAATTTTAAAAGAAAGTTTAGTTACTTCGTATTTCTTATGATACTTTTAATGAGAGGATGAGGTTGCCCTATCCTACCCGTTCGGCTAACGACCCTCCACCAATCAAGCAAGCGGTGGGTGTGAGTGTACACCCATTAAGCGCCATTTTATAGGCCGCAACCTTATACCCACCTTATAGATTGGCTTCGTGAATGAGGCCTACTAACGGTAAGACTAGCATTTAGTTATACATATATATATTATACTATTAATATCATATTAGTATAGGGTTGTATTTTAAACCTTTTTTTAAAATCTAGGGATTGAAATTTAAGTTGTCTAAATTAGAACTTTTAATCACAAATATAAATTTCAAAACTATAGGGTAGGTTTTAAACATTTAAAACATGGAGGATCAAATAACAAATAATTTCAATTAGTATCTTAATTATCTTTATTTGATTTATCTTTGATTTCTTTGAAGATAATTACCAAAAATAATCAAAATAATTAATTAATTATCATATAAGGAAACTAAATATTTAATTAGTTGATAATTACCTTTAACTAGATCAAGATAACACTTATATTTATCAAGAAATCGGATTCATATTGATCTAATTAGTTTATGGAAAGTTTGGATAAGATAAACACAAAGAAATCCCGAATTTTGCCTTTCCTGACGCCTGGACTCGCCGAGTGCACAAAGGGACTCACCGAGTCAGGCCTACTCGACGAGTCCACCATGGAACTCGACGAGTCAGTGACTAAAAACCTAAAAATTCGAATTTTGCAGGTTTGTTTCAGTTATTCAAGCAACAATTTGTAGAAAACCAATCTAGGCTCTGATACCACTGTTGGGTTTTAGCCATAAGAACTTTCCTATGTGCGCATGCAAAACCCTATTGCTTGGATCTAGGCTTTCTAATAAACATGCTTTTGAATCCAAGACTTCTAATAGCTAATTAGGTTAAACAACAACATTAAAACAGATCTAGAATCATACCTTTGAGTTCCTTGTTGATCTTCTTGTCTTGGAGCTTCTAGAGTCACAATTGTCACTCCTCTAATGGTTTACAAGCACCAATAGCAAGCAAGATGATTTAGGAGAGAGGAGAGGGGATGGAATTCGACCAGAGGTTCCTTGCTTTAGGTTCTGAAAGGTTGTGCACGAATTCCACACCCCAAGGGCCTATTTATACCTTTAGACTCCTTAAGGGTTTCACCCTAAACCCTAATTGGATAATCTTCACTTAAGGCTATCCAAATCCATTCCATAGATATCCTTATGGACTATTTTGAGCTATCCTAAAGCTCTTAGAAACCGTCCAAAGTCCATCCTAATGGATTTATAGTCTAAAGTCTAACTATCAAACAATTGACAGTTTATACCCTCTTATTTAATTATTCTCTTTAAGTCACCAAATTAATACCAATTAATTTATGACTTATACTAATCAAATAGCTAAATATTATTCCTTTATAATATTTACTCTCTCTTAACAAATCATCCTTCAAGTTGCTATGGTGAAGGCAACCCAAAAGGACCATGCACAACCGAATATAGTTACAGCCTTAGACACTATTCCAACATAATGGGCTTAAGGGCATTAAAGCCCAAAACCCTTCTCTTTTTTTTTATTTTCGGCCCAAAAGTCCATAACAAAGATGAAGAGTTGACTTCATCATGCCACATCAATAATACCTCATGGATATCCATGCATTACACTCCAAACCTCCATGCAATCCCATTTCTCCATGCACATGTCATCTCAAAGTCACTCTTCTTCTTCCTCCCTCTCACTCTCGGCCGAGGATACACACACACACATCACAAAAATTCAATTCCAATCTCTTTAAGTCTTGAAGAGCATTCCTCCCTCCTCCTTCAAAATTTTCGTGAATCAAGAGCTTCACAAGGAGAATCCATCACCAAAATCATTATCTAGGTAAGTTAATGCTTGGATCCATGCTTTGGACTCTTTCTTGTCTTCAAAAATCTCCTCTTAACTCTCATGAAATCATAAACTTGTGTCTTAGAACTCCATAAACTCGAATTCATCATCAAAGGGTGCTAGAGTGAAACATCACTTCATTTCTTCCATTCTTACTTCAAAAACCGAATCAACACCCAAGGTGAGCTTCATACCCCCTTATTTTAGGTTTTTATAAGTTTTTGTGGGGGAGGATACAAGCAAAGGTGTAGATCCATCATTATGTGTATGTTTTGGTTGATTTCTATGCTTATATGTATGTTTTGTATGATCTTGATGCTTGATCTAGTTATGAATTGCTAAAAACCAAGATATATCTTATACTAGCATAAAATATACTACTACATGCAAAGTATACCAAGAAAGATAGCCAAATGGCTTGACAACACTCATTTTGGGCTAAAAACTCATTTTTTTGACACAAAATGCTAAAAATACAAAGTTGAAGGGCCTAAAATGAAATATTACGAAATCTGATGGGTGAGATGAGTCAAAATAGTTTCCATAATGTATTTTCTGAAAATATACTATTTGAAAGGTTAAAAGCATAAATTTTAAACTTAATGGGCTAAAAATGACAATTTCGGCCCAATAGAGCCCATTATGCGAAATTTTCTGTTTTGGAGGGCCAAAACTGTGCTTTTCTGTAAAACAATGGACCACTAGTGTCACAAGTACTTTTCAAAGGTTTAAAGTGCTTTTCAAATTTATAAAGGACCAAAGTTGCAAAATTTTTCCAATTTGGGTCAAAAATGTAAAAGTTGCGAAAAAGAGGGGTTACAACCGAGAAAACTGCAAATTCAGGGACTTAAACTGTTTCAATGAAAAATATGCTGAAAAATGTTAATTTCAATAATTTTTGGTGTTAAAATGTCAAGAAAAATGGTTTAAGGACTAAACCGGAAATTATTTTACCTAAAGGGGTGAAAAAGTAAATTTACAAAATAAAGAGGGGTTGTAAAACAGAAAATTTTAAATGATAATTCAATACACTCGTTGTGAACAAAGATTAACACTACGACTCTCGATAAATTACAATACACAATATCACCAACAATCGTTACCAAACGAATTGATTCGGTCTCGAATTAATAACAAATCCAAAACTACTAACACTACAACGCTCAATACACATATGGAACTCTTGGAACTCTTTACTCTCGTGGAATTACTCAATACGTCGACGTACACTCCTTAGGCCCAAAAGTTGCAAATCATGCTTGTTGAGCCTAGCTAGCCCGATGACATGATCTTTAGGCCCAAAGGACACTTGCTTACATGTAGTTGGGTCTAATACGACTCGACCGCGTGTAAAAGGACTTTCAATGGCAAACATGCTGCTGGTCCCCAAGGGTCCTTCAGTGCTGCTAGTAAAGTCGGGAACTCACGATTGCGGGTCGGGCTTCGGGCCCTTCGCAATTGCAATGGTCTTGAACGACGCAGGGAAATACCGAGGGTTTCGCACCTTCTCTTTTTCCCTCCGGACGTGGGACTACACAAGTACGGGAGGATTGAGTTGTGTGAATAAGTGCAAGCGACGCCCAAGGGATCGCTGGTACGGTTGTCGACTGTACGTTTTCATTAACGGACGTTACAACAATTCACCACCCACTTTATACTCAATGCCTCCGGAGCTCAACGAATACCTCTAACGTAACTAAATAACAGTACACAAACTAAGTAAAGCAAAGTGATAGGAAAACGTCGGGTTTTCTAGGGTTTTCAACAAGTACACTTATGAACTACATGTCGAATTTCATAACTCTTACGCTTACATTTACAGAATTCAAACAAGCATACTCACGGATCTTCACATATTTTTACGCTATTCCATTTTCAGAAAATATCGGATTTTCTGGTGGTTTTTTTTATAACATTACAAACATTGGATTTCAAACATTACTTATGAACTCACCAACATTTCACATGTTGACGTTTTTCAAAATACTTGTATTCTCAGGTAATAGATAAGTGAAGAAAGGACGGTATTCTATGATTGTTTTGCGGTTGTTTAAGTAACAATGAACCATGTATTTTGGAATGTAATATTTTGAAACGATGTAATGGATGTGAACGCTACCAGTTGTATCATTCCAATGCTTGGTGATGTATAATGTTATGTTTCATGTGTATTCATTGTGATGGTATTCAATTGAGTCACAACAGCCCCCGGACGTTTCCGTCGTCTGGTTCGGGGGTGTGACACGGGGAATGGTTACCTCAGCAAACCCAACTACCATTCAGAGTGTAGTAAGCCTAGGAAATCGACTAACCAATGATGTGATAAGGATAGGAGCATCAACAAAGGAAAGCTCTAGTAGCAAGAGGAAGCCAGCAGATCAGGGAGAGAAGAAGCATGGAGACAAGTCAGGGAGGAAGCAGAAAGTCTCAAGAAACTTTATGGTAAGAGCCCAGGAGCAAGAACCAGTGAAAACTCAAGAACGGGAAGTGCAGGAGTGAAAGCAGTACTCAGGGCCGCTTCCGAAGTGCAATAAGTGAAATTTCCATTACAAGGGAGCTTGCCCAGTGTGCCAAAACTGTAAGCAAACAGGCCATTACTCGAAGTATTGTAAGATGAATAAGGAGGGAAAAAGGGCATGTTACGAGTGCGGGAGTACTAATCATCTCCGTAGAGCATGCCCCAAACTGAACAATGGACTGTTGGATAAGGTGTCTAAGTCCATAACTTATTTGGTATATACTTGACCCGACCGGCATGGTCCATTTGGGTTGCATCTCATCCAAACTATTATGGATAATTTTATGAGAGTTATACACATATGTTTATTAATAAATTATGAGTTATAATATATTAATATGAAGTTACGTTATTTAATTAGTTTTAGTCTTAAATTAATTATGAATTAATTTAGAGATTAAAAGGAATACTAATTAAATTATGGGCTATTTGTTTTATATAGTGTGGGCTAATACTCATTTGTTAATGGGCTAGGCTTATGTGGAGGTCCATGGAGCTTTTAACCCATGGATCCTTGGAAAAGGAAAAGACATGGGTTATTAGGGTTTCACCCTAACCATGCACACTATATAAGCATGCTTATGGAGCATGAAATGAAGCCTAAAAAAAGAGAAAACTAGTGAACTAGTGTGTGTGTGTGCATGTGTGTGGCCGATTTATACAAGGTGTATACTCTCATCAAAGTTTTCCAAGAGTTTGTGGTGTTTGTGATTCCATTTGAGGCATTCACACTATTGGTGCTTGGCCCTCAAACTCCTTAGAACCAAACTCACCAAAAGGTATGTAATCTCTTCTAACTCTTTTATGTTGAAATGTTCCCCATGCCATGTTAGATAGGTTATAAACCTTGGAAAATTATTATTTTGCATGTATTTAGACAAACATAGATCCAAGGTTTATTAGGGTTGCATGCACACTTAGGAAGTGTTAGATTGCTCAAAACCTAACAGTGGTATCAGAGCCTAGGCTTGCTTGTTTGATACTTGATGCAAAATAGTGAAAAAAAAAAGTCGAAATCGTTGCTGTCAGCATGGTGGACTCGCCGAGTCCATTGGGGGGACTCGATGAGTCCAAGGCAAAATTCAACCTACTCGACGAGTCAGTTCATGCACTCGACGAGTAGGATCGAAAGAGTGCAGATTCTCAACTTTTGCTGCTGGAAATGGACTAGAAACATTACCCTAAACTGTTTTGGTGTTATAAAACTTATTTTAGTTGGTGTAATGGTTGTTCTAATCCATTTGCAATAGCATATATCAAAATTCCATGATTTTATGTGTTCATATAATTCTTGAATTTTTGATGATCATGTTCATGTTCTTATGAATTTAGAAAATGATAGGAATTATTTGCTGAATTGTTTAGGATTAATTCTTTATCATTTATGTGTTTTAATGGAGTCCATAATTTGTCGTCAAGTTATGGATTACCAAAAGTCACTTTCATTTAACACACACTTAAAACACATAAGTTACATGAAAATGAAGAGTCTTCATTTTTATGAACCTTTAATTCATAAGTTATGAAATGAAGAGTTTTGCAAAGTTACAAAACTTGCCCTCAAGTTTTGGAATTTGTAAAGTTTCACACACTTTAATAAACTTTAATTCCAAACCTTAGAGTTTTAATAGTTAAAATTCAACCCTTATACTATTTATAACATTAATGGTTAATTATTATATATATGTATAAGAATAAGTTGTTTTACTGTTAGTAGGCCTCATTCACGAAGCCGGTCTATAAGGTGGGTATAAGGTTGTTGCCTATAAAATGGCGACTTAATGGGTGTATACTCTCACCCACCGCTTGCTTGATCGGTGGAGGGTCGTTAGCCGAACGGGTAGAACAATGACTTTAAATCCTCATTAAAAGTATAATGAATATTATAAAATAACTAAACTCTTTTAATTCCCAATCTTAGTTATTTTAGGAAAATGTGAACATGGTGCTAATCCATGGAATTCACACTTTGTACCTTACCAAGTCGTTGGTTGAGCGTGTGTGGTTAACCGGCACACTAACTAGGACTAGTAAGGATCACGAAGGGTGACTTAATGTTTGTCATAGATCAATGGAGCGTGTGTGGTTAATCGGCACATTGATTAGGTGATAATATTAAGAGTACCAAGTGAATTAGCATGGTTATTCACACCTTGTTTTGTGATCCTCGGCATCCCAGTCACAAAACTTGAAGGGCACAATCGAGATTGAAACATGCCATTGAAAAGTTCAATGAATCTCAAAAGAATCTATGAATTTCAAATCCAATTAAACCTAATTAATCATTTCGTTTTCATGGTGGAAATTGGTGAATCGTCATTCACCTACCTTTCAAATATATTATTACTTAGATTACGGCATCCCTCTTCTAAGTGTAATATATTGTGATTGGATCCTAGCCTTAATATTACATTTGGGTGTCTTATTAAGGATCCTAAATATCTAATCTAAACTTACTTTCTTCTTTCAGATGTCTTCCAACACTAATGCTTCAGGCTCTAACCCAACTGGTTCTTTCTCTCTCATGAATCTTTGTGGGAGGGTCATCTTTGATGGTTCCAACTTCATGGATTGGATTAGGAACATCAGGATGGTTACTCGTTACGAAGAAGAGCAATATGTCCTCGATAAGGAGTTAAAAGAACTTGATGAGTCTACTGCTACTCCTGAGGAGATCGCTAAATTCAGGACTCATGAGAGAGATGCTACTAAGGTGGCATGTATCATGATGGCCACGATGACAGCCGAGCTCCAAAAATCGTATGAAGATTTCTACCCTTTTGAGATGCACCAAGACCTGATGGAAAGGTACCATCAGAGTGCTCGTCAGGAGCGGTATGAAATAATCTCCTCCATAATAACTACCCGCATGAAGGATGGTGAATCCATCACGGGCCACATGCAAAAGATGCAAAGGTATGTGGACCGTTTGCTGAAGCTGAATGTTAACATCCCCGAGGAGTTGGCAATTGACATCATTTTGCACTCCTTGCCTTCTTGTTATGATCATTTTCGAATGACATATCATATGAACAAGGAGGAAGTTACCCTCAGCAAGCTTCAAGGACTCTTGAAGACCGCTGAAACCGGTGTTAAGGGTAAAGCGGTTGTTACCTCTACTACTCCTACTCCGACTTCTACCCCTGTTTTAGCTATTGGGCAAGGCAAAGGGAAAAAGAGGAAGCACCCTTCGAAGGGTACCAAGGGAAAGTCTCTTGAAGGCTCCTCATCAAAGACTAAGAACGGTTCTATCACTCCTTCTGCCATTCCCAAGGATGTTGAATGCTTTTATTGCCATGAAAAGGCACACTGGAAGCGAAACTGCCCTAAGTACTTGCAGGATCTAAAGGATGGGAAAGTGAAACCCACCTATGCAGGTATTTACACTATATTGTCTAATTACTCAACATATTCTAACTCTTGGGTGCTTGATACAGGATGTGGTATTCACATATGTTCTGATTTGCAGGGCCTAAGAAGAAGTGAGGATGTGGAGCACAGGAAGATAAACCTAATCATGGGGAATAGGAAGGCTTCACCTGTTTCCAAGATTGGAGTTTATACTTTGTTGCTTAATAATGGGTTAAAATTAGATTTGAATAAATGTGTGTACTCGTCTGAAATGGCGAGAAATATTATTTCTTTTCATGCTTTGTACAAACAAGGTTTTACCTTTTCGTTTGATAATGAATGTGGTGGTATTAATGCTTTCTTTAATAATGTGTTTTATTTTAAAGCATTACCTTGTGATGGTGTGTATGAAACTGTGTCGATTGCAGACAACTTAGGAAATAATGTGTTGTATATTGATTCTTCTACTAGCCTAGATAAAGCATCATTGTGGCATTGTCATCTTGGACATGTAAAAAAGAAACGCATAGGCCAACTCCAAAAGAGTGGAGTCTTGGAATCATTTGACCTTAAATCAGATGATAGTTGTGAATCTTGTCTACTTGGAAAAATGACAAAATCACCCTTCACTGGAACTTGTGAGAGGGGTGAGGGTTTGTTGGACCTAATACATACTGATGTATGTGGGCCATTCAAAACCGCCACAAGGGATGCTAATCGGTATTATGTGACTTTTATTGATGATTTTAGTAGATATGGGTATGTCTACTTAATCAAACATAAGTCCGAAACCTTTGAAAGGTTTAAGGAATTCAAGCAGGAAGTAGAAAATCAATTGGGCAGGAACATTAAGATGCTTCGATCCGATCGAGGTGGTGAGTAGCTTAGTACCGAGTTCCTTGACTATCTTAAGGAGTGTGGAATTGTCTCACAATTGACTCCTCCCAGGACACCACAGCTGAATGGTGTAGTTGAGAGGCGTAATCAAACCTTGTTGGACATGGTTCGCTCTATGATGAGTCGAGTTTCGTTACCAATCTCTTTTTGGGGGTATGCCTTAGAGACTGTCGCCCATATCCTTAATCTAGTCCCTACAAAGAAGGTTACCAAAACACCTCATGAGATGTGGACTGGGAAGGTTCCCAATTTAGACCACATCAAAATTTGGGGTTGCGAAGTCTTCGTGAGGCGCGAAACTCATGATAAGCTTGAACCCCGAAGTGAAAGGTGTATTTTCATCGGCTACCCACAGAAATCCTTCGGTTACCTCTTCTACAGACCCAGTGAGAATGTGGTCTTTGTAGCACGAAGAGGGATCTTTCGCGAGAAAGAATTTATAAGCCAAGGAGACAGTGGGAGGCAGATTGATCTTGAAGAAATTCAAGAATCAATTGGTGAAGGAACCTCAGACACTAGCAAACAACCTGAGGAGGAAACTCCTGTTGATCCAGCTGACAAGTTTGTACCTCCGAGCGTTCCACACGGGTTAGGAACACACCTTCGTTTTATTATGGTTTTCATATTACTACGGAAGGTGATACGTTTATTAGTGATAGTACACTAGTAAATTTGGATGAACCTAGCAGTGTTAAGGAAGCCATGGCAGGCCCGGAGTCTGCTAAATGGAAGGAGGCTATGGACAGCGAGATACAGTCCATGTATGACAATCAAGTTTGGAACTTGGTTGACAATGTACCAGGCCGTAAAACAGTCGGGTGCAAATGGATCTTCAAGAAGAAGACAGACATGGAAGGAAAAGTGCATACTTATAAGGCTCGACTGGTTGTGAAGGGTTTTACTCAAACTCAAGGTGTTGATTATGATGAAACCTTTTCGCCGGTAGCAAAGATTAAGTCTATTAGGGTTATTTTAGCCATTGCAGCATTTCATGATTATGAAATATGGCAAATGGATGTCAAAACCACTTTCCTTAATGGAAAGTTGGCTGAGGATGTGTACATGAATCAGCCAGAGGGTTTTGTCAATGCAGAGTACCCTAATAGAGTATGCAAGCTTGAGAAATCCATTTATGGATTAAAACAAGCATCTCGTAGCGGGAATCTTTGTTTTGATGAGAAGGAAAAGAGTTTGGCTTCTTGAGAAGCGAAGATGAGTCTTGCGTGTATGTCAGAACTAGTGGGAGTATAGTTAGCTTCTTGGTACTGTATGTGGATGACATACTACTCATAGGAAATGACATCCCAACCTTGCAGGAGGTTAAGTCCTGGCTTGGGAAGTGCTTTGCTATGAAGGACCTAGGGGAGGCTACCTATATCCTAGGGATAAGGATATTAAGAGAAAGGAGTAGAAGACTAATTGGACTTAGTCAGAGTATCCACTTGGATAAGGTGTTGAAAAGGTTCAACATGGAGAATTCCAAGAAAGGAGATTTACCGATCCAAAGCAATACCAAACTGAGTAAGACTCAGAGTCCGAGTACAGAGGCAGAGATAGCTGAGATGAGCCAATTACCATATGCTTCCGCAGTTGGCTCGATCATGTATGCTATGACTTGTACCCGTCCTGATGTGGCATTTGCTTTGAGCATGGTCAGCAGGTTTCAGGGGAACCCTGGCAAGGCTCATTGGACCGCGGTAAAGAACATTCTCAAGTACATGCGGAGGACTAAGGATTGGATCCTTACCCTTGGTGGTAGTGATGACTTGAGAATATTAGGGTATAGTGATGCTAGTTTTCAGACTGATAGGGATAATTTCCGCTCTCAGTCGGGCTGGATCTTTACCTTAAATGGAGGGGCAATTTCTTGGAAGAGTTCCAAGCAGGAGACGGTGGCTGATTCGACTTGTGAATTAGAGTATATAGCAGCGAGTGAAGCAGCGAAGGAAGCAATATGGCTAAAGAACTTCATCGGAGAGCTTGGAGTTGTACCAGCTATTAAGGAACCTATAGAGATTTTCTGTGACAACAATGGTGCGGTTACCTTAGCCAAGGAACCAAGAGATCATGGCAGATCCCGACACATTGACAGAAAATATCACTTCATAAGACACAAGATTGAAAAAGGACTCCTTGTGACAAGGAGGATATCGTCGGATGAGAATCCCGCAGATCCCCTTACGAAGGGACTGACGAGGGTTAAGCATTTTCAACATGCGAGACGCATCGGGCTGAGGGACGATATTAGTTTTACAGATTAGATAGTTTTCCTGAAACTTGTAAAATGTAATCGACGTTTGATGATGAATAAAATTTGTGATTTATTTATGAGTAAAGTGTTACTATCATTGTCAATTATTTACTATTGTTTCAGTTTTGCATGTTTTGACTTCCAGAATAATTAATTTATTCAAACCTCCACAATCGATCATATGTCGGAAGTAGGTATGAATCAAGATTGTCATGAATTGGGTTTGTAGATGCCTTAAAGGTGTTTAGACATGGCAATGGTTGCTGCAACATTCATGAGTACTCATAAGTTATGAGTATTGGTATAAACCCACTCTCACTTGTATCACTTCATGGAATTTATCTCGAGTGATCGTGAGACGATAACGTCATATAAATCTTTAAACCTAGAGATATGAGTTGTTACCTATGAGTTGGTTGTGCATTGATTGCACGTAAACGCATCAGTAACTTGATGTTATAAAACGTGCCTTTGTGTACAATTCAATAAGTAGTAGAACAAGCATATCAGTCGAAGTTTATCTGTTCCTTCTAGAAATAGAAGCGATATCTGGGCCTCTCGATGATTTTGTGTTGACCCATGTACCAGGCTTGGTCAGAACTAAACCGATGTGTTCAGTGAAGTTCTTCGTCAAACAAATCGGAAAATCGAGAAACAACTGCTAGACAATAAGCAAGACATAGTTCCATGTGTTTGTCCGGCTGATATCATGAGAACAGAGGATTATGTGATCACTTATCTAAAAGGGCGCTTCATAGTTCGACATAGTCTTCATTGTTCGAGGGAGTTTTCGAGAGCTACAATTGTTGGTTGGTTCCTGAAGTTATAGGCAAATATAGTTATTAGACTTATCCAAGTGGGAGTCTGTTGGATAAGGTGTCTAAGTCCATAACTTATTTGGTATATACTTGACCCGACCGGCATGGTCCATTTGGGTTGCATCTCATCCAAACTATTATGGATAATTTTATGAGAGTTATACACATATGTTTATTAATAAATTATGAGTTATAATATATTAATATGAAGTTACGTTATTTAATTAGTTTTAGTCTTAAATTAATTATGAATTAATTTAGAGATTAAAAGGAATACTAATTAAATTATGGGCTATTTGTTTTATATAGTGTGGGCTAATACTCATTTGTTAATGGGCTAGGCTTATGTGGAGGTCCATGGAGCTTTTAACCCATGGATCCTTGGAAAAGGAAAAGACATGGGTTATTAGGGTTTCACCCTAACCATGCACACTATATAAGCATGCTTATGGAGCATGAAATGAAGCCTAAAAAAAGAGAAAACTAGTGAACTAGTGTGTGTGTGTGCATGTGTGTGGCCGATTTATACAAGGTGTATACTCTCATCAAAGTTTTCCAAGAGTTTGTGGTGTTTGTGATTCCATTTGAGGCATTCACACTATTGGTGCTTGGCCCTCAAACTCCTTAGAACCAAACTCACCAAAAGGTATGTAATCTCTTCTAACTCTTTTATGTTGAAATGTTCCCCATGCCATGTTAGATAGGTTATAAACCTTGGAAAATTATTATTTTGCATGTATTTAGACAAACATAGATCCAAGGTTTATTAGGGTTGCATGCACACTTAGGAAGTGTTAGATTGCTCAAAACCCAACATGGACCTGGTAACAATGGACAAGGCCAAGCCAGCCAAAACTTTCAAGGAAATCAAGTTGGACGGCCAAGAGGTGTAGCCTTTGTGATTGGTGCAGAAGAAGCTCGTCAGAACCCTGAAGTGATAACAGGTATGTTTCTCCTGAACAACCATTTTGCTTCAGTAATATTCGATGCGGGAGCAGATAGGAGTTTTGTTTCTTTAATATTTAGACCGTTAATTGGCTTGAAATCGGTAAAGATGAGGAATGCTTATGCTGTTGAACTTGCTGATGGATATGGAATTAGGGCTAGTGATATAATTCCTGGTTGTACTATGAATTTAGCTGATAAACTCTTTAGCATCGACCTAATTCCCATAGAGCTAGGTAGTTTTGATGTGATAGTGGGAATGGATTGGTTATCCAAAAATAGAGCGGACATTGGTTGTTACGAGAAAGTCATTAGAGTGCCTCTCCCTAATGGAGAAACCCTTATCATACATGGTGAGAAGCCAGGAAGAAGCTTAAACATAGTATCAAGCATGAAGATTCACAAATACCTGAAGAAGAATTGTATTGCATTCATGGCCCACGTGCTAGAGAGAGAACCTGAAGTTAAGCAACTCAAGGAGATTCCAGTGGTTCAAAACTATCCCGAAGTGTTTCCGGAGGAATTACCCGGTCTACCCCCTTATAGACAGGTCGAATTTCGGATAGACTTAATTCCCGGAGCGGCACCGGTAGCAAGAGCACCCTATCGCCTTGCACCATCCGAGATGCAAGAACTATCCGGACAACTTCAAGAACTTCTAGAAAAAGGGTTTATTCGACCAAGTTCATCACCGTGGGGAGCCCCAGTGTTATTCGTCAAAAAGAAAGATGGTTCGTTCCGAATGTGCATTGATTACAGAGAACTGAACAAGTTGACAATCAAGAATCGATATCACCCAGGAAAGGCTAACGTAGTAGCTGACACTCTTAGTAGGAAAGAAAGAGTGAAACCTTCCCGTGTGAGAGCTTTGGGAATGGTAATTCAGACAAGCTTGAAATCTCAAATCATTGATGCCCAGGAGAAAGCGTTGTCCAAGGAAAATCTTCCAGGCGAGACTTTACATGGTTTGGAAGAGAGATTTGAAACCAAACCTGATGGAGTTTGTTATTTTAAGGACATGGTTTGGATTCCAAGGGTTAACAATCTTAGAGACATGGTAGTAGAGGAGTCTCATTGATCTAAGTACTCAATCCACCCTGGAGCGGATAAGATGTACAAGGATCTTAAAGGGTACTATTGGTGGCCTAGAATGAAAAAGGATATTGCCTTGTATGTTGGGAAGTGTTTGACATGCTCAATAGTCAAAGCTGAACATCAAAAACCATCCAGGTTGTTACAACAACCTGAAATTCCCCAATGGAAATGGGAGCAGATATCTATGGACTTTGTTACCAAACTTCCTAGAACTGCTAAAGGTCATGACTCAATTTGGGTCATAGTGGATCGACTGACGAAATCTACTCACTTTCTCCCCATTCGAGAAGATTTTAAAATGGAAAAATTGGCCCAAATCTACATTGAAAAAATTGTTTCTCTGCATGGTGTACCCCTGTCTATCATTTCTGATAGAGATAGTCGTTTTACATCACGATTTTGGTGGATGTTACAGAAGGCACTAGGAACCAAGATAGATTTGAGCACAGCTTACCACCCTCAGACAGATGGACAAACAAAGAGAACAATACAAACATTGGAAGACATGCTACGAGCGTGTGTCATCGAGTTCAAAGGAAACTGGGATACTCATTTGCCTCTAGTTGAGTTCTCTTACAATAATAGTTACCACACAAGTATCCAATGTGCTCCATATGAAGCATTGTATGGACACAAGTGTCGTTCGCCCTTATGTTGGATAGAAATCGGAGACAGACAGTTGACTAGACTCGAACTTATCCAGGAAACATCTGACAAGATTGCTATCATCAAGGATAGGCTTAAAACTGCCAGAGATCGTCAGAAAAGTTATGCGGATAATCGTCGAAAACCATTAGAATTCCAAGTAGGAGACAAGGTACTTTTAAAAGTGTCTCCTTGGAAAGAGCTTGTATGTTTTGGTAAGAAAGGAAAACTAAGCCCGAGATATGTTGGACCCTTCGAAATCATTGAAAGGATTGGTCCGGTGGCGTATAAACTTCAATTTCCCCAAGAGTTAAGCACCATTCACGACACATTCCACGTCTCCAACCTTAAGAAATGTCTAGCCGACGAAGCATTGATAGTACCCCTGGAGGAAATTAAGATCAATGATAAGCTGAATTTCGTTGAAGAACCGATAGAAATCCTTAATAGGGAGGTAAAACAACTTAAGCGGAGTAAGATCCCGATTGTGAAAGTTCGATGGAACTCAAAACGTGGGGCGGAGTACACCTGGGAGCGCGAGGACTTCATAAAGGAAAAGTGTCCACAACTTTTCCCTTGCGACGACAAACGATGACATAGAATGAATTTCGGGACGAAATTCTTTTTAAGTGGCGGATACTGTGACAACTGTCAATTCAGATCATTCTTGGACTCATGCATCTTTATAAAAACCATTCATGCACAATATGCCATGACCTAGTAGTATAAATTAGGTCAAAAATCTTGCATAAACTAGGATCCAACTAAGGTTTAGGACTAATAGACTTGATACTTACAATTCTAGTATGTTGCTTAGCTACAATAGGAAATGCCAATTGTTGAAGATAATAGAGTTGCGTCTTGGGCCCTTTTGTATTTCAACCGGATTGGGCTTGTAATTCCGTGTTCAGTTAGATTAGCCTTATTTTTATTAGAAAAACTGTTAGGGTTTCATTATAAATATATGCATGCATGTATGCGTATGAAAACGGTCGTGATTCTCATTGAATATTGTAAACCCTAAAATCCTCTACAGTTGACGTTCTTTATCGAGCTCTTCTGAGGATTGTTAATTGAATCATTCGACACTTTTTTGATTCATTAGCTTGTTCTTGATTGTTTACTTAGTCATTCATTTACCTATTTCATAGATCAAATCGATCTTTAAGTTTGTTTTAAACTCTACAATTGGTATCAGAGCAGGAGGCTGTGTAATCCATACACTTCTTTTCTGTGAAAAAGCTTCGATTAGAGTTATTCCGCATTCATTGATATTTATTGAGCCGTCATCACATAATTGACGTATCTCAATATTTATTATCTTTGCCCTAATTCAATATATTACAAGTCTGATCTTTGAACATGTTATTCGATCAATAATGGACGAGTCACAATCCAATCCCATCAATATTTCAAACAGCATTGGATCAACGACAAAGATTCCCATCCTCTACACCCATGATTATGAAGTCTGGGCGAATCACTTTGAAGATTATGTCATAGGATCTGAGGATAATGGATACCTCATCTGGGAAGCAATTATCTCTGGACCGTTTTCTCATTCAGCAACTTCAAGGATTATTAAAACTCAAAAGGAGTATAATGATCTCCTGAAAGATGTTAAAGATGTAGCGCAAGATGAAAAAGCTAAATTTCAGTGCAATATCAAAGCGCTAAGATTGATTAGATTTTCTCTTCAATCCGATACCTTTAGGCTGGTAAGTTCATGCACAACTGCTAAAGAGATATGGGACAGGCTACGTGAATTGTACTCTACAGATGAAGATCTTGAACACTCCATTCAAACCTTACTCTTATCTGAGTTTGGTGAGTTCAAGCAAGGAATAGAAGAAACAGTGACTCAAACGTTTGGTCGCTTCAATCATCTTCTTAGCAAGATGATCAAACATGACATCGAAAGGAAGCTTATCGAACAGAAGGTTACTTTTTTAAATGGACTCAGGTCTGAGTGGAGAGCAATTGTGTCCACAGTTAAAGCACACGAGAAATTCAAATCCTACTCTTTGGCGAAACTGGTGGGCATCCTAAAATCTCAGGAAAAGATTGTACTGCAGGAGAAGACCGTGGTTTCAAGTCTGGGTTCATTAGCACTCCTGTCGAAAAGTAAAGTTGTGATAGAGGACGAAGATCTCAACTTGGATGATTACGATCTCACATCTGAAGACTATGCTATGATGGTGTCAAATCCTAAGAGATTCATTAAGAAGAGATTCCCCACAAATAGGAACCAAAACTGGCAAGGAAGCTATAGCACTGAAAAGGTCAAAGATGAACCGAAAGCTGATGAAGCAAAGAAGGAACCGAAGGCTGAAGGAGATTTTGGAGTGAGCTGCTATTATTGTGGAGGAAAGAACCACTACGCAAAAGATTGCGTTCTAAAAAAGATGGCAGAAAAGAACGAAGAAAATGATGAGGAAGCTGTGTTGATGAAAAAGCTTGATGAGCTAAGGAAGAAGAAATCTGCTACTAACCCTTCCATGAATGCTTTAATTGTGCAGGGCTTGGTAGCTGATGATGAGTTCGGTGGCGTGGAGGTTTGGTCAACCGATTCTGAAGATGATGAAGTGAGGAAGCCATCTCATGGAAAGGCCTATGTAGCGAAAGAAGAAAGCAGTGGAGGAAGATGCTTGATGGTGTCTGACGTTTCGCAGATGAGAGGTTACAACACAGATGGTGGGAATGATGACAAAGAACAACAGAATCTATGCTTTACCGCCAAACCACTCAGCGAGCAGTTCAACGAACTTGATGAACTGATCAAGAAGGTACAATCAGTTTTTGTCACATTTAAAGTCCCACAATGTTCATATGAAAAGGAATTAAAAAGTGTTAATTCAAGAATCTCTCATCTAGATAGTAGCTTAACTCAAACTCGGGTCACCAATTCTAACCTAACTGATCAATTAAGCAGGGTGTCTTCGAAGAGTGAGGAATGGCGGATGTGGATCGAACTGAAGGAGTCAGAGTTAATCAAAATAAAAGATGAAAACATCTATTTGCAAAGAGATAATTTAAAGCTTTTGAAACATCGAAATGTTTTTTGTCTGATTGCCAAACGTCTTTATACTAATATTACTCAGCTTCATTTAAATTGTGAAATAGGGCAAAAGATTCATCGCATGATTTTACCCTTTCTTGAATTTAAGGAAGATGAAATTGATGCTGATGCATTTAATTGTGAGAGTATTATTTCGTCTGAGGATGTTAATCCAACATATTTATATGGACTGGACAAAATTGAATCTTTCATAAAATCCAAGGACCACAAGAATAAACCTGATTGCTTTAACGTGGCAAGTACCAGTGGAACGAAAGATGTTCCTCAAGAGAAAGAAATTCCTGCAAAAGAAGTCAAATCTCCAAGCAAAGCAACATCGGAGCAGAGTGGTTCAACTAATCAACATAAAGCTAACGTCCATCATCGTCCAAAGCAGATGAGAAGTCAAAAATGGGAAAGGAATCAGAGATATAGGAAAAATCTCTCCGAAAGAAAACAGTTTTGGCGATCGCAAAATGCCTATTTCTCACATCAAGACAGGAATTTAAAACCAGCGAAAAATCCTGATGAATCGACGGACAGCACCAATAACCGAACGCAGAGTCTCGGTTCTGAACAGAACAACAACCGAAAGCAGAGTTTCGGTTCTAAGCAGAACAACAACCAAAAGCAGATGTTCAGCTGAGAGCACAACAACAACCGAACGTATAGATTCAGTTCAGAGGATGATTTCAACCGAAAGCACAGGTTCGGTCCGGGAATTAAAAGAGGACAAAACTCTAAAGTTGGTCCTTCCATTAATCAAAAGCAACAGAGTCATCCAGAATCTTCAATCAAGAAGTCATACCGTTCTAAGTCATCTCATCCTAACACTTCTAATTCCTCACAATCCTCTGTCTCTTCTCGTCCTCAAGTCCGTTCTTCTCAAAAATCTCAGTCTTCAGCTGATCAAAAATGGAAAAAGAAGGTTTCAAACACTGAATCAAAATCTATTCTGAAACCATCAAATCCAAATCAAATCAGAGTTTACACCATCAAAAGAAAAAATAATACAACACTAATTAAAAGAACATATGTTGTTGACATCTCTCTTACTATTCCCGCAAACAACTCACGAGGACCCAAAAAGCTCTGGGTTCCTAAATCTGCTTAATTTTTGCAGGTTATTAGTGACGAGCAGTATGACAAAGAATGGTACATTGATAGTGGCTGCTCGCATCACATGACAGGGAGGAAGGAAGAACTCAGGGAATTCAGATCTCTTTCCAATGGTGGTAATGTCAAATTTGGGAACAATTCCTTTGGAACAATCAAAGGCTATGGGATGATTACAAACGGTGATTTCTCAATTAGGAAAGTTGCATATGTAGAGGGATTGCAACACAATCTCATCAGTGTATCTCAGCTTGTTGGAGGTACTGGTCTCAAAGTCTCATTCGATGATGAAGGTTCGGATATTATTAAGAAGAAGACGAACAAAGTTATTCTCCAATCAGAGCGCAAAGGTGAAATTTTTCCCCTAAATCTCAAACCAATCAAAGGAAACCCAGCCATCTGTCTGTTATCCAAGGCACCATCTGACGAAAGTTGGCTGTGGCACAGAAGACTCTCTCATCTCAACTTCAAAGATATCAACAAACTCGTCACTGGAAGTCATGTGAGGGGTCTCCCATTGCTCAAATATGACAAAGATCATCTGTGTGCTGCATGCGAAATGGGAAAGCAGAGTCGTCAAAGTCATCCATCCATAATAAACACTAAAGTCGTTGAACCACTTGAATTACTTCATATTGACTTATGTGGACCATCTTCTGTAGAAAGCATTGGTGGTAGCAAGTATATTCTTGTTATTGTTGATGACTTTTCTCGTTTTACATGGGTGTTCTTTCTGAAGCTTAAATCTGAAGCGACTCACAAGCTAAAAGTGTTCATCAAGCAGATTGAAGTTCAGCTGAAGAAGATTGTTCACAACATCAGAAGTGACAATGGGTTGGAGTTCAAAAATAAAGAATTTGAAGAATTCCTGGAAGAAAAAGGGACCAATCACAACTTCTCAGCTCCTTACACACCTCAACAGAACGGAATTGTTGAAAGATGAAACCGATCCTTATGTGAAGCTGCCCGAACAATGCTAAGTTTTGCTTCCTTACCTTTATATTTTTGGGTTGATGCTATTTCTGCTGCTTGTTTTACACAGAACAGGTCGTATCTTAACAAACGCTTCACTCTTACTCCTTATGAGATCATCAACAACAGGAAGCCAAATGTGAAGTTTTTCCATGTGTTCGGTTCCAGGTGCTTCATTTTCAATTCCAAAGAACACCACAACAAGTTTGATGTCAAAGCTGATGAAGGGATATTTCTGGGATATTCTCTTACTTCCAAAGCATACAGAGTGTTAAACAAGCGTTCAAAGAAGATCGAAGAAACTTACTACGTGACTTTTGATGATAGCTATGTTAAGAAGCTACAGGCCAACGAAGACACAACTGGAGAAATATTTCCTCAAACTGGCCAAGTCACAGCCTCGGTCGCCAATCTATTCGAGAAATTCATGGAGCTTTTTGATGAACCAGAGAAGGCCACTCTTTCTGAAGCCAGTGCAGCAGACAACAGGGTAGATAACTTGAAGCAACTTATTGATGATGCTTCAAGAAGACTGAATGAAGAATAATCGAGTTCACAAGACCCTCCTCAACACAATGCATCAGTAGAGGGGGAGGATCCACCTGCATTCCAGTCAAGTTCACAAGTTGAGTGGGAGCTAAGGTCTCATCCTCCAACCGAGAGTGCTTCACCAACAGAGAGTGCTTCACCAACAGAGAGTGCATCACCAACCGAGAGTGCTTCACCAACCGAGAGTGTCTCACCAAACGACAGAGCCTCTCCAACCGTAAGTTCATCAACACCCGAAAGATCATCACATCAGGAAACCCCTATAGCTCATGATTCACAAGACATTCCTGCAAGATCACATGTCGAGGGGGAGCATGCTGATATGTCATACGACTTCGACAGTCTGTCCGAACCAGAAGAAATGATAAATGTTGAATTGGATCCATCCTTTGATCCAAACTTCCCTCCTCTCACCAAATGGACCAGAAATCATCCTATTTCTCAAGTGGTCGGTGATATCTTAGAAAAAGTTCTGACCCGATCACAACTCAAGGCAAAACAAGCATCCTTGTACTCAAAAGTTGAATTCTGCATGTTTAACTCATTCGTTTCCAAAGTTGAACCAAAGACAGTTAAAACTGCTCTTGATCACTCTGATTGGGTTCAAGCAATGCAAGATGAACTGAATGAATTTGAAAGGAACAAGGTCTAGCGTCTTATTCCAACTCCTCCTCATGCCTCGGTTGTTGGTCCCAAATGGGTCTTTAGGAACAAACTCGACAAGGAAGGGAATGTTATCAGAAACAAAGCTCGTTTAGTCGTCAAAGGATACTTTCAAGAGGAAGGCATTGACTATGAAGAGACTTTCGCTCCGGTAGCTAGGCTGGAATCAGTGAGAATATTTCTTGCTTATGCTGCTCACAAAAACTTTGAGGTCTTTCAAATGGACGTCAAGTGTCCTTTTCTCAATGGAGATCTCAAAGAGACTGTGTATGTGGAGCAACCTCCTGGATTCGTGAATGAAAAGCATCCCGATCACTGTTACATATTGGATAAAGTCGTGTATGGTCTCAAACAAGCACCGAGGGCCTTGTATGAAACGCTGACTAAATTTTTAAAGATGTCCAAATTCAAACAAGGTTTGGTTGACCCAACCTTCTTTCGTAAAAAGGAAGGTAACCACCTTATGATAGTCCAAATTTACGTCGATGATATCATCTTCGGCTCCACGAATCCAAGCCTAACAGCTGAATTCAGAAAGGTGATGGAGACTAAATTTGAAATGAGCTCAATGGGTCCCATTAACTTTTTCCTTGGTTTAAATATAAGACAGGGACCTGAAGGCATCTTTATCAACCAGGAAGCTTACACCAAGAATCTCTTAGCAAAATTTGGCATGATGGGAGATTCAAAAGTCAAAGTCCCAATGGCATTCGGCACTAAGCTCACTCCATCCCTGGACAAACCAGCTGTTGATCTTACTCTTTATCGTCAAATGATAGGCTCTCTAATGTATCTTACTGCTAGCAGACCTGACATAATGTTTTCCGTTTGTTACTGTGCTCGATTTCAGGCAAATCCAAGGGAACCTCATATGCTTGCAGTGAAAAACATATTTCGATATCTCAAGCGAACTACCTCTTTAGGTCTGTGGTACCTTTCTAATTCTGGCTTCTTCGTTCAAGCCTACTCAGATGCAGACCTTGGTGGTTGTGGTCTCGACAGGAAAAGCACTAGTGGCGGTTGCCAATTCCACGATGGGAAGATAGTTAGCTGGCAGTCCAAGAAACAAACCTGCGTGTCACTGTCTACTGCTGAAGCCAAATACATTGCTGCTGCTTCCTGTACCTCTCAAGTGATTTGGATCCAGAGTCAACTTCGAGATTATGGACTCAATATGAAAAATATCCCACTATATTGTGACTCTGAAAGTGCAATTAGGATCTGTCATAACCCAGTGCAACATTCCAAGACCAAGCATATCGCACTGCGGTATCACTTCATCAAAGATCACGTGGAAGACGGAAACGTTGAAGTACACTTTGTTAGAACCACTGATCAATTGGCCGATGTCTTTACCAAAGCTCTTCCTGAAACGAATTTCAATAAAATTCTACAAGGCTTGGGTATGATGGTTGGAGAGTCGGTCCCAAATCCTCAAATCTCCATCTAAGAATCAAGAACCGAACGAGACAGACCGCTCAGTTGCTCTCTGCTCTGGTGATTTAAAGGAACCGAAGCAACTAGACCGCTCGGTCTCTCTCTCTGCTCTAGTGAAATAAAGGAACCGAAGCAACACGACCGCTCGGTCTCTCTCTGCTCTTGAGATTTATAGGAACTGAAGCAACCAGACCGCTCGGTCTCTCTCTGTCCTGGAAATTTAAAGGAACCAACGCAAACAACACGGTCGGTCTCTCTCTGCTCCAATGATTTACTGAACCGAACTAGACAGACCGCTCGGTTCCTCTCGATTCTGAAATTGTCACCGAAATACACAGATCGCTCAGTCTATCTCTGCTTCCTCAATTTTTTATGTTGTACAATTTTATCTTTCTGTTTTATTTATTTTTCAGAAAATTCAAAAATTCCAAAAACATTTTATCCTTCTGTTTTATTTATTTTTCAGAAAATTCCAAAATTCCAACAACATTTTATCTTTCTGTTTTTATTTATTTTTCAGAAAATTCCAAAATTCCAAAAACATTTTATCTTTTTGTTTTTATTTATTTTTTAGAAAATTCCAAAAACATTTTATCTTTCTGTTTTTATTTATTTTTCAGAAAAATCCCAAAATTACAAAAACATTTTATCTTTCTGGTCGGTGTACGTTTTGCACAGGTGAATACAAGCATCTCCTTCTGTAGTGTTTACTCAGGTATGTTTTATCTTTCTCAGACTAGTTAGACGTCCCTAGAAGCATGCTGCTGTATGTTGTCGCAAGTCTCTATGACCTCGAGCAGGCCTTAATGATTCGATCAATACCTATCGTTTCTTCCCAATCAGGCTATTCTCTCACACTCGGTCTAGAGCTACCTTACTCTACTCATCTGAAACATGAGTTGCTCTGCTTCGTCCCTATTCTGTAGCAGAAGGTACGTTCAGTCTCTTAACCATCTCCTCAACTTCTTCATTTACCTTCGATTCCCCAAAGTAACCCTTGATGCTTTCGGTCTTTACCACTGAGGCTTATGGTTGCATAACATCTGTGTTTATGATCTTGGATTCGTTTACCACGCTCTAAGTGAAACCCAAAATCCAATACCTGAAATGAATTGACGGTGAGTGATAAACTCAAGCTATTACTTGGAAATCTCATTTTCTTTTTGTGTGATCTTTTATGAAATTGTCTCCACCTAAGACACTTCTTCCCAAAGAGGCCCAGTTTATTTTTGTTTGAGATTTCTATCTATCCCATTCTTGTTACGCGATAATTCCCACCTACCTGTTCAACAGATCACATCGGTCTCACAGGTATCTCTACCAACACTCAGTTTTATGTTAAGACTTGATGTTCGGTTAGAGGTCAGCCACCCTTCAGCCCATGATCAAAAGATGCCTTTCATTTTTTATTAACAGACAACTGATCGTATTTCTCGGGAAACCACACAAGCACTTCAAGTCTCTCTTGGCTTTGAAGGAAGCGATTTTTGCGCGGAATCTTCCGCTTTCTGTCTTCTTACTAGACAACACTCACATCCCAAACACCTTTGATTTATTTCTTTATCTTTCACACTCCTATACACGAAAATTAATTTTTTCCAACATTCTGATTACTGTTTGGTATATGGTTTTAAGTTTCAGATGTAACCAAACAAGGGCACAAGGAATTTCAAACGGTACAAAAATGATTTGGGCGCGTGCAATTGATTCCTTTCACACCCACGTGTGCTGACGTATTCCTGGGATACACCATAACTTCCAATCGCGCTTTTTCAGGCGACGTTTTGGTTTCTTCATCGTCACGATTTTCTCTCTCTTGTGAACGGTATAAATAAGGGGTGATCGTGTTCTTTGGCATTTACCTCTCACGAATTCTCTCTCTGAAAAAGTTTCCACTGTTCATCTTCTTCCACAACTCAACAATGGCGACTTCTTCTTCAGCACAAGATCAAACTGCATCCTCCTCTTTGCTCTCAATCAAACCTAATCAAAATTTGATTATAGAGATGACCCCATTCTTATATGACTCCTACATGCTACACGTGGTGGAATGCCTCAAATATTCCCCATTGGTGTTGGCACTCACGCAGGTGGAGGCCGTTCCCATGTCCCTGCTCTCCCAAGTCTACACAACGGCCAACTACGACAAACAAAAAGATCGCATCTTCTTCACCATTCACGACAAGAAAACCTCTGTGTCCAAAACAAGGTTTTGCTCTCTTCTAGGGCTTGCTGTCGACTCTTCCGTCATCTCACCGGACTTTATCACCACTACGCAACTCTTTTCAATGATGTACGAAATGGGGTATACGGATGTTCTTACTACCATTGCCAAAGTCAAGAAATCCTATCTTCCGTCTCAGTGGAACGGATTGCTTACCCTTCTTATTAAGGGATTAGCGGAGAGGTGTGGTGGTTCTGACACCACGAGTAAAGGGTTTCTGACCATCCTGTATGGTCTTTACAATGGCATCAATCTAGATTATGGCTCCATAATCTGGTCTCAAGTCGTTCAGAGTCTCAACACAACTACAAGGTACTCCGAGATCTCATGCGGCCGGTTCTGGACGCTTATTACCAAAAGGGCCATGGATTCCCTTGAAATCCTGGTAATGAAGGATGCTCTTACGGCTTCAATTGCCACTTACCACACCAAGAAGATCATTATCTCTGATCCAAGTAAGTTTCTCCATTATGGATTGATCCCTGAATCCATGTATAGGTGCGTCACGCCTCACAGCAAAATCATGGCTGACTATAGCACCAGAACACCCTTGCCTCCAAGGGTTCTGTCCGATGAACAGCGTGTTGCTCTTGACGCCCTCGATCAACCTGCCAACCGTGGCAAGAGGGCAAGAAAAAAGGAGAAAAAGGAGAAGAAAGAAACTGAACCAAAGAAGGAGAGAAAGAGAAGATCCTCTAAACGCAAATCTGAGGCAGAGGAACCTTCTCAGTCCAAATCCAAAAAGGTTAAGAAGATGGCTAAAAGAGCCAAAGGGTCTCCTTCTCCTGACTATGCTCCTAATGACCCATCAGACACAGAGGCTGTTGCTCTTCAAACCGAAACAACACCTGCTCAGTCTCCTCAACAACCATCTTCTCCCGCTGGCACTCATCTAACCTCTCCACCAGCATCTCCCAAAATTCCCAAATCACCCTCTCCACCACCATCTCCCAAACTTACCAAATCACCCACTCCTTCCCCTTCTCCTAAAATTCCAACCCCACCCCAATCACCAACACAGAAGGTCCCACTTTCTGTTCCTATAACCATCCATCCAACTACAACAGAACCTACCATTCCCTTCTCTGTTACTCAACCTTCATCCTCTATCTCCACACCTATTATCACCGAATCAGTTACCATCACCTCTTCCCAACCACCAGTAACAGTCAATGTATCTGATACAGGGGTTGCTACTGTGGTTGAAACCCCGGTCATCAACCTTCCCCCATCTCCTTCTCCATCCTCCAACTCCGGTGCTACCTTGGGCGGCGATGATGAAGAGTTCGACTCTATTTATTATAGCCCCTACCGGATTCCTACAGACACTGATGCCGATACCCCTGTTACTAGTTAGCAGATTCAGGAAATTCACGACAAACTTGATAGTCTCTTGGCTGATAATAAATCCTACGGGGGTGTTGTGCTCAAAGCCTTTATTGAGTCTGCGATCAAGACGTACACTGACGCTCTGGATCGTTCAATTGATGCCATCGACAACTCAGCTGCTTCATGCTCCAAAGCCACCAAGGAAGTTTCTGAGGTTGTTCACACAACTCAGATCTTTCTTGATTCTCTAAAAGCTCATGTTGATTCCAGTGCAGCCAAGTTTCAGACGTCCGTCGACTCTTTCTCGGCTACCCTTCAGGGTGAAACCACCAAATTTGAGGCTCTACGTGCTGACCTCAAAACTGAATCCACATCATTTCTCAAAACTTTGGATTCACGTTTTGCTTCTCTGGCAGCCGAGAGCACCCTGAAGGAAGATCTTGTCAAGCACCAGGCAACCATCGACCTACAAAAGATCCAACTGGCCCATGTACAACAAGAAATTTCTTTGCTAAAGACTCAGCGGGCAGTTCTTCAAAGTTGCGTTGGTGATGTCAAGAATTTGTTAACAAATGTTCTTGACACTCATGATCCCTTCCTTACCCTTACTATCAGACAGCATCTCCAGGCGAAACTCCTTCCTGCTATTAACATCTTGAGTGAAATGAAGGGTGTCTCGGAGAAGCTTGTTCTTCCGCGACAAGGGGGTGAGGAAGGTGTGCCCAAGACAGAACCGAAGGTTAATGTAGCTTCGGGTTCTGGGAAACAAGTCCTTGTTGAGAGTGAATCAGATTCAGATGAAACTATCACTGAAGCTCTTCAACGCAAGAAAAGGGACAAAGAGCTTGATGAAACTCTTAAGATAGCTCAAGAGGCCGAGGCCAGGGAAAGAAAGATCAAGGAGGATGAGGATGCTATTCAAGCCAAGAAGACTCTGTTCCCAAATTGGGACAGAGACACACTCATCACTCAAGCGATTAAGTTTCCCTCCATATATTGGTTGGAACCGATTGCATCCTTCGAGTGTGAAAATACAAAAGACTCGTAGTTCGACATGCCAATCACGCGAAAAGCTTTCACATTTCATTGCTTTGATGTCACTGCCGATGTCCCTCATCCGAACTTGAAGGTTGACCGAGAGTTAATAGATTTCTATCTGAAGTATGGTCAACTGCAGTACTTGACATGGAGCGCTCAGAAAATTATTAGAGTCAAGGTACTGAAACCGACACAGGCTGGGAAATTTGTGAACGTTAATTTCAAAATCAACAGAGGAACGGCCAACACAGAACATCTCATTTCTCTGGTAGATCTTCCCAGTCTGAATCCGCATGATTGGATTCTGCTATACAACATTCTTTTCTCCAACCATAGAGAGTATGAACCGATTCTTAAACATCTTAAAAGAATGTTGGCTTCCTACATCCATGAGCTCGCCACTATAGATCAGGAAATAGCAAAGGTTATGAATAAGAAACTGACCGTCAAGCCTACTTCCAAGACAGGAGATGTTCATAAAATGAAGGTAGGGCAAATTGATTCCTCCAATCTGACGGTCATGTTCACCAGAGGCGACAAGCATAAGTTTCTGTTTGCTTTGGTAGACAAACATCTGTTTTCTACAGATTGTCTGGAGCATATTATAAATATCATTCACCGATGCAAACAGAACTCAACAGCAGACAAGAAGAACTTCACTGACATGCTTCGTTGGTATATCACCTTCAGGTATCACATTCGGGCTATAATACCGAAGATTTTTGAGACGGTAAAGAAACCTTCTGCTGTCAAAAGAGAATGAAGATTCTGTGCCAAAGACGCAAAGGGGGAGATTGTTGAAGATAATAGAGTTGCGTCTTGGGCCCTTTTGTATTTCAACCGGATTGGGCTTGTCAATCCGTGTTCAGCTAGATTAGCCTTATTTTTATTAGAAAAACTGTTAGGGTTTCATTATAAATATATGCATGCATGTATGCGTATGAAAACGGTCGTGATTCTCATTGAATATTGTAAACCCTAAAATCCTCTACAGTTGACGTTCTTTATCGAGCTCTTCTGAGGATTGTTAATTGAATCATTTGACACTTTTTTGATTCATTAGCTTGTTCTTGATTGTTTACTTAGTCATTCATTTACCTGTTTCATAGATCTAATCGATCTTTAAGTTTGTTTTAAACTCTACACCAATATTATAATTAGAATAAAGCTTCAAGCTTTGTTATAATTGAAATAGGGTATAAAACTCTAAAAATAAATTAAAACATTCTAATTATACTTCAACATGTTGTTGAATATCAAACAATATTCCAAAAACCCTAAAGAGCCAAAAATTCAAATTGATAAATCTTAAAGCTTAAAAACTTTATAAAATTTGGCTATAAACTTCTTAATATCAAATTTTATTAATCAAATTATGGATTATACCAATGAAATAGAAATTAAATTATCAAGTTTTAATCATAAACTATTGGTTAAATACAAAGATTTTTAAATAAATCAAGAACTATATAAAGAAGAAATTTTATAAAAATTCTTGGGTTTTATAAAAATTAAGGAGAGATTTTTATAAAATTTGAATTGAGGAGAGAGAAGGCCCTAATCCACTCAAAAATCTGGCCATTCTCCCCTCTCCCCATGCACTCTCTTCCCAAAACTCATGATTAAACTCAAACCCACACTCCACCTCTTCTCTCTTCACTCTCTTACACTCCACTCTTCACACACTTCACTCTCTTCTTCCCTCTCTCTAAACTCACGAAAATCCTCTCAATCCTCTGAAAAATTTCCAGATTTTGAAGCCCTTGAAGTGTTCTTACTTCTCTCAAGGTCAAAACCAAGGTAAACAACAACATCTTCTTCCATAGTTTCATGGTTAAACCTCTTTTTCTTCTTAGTCTTCTCTACTTTTCGGATTCTATGCCTTTCCATGGCTAGAAATCTTTATTCTCCCCTTGTGTTTTGTAGATTCTCACCATAACACAATGCATGTGTTTGAAATGGTGAAAATCCGAGATACAACCCATGCAAGGAGTGAAAAAGATGCACATATGATCATGTGACATCAAAATCTAATATTTCATGTTCTTCTCCATTTCTTTTATGTTCACGCATGAACAAAAGAATTTAAACCATTTCTAGTACATCTTGGATGCTCATTAATTCAATGCATGTGTTAGAAATCGGATCTTACCAAAAGCATGCATGATGTTCTTGTTGAAATACCTTAATAATGCACACAAACAAACATGCAATCTGCCAGATTACTTTGTTCGACTTTGAACGGCCATAACTCAGTCATTTCTAAACAAAATCATGATATTATTTTTGTATTGGTTAGTTCCAAGAGTTAACTTTCAAACCCAGCTGATCTCACTGTAAAATATTAAATATCCGATTTTTGGCAGATTTTACAAAAAGGTTGTGCATAGAGCTCTTTTTCTGTGATCACTATTTTTATCTTGCTTAAACGATGGCCTTAAACCCAACCATAAATCTGAGGAAAAATACCTTAGAAACTTAATATATCTAGTGATTGATGGTTGAAATTTTGTGGCTTAAAACCTCACTGAATGGACTACACAAATTCATGAACTTCAGCCACATTTACACTTCATGCATTATTGCATGCAAGTTTTCTTAAATTGTTTGGAATCATTACCCTCATTTCTCTTGTGAAAACATTCTTAACATTTTTCCTTTTGAAAGCCTTTACATGCATGAGATAATCTGGAAAATTTCAAGAGCTTTTGTTATTTCTTTGATTTATTAGAATTATTGCTAAATCCAAGGGCATAAATCATATAAAATACTTCCAGAGGTCAATAAATTCTAAATAAATTCGTGGATGATCCTTATGGGGAATAATGACCGCTCACCAAATTTCAGCAATTTTTGTTACTGTTTTATATGATTTCTAATTTTATTTTGTTTAGGGCATGATAAATTACAAAACCACTTTAGAGGATGTGAAATTTGTATCCAACAATTTTCACATACCTTGCCTGTGATGGGCGACTCCAGAAAATAATTTCAAGATTTTTCATCATGTCTAGCTATTTTTCCCAATTTTTGGTAATTATAATGGTCTAAAAATGGAAAAAACAGTTCTGATTATCCAAAATTCATGAAAATTTATCAGGATATCATATTATACAGTAGGAAGTTACATAAACATTTTGAGGCTTTTTCTCTACTGTAAACTATTTTTCTCATATTATCTAAAGTTAATTGTACTAAATTACACTTAAATACACATAAATACCCAAAACCAATTTATACATTATGAAAACAACTTTTGATATTTTTCCCAGGTTATTTATACTGTAAATGATGTTACGAAAATTTATGGTGATTTATTTTAACTGTTTAATATTATTTCTTTAATTAATGACTATTTAAAAGAATAAAACAAGGAAAAATAGAAATACCCACTGAAAAATATCTTTTATATTTTTCCCAGCCTACTTATGTATAATAACAATTAAATAAGAAATTTGGGTAATTTTGGAAACTGTTTTCTATTTATTTCAGTTTTTATTGGAATAAATGCCCATAAATCATAAAATATAATTAAACAGCTTGAAAATCCATTTTTATATTTTTCCTAGCTTAGTATTGTGGAATAACAGTTAAATAAAAAGTTTGAGAATTTTTATCTCTCGAATGCTATTTTTCGTGAATTTATGTTGTTATAGAGACTTAAAAATTGGAAAATGAACCTTCCAAGGTTGTAATTAATTGCACGACTTGTAAAATTTCAATATTTCAGCAAAAGTGTAATCAATTGATATAAAATCCAATACTAAAACATAAATTGGCATTTCCCTATATGTAGAGTTTAGTATATTAGCATTAGATATCGACATGGAAACTCACTAGTGTGTGTGTTTGATGTCGTAGGATCTCGGTAGTAAGACGTTGGTGCATCCCGAAGTACCGCTTGTGCCTACACGAAATACCGTGAGTATTCACGCACTCCCTTATTTTCAGTTTTTATGTTTTGGGGTGGAAAAGCATGTCCAGAAAACTATTGTTTGCATGATGTATTTAAATTGTTTATTATCAAACATGATTGCTATTGTATTGCTATGTTTCTTTATGTTTATGCAACACGGAACATGAGAACTTATCGTACTAAGGCCCTTCCCTTATCTGTAACCATTAACTCTTTGAGCCAATGGTCATTATGGATAGCGCTGTTAGGAATTGACAACTCCTCACTCGCCCGAATCGCTGGAGTGCATGATACCATATTCATCTATGGAACGATAAGCATAGATATTGATAGGGCTTCAGTCATAGGTTTGGTTGAGACTCATTGTTTGCTCATGCACATACAAACTCGTTTCTCGTTATAGCAATACACTTGTATTCCTTAATAGCAATCAACTTGTTTATCATTAAAGCAATGTACTTGTATTTACGAAAAGCCTTGTTGTACGCTCGATTTTATAAACTTGTGAACTCACCAACTATTTTCATAGTTGACGCTCGTTTTACATGCTTTTTCAGGAAATAATTAGTAAGTGGATGTAAAGATTCATCATCATAGAGCATGCTGCATCGTGTTGAAGCTATTATGAAGTTATATTTTGAACAATGTTATTTTGAAAAACTTGTATTTTGTTTCTTTTGAAGCTATGGGTTGTAAACTATAAATACTGCTATGGTGATGTATCTTTATCTTTTGCAATGAAACCGTTAACGCTATCATACCTTGCGTTTCCGCTTTAGCGGGGTGTGACACATACCATTGATAACATTCCTTATTCTAGAAATAAATCAAGAACTCTAAGATCAAATAATCAAACTTTTTTAGATTCGGCAGTTGATAAGAAATCAAAATCTAATTTTAAAGGAAAGAATTCAGGAATTAAAGTTTATTATCGATGTGGTGATGCCTCTCACAACTTCAGTGAATGCACTTTTGAAAAAAAAACACAATTTGTGCTGATAATATCATGACTCGAAATGATAGGTGTACCAAAAAGGGAATCCTGTTGAATTGTGTGACAACCCGAAGTTTTTCCATCACCGCAACCCATTTCGTCCGTAAAACTCGTTTTAATCAAATTATTTCGATTTCATTTTTGGATTAGGTCAATTAAGTTAAGAATTTTATTTGACCTTGTAAGTATCCAAACATGTTGGAAACATGTTAAAACACCCCAAACTAGTAATTAGAACAATTTTAGTTTCGACCATATCGGGTGACGACAACTTAATCAGGTGCGACCAAAAGCCTCGGTTAACATCAGTATCGGGTAGAATTCCACAGTATCTCAAATTCAAACCATATTTAAAGTGAATTAAGACTCATGTGGAGCCTTTTGACTCTCTCTCTAACCGCTCTCCTCAACTAAAGAATTTGGTCCAAAAATCATCCATTTCAAGCCTCAAAACACCAAGGAAAACATCCTGGCTTCTTGTACCACATACTTAGCCTTCAAATTCGAGTTTAATTCATGATTTTGGACCTCAAGCATGTGTTTACGGCCCTGGAACACTCTTGGGCCGTGAACACATATAAGTGGTGTTTTTGAGCCTCAAAACCCTTCCAAATCACCATTAGAGCTTAGATATGGCTTAATGACTTATTGGATTGGACTTAGGACACCTTAAACTCAACATTTGAGGAGTAAACATGAGTTTACTGCCCAATAACAAGCTTGGGCCGTAAACACCATTTCATGGAGAGTAAACTCCTTTTTGGGTGTTAGAATGCAACTTACACACCTTATAAGCCATGGAATAAAATCTAGAAGCAAGCATGAACAACTTAGAGGCCTAAAACATAAAGAAATCACCCCTATAAGGAGTTCACGTCCATGAGGGGAGTCATGGGCCGTAAACTCCTAAAATCATGTCAAATGATGCCTTTAACTCACCCATTGGCTTGTAAAATTGAGTAGAATCACTTGTAATAAATCATTGGCCTTCAAAATACTTAAGAATGACGTGGGTGAGATTTTACGGCCGTAAACACTTAGTTTACTGCCGTAAACTCTTCAAATAGTCCATATGTTTGATTTAGTCCCTTTCAAATGCCCTATAACCAAACCTAGCAACACCCCTCATTTGATTTAAGGCTATTTAACACATAAGAACACCCCACCATGAGTTTACGGCCGTAAACTCATGGGGATGTGGTGTATAGGGCTGTGAACATTCCTTAGAGTTTACTCTTGGAGAGTAAACTCCATATCCAAGCCATTCATGTCGATAAACGTCACCCGGGTCACTCTAAACACTTAATTTTAAGTGTTTTCGCATCTTGGAGTGTATAATCGTATCTGATTAATGTTTTAAAGCCTAATTAGATACATTTGTGTATCATTTAACATTACATAGGAACCTCACACATTTTCGAGCCTTGATCCGACGTTTAGCATCCTCATTGACACATTTCTCGTTCTGTGAGTTCATACCCCTACCATTTTTCAATGTTTTTCACCGTTTTTAGGGGGGGGGGGGGGGAATACAAGCAAATTACAAGTAATACATATAATCATAACTTATTTATAAGTGTTGTGTTTCATACTACATATGATTTTAACACTGTTAATCATATCAGTTAACCGTTTGAACTTGTAGATTTCATTATCATAGTATTTGTGAAAAATGTTATAAATTGTTATATTTTAGATTTTCACAAATGGGTTCCATATTATAAATAGTTAAAATCATAATCTTTGAACATTGAACTAGAAGCGTAGTATATCATTTTGTCCTCGGTAACAATCCACAGAGATACACGAGTGGAGGATCGTCTTTGTAGATTTGTTATTCCTATAAATTGGAGACACGTCCTCGGAGAACACTCCACATAGATACGCGAGTGGAGGACCGCCTCTGTAACCAGAATTTCTTAGATAGGGAGCGTGACTTGAGTGTATAGATCTATATGGTACTGACTATCCCGCACCTGGCTGCTAGCTACAGCCGAACCGAAAAGGTTCAAGGGTGACAAAAGTCATAGTAATATTGGCATTCCTTTGCCATGTGTAGTCTATAGTATGGTTATAGAACTCACAATTTGGATAATAGAAATTTACATTTTTAGTAATAATGGATATAGTAAATAAATAACCATAAAAATTAGTTTACTATGATAATCAAGCTTTCAGTATACATCTTGTACATTACATTTTTGGGTTGGTAAACAAACACACTTTACAGGGTTAATCAGGTTTTCAGTATACATCTTTCACATTAGGAAAATATAGGATTTTCCTGGGGTAATCACAATTCATAACCAGAACAGTGTAACATAACAGAACAACTAAACTTTACTTTCAGTATACATCTTTTACATTACATTTTTGGGTTGGTAAACAAACACACTTTACAGGGTTAATCAAGTTTTCAGTATACATCTTTCACATTAGGAAAATATGGGATTTCCTTGGGTTGTAACATTTTCAGAAATAAAAAAGGAATCTTGTACATTTCCATAAAAACAAACCGCTTATGAACTCACCAGCTTTATATTGATTTTTAAAATGCTTGTATTCTCAGGTTCTACTTAGATAGGTACCCCGCGTCCTTTTGCAGAAGACGGAGCGAATGGAAGTCACTTCTTTCTTTTGTTTAAACTAATGTATCTATGAAAACTTGTAACACTTTACTTTTCAACTAATGTAATGAAATCTATGTAATGTAATGTTGTGTGTTTTACTTTGCTTACTATGTACATTGGTTATGATATTCACATGAAGTCACCTCCGCCCTGAGAAGTTTCCGCCTTCGGTTTCGGAGTGTGACAAATTGTCTCCCTGATTATTGTTAAAACATCTTTTCTTAGTGATCCTTTGCAAGTGCGTCAGTGTATATCAAGTGTATATTTAGTCTATATTATTCTTTTTTGGACTTGCTTTACATGTTAGTTTCAAGGTAAGATCATATTTGGTATTTAGACAATTATTACTAAAGACATATGACAAGATTCAGGTTTCTCTATGAAGATTTCATAAAGAAGGATGGTCCATCAGTTACATATGGAGATAATGGCAAGGGAGCTATAAAGGCATATGGATCTATAAAGTGCAATTCTGTTGTTTTTAAGAATGTGATTTATGTGAAAGGTCTATAGCATAATCTCATATCTATCAGTCAACTGTGTGATGCGGGTTATGAAGTTTACTTTAATAAGAGAGAAGGAAAGTTGTTGATCAAAAGAACATCACTGTTCTTACTGAAAATCAACAAAACAACATCTATGCTTTGTATATCAACAAAATCCTGTCAGTTTGGTGTTCACATCCATGAAGCCGATCATGGCCGTTAATATATATATATATATATATATATATATATATATATATATATATATATATAATGCTCATACCCTCATTTCTAAAAGGCTAGCCGAAAACACTACTTTCTCTCTCTAAAACCACCAACCGAAAACTCAAGATTTCTATCATCTACCATCCGGAAATCACCTTGAAACTTGTTTTGGAGCATCAAGTATTCATCATTTCATCAAAATCAAACACCCTTCATTTTGGGTTTACGGTTGTGAACCCTTCAAATCTTCATATTTTCGACAAGAATATCAAGAAAAGACAGTAAACCACTCAAGGCCCGTAAACGATTCAAGGGTCAAATCCATTCACGGATGAGAACAGTTCACGGCCGAGAACCGTTCACGACAACAATCCTCCCTAAGTCGTGAACTTAGCTGAAAACCCACTTTTTCCGATTCAATCGAGTCCCGGTAACATTCGTAAACCAAAATCCAGTTTTTTCCAACACTATAATTAATGGTTTTGCTAATAAAATGAATTTATATGTGTTTAATTAATATTACGATCTCATTAATTCCGCGAACAAAAACTCGAGGGTCCTTATTCCAGTATCACAGTCTAATAGCTTCATGCAACTAACAGTGAGTTCATACCCTACGTTTAATTTTACTTTTAACGTTTTCCTGGGGGAGGGACACAAGTCAAATACAAATGATTTTTGTGAACTTATGCAAAATCATTTCAAAGGATTAAAACTTATGCAATTGATACAACTAAAAGATCGCCTCTTTTTATAAAATATTATTGATATTTTATCCCTTTTGGAAACATCCTGAGCATAAGGGACGTTTTTAACTTGCAGCTATAACTGCATAGTTTTAAGATCAATACATGAACCAAGTAAATAACATGCAAACTATAATAGTATAGTTTGGAATTTCAATACATAGTTATACTGATGTAGAGCTTATACATTAACAAACATATATACTATGGCAGACTTAGTGTATAATATACATTACTACTTTCAGATTTCAGGATTACAACATTAAGTAATTATTTAATTATAGCTATTATTACTTTAAAAGGTATACAAACAGATTCAAATACAAGACAACAATACCGAACCAGACGTAAACTAGTTAATATAGGATTGTGAGACATCTCCTCAGTTGTACCCGTTGGCGTACAGAATAAATCCTATCATTTAGTGTAACTAGAGTCTCATGGAGGCAGAGCGTGGAATTTGTGAATAGATCTATTTGGAACTGACAATCCCATACTTGAACTACTAACTACATTTAGGCAGGCTTGCCTGGGGTGAAAAATATCGTACCGTCTGATGCCTGAAGAACGTCGCAGTGGTCATCAGTCATATCAAGCATGGTTATACGACACACAACAATATAAACTAACCTTTGTTTACGTGATTTCATTCTTCATTAGTTTTATTTTAATTAATATAGCTAATATATATTACACTGGACCAGGGAATACAATTTAAGGTTTTATTTTAAGTAATGAAACTACTATACATACTGGTGGTAACCAGGGTTTTCAAACATAAAATTCTACACTTCACTGTTGGTAACCAGGGTTTTCAAATAGAACATTCTACACTTTACTAGTGGTAGTCAACTTTTTCATACAAAGCTTCTTCATTCAAAAGAACATTATACAAAACAACTGGTAGTACCCACGCATACGAACTAATACTTTATGGAACACTGTAACAAACTTATACATTAGAAAATATTGAATTTTCTTGACAAGCATAAAATCATTCTTTACAGATTCAGTGATAGGTTTACATTACAAAAACATTTTTATGAGCTCGCCAGCTTAATGCTGATACTCTTTAAAAATCCCTTGTTTTCTCAGGAAATCCGTAGTCAGGTACTCCCGCATGATTTTGAGAAGATTTAGCGTATAGAGTCACGTCTTTTATATTTTACTATACTTTTAATGTATACAAACTATGTATCAAATCGATGTAAATATCTATATTTTCAATGTAATGGTGGTGTTTACTTTGATTTCTATGATGAAATTGTTGTGATACTGTGCATGACGTCCTCCACCCCCGAACATTTCCGCCGTTTCGGTTTGGTGGTGTGATAGATTGGTATCAGAGCTATTGGTTATAGTGAACTAAGTATACTAAACCTTACATGGTATGTAACTATAAACGATATGGTGCCGGAGTTCTCTGAACTAAAAGTATACTTTTAAAAATATAGGTATTTTATAAGAAGTACACAAGTAGAACAAAACAAAAGTATTTGTATGTTGGACACTGCAGTTAAACCTAGATAGTTATGTAATCATGTATGGAATAAATATAGCGTGATCAAATATATTTATTTGAGACACAACCAACATGTGTTTGGGAGTGACTGTGGTGTTGCAACAAGCCTAAAAGTTACCAAACTGTATACAATAAGGGAGCGATAGAACCAAACATACAGCTTAAAATACTATAGGAGTATTTTTATCTAGAGCTGAACTCAGTATAGAGATTCATTCCAAGTGTTGCTATTTACTTGTGTTAGTAGCTTTTCTTTGTATACCGCTTAGTAGAACACTTTTTCTATCAGGTTGAGATATGTCTTGTTCCATATCACTTGATTCTAAATTTTAGGGGACTTACCATCCTCTTCTTCTTAATTATTTTAGACTAAAATGCCCCCGAAGAAGAGACCCAATAGAAAGAATAACAATCCCATGACAGATCCATCACCACCACCTCCTCACAACAACCCAACTTTCTTACAAGCAGTTGTGACAGCCGTCGTAGCTACTGCATTGTTCCAAATCAACGCCATCAGTACAAGTGGGGCGGCTAGTGGTGCCCCAACATCCAATCTCGGTGATAGCCATGGTCACACAAGGGAGTGTACATACAAAGATTTTTCGAATGCTAAGTCATGGTCATTCGATGGCACTGGAGGTGTCATTGCCCTAACCAGGTGGTTTGAGAAGACAGAGTTTATCTTTCAGGAAATGTGCTTCCATAGAGTACAACAAGGAGAAGTTTGCAGCATACACCTTCACCAACAGAGCACTAACTTGGTTGAATGTCCAAGTAAAATCCCTAACTTTTCCGGTGGCTAATGTCATGAGTTAGGAGGATCTGAAAGAACAGATGCTCGTTGAGTACTGCCCACAAGGAGATATGTAGAAGCTAGAGGAGGAGCCATGGAACTTAAAGATGAAACGCTCCGACATTACTACTTACAATGAGAGATTCAGTGATCTTGCTCTTCTCTCACCAGGAATGGTCACCCCAGAGAGTAAGAAAGTTGTCACACCCCGAAACCGGAAGGCCAGAAAACGTTCTGGGGTAGAGGACATCATGTACAGTATCAAAACACAGAATAATAGCAAATAAGCAAACAACAGCGTCCATTGTATTAAATAATATATTTTACTACAAGTGTGTGTTATATGACACCAAAAATGTAAATCAAAATATATGATGAGACTTGAACGCGCTCCAGCTTCTCAAAAGCTGGCATCCGTACCTATATACTGATGACCTGAGAATACAAGTTATTTTGAAAGAATTTGTTAGCTTTAGAGTTGGTGAGTTCATAAGTATTTTAGTGTCATTGTTTGCATCAAAAGGTTTATAATAGTGTTTGAAGTATGAGTTTCTAAATGGTTGCAGTAAAAGTATGTGGATGCTTGTAAATGTTTGTAAATGTTTGTATCTCCTAGAAAATCCTATATTTTCTACTAAATGTAGCCTTCTACCATGGCACAACTATTTTGTATGTTTGTTTTTTTTAAAAGTGTATAATTTTCCCAAGTGTAACTATCATTATCAAAATATAGTTTATACATTATTGTTTATGTGAAATGATCACAAAATGAATGCAAAGGGGAAATTAATGTAGTATTGTAGTGTTGTATTATAGTAACTACTGCTGTACTAACTACCTTAAACCGGATTTATATTAGGGTATTATGTGATTAATTGCACCATGCTATTGACTATAAACATGACGATGTAAGACATCGAAAGTAATGACATTTGGAACCCGTACACCTACAGGTCCCACTGTAGCTAGCAGCAAGGTGTTGGATAGTTAATCCAATATAGATCTATACGCAAACTCACGCTCTCCCTCCAGGAGATTATGGTTACAAATCTGGCCATGTCATGGAATACATGTCACGAAACAGTGTTTCATATTTATGTTATAGTATACTTGTATATGTAATGTATGTACTAGTGTAGTGAAGGTATTGTTTCTCATCACAGTATCGTTGTATAGTTTCTCATCATAGTATATTTGTATAGTTTCTCAAAATAGTATCGTTGCATAGTTTCTCATAATAGTATCGTTGTATAGTTTCTCATAATAGTATCGTTGTATAGTTTCTCATAATAGTAAGTATTGACTCATGAATGAACTGACTCTTTGTATGCTTCATTGAACTAGAAATATTTAGTAGTATATCCCTAACTATACCTATCATAGTTACTAGTAGAATCGTTGGTATGACTGAATGTATTGAACTGACATAAAAGTCTTTATATCTATACATATATGCATAATATATAACTAAGGATCCAATGAAACTTGGACAAACAACAGGGTACTCTAAGTCCACAACAAAACAAGGAATAAGAAATAAAGTAAGTTGGTAGTCCTAAGTCCTTCAATCCTTACTTATATAACTATATATGTAATAGACATGGTTTTAAAGATATATAAGTTTGAAAGCTATAATGGAAAAGGTTTGATACATAAAAGTGAGTTTAGTAAAGATTTTAATATGTAAAGTAGTTTGATAAGTAGTTTAAAGTCATTTGTTTAGTAAAACAGTTTGAAAGTATAGTAAATCCATATGTTTGATAGTTATTAATCACATGTGATTGATATAATAACTATGATATTCAACTTGTATTTCACCCTATAAAATCATTTAAAATAATTTAAAAGGTTGATTAAGGGGTATGAACTCACCTCTAGTGAGTAATGCGACTGTAAGATCGGTTTAGGAAGTTGAGTGTCAATGGCGGACTTGAGCACAAATGAATCCTATTAACCGTATAATGACATATATATATGTACATAATTAGTGGTTGCAACAACTAATTATTGAATTGGGACCACCTTAGGGACTAGTATACACTTATATTGAAGTGTCACAACCATATATGATTGTATATGAGGGGTATATGGCTATACAAAGGAGTGTATGGTCAAAATGCACCATATTAGTGTGTGTGCGGCCAGGGTGGGTGTGCGACTGCACACTCTCCATGAAGTGTGTCAAAGCATATCCTGAGGCCTTAGGACTTATCTAGGAAGGTTTCTTACTTCATGCTCTAGCCATATATGATGTTCGTTGCCATTTTAGCACCCTAAAAGGGTATGTATGGTTGAACATGGTGTGTGCGGCCGTACATAGGGTTTGTGTGGTCGTACACACTTCAAGATCATGATATTTGGCGTTTTTCATGCATATCTTCAAGTGTTTTGGCATATAACAAGTTATTGATGAATCAAGAAAGCAATACTCACTTGTTTTGAAGATTTGAAGATGAATGTGGATGCTACTTGAGAGAAAACGAGTTCCAGATTTGAAGGAGTGGTAAAAGTGTTCAAAAATGACTAAGGGTTATATTTAGAGGAGGGAGTGTGTGGTTTGGATGGGTGTGCAGCCGCACACGCCTCTGTGTGGCCGTACACTCCATGTGATGGAGTGTTTGGCCCGATTTTACATGATATGCATCTTGTTATCCCATTTCTAGGCCCCTAACTTGATTGTACTCGGTTTAGAACACTTAAATAGACCCTAAACAATGTTAAAAGATAGAAAAACGAGTCTAACATTGATTGAATTGATCTATTGAATAGATAGAAATTTTGTGTTGTCACAAAAGTAGAAAGGTACATATAGGGATTAACACCCCCAACTCAAGGGAATGTCCTGGCTGCCAATCTACTGTCATTTGATAGTGCCAAACGGTTGGTGCAAACTTTGATTGACCATGGGGATCGCCAATATCCCGTGCCAGCTGCCCACGAACCACCCAATGAGAGCGGTGGGAAGAAGAAGTTCTGGAACAACCGCAAGGGCAAGTCTTCGTAGGAACCCTCCAAGAAAAAAAAATAGTGGCATTTCATTCTGCTAATTCTCCTACTGTTGCCCCTACAACTCAAGAACCTACCAGTAAATATGTTGGAACCCTCCCAAGGTGCGACAAGTGTAACTTCCATCATCACGGACAATGCTGTGAGATGCTGTGCAACAACCGTGGAAAAAGGGGCATACAACCCATTTTTAGAAGACTCAAGTCCAACCCACTAATCAGGATCTTGGAGCTGGAGTAAGCCAATCCTGTTATGGATGTGGTGAGACTGAGCACTTCAAGAGAAATTACTCAAAAGAAACAGCTGACAAAACTGGGAGAGTGCTAGTTATGGGCTATGAGGAGGCTACCATTGATCCCACCGTAGTTTCCTGTACGTTCCTCCTCGACAAATCTTATGCATGCATCCTTTTTGATTCTGGTGTGGAGAGTAATTTTGTTGGCCATGCATTTAAGCATCTACTCAAGCATAAATCCCAACCTCTAACCGACACATTTACCATTGAGTTGGATAACGGTATGAAAGAGAGCATTAGGGACATATTCATAGGCTGTACCCTTACCCTAAACGATTATTCCTTTCCCATCGATCTAATGTCGGTGTCCATTAAGAGCTTCAATGTCATTATCAACATGGATTGCTTAAGTCTTTATCGTGCTGATATCCTTTGTTTTGAGAAAGCCATTCGCCTCAATCTGCGTAATGGCGAAGCCCTCATCATGTATGGTAATAAACTCAGCAAAAACCTTCATATCATATCATCCATCAAGGCCCAAAAATATCTGTGAAAGGAGTGTCATGCATTCCTAGCCTATGTTGTTAAAGAAAAACAGGAAGTTAGGGATCTCAAGAGCATCCCCGAAGCCTGCAGCTTTCCTAATATCTTTCTTGAAGTTCTTCTTGGAATCCCTCCCGAACGCCAAGTTGAGTTTTGAATCGACTTAATCCCTGAAGCTACCCATATAGCCAAATCCCCTTACCATCTAGCGCCGACAGAAATGCAAGAGTTGTCCAGCCAGATCAACGAACTACTAAACAAAGGATTCATTAGTCCGAGGTTCTCACCTAGGGAGCATCGATCTTATTTATGAAAAATAATGATGGATCCTTTCGGATGTGTATAGATTATCGCGAACTAAATAAGCTCACCATCAAGAATCGCTACCCTCTTCCTCGAACCGACGACCTCTTCGATCAACTTCAAGGAGGCAGTTACTTCTCAAAGATAGATCTGAGATCAGGGTACCACAAATTGCGAGTCCATGAGGGTGATATTCCTAAGATAGCATTTCAGTCTCGATATGGTCAATACGAATTTGTAGTAATGCCCTTTGGTCTAACAAACACACCAGTGGTATTCATGATCTAATGAATCGGGTGTACCGCCCCTTCCTAGACAAGTTTGTGAATATTATTCACTTATGATATACTTGACTATTCTTGAAGTCAGGAAGCTTATAGAAAGCACTTGAGGCTAGTGCTTGAAACTTCAAAGGTGGATAAACTATATGCAAAATTCTCGAAGTGCAAATTCTGGATTAGAAAGGTAACTTTCCTCGGTCACGTGGTTAGTGAGGAAGGCGTACACTTGGACCCTTCCAAAATCAAGGCGATTGAGAATTTTTTAGCATCGAAGACGCCCACAAAAATCCGTTAATTCTGAGGTCTAACTGGCCATATCGCAGATTTGTCAAGAACTTCTCCAGGATTGATAAGCCCTTGATCACCCTAACTCAGAAAGGTGTATCCTTGATTTGAGGAGAAAATCAAGGCATTGCATTTCAAACATTGAAACGGGCCTTATGCAACACACATATCTTGTCTCTACCAAAAGGGACTAAGGACTTTGTTATCTAATGCGATGTATCCAATCAGGGCCTAGGCTGTGTGCTCATGCAACGAGGAAAGGTTATTGCTTATAACTCGAGACAACTTAAGGCACACGAAGTTAATTATACAACTTATGACCTGCAGTTGGGAGCATTGGTCTTCGCATTAATGATATGGATACATTATCTCTACGAAACCGAGTACACTCTCTTCATTGACCATAAGATCCTTCAACACATTTTCAATCAGAAGGAGTTGAATATGAGGCAATGAAGATGTGTGGAGCTACTCACTGATTATAAGTGTGAGATACACTATCATCCAGGCAAGGCCAATATGGTAGTAGATGTCCTCAGCCGGAAGGAGTACTCAGGTCACAGAGTGAAGGCACTGACTATGACCATCCATTCCAACCTATCCGCTCAAATCAGAGAGGCTCAGCTGGAAGCCTTGAAACCAGAGAACATTCCGAATGAAGCTTTGAGGGGAATGGAAAAGAACATAGAGATAAAGGGAAACAGAGTCTAGTATTTCATGAACCAGATCTGGACCCCAAAGTGTGGTGGTTATAGACTTTTGCATGATATAGGACACCTATTTTCCCTTGGTCAAGTTCTCCTACAACAACAACTATCATACCAGTATCAAGGATGTGCTGTTTGAAGCCCTCTATGTTCGTAAGTGTAGATCCCCTCTATTCTGGGTTGAGGTGGGTGACATGTAGCTAGCTAAGGGTCAAGTCCCCGACATCACTCTTACAGGCCTGAAAATCATTCGAGAAACCAACAAAAAGATCGTGCAAATCCGAGAATGACTGAAAGCCTCCAAAGATAGAAAAATGAGGTATGCCGATAGAAGACGAAAACCCTTGGAGTTCCAGGTTGGTGACCGCGGTATGTTGAAGGTCTCACCCTGCAAGGGCGTGATACGCTTTGGAAAGCTTGGAGAGTTGAATCCGAGATACATTCGACCATTCGTGATCCTCGCTAGGATAGGTCCTGTAGTATACAAACTATGTTTACCCTAAGAACATAGAAACATTCATCCCATATTCAACATGTCGAACCATAAAAAGTGTTTCTCTGATAAAACCCTTGTGATCCCTCTTGATGAGACCGATATCAACGAGAACCTTAATTTCGTGGAAGAATTAATCGAAATCATGGATCAGTAAGTCAAACGAACAAAGCAAAGTCGCATACTGATAGTGAAGGTCCGTTGGAATGCCAAGTGGGGATCTGAATTGACTTGTGTAAGCCACAATCCTTAGATCCAAATCATTATTCAATGAATTTCAAACAATCAAACAGAGTGTAGAAGGAGTTGAAGGAGAATAAAGTCAAGCATGTACACATCTATAATGTATAAATGTCAGGTACACCATGAAAAGTACACATACACACGTCACTTTTTCTTACACACTAACACAACCTATTCATACCACAATTAGTAGCACACAAGTGTGCAGCCGCACACACGTGTATGGACGCACACACCCAATAACATGTAGTAATCACCATAACACACTGTAAACATCCTACCAAGACCTATATATTATGATGCCTAGCCTAAACCAAAAAAATATAGCCTATCAATCTCCCCCTTGGTATGTGGCTAGCATAAAGTTGGTCTTCATTATCCAGGTTTTTCGAATAGCTTCAGGTCGGATTCTCCCATGGATCCCATCCATAATATTGATGGGTTTTGAGCATTCTAACACTTCCTAAGTGTACATGCAACCCTAATAACCTTGGATCTATGTTTGTCTAATTATCATGCAAAGTTGAATTCCAAGGTTATATTCCTATCTAGCATACATGGGGAACAATTTTATCATAAAGTATAGATAGAATAACTTACCTTGTTGTTGTTTGTGTTCCTTGAAACCTTGTGAGCCTAGCACCCCAAGTGTGATGCCTCAAATGCTTCACACAACACCAAATGCTCTTGGAAGAACTTATGAGAGTATACACACTTCTTCAAAATCGGCCAAGCCCTCTTGTTTCTTAGTGTAGCCGATTTTAGGTGGAGAACATGTTACTTATATAGTGTTGACACATCTAGGGTTAAACCCTAATGTGTCATGACTCTTCATTTCCATGACCCATGGGTTTGTAACTCCCATGGAGCATCCATGGAGCATCCTATGGGTGGAACCCAACTTGATAGTCCATGGAGCCTTTTAGCCCACTATACAAGATATGGATGATTTACATAATCAACCCATATATTTAATTAGTTATCTTTTGATCACATAATTAATTCTAAATTAATTCTTGATCAAACTAATCAAATAATATTATTAATATATTAGAAATTATAATATATTAATAATCTCCAAGTGTTATTTCTCTCATTTAGTCTATCCAATTGCATGGTGCCATGCAACCCAAATGGACCATGCCAGGTCGGGTCAAGTACATACCAGAAATAGTTATGGACTTAGACACCTTATCCAACAGTCTCCCACTTGGATAAGTCTAATAACTATTACTGCAAGTATGACTTCAGGAACCGATCGGCAATCGTAGCTCTTTACAAGGTTTCTCGAAACTGAGAAGATGATGGTACGCCATTTAAGATAAGTGATCATATAATCCTCTGTTCTAGATATCAGTCGGACAAATACATGGAACAATATCTTACTTATTGTCCAACAATTTGTTTCCCGATTTCCGATTTGTTTGACAATGAACTTCATTGAACACATCAATTTTAGTTCTGACCGGGCCCGGTACATAGGTCAAAACAAAATCATCGAGAGGCCCAGATATCAGCTTCTAATCCAAGAAGGAACAGATAAACTTCGACTCATATTTTTGTTCTACTACTCATTGAATTACACACAAGAGCGCGATTTATAACATCGAGTTACCAAGGCATTTTTCGTACAATCAATGCATAACCAACTTGCAAGTAACAAATCATATCTCTAGGTTTAAAGACTTATATGATATTACCGTCTCACGATCACTCGAGATAGAATTCCATGAAGTGATTCCAGTAAGCGTTGGTTGAGTCCAATGCTCAGAACTTCTGAGCACTCATGATTGTTGTAGCCTTGTCTAAGACCTCTACAACCAAACATGACAGTCTTGATTCATACCTACTTCCGACATATGACCGACTGTGGAGGTTTGAATAATATGTTATACCAAACAAAATTATTCTGGAAGTCAAAACATGCAAAAGAAATATAGTAAACGATCGACAAGAGATAGCAACACTTTACTCATAAATAAAACACTTTTATTCATCATCAAATGTCAATTACACTTTACAAATTTCGAGGTTATCTAACTACTAAATCTAATATCATCCTTCAGCCCTATGCTCTGAGGATGCTGGAGATGCTTAACCCGAGTCAGTCCCTTCATGAGGGGATCTGCCAGATTCTCATCTGATGATACCCTCTTTGCCACGAGGAGTCCTTCTTCGATCCGATGTCTGATGAAATGGTATTTTCTGTCAATGTGTCTGGATCTCCCGTGATCCCTTGGTTCCTTGGCTAAGACAACAGCACTTTCACTATCACAGAAAATTTCCATTGGCTCTTTAATAGCTGGTACAACTCCAAGGTCTCCAATGAAGTTCCTCAGCCATAACGCCTCCTTTGCCGCTTCGCTAGCTGCAATATACTCTGATTCACAAGTAGAATCTGCCACTGTCTCTTGCTTGGAACTCTTCCAAGAAATTGCTCCTCCATTTAGGGTAAAGACCCAGCCCGACTGAGAGCGGAAGTTATCCCTATCAGTCTGGAAGCTAGCATCACTATACCCTACAACTCTCAAGTCATCACTCCCACCGAGGGTAAGGACCCAGTCCTTAGTCCTTCGTAGGTACTTGAGAATATTCTTTACCGCAGTCCAGTGTGCCTTGCCAGGGTTCCCCTGAAACCTGCTAACCATGCTCAGGGCAAAAGCTACATCAGGTCGAGTGCACGTCATAGCATACATGATCGATCCTACAGCCGAAGCATAAGGTACTTGACTCATTTGTGCTATCTCAGCCTCAGTGCTAGGGCTTTGTGTCTTACTCAGTTTGGCATTACTCTGGATGGGCAACTCTCCTTTCTTGGAGTCTTGCATTCTGAATCTCTTCAGAACCTTCTCCAAGTAGGTACTTTGACTAAGTCCAATTAGTCTTTTACTCCGATCTCTCAAGATCCTTATCCCTAAAATATAGGCAGCTTCACCAAGGTCCTTCATAGCGAAACACTTTCCAAGCCAGGACTTTACTTCCTGCAGGGTTGGAATGTCGTTTCCTATGAGTAGTATGTCATCCACATACAATACCAAAAAGCTAACTATACTCCCACTAGCCTTGACATATACACAAGATTCATCTTCACTCCTAGAAAAGCCAAATTCCTTGACCTTTTCATCAAACCAAAGATTCCATCTGCGAGGTGCTTGCTTTAATCCATAATTGGATTTCTCAAGCTTACACACTCTATTAGGGTACTCGTTGCTGACAAAACCCTCTGGCTTACTCATGTAAACATCTTCAGCCAACTTTCCATTAAGGAAAGCGGTTTTGACATCCATTTGCCAAATTTCATAGTCATGAAAAGCGGCTATGGCTAACAGAACCCGAATAGACTTAATCTTGGCTACCGGAGAAAAGGTCTCATCATAATCCACTCCAGGAATTTGAGAGAAGCCCTTTGCAACCAGTCTAGCCTTATAAGTGTGTACTTTACCATCCATGTCGGTCTTCTTCTTGAAGACCCATTTGCACCCTACAGTCTTTCGACCTGGTACATTTTCAACCAAGTTCCAAACTTGATTGTCATACATGGATTGTATCTCGCTATCCATAGCCTCTTTCCATTTAGTAGACTCGGGGCCTGCCATGGCTTCCTCGTAGCTGTTAGGGTCATCTTGACTTACTAGTGTCCCATCACTAATAAGTGTCTCACCTTCTGTAGTAATATGGAATCCATAGTAATGCTCAGGTGCACTCCTAACTCTCGTGGAACGCCTCAGAGGTACAGATTCGTCAATTGGCTCAACAGGAGTTTCCTCCTCAAGTTGAGGGCTAGAGTTTGAAGTTCCTTCACCACTTGACTCTTGAATTTCTTCAAGATCATCTTGCCTCCCACTGTCTCCTTGGCTTATAAACTCTCTTTCTCGAAAGACTCCTCTTCTTGCTACAAAGACCACATTGTCACTAGGTCTGTAGAAGAGGTAACCGAAGGATTGCTGTGGGTAGCCGATGAAAATACACCTCTCGCTTCGGGGTTCGAGCTTATCATGAGTCTCGCGTCTCACGAAAGCCTCGCAACCCCAAATCTTGATGTGGTCTAGTTTAGGTACTTTACCAGTCCACATCTCGTGAGGAGTTTTGGCAACTTTCTTTGTAGGGACTAGATTAAGGATATGGGTGGCAGTGTCTAAGGCATACCCCCAGAATGAGATTGGTAGTGAAGCTCGACTCATCATGGAACGAACCATGTCCAACAAGGTTCGATTACGCCTCTCAGCCACACCATTCAACTGCGGTGTCCTGGGAGGTGTCAATTGTGAGACAATCCCACATTCACTTAGATAGTCGAGGAACTCTGAACTAAGATACTCACCACCCCGATCGGATCGAAGCATCTTAATGTTCCTGCCCAATTGATTCTCGACTTCCTTTTTAAATTCCTTAAACTTCTCGAAAGTCTCTGACTTCTGCTTGATTAAGTAGACATATCCATATCTACTGTAATCATCAGTAAAAGTCAAATAATAACGATTAGCATCCCTTGTGGCATGTTTGAATGGTCCACACACATCCGTGTGTATAAGGTCCAACAAACCTTCACCCCTTTCACACAAGCCTGTGAAGGGTGGCTTTGTCATTTTTCCAAGTAAGCATGATTCGCAACTATCATTTGACTTTAGGTCAAATGACTCCAAGACTCCATCCTTTTGGAGTTGGCCTATGAGTTTCTTGCTTATATGTCCAAGACGACAATGCCATAATGATGCTTTATCCAAGTTATTATTATTAGTAGAATCAATACACAAAATATTATTTCCTAAGTTATCTACAACAGATACAGCTTCATACACACCATCACAAGGTAATGCTTTAAAATAAAGAACATTATTAAAGAAAGCATTAATCGAACCAACTTCATTATCAAACGAAAAGGTGAAACCTTGTTTGTACAATGCATGAAAGGAAATAATATTTCTTGCCATTTCTGGCGAATAACAACATTTATTCAAATCTAAATTTAACCCACTACTTAGCGATAAAGTATAAACTCCAATCTTGGTGACACGTGTAACTTTCCTATTCCCCATGATTAAGTTTATTCTTCCTTGCTCCACATTCTCACTTCTTCCTAGTCCTTGCAAGTCACAACAAATATGAATACCGCAACCATTATCAAGGACCCAAGATTTCGAATGGGGTGAGTTATTAGAAATGATAGTGTAAATACCTGCATGGTTGGGTTTGACTTTCCCATCCTTCACATCCTGCTGGTACTTTGGGCAGTTCCGCTTCCAATGAGCTTTTTCATGGCAATAGAAGCATTCAGCCTCTTTTGGGTCAGAAGAAGGAGTAATGAAACCTTTCTTGGTTCCACTTGAGGAAGAGCCATCAAGGGTCCGAGCCTTGGTACCCTTCGAGGATCTATTTCTCTTCCTCCCTCGACTTTGCCCGATTGCCAAGACCGGAGTTGAGTCTGGAGTAGGAGTGATAGCAACCGAATTCCCCTTAAGACCTGTTTCTGCGGTCTTGAGAAGTCCCTGAAGTTTGCTGAGGGTGACCTCTTCCTTGTTCATGTGATATGTCATGCGGAATTGATCATAGCACGATGGTAAGGAGTGCAAAATGATATCTATTGCAAGCTCCTCAGGGAAGTTCACATTGAGCTTCAACAAACGATCCACATACCTTTGCATTTTCTGCATGTGGCTCGTGACGGACTCTCCGTCCTTCATCATGGTTGTTATCATGGAGCAGATGACTTCGTACCTCTCTTGTCGTGCACTTTGATGGTATCTTTCCATCAAATCTTGGTGCATTTCATAAGGGTAGAAATCCTCATAAGACTTTTGGAGTTCAGCTGTCATTGTGACCAACATGATGCATGCCACCTTGGTTGCATCTCTTTCATGAGTATGAAAGTCAGCGATCTCCTGGGGAGTTGCAGTGGACTCATCAATTTCCTTAAGCTCCTTGTCAAGGACATATTCTTTGTCCTCGTAGCGGGTAATCATCCTGATGTTTCTGATCCATTTATTGAAGTTGGATCCATCAAAGGTGACTTTCCCACACAAACTCATAAGAGTAAAGGAGCCATTAGGATTCGAGCCAGAAGCATTATTTGAAGACATCTGAAAGAGAAGAACAAGTTTAGTTTAGATTTAAGAGAGTCCTTAATAAAACACCCAAATGTAATATTAAGGCTAGGATCCAATCACAATATAATATAACTTAGAAGAGGTATGCCGTAATCTAAGCTATACCATATTTGAAAGGTAAGTGAATGACGATTCACCAATTTCCACCACGAAAACCGAAATATTAGATATTTAGTTTTTATTTGTTTTAGAAATTCCTAGATTCTTTGAGATCCAATGAATTTTTCAAAGGCATGTTTCAATCTCGAGAGTGCCCTCCAAGTTTTGTGACTGGGATGCCGAGGATCACAAAACGAGGTGTGAAGTAACCATGCAAATCACTTGGTACCCTTAAAGTTTATCACTCAATCGATGTGCCGGTAAACCACACACGCTCCACCGATACTATAATAAACCTTAAGTCACCCTTTACCTACCTTGTTAAGTCCAAGTTAGTGTGCCGGTTAACCACACACGCTCCACCAACGACTTAGACAAACTGTAAAGTGTAATTTCATGGATTAGCACCTTATTCACATTTTCCTAAAGTAACTAAGATTGGGAATTTAATAAACATTTAGTTACTTTATTATATTCATCATACTTTGAATGAGAATTTATAAGTCCTTGTCTTACCCGTTCGGCTAACGACCCTCTACCAGTCAAGCAAGCGGTGGGTGAGAATATACACCCATTAAGTCACCATTTTATAGGCAACAACCTTATACCCACCTTATAGACCGGCTTCGTGAATGAGGCGTACTAGCGGTAAGACGACTTTATTCTTATACATATATATATATATATATATATATATATATATATAATTATTAAATCATCATAATATAAGTATAAGGGTTGAATTTTAACTTTTAAAATTCTAGGGGTTGGAACTTAAAGTTTTAACTTAACTTTACTTGTTCCAAACTTTGAGGGCAAGTTTTGTAACTTTCAAAACTTTTCATTTCTTGTAACTTATGAGTTTAATAGAGTAATAAAATGCAGACTCTTCATTTTTCTAACTCTTGTGTTTGTTTTAATGGTTTAACTCAAGTGTGACTCTTGGTTTTCCATAACTTAAGGATAAGTTATGAACTCCATTAAAACACATTATGATCAAGAATTAATCTACCACATAGGTTACAAATAATTCCTATGATCATCTAAAACATCATAAGAACAAGAACATGAATATGAACACAATCAAAAATTACATTTAAAACTTTGTAATTTTGATAACTAGTTGTTGTAAATGATTTAGCAAAGACATTACACCACTAAAAACAAGTTTTCAATTACCAAAACAGTTTAGGGTAATGTTTCTAATTCATTTCCAGCAACTGAATCGAAATTCTGCAATCAGTCGACCCTACTCGCCGAGTGCATGAACTGACTCGCCGAGTTGGTTGAAGATACTCATGAACTCGACGAGTCCCCCCTATAGACTCGACGAGTCCATTCGCAGACAGCAAGATTTCCGATTCTGTTTTCAACTTTTAAGCACAAATAAGAGCAAACAAGCCTAGGCTCTGATACCACTGATGGGTTTTGAGCATTCTAACACTTCCTAAGTGTACATGCAACCCTAATAACCTTGGATCTATGTTTGTCTAATTATCATGCAAAGTTGAATTCCAAGTTTATATTCCTATCTAGCATACATGGGGAACAATTTTATCATAAAGTATAGATAGAATAACTTACCTTGTTGTTGTTTGTGTTCCTTAAAACCTTGTGAGCCTAGCACCCCAAGTGTGATGCCTCAAATGCTTCACACAACACCAAATGCTCTTGGAAGAACTTATGAGAGTATACACACTTCTTCAAAATCGGCCAAGCCCTCTTGTTTCTTAGTGTAGCCGATTTTAGGTGGAGAACATGTTACTTATATAGTGTTGACACATCAAGGGTTAAACCCTAATGTGTCATGACTCTTCATTTCCATGACCCATGGGTTTGTAACTCCCATGGAGCATCCATGGAGCATCCTATGGGTGGAACCCAACTTGATAGTCCATGGAGCCTTTTAGCCCACTATTCAAGATATGGATGATTTACATAATCAAACCATATATTTAATTAGTTATCTTTTGATCACATAATTAATTCTAAATTAATTCTTGATCAAACTAATCAAATAATATTATTAATATATTAGAACTTATAATATATTAATAATCTCCAAGTGTTATTTCTCTCATTTAGTCTATCCAATTGCATGGTGCCATGCAACCCAAATGGACCATGCCGGGTCGGGTCAAGTACATACCAGAAATAGTTATGGACTTAGACACCTTATCCAACAAATATTCCATTGATGATAGGGGCGAGCATCCCAGTGAATTCCTTGGCAACAGCCTCCATGACTTCTTTTTTGCAAATGATTTGGTGAAGAACCAAGTTACGAATGTCATTTTCTCTGAATTTGAGAAGATCTTTTTCACAAATAAGCCTCATTAATGTTTCTTTATTCTTGAACTTAATGGAAGCAGTGGCAGTTTCATCATCATATGCCCAAAATTCCATGTTGTCAAGATATCCTTCATGAAAGTGTTGAGGGATAGGAATGTCTTTCAGTTGTTTTGTTGCTGGCCACAGTATGATCTTCATTGGCTCACCATATTCAGGATCGACAACATCCGCATCTTTTCTGGATATGGCTTTTGCAGTTTTCATATTTGAGAAGTTCTCCTTGAGCTACCTGTCTAGAAGAGATTGGAATCATATGAAATCAGGCCCTTGAAAGTTTGGCAAGATCAACTCTTGTGTCACACCCCCGAACCAGACGGCGGAAGCATCCGAGGGCTATTGTGACTTAATTGAATACCATCACAATGATTATACATGAATCATAACATCATTCATCACCATGCATTGAAATATTACAACTGATATTGTTTACATTCGGTACATTGTTTTAAACATTACAAATCCATAACACAAACCGTTCGATAATAAATTTAAGCAAAACACCTTGACATCACTTGGTACTTATTCTTCGGTTTACGTGTTGCTTGAGAATACAAGTATTTTGGAAAAACGTCAACATATGAAATGTTGGTGAGTTCATAACTAATGTTGTGAAAAATGATTTCTGTGAAGTTTGAAAAAAAAACCCCAGAAAATCCGATATTTTCTGAAAAGAGTATTGTCTATAAAAAAAAAAGTGTGAAGATCCGTAAGTATGCTCGTCATTTTTTGTAAACATGTATAATTGTTGAACTTTATATACATCACATAAGTAAAACTGTTGAACTCCCCGGGAAAACCCGATGTTTTCCCAATAAATAAAATTACTTGTCTTATTTATTGTTATACCGATACGACGATTGTTTTTTATTACCCAGGTGACATTGGATTAATTATGGGTTGTGAGTTGTTATAATTACACATTAATGAAAGTGACTAGTTTATAACTACTAATTACAAACGATCCTTTAGGCATCGTCCGTACTACTCACTTAATCCAACCACCTTGACTTCTCATAGCCCCACATCCGTGGGGAAAGGAGGGTATGAAGCCCCCTTTATTTCGATAAGTTCTTCAAGGCTATCGGAAATGCGCAAGGCGCTTGGCCCGAATCGCATTAGACTTCTCGACTTCATTAGCAGTACCAATGGACCCTTTGGGCCCAACAGCACATTAGAGCTATTGAAAGTCCTTTTACACGAAATTAGGTCATAGAAGGCCCAATAACATGTAAGTGGGTTCCGTTCGGGCCTAAAGATCATGTTGTTGGGCTAGCAAGGCCCAACAAGCATGATTTGAAACATTCGAGCCCGAAGATTGAATATTGACTCCTCGTAGATTTTGCGTGTTTACTGAAGTACTATTGTTTATTGATTTTTGATTTGTTATTGATTCGAGACCGAATCAATTCGTTTGGTAATGATATCGGTGTTGAAAGTGTATTTGTTATTATGTTTCGCCGGTAGTTGTGGATCTCGTATTTTGTCTTAAGGGGTTTATTTGTTTAAAAGTAAGATTTTACCTTTTCACGACCCTTCTTTGATAAAATTTGCACTTTTAATTCTTTATATAAAAGAATTTCCATTTTAGTCCTCAAACCATTTTTTTTTCTTGACACTTTAGTACCATAACTTATTGAAAAGACATTTTCAGCCCAAAATTACTTTGTAAACAGCTTAAGTCCTTCAAAAATGATTTTTTCTTGGTTGGAACCCCCATTTTCGTAACTTTTACAGTTTTGGCCCAAAATGGAAAAGTTTTGCATTTTTGATCCCTTTTGAATTTGAAAACATTTTTGACATTTGAAATGGTTTTAATACGCTTGAAATTCTCTGTTTTACAGAAAGTTACAGTTCCAGCCCCTCAAATTTAAAAAGTTCACAAATTGGAGCTTATTGGCCCGAAAAGCGCATTTTAGCCCATTAGGTTGAAAATTTACATTTTAAGCTCCTCAAAAATGTTGATATTCAGAAAAATTGTATTAGACACAAACATGCATCAAATGTTGGACCCTTTTTGGCTAACATATTCATCACAACACATGATATTACACACAAACATGCATCAAATCACACAAAGCATACATTTACTCATAGATCTACACATTTGCTTGTATTCTACCCCATAAAAACTCATAAAAACCAAAAGAAAGGGGATATGAAGCTTACCTTGAGTTGTAGTTTCGGTTTTCAAGAAGATTGGTGTCACACCCCCAAACCAGAACGGCGGAAACGTTCGGGGGCGGAGTACGTCATATTCAATATCATAACAGTTCATAGAAAGGAAAGTACACACCACCATATATATATTAAAGTTTCCAAGATGTTTACATAATTGTATTCATTACATGTTCAAAAGTTAAATACATAAACATCATTCAAAAGAAGTAATTAACGCCAGTGCGTTAATCCCAAAAGTTGATTCTCAAACCTGCTTAGCGGTTCCCTGAGAATACAAGTTAATTCAAAGAAAAAGTGTCAACAATTAAGTTGGTGAGTTCATAAGTAGTTTAGAAAAATTGGATGCCATTCCAAAATGGGCGTATGTTTTCCAGAAAACTCAGTGTTTCAAGTGTGAAGAGTTATGACTTGTTGTGTTGAAAATGAACGTATTAGATCTAGAAAATCCCATATTTTCCCTAATGGTTGAGATATGATTTGTTGTGTCTTCCAAGAAAACCCTTATTTTTTTTTAAAAGTATGGAATGCATATGAATGTTCGTGTCTTAAGTTGTAAATAATTGTACCAGGAAAATCCCTTATCTTCCTATTAGTTGTTTGGTTTGTATACAGGAAAAACCCTTATTTTGCTAACATGACTGGCGGTTTCTAAGACCAAAAATCGCAAGAAAATGACGTTCTTAAAAGTTGTGTCATAGTTTTATATAATAAAGCTATACGAAGATCGCATTTGTTAGATGAAGAACAGTTTTAATAGCCACTCGTTTATAAAAGCATAATACCATAATAATTGTATAACCGATGAGTTTTATAACCATACCAAACATAATATGCCTGTAACGACGTTCTTCAGGCGTCGCAGCGTTATGACAACTGTCACCCCAAAAGACGGACTGTAGCTAACAGTCAGGGCGCGGGATCATGACTTCCCGTATAGATGTATACACATTTGACACGTTCTCCGAACGGGAGACTCTGGTTATAGACAAGACTTGCAGCATTACTTTCTAATAAAGAAAAGTAACGTTTGAAGATATACACGTCTCATGGATTCTCAACTAAGACTGCATTAAAGCGATAGTTTGTATGCAAAGTTTATCGTTTTTCACAATTTTTGACAAATCAAAATCATAAGTTTTTAGAATGTATAAGACAACTTAACAATGAAAGGTACTTTGAAATCATTATATACTTTGTATAAGTCTAATGCACGCAAAGTATGACAAGAGTTTTCCATAGTGGTAATGAATTCCAAGTGATTTATTCGATAAAACAAGTGAAGTGAAACTTTATAAAATACACGATAATAACTGTATGTTTACTTGTATTCCCCCCCTAAAAGAGTATAAAAGCATTTAAAATGTATTTAAAGTGTGATTGAAAGGGGTATGAACTCACTTGAAAATTTGAAGATAGCAAGATGGAAAACCGGGCAAAGTTTCGTCTCGGGAAATGGATTTTCCTCGGGATTCTCGGGATTCCTCGGGAGTAAATCGACCTTCGGGACTTGCACAAAATGACCAGGGCTTCGGGGTAGTGCGAGCACGGAAAAAGAGGTAAAATGCAAGAAAAAGGAGAGAGAAAGAGCCCTTTTCCCAGGAACCCTTGCATCCCTTTTATAAGGGGCTGAGAAGCATGCGTACGCGGGGCGTACTCCCGTACGCGGCGCGTACGGGACGTCACTGCTGACCGCATCCTCGGCTGCAGCGCTTCGGACGGGACGGGGAGGGGGTAGCTCGCATAGGGTGACGTGGACGATCCGAGGCCGTGGCCTCGAGTACGCGGGGCGTACGAGGGTACGCGGCGCGTACGCGGCGCGTAATACCGAATTTTTAATAAAAAATTATATATAAATTATTTATCAAACTTCAAAAATTCATATCTCCTGCATACGAACTCCGTTTTTGACGTTCTTTATATCCCCGCGAAGGTGAGACTACGATCTACAACTCTCATTTAGATTCCGTTAGCAAATTCCGAAATTATTTTTATTATTTTTTTATTAAAATGACGTGATTAAGGAATTTCTTTAAAAATTCATAACTTATTCATACGATGTCCGATTTGAGCGTTCTTTTTATGCATGTTTGTAGTTTAACGATACCTATGACTTTCATTTAGACACCTTAAGTCAGAAAGTGTTTTATTGAAACTTTGCGTTTTTACGCAACTTCGTATTGCCGGTTTTTGTCGGAAAACTTAGAATGGTCATAACTTCTTCGTTATAACTCGGATTTTTGTGTTATTTATATGTTTGGAAACCTTAAGACAATACCTACCACATAGTATACTCCAATTAGAGTTTTTGAATACTTCATTTTTCGATGATATTCTAATTCCTTTCTCAAAGAGGTTACAAGACTCGATTTTTACCAACTTGAAATGACGGGCTACTACAATTGGAAGGAGCTTGATGTTGTTTGCGGCCCTAACAAGCCTTCCTTTGATGATTCCGAACTTAGAGGGTTTCTAAGAGAGTGATCATGATTTTTCATGGATTAGAAAGAGATTTTTGATAAAACAAAGAACCTAGATCATATATCCAAGCATGATCTTACCTTAGATGAAGAATTTGTGGAAATATCTTCTTTAAAAACCTTCTAAATTTCGAGAACTTGATGAAGAGTAGAGGGAGTTTCCTTGAGAGACTTGTGAGACATATGTGTGTGTGTTTGGTATCGTTCGAGTGCAAGAGAGAGAGGGGATAGAAGAGTGATTTTTGAAGTGAGTTGCATGAAAGCATGAGATGGCATGGATGTTTGAAGTGTAATAACGTAGATATCTTCCATGCAAAAATGAGGTGTCATGCAAAAGTCAATTTCTTCTTCTGCTTTTGGGCTTGGGCTGAGAATTAGAGAGGAAGAGAAAAGAATTTGGGCCTTGTATGCTTATGCCTTTTTCATGCTTATGTTAAGTGATGTTTGGTCCAAATAATCATAAATGTGAGTCTTATGACCTACTAGGGCTAAATTAGGTTAATTATGGCCCAAAATGGTTCATATAATTAATTTATTTCATTCTAGGCCCAATATGGCCCAAAATATTGAAATAAATGGAAGTGGGTCCAATTAGAACCCATTTAAGAGTTCTAAGCCAATGGTGGTCAAATTGGAAGCTTATTGGTCCATTGGGCCCAATAAGGAACTCCTAGTTCAAAATGGACTTAAACAAGAACTTATAGGGTTTCCAATTGCTTATTGACTACTTGAAATGCTTGCATGGTGTGTTTGATTGAAATTTTGTTATCATAGAGTATGCATCATACATGCTCTTATGTATTTGATTCATAATTTGACTTAAGTGTTGTAGTTACAAGGCACAAAAATTTCTAGTTGTGACATTTTGTCCATGAGTTGAAGTCATGAATGCTCTGGTAGTAACTAGGAACTCCATAGTTTCTCTTTATGACCTACATGTTCGCTTCATGGTGAAAGGCCCACATCTTGATCCCAGAGCGATCACCAAACTCGTCACCAAACTTTTTTTTTAAGTTCCGTCACTGTGAATGCAGGATCTTTCACTTTGCGATTTTTGTTTGAATTCTTCAGAAAAAATAATCCTTCACTTTTATTGGCAGTGAGGGTCCTTTTTCCATGCTTGATCATGATTCGAGATCTAGCATTGTCAGGTTCTTTATCAAGATGATCAACAATGATAGCTGTCCTTGCAGGAGGTTAATTAACTGGATGTTCGCCTTCTGAAGACTGGGTGGGAGCCATGGGAGGATCTTCAATTCCACGAGGTTGTTGAAAAAGAGACTAAACCTTATCGCGAAAGGCTTCAAACAGTTTGTTCTTTAACCCAAAATAGAATGCAGTTAAAGAGCCAAGATCAGTTTGTAAATCAGAATTTTTCTTTGACTTTAGTTCATCTCTTTCTTGAAGCTCAGTGATGTAGGAATCATGTTGCTCAAGCAAAATGTTCTTTTCAATGACTTCTTGTCTCAGAATTCCAATCTCTTATCGAAGTTTAGCCACTAGGGTCTTATCATCCCATGAATGTTCTTCCTCAAAAGATATGCCTTTTTCTCGGGATGCTTAGTTAGCTTGACAGAAGCTTCATCTAGCGATGGCCTTGAGGGAGAATATTCCGCAATAGAAGATGATCTGCCTGCTTCATATACTATGCTTGGACCTTCTTCAGTTTGAAATAGTGGTGTAGAGACAGTTGTGGTGGTGACAATTGATGAGACCGGTTGTGCTTGCTTTGAATGAACACTCCCTGCCTCGGAGAAGGCAGAGAGGTTTGCGGATGTGTTGATTGACTCATAAATGGAACAAAAGTAGAGACATTAGTATCAAGGGGAGGAATCCCTGAAACCGCAGTCTAGTGTTCCTTGCCAGGGTTCCCCTGATACCCGCTAACCATGCTCAAAGCAAAGGCTACATCAGGTCGGTCGAGTACACGTCATAGCATACATGATCGATCCTACAGCTGAAGCATAAGGTAGTCGACTCATTTTTGCTATCTCGGCCTCAGTACTAGGGCTTTGTGTCTTACTCAATCTGGCATTACTCTGAATGGGTAACTCACCTTTCTTGGAGTTATGCATGTTGAATCTTTTCAACACTTTGTCCACATATGTGCTTTGACTAAGTCCAATTAGTCTTTTACTCCTGTTTCTCAAAATCCTTATCCCTAGGATATAGGCAGCTTCACCGAGGTCCTTCATAGCGAAACACTTCCAAAGCCAGGACTTTACCAAAAAACTGACTATGCTCCCACTAGCCTTGATATAGACGCAAGATTCATCTTCACTCCTTGAAAAACCAAATTCCTTGACTTTCTCATCAAAGCAAAGATTCCACCTGCGAGGTGCTTGTTTCAATCCATAAATGGATTTCTCGAGTTTACACAATCTATTGGGGTACTCTGTACTGACAAAACCCTCTGGCTGAACCATGTAAACATCCTCAGCGAACTTTCCATTCAGGAAAGCGGTTTGGACATCCATTTTCCATATTTCATAATCATGAAATGCAGCAATGGCTAACAGAACCCTAATAGACTTTATCTTGGCCACTGGTGAAAAGGTTTCATCATAATCAACTCCCGAAGTTTGACAATAACCTTTTGCAACCAGTTGTGCCTTATAGGTGTGTACATTACCGTCCATGTCGGACTTCTTCTTGAAGATCCATTTGCACCCTACAGTCTTACGATCGGGTACATTCTCAACCAAGTTCCAAACTTGATTGTCATACATGGATTGTATCTCGCTATCCATAGCCTCTTTCCATTTAGCAGCCTCAGGGCGTGCCATGGCTTCCGTGTAGCTGTTAGGTTCATCCAGACCTACTAGTGTCTCATCACTAATAAGTGTCTCACCTTCCGCAGTAATATGGAAACCATAACAATGCTCAGGTGCATTCCTAACTCTCATGGAAGGCCTCAGAGGTACAGGCACATCAACTGGCTCAACAGGAGTTTCCTCCTCAAGTTGAGGGCTAGGGTTCGAAGTTCCTTTACCAGTTGACTCTTGAGTTTCTTCAAGATCAATTTGCCTCCCACTGTTTCCTTGGCTTATAAATTCTCTCTCTCGAAAGACTCCTCTTCTTGCTACAAAGACCACATTATCACTAGGTCTGTAGAAGAGGTAACCAAAGGATTGTTGTGGGTAGCCGATGAAAATACACCTCTCGCTTCGAGGTTCGAGCTTATCATGAGTCTCGCATCTCACGAAAGCCTCGCAACCCAAAATTTTGATGTGGTCTAGTTTAGGTACTTTACCAGTCCACATCTCGTGAGGAGTTTTGGCAACTTTCTTTGTAGGGACTAGATTAAGAATATGGGCGGCAGTCTCTAAGGCATACCCCTAGAATGAGATTGGTAGCGTAGCTCGACTCATCATGGAACGAACCATATCTAACAAGGTTTGATTACGCCTCTCAACTACACCATTCAACTGTGGTGTCCTGGGAGGTGTCAATTGTGAGACAATCCCATATTCCCTAAGATAGTCGAGGAACTCTAAACTAAGATACTCACCACCTTGATCGGATCGAAGCATCTTAATGTTCCTGCCCAATTGATTATCGACTTCCTGTTTAAATTCCTTAAACCTCTCGAAAGTCTCTGGCTTATGCTTGATTAAGTAGACATATCCATATCTACTGTAATCATCAATAAAAGTCAAATAATAACGATTAGCATCCCTTGTGGCATGTTTGAATGGTCCACACACATCCGTGTGTACAAGGTCCAAAAAACCTTCACCTCTCTCACAAGAACCTGTGAAGGGTGACTTTGTTATTTTTCCAAGTAAGCATGATTCGCAACTATCATCTAACTTTAGGTCGAACGACTCCAACACTCCACCCTTTTGGAGTTGGCCTATGTGTTTCTTGCTTATATGTCCAAGACGACAATGCCATAATGATGCTTTCTCCAAGTTATTATTATTAGTAGAATCAATACACAAAACATTATTTCCTAAGTTATCTACAACAGATACAGCTTCACACACACCATCACAGGGTAATGCTTTAAAATAAAAAACATTATTAAAGAAAGCATCAATAGAACCAACTTCATTATTAAATGAAAAGGTAAACCCTTGTTTGTACAATGCATGAAAGGAAATAATATTTCTTGCCATTCCTGGCGAATAACAACATTTATTCAAATCTAAACTAAACCCACTACTTAGCGATAAAGTATAAACTCCAATCTTGGTGACAGGTGAAGCTTTCCTATTCCCAATGATCATGTTTATTCTTCCTTGCTCCACATTCTCACTTCTTCTTAGTCCCTGCAACTCACAACAAATATGAATACCACAACCGGTATCAAGGAACCAAGATTTAGAATGTGGTGAGTTATTAGATAAGATAGTGTAAATACCTGCATGGTTGGGTTTCACTTTCCCATCCTTTACATCTTGCTGGTACTTTGGGCAGTTCCGCTTCCAATGTGCCTTTTCATGGCAATAGAAGCATTCAGCCTATTTTGGGTCAGAAGAAGGAGTGATGAAACCTTTGTTGGTTCCACTTGAAGAAGAGCCATCAAGGGTCCGAGCCTTGTTACCCTTCGAAGAGCTCTACCTTTTCTTCCCTCGACTTTTCCCGATTGCCAAAACCAGAGTAGAGTTTGGTGTAGGAGTGTTAACAACCGACTTCCCCTTAAGACCTGTTTCTGCGGTCTTGAGAAGTCCCTGAAGTTTGCTGAGTGTGACCTCTTCCTTATTCATGTGATATGTCATGTGGAATTGATCATAACACGATGGTAAGGAGTGCAAAATGATATCTATTGCAAGCTCCTCAGGGAAGATCACATTAAGCTTCAGCAATCGATCCACATACCTTTGCATTTTCTGCATGTGGCTCGCGACGGATTCCCCGTCCTTCATCATGGCTGTTATCATGGAGCAGATGATTTCATACCTCTCTTGTCGTGCACTTTGATGGTATCTTTCCATCAAATCTTGGTGCATTTCATAAGGGTAGAAATCCTCATAAGATTTTTGGAGTTCTGCTGTCATCGTGGCCATCATGATGCAAGCCACTTTCGTAGCATCCCTTTCATGTGCCTGAAAGTTAGTGATATCCTGGGGAGTTGCAGTGGTCTCATCAATGTCCTTAAGCTCCTTGTCAAGGACATATTCTTTGTCCTCATAGCGGGTAATCATCCTGATGTTTCTGATCCACTCATTGAAGTTGGATCCATCAAAAGTGACTTTCCCACACAAGTTCATAAGGGTAAAGGAGCCATTAGGATTAGAGCCAGAAGCATTGTTTGAAGACATCTGAAAGAAGAGAACAAGATTAGTTTAGATATTAAGAGAGTCCTTAATAAAACACCCAAATGTAATACTAAGGCTAGGATCCAATCACAATATATTATAACTTAGAAGAGGTATGCCGTAATCCAAGCTATAACATATTCGAAAGGTAGGTCAATGACGATTCACCAATTCCCACCACGAAAACCGAAATATTTAAATATTAGGTTTTTGATTGGTTCTTAGAAATTCCTAGATTCTTTGAGATTCAATGAACTTTTCAAAGGCATGTTTCAGTCTCGAGTGTGCCCTCCAAGTTTTGTGATTGGGATGCCGATGATCACAAAACAAGGTGTGAAGTAACCATACAAATCACTTGGTACCCTTAAAGTTTATCACTCAATCGATGTGCCGGTAAACCACACACGCTCCATCGATACTATAATAAACCTTAAGTCACCCTTTACCTACCTTGTTAAGTCCAAGTTGGTGTGCCGGTTAACCACACACGCTCCATCAACGACTTAAACAAAGTGTAAAGTGTAATTTCATGGATTAGCACCTTATTCACATTTTTCCTAAAGTAACTAAGATTGGGAATTTAATAAAACATTTAGTTACTTTATAATATTCATCATACTTTAAATGAGAATTTATAAGTCATTGTCTTACCCGTTCGGCTAACGACCCTCCACCAGTCAAGCAAGCGGTGAGTTTGAGTGGACACCCATTAAGTTTCCATTTTATAGGCAACAACCTTATACCCACCTTATAGACCGGCTTCGTGAATGAGGCATACTAGCGGTAAGACGACTTTGTTCTTATATATATATATATATATATATATATATATATATATATATATATATATATATATATAATTATTAAATCATAATAATATAAGTATAAGGGTTGAATTTTAACTTTTAAAATTCTAAGGGTTGGAACTAAAGATTAACTTGACTTTACTTGTCCCAAAACTTGAGGGCAAGTTTTGTAAACTTTCAAAACTTTTCATTTCTTGTAACTTATGAGTTTAATAGAGTAATAAAATGAAGACTCTTCATTTTTCTAACTCTTGTGTTCTTTTAATGGTTTTTTAATCCAAGTGACTTTTGGTTTTCCATAACTTGAGGACAAGTTATGGACTCCATTAAAAGACATTATCAAAATTAATCTACCACATAGGTTACAAATAATTCCTATGATCATCTAAACATCATAAAAACAAGAACATGAATATGAACACTTTCATGAATTAAAATCACACTTAAACTTTGTAATTTTGATAACTAGTTGTTGTAAATGAATTAGCAATGACATTACACCATCTAAAACAAGTTTTCAAGTACCAAAACAATTTAGGGTAATGTTTCTAATCCATTTCCAACAACTAAAGTCGAAAATATGCACTCTGTCGACCCTACTCTCCGAGTGCATGAACCTACTCGATGTGTAGGTTGAAGATACAAGTGAACTCGATGAGTCCTCCCATGGACTCGCCGAGTCCAGCAGTCAGACAGCATGTTTTTCGACTTTTCCAAAATATTGCAACAAGTATCAAACAAACAAGCCTAGGCTCTGATACCACTGAAGGGTTTTGAGCATTCTAACACTTCCTAAGTGTACATGCAACCCTAATAAACCTTGGATCTATGTTTGTCTAGGATACATGCAAATAATTAATTTTCCAAGGTTTATACCCTAGCTAACATGGCATGGGGAACATGAATCAAATAAAGCTAGAAGAAATACTTACCTTGAAGTTGTAGTTGATTACTTGGAGTTTTTGAGCCTAGCACCAATAGTGTGGATGCCTTAAGTGGAAATCACAAATCACCACAAACTTGGAACTTTGAGAAAATAGTCACCACTATCTTGAAATTTGCCCTCACCTCAACAAGTGTCACCTAGTGTCATTTCAAGAATCAAAGCCTCCTTTATATAGTGTGGAGGATTAAGGTTACATCCCTAAAACCCATGTCTTTTCATTTCCATGAGATCCATGGGTTAAAGCTCCATGGAGTATCCATGGACTTTTCCATGCAAGCCTAGCCCATTCCAAATAAGCTTTAGCCCACACTATATAAATATAGAAGCCCATATTTAATTAGTAATATCTTTGATCTCTAAATTAATCCTAGATTAATTATAGATCACTACTAATTAAATAATATGATCTTATATTAATATATTAGAACTTATAATATATTAATAAATCATAACTTGTACTATTCTCAAATATTATCCATAAACTGTTCGGGTGAAGTGCAACCCAAATGGACGATGCTGGGTCGGGTCAAGTACATACCAAATATAGTTATGAACTTAGACACTACATGCAACACTAGTTTCAAATCATATGCGATTTATATCTTGCAATTTAAAAGGATTTTTCTACACTTATAACTATTTGTCCATAAAATTGTATGAATTATTCATCAAACACATTTTCTAAACTAAATTGTTGTTAAACTACTTTCAAATTTGTAATTAAACTACTTTTATTTTAGACTATATTAACATCAATATATTTATATATATAAGACTTGAAGGACTTAGGACCGATAGCTCACCCTATTTCCTGTTCTTGTTTGATTGTGCTCTTAGGGCATATTGTTATCTGCCAGAATGTTGGTTATTTCTTAATTATGTATCATATATATTTATGTTGAATATGAAAATCTTCATCTTATACAATACCTTTGTAAACCCAAGGCATACGATTCCACACTCTATTTAACTATAATAGGTACAATTGTTACGACTGCTCGTTACCTCTATCGCTATGATACCCGCTATAATTACTATTATAACGAGGCAAGACACATTTCAGCAATCACTCTCTATACAATACTAAAAGTTACCATACTATAATACAAGTGAATACACTAATCCAAAAAATAACACACTATCCGTCAATACGACACTCTACAATGTAAATAACATGTAACCAGGGCTTCCCGAAAGGAAAGCAACGCTACATATATAGATCTATACACAACGGACGCTATTTCATCCCGTCTGTTAACTGCAGTCCGAGTCGACTAGACCCAGAGATGGCACTACATTACTACACTACAGATGAACAGGAAGGTTATTGGAACCTATATAACCACTCAGTTTGATTGCATGAGAAATCACATCCATATCCGAATTAACACACTAAGAATTAAAGTCTACGCTAAAACCTGAAGTAAATGAACATATATTGAAGTTGCAACACTATTACAGTCAATCAACAATACTTTTACTCAGCTACGCTACTTGTATGAATCTTACTACCTTATTTTAGCGCCAATAGTCTCAATGAAAATAATTTTACACACTCAAAGGATTTAACTTACACATATCTAAATCTGGAAAATATAGGATATTCTAGGGATTTCTACTCCTCTCAACATTTATTTCAACTTTTATTTTACCTGATTGTAAACACTTTTATACAAGAAATAACACTAAAATCTTATGAACTCACCAGCTTTATGCTGATACTCGTTTTCAAAATAACTTGTATACTCAGATCAAAGATAGACAGGTACTGGTGCAGCTTTTGGGAAGATGGAGCGTATACAAGACTCATCTTTTATTTTGTTATACTTTTCGTGTCTATCAACTGTACAAAACTCGCTTGTAATTAAAATCACTATATTAATGCAATGGTTGTTGTCGCTTGTTTTTACTATTATGCAATTGTTATGATACTCTACGTGACGTCCTCCACCCCAGAACGTATTCCACCGTTCTCGGTTTTGGGTTGTGACAGATTGGTATCAGAGCAATGTTTATAGTGAATCAAGTATATCAACGCGTAAAAGATATACAAACTATAAACACTTCGGGACTAAAACACTCTGACCAAGAAAATCTACTTTTAAATACTAAAATATTTGATTGAGTGTATATATATATATATATATATATATATATATATATATATATATATATACATTCACCAATACAATGGGTCAGTATCATTCTAGAACAGAACATAAGTATTAAAGATTGTTGAACAGGACAATTAAGCTTAGAGACATATAGTCACACCTGGGTGGATTTAGCCTGATCAACTACATCTCTATAGGAGTGACTAGCATGTGCCTACGAGTGATTGTGGTGTTGCAACAAGTCTAAAACTTACCAACACTACCACAAGAACAAGAATACTATAGGAGTAGTCTTCACTCTACTAAATGCATATGTGCTAACAAAAAGGGGTCGTTACTAGTAGGAAAATAGTTGCTAAGTGAATACATCACAGTTACATGTGATTAGGGCGCTATAGACTCAGAATTTGTGACCTTTGCTTCATTTCTTGTTCTTGTTTGATTAGGGATCTGGAGTTAGGGTCGCTTATTCGAAGGACTATCTTGCTTCTGTTACATGTAATTGCTATGCACTATGCAAGTATTGGGTCGACTAGTAACAATCATCTTAAAAGTATTTTATATTAGTACGTCTATTAACCTTTCTTTCCCCATTCTCGCGTAGATAACATGGCTTGCTTCCACCATCCCGGCGATTCGTATTATCCGAACCAAGGCAATGGAGGATGGCTAGATGAGGAGATAGAAGATGATCACCCGATTCCTTTGGATGATCACCATGCTGAAGGCTTTTCGGATGGCTCCTACTCCGAGCCAAAAGTCAACAACCTTCGCCCAACATCTCCAAATTCTAACCCCCGTCCGGTATTTCCAGGCCCCACTCCCATGTAGGCAATAACCCTGAACTGATGGAGCGATGAGCAGGGTCAGCATGTACCTTTCGACGGAGACCGAAGATTCTACAACATAAGCTAAGGAGGATCAGCGGACCGAGTCTTGCCCATCATGGTCTGTAGGATCGCCAAGAACACCGAACAGGGTCAAGAAGCCATCGACACGGTCATGGAAATTGATGCCAACTCCAGCATTAACACTACCCGCATCTTAGGGTTCGCCCAACGAGTACCCGTCCTCAGTAGAAGATATCTACTTGTCTTCCCCTTTTTGTTTAAGGAATATCCTTTCTCTTTCTATGCTCGGTAGGGAACCTGCTTGTAAACACTCCTAACTTTGAAAGTACTCTAATTAGGTCTCTAGGCTGCCAACATTTTCCTTATGATTTCATGTAAGACCTATTGTTAGGTCACATTTCCCGAATTTGTATTACATCCGTAATATCAGTAATATTGGCAGCTATCTACTCTATTACTATGACTTTATCTGATAGTTGTACTATGGTTTACTCCATGACATACTCTCATCATATACAAAATTGATACTCACTACTGTCATCATCTCTATGAACTTTCAGTAAAAGATGCCTCCCCGCAAGCGCCCGAACAGAGGCAGACCTGCAGCTCAAACTCTACCTCCACCACCCCCTCCTCCACAGATTGATCTTGTGATATTCCAAACAGCTGTAACTGCAGCTGTAACGGCCGCTATGGCCCAAATGAATTATGGAGATGCTAGTGGAGCCGGAATGGGCACCAACTCCAAACATGGTGAAATTCCCCCACATGTACAGGGGTGTACTTATAAAGATTTCATGAGCCGTAAACCAACATTTTTCAATGGGACTGGAGGAATCCTTGCTCTGTCTCAATGGATCGAAAGAGCCGAAGTTGTGTTTGAAATGTGCTCATGCCCCGAAGAGAGCAAAATCAAGTTCGCTGCTTCCACCTTCACTGAAAGGGCCCTAACATGGTGGAATGGCCATGTCAGTTCACTCTCCTTAGTAACAGGCAACACCATGGGCTGGGACACACTAAAGGACCTACTGAGAAAGGAGTTTTGCCTTAGAGGTGAGGTTTAGAAGCTTGAGGAGGAACTCTGGAACCTCAAGATGAAGGGGACAGATATAGTGGCTTATACGGCTAGGTTATGCGACCGGGTGGCTATGTGTCCTAACATGATCCCTTCTGAGAGCAAGAAAATCGAACGATACATCTGGGGTTTATTGCCCCCGTATCAAGGAAACGTTTTATCTTCACATCCTGCAACCTTTGACAGCATCAAGGAGTTGTCCCACATGTTGATTGATCATGAAACTCCTTCCACTCCAGCAACAGGAACCACAACTACCACTGCACCACCCAAGTCAACTGACAAAAAAAGAGGAAGCGTTCGGAACAGAAGAGGGGCAAGAAAAATCAAAACTCCTCCAATGACGAAAAAATCTTGGTTGTCCATGCTGCCACCACTCCTGCTACCCCTGTACCAGGAAAAACCTATGTTGGGAACCTACCCAAGTGCCCCAAGTGCCCCTTCCATCACAACGGCCCCTACCGTGAATTGCACTACACCAACTGCGACTGAAAGGGTCATACCGTCTGGTTTTGCAGATCCCAACCCAAACCCATTTCTCAAGTCTCCAACTTGGGAGTGAGCAAGGCCTGCTATGGTTGCGGTGAACTTGGCCATTTCAAGAAAAACTATTCGAAGGCCGGGAATACAGGAGAAACAGGAAGACTACTCGCTATTGGCCACAATAAAGCAGTAGCGGACCCCACAGTAGTCATGGGTATGTTCCTTCTCAACAACTCTTACGCTTGTGTATTATTCGATAGTGGAGCAGAAAGAAGCTTTATAAACCAAAACTTTAAACACTTACTTAAGAAAACCCCACAACCACAAAAGAAACAGTCGTTGTAGAAATGGCTAACGGAAAGACAGAGAGCTCTAACGAAATCTACGTAGGTTGCACTCTCACACTAAATGATCATACTTTCTCAATCAACCTCATATTAGTGTCGATCAAGAGTTTCGATGTCATTGTGGGAATGGATTGGTTGAGTTTCCATCGTGCTGATATTCTGTGTTTCAACAAAGCCATCCGCCTAGATCTACCGAATAATGAAACTCTGTTAATCAACGGAGACAAACCCAGTACGAGCCTTCGCATCATCTCGAGTATTCAAGCCCAGAAGTACATGTGTATGGAATATCGCGCATTCCTTGCTCACGTTGTCGACACTAGATAGAAAACAAAGGATCTAAAAGACTTTCCTGTCGTATGCGATTCTCCGGGCATCTTTCTAGAAGAACTCCAAGGTTTACCTCCCAAACATCACGTTGAATTCAGAATCGACCTGATCCCAGGAGCTACCCCCGTAGCTATATCGGCCTATCGTCTAGCACCTGCTGAAATGTAAGAACTGTCCGGTCAACTTAACGAGTTGCTCAGCAAGGGCTTTATAAGACCAAGCTTCTCACCCTGGGGAGCACCAGTCTTGTTCGTAAAGAAGTAGGACGGGTCATTCCGTATGTGCATCGACTACAGAGAGCTCAACAAGCTGACAATCAAAAATCACTACCCACTTCCCCGTATAGACGACCTATTCGACCAACTGCAAGGAGCGAGTTACTTTTCCAAGATTTATCTTAGGTCCGGGTATCACCAGTTACGAGTGCTTGAGGAAGATGTTCCGAAAACAGCCTTCCGAACTCGTTACGGAAACTACGAGTTCGTAGTGATGCCCTTTGGACTGACTAATGCACCCGCAATATTTATGGACTTGATGAATAAGGTGTGTCGTCCTTACTTAGATCAGTTCGTCATCATCTTTATTGATGACATACTTGTCTACTCTCGGAGTGAGGAAGAACATAGCAATCATGTACGACGAGTGCTAGAAACCCTACGATCGGAGAAGCTATACGCGAAGTTCTCCAAGTGCGAATTTTGGATTCGAAAATTCGAATTCTTAGGACACGTGGTTAGTATGGAAGGAATCCACGTGGACCCATCTAAGGTTAGAGCTATCGAGAACAGGTCAGCACCGAAGACGCCTACAGAAATTCGTCAATTTCTAGGCCTTGCTAGCTACTAACATAGATTCATTCAGAACTTCTCTCGAATTGCGAAACCCCTCACTACATTGACTCAGAAAGGCATGACATTTCACTGGGGAGAGAAACATGAGAAGGCATTCCAAACCCTGAAGCAAGCCTATGCACCGTACCGGTATTGTCCCTTCCCGAAGGGACATATGATTTCGTGGTGTACTGTGGTGCATCAAACCAAGGGCTCGGTTGTGTCCTGATGCAACAAGATAAGGTCACTTCCTATGCCTCGAGACTACTGAAGACACATGAGATTAACTACACCACACACGACCTCGAGTTAGGAGCGGTCGTATTTGCTCTAAAGATCTGGAGACATTACATGTATGGTACGAAGAGCACAATATACACTGACCACAAAAGCCTCCAACACATACTGAACTAGAAGGAGCTCAATATGAGACAATGACGATGGGTCGAACTACTCAATGATTACGACTGCGAGATTCATTATCACCTGGGAAAAGCCAATGTAGTAGCAGACGCCATAAGTAGAAAAGAGTATTCTTGTCGAAGGGTCAAGTCGTTAACAATGACTATCCATGCGCATCTATCTGAACAGATTAAGGAGGCTCAGCTCGACGCTTTAAAGCCTGAGAATGTGGTGGGAGAATCCTTACGTTGAATGGATAAGAACTTGGAGGTCAAGGGTGACAGAGCCAATTATCTTATGGATCGAATCTGGACGATGCTTCACGGTGGTTTCAGAGACTTGGTCACGGAGGAAGCACACAACACTCGATATTTCATTCACCCAGGTTCAGATAAGATGTATCTGGTTCTCAAAAAGTTATACTGGTGGCCTAATATGAAAGCAGAGATTGCTACCTTCGTGAGTAAATGCCTTACTTGTGCGAAAGTCAAGGTCGAATACCAGAAGCCACCAGGTCTTCTCCAGCAACCGCAGATACCGGAGTGGAAGTGGGAGCAGATCACTATTGATTTCATAACCAAGCTATCCAAGACAACATGTGGGCTTGATAACATATGGGTCATTGTGGACAGATTGACCAAATCCGCGCACTTCTTACCCATCAATGAGATAGATAAGATGGAGAAACTCACAAGAACATACATTAAGGAAATCGTACGTCTACATGGTGTCCCTATATCTATAATCTCCGATAGAGATAGCAGGTTCACTTCGAGGTTTTGGCAATCACTACAAAGAGCCTTAGGGACAAAGTTGGACATGAGTACAGCCTACTATCCGCAGAACGACGAGCAAACTGAAAGTACTATCCAAACCCTGGAGGACATGATGCGGGCCTATGTAATCGACTTTGGTAAGGCATGGGATACCCACTTACCCATTGTAGAGTTTTCTTACAATAACAGTTATCACATGAGCATCAAGACAGCCCCGTTTGAAGCCCTCTACGGCCGGAAGTGCAGATCCCCTCTGTGCTGGGCTGAGGTGGGTGAGACTCAGTTAGCTAAAAGACGATTTCCTGACAACGCTCTCACGGGTCCAGAGATCATTCGAGAAATGACCAAGAAGATTGTACAGATTCACGAACAATTAAAAGCCGCCAAGGATCGACAGAAAAGCTATGCAGACAAACGAAGAAAACCTTTGGAATTCCAGGTGGGAGACCAAGTCCTTTTGAGAGTCTCACCCTGGAAGGGCACAATACACTTAGTATAGCATGGAAATTTGAACCCAAGGTACATAGAGCCTTTCGAGATTCTCGCAAGAATCAGCCCCGTAGCTTATAAACTCAACCTACCTCGTGAGCTCAGTAACATACATCCTACCTTCTATGTCTCAAACCTGAAGAAATGCCTCTCCGACGAGACTCTCGTAATCCTACTCGACGAGATCGAGTTCAATGAGGGCCTCAACTTCGTGGAAGAGCCTGCCGAGATTATGGACCGAGAAGTCAAATGAACGAAACAAAGCCGCATCCCAATCATGAAGGTTTGCTGGAACGGCAAACAAGGACCGGAGTTCACTTGAGAGCGCGAGGATCAAATGAAACCCAAGTATCCCCATCTCTTTGCTTAGTTATATTGTATAATTCAGCTACCTAAATTCAAAATTTCCAGACAAAATTTCCTCTAATGGAGGGATGATGTGACAACCCGAAATTTATTCCATCGTTGTAACCCACTTTCCGCTAATAAAATAATAATAATTACTATTATTTCAATATATTTTTGGGATTAAACAAATAAAATAATGTTTGACTTTATATTCATATTTATTGAAATAAATAAAACACGTGTAATGTCTTTAATTTTGTTTAAGAAACTCTAGTTTACAATGTAAGCCGGGTTACGACCGTTTAATCGGGTAAAACTTTAAACCTCGTTTAACATAAGTATCAGGTAGTCGTATACCGGGTACAACACTTAAGCCCTATATAAGGGTGAGTGGACATTCTTTTTAACCTTTTATCACCCTAAACACTCTCTCTATCTACTCTCTGTCCTCAAGGCCGATTTTCTCCAAAAAACACAAGTTTCCACTTCCAAATCGTAAGTTCGCTCATCCTAGCTTGTTCTAAAAATCATTGAATGTTGATATGGCTTGAAAATCATCCAAGAAGGCCAAAGAAAAGGAGTTTACAGCCTAAGAATATGTCCCAAATATGTCCCAAATCTCCTCCTTAGGCTTAGATATTTTCTTAGAACTTAGCCTTGAAGTATTTTAGACATTAAACACCATGTTTAGGGGCTTGAATGAGGGTTTACGGCCCAAGAACATTCTTAGGCCGTATACTCCCTCAATCCATGCAAATCAAGCCTTAAACCCCATTTTGGCTTTTCACCTTTACTTAGAAATGGTTAGGATTGAGAAAAGTACCTCAAAATCCAAGAGTTTACTACCGGAAACCATGGGTTTTACAGCCATAAACTCCCAAGGAGTGTTCCTAGGACTGTAAAATCCAACGGAGTACCCTCCTTTAGCCCTAAACACCCCTTAAGCCTTGGATTAAGCCCTATAACTAACCCTAATGATGTATAAATCCATTAAACACTCAAACCCACTTCTTCCATGAGTTTACGGCTGTAAAATCATGGAGGAAATGGTCCCTCAGCGGGAAAATCACTCAAGGTGAGTTTTAGAAGAGTAAACTCCATGGTGAGGTCTTATACAATTTCATTGCAACCAAATAGCCTCCTAACACTTAACCAAAGCGTTCTCCTTCACATTAGGACGTCTATATGTGTTTAATTAGTGTTTAAATCACTAATTACTTTTAAACATATGTCTTCATATGTTACTAGGGTCATAAAGTGTGTACAAGTCTTTACTTGGCACCAAACGCTCAAACGACACTTCCACCAGATCTACTCGCTTCAGGTGAGTTCATACCCCTTAATTATTTTTTTTAAATGTTTTCACATGTTTTAAGGGGGGGGGGGGGGGGGGAATACAAGTAAATGCTACAAGCTCTTGCTTCAAATGATATGTGATTTATATCTTGCAATTTAAAATGATTTTTCTACACTTATAACTATTTGCCCATAAAATTGTATGAATTATTCATCAAACGCATTTTCTAAACTAAATTGTTGTTAAACTACTTTCAATTTTGTAATTAAACTACTTTTATTTTAGACTATATTAACATCAACATATTTATATAAATACGAATTGAAGGACTTAGGACCGATAGCTCACCCTATTTCCTGTTCTTGTTTGATTGTGGTCTTAGGGCATATTGTTATCTGTCCGAATGTTGTTGATTTCTTAATTATATATCATATATATTTGTATTGAATATGAAAATCTTCATCGTATACAATACCTTTGTAAACCCAAGGCATACGATTACACGCTCTATTTAACTATAATAGGTACAGTTGTTACTACTGCTCGTTACCTCTATCGCTATGATACCCGCTATAATTACTATTATAACGCGTCAAGACACATTTAAGGAATCACTCTCTATACAATACTAAAAGTTACCATATTTTAATACAAGTGAATACACTAATCCAGAAAATAACACACTATCCCTGCATAAGACACTCTACAACGTAAATACCATGTAACCAGGGCTTCCCGAAAGGAAAACAATGCTACATGTATAGATCTATACATAACGGATGCTATTTCATCCTGACAGTTAACTGCAGTCTGAGTCGACTAGACCCAGGGATGGCACTACATGACTATACTACGGATGACCAGGAAGGTTATCGGAATCTCTATAATCATTTAGTTTGGTTGCATGAGAAATCACATCCATATCCAAATTAACACACTAAGAATTAAAGTCTAAGCTAATTCCCGAAGTAAATGAACATATATTGAAGTTGCAACACTATTAAAGTCAATCAGCAATACTTTTACTCAGCTACGCTACTTGTATGAATCTTACAACCTTATTTTACCACCAATAGTCTCAATGAAAGTAGTTTTACACACTCAAAGGATTTAACTTACACATATCTAAATCTGGAAAATATAGGATTTTCTAGGGATTTGTACTCCTCTGAGCATTTATTTCAACTTTTATTTTACCTGATTGTAAACACTCTTATACAAGAAATGACACGAAAATTTTATGAACTCACCAAATTTATGCTGATACTCGTTTTCAAAATAACTTGTATCCTTAGGTCAAAGATAGACAGGTACTAGTTCAACTTTTGGGAAGATGGAGCGTATACAAGACTCATCTTTTATTTTGTTATACTTTTGGTGTCTATCAACTGTACAGAACACGCTTGTAATTAAAATCATTATATTAATGTAATGGTTGTTGTCTCTTGTTTTTACTATTATACAATTGTTTTGATAATGTACGTGACGTCCTCCACCCTAGAACGTATTCCGCGTTCTCGGTTTTGGGGTGTGACAACCGGACAGATTGATCCTAAGTTACAAGATAAAAATTCCTAACGACCATTTATCTGACGACGACCAAGGATATTGCTGTCCACCTATAGATAATCTAGAATTGTTCAATTTTAGATGTCCTAGAATATTTTTCCCGCTTTTTGACATACCCCAATAACCAAGAACTTCTGACATACTCCTTACTTTACGTGAGTAGACAGTTATTATGAGAGATGATAGATATTGACTATGACTAACTAGAGTTTTAGAGGGATTGAGAAGTAGAAGGTTGCATATGCTGTGTACCATGTCAAATTGTATATCACATAAAGGTGACAACATATAGCTAACAGATAGGAAAAATTTCATAGATATATGATGTAGAGAAATAGATTTGCATATGTTGTAGTGCAGGTCCGATCTTTCGATCACACAGAGGAGGCAACATATGACTAACAGTAAGAGAGAAAGAAATTAATTTTCTACAGACCTACTTTATTGGAATTCCCTAGTTGCTCCATCAATACCGGAATTAAGGACAAAATCCATACATCGAGGAAAAGTTAATCCAGAGTTCTAGATACATGTTTTTTTAATGTGACTGGTGGATTCTCATGTACATCTCCCTGCTCAACCTAACCAAGTGTCATATTGTAAGGCTAAACGGAACTATCTAGGTCAAAATTTATCAGGTCTCTAGATTCCTTAAGTTCATCTTTGCTTAGTCGAGTCCGTTAAACTTTTCGTGCTTACCAGCAAATCGAACATAAATCCTAGCCAATTCAGCTTAGGTACCTTATACAGATTCATATTGCCTATTATCACTTGTTGATATCACTTCCCATTACATCACTTCTCAGAAATATTTTTGATTTTTCTGTTTTTCTAATGTTTTTTGGATATATATATATATATATATATATATATATATATATATATATATATATATATATATATTGGTTTTTGTTTATTTTTCCCCCTAAATTTGTGCATGGAAGAGAATGAAAAAAGAAATGTGCAAATTTAAACTTACCTAAAAATAATTAATCCTCAAAGCGAATCATTTTTAAATGCTTTACCAGCACATTGAATCGAGCTTTGCAAAATGGCTTTTTGAACAAATTCGCCAAATTATTAGAAGTGGGAACTTGTTCTAGCTGAGTTAGCGAGTGCTCATAACAATCTATGATAAAATGAATTTTGATGTCGATGTGCTTGGTTTTTCAATGCTGTACCGAACCTTTAGCAATTTAGATCACAACCTCATAATCATAGAATATAGGGGTTTCTTGAAAATTCAAACCGTAATCCAACAACCGATGTTGGATCCATATGAACTTAGAACAACAGACAGACGCAGATACATATTCTGCTTCTATTGTTGAGGTCAACACATTATATTGCTTCTTGCATTGCTAAGACACCAGCCTATCTCCGAGATACTGACATCCGCCTAAAGTCGATTTCCTTTCAAGATCGCAACCACCATTGTTGCTGTCTGCAAAAGCATAAAGATCAGAATTTTTCAAATACCGAAGACCCATATTTGGACTGCCTTTAAGATACCAAAAAATTCTTTTAACAACAATAAGATGAGACAGTTTAGGATTAGCCTGGTAGCGCGCGCATTGATAGACCGTAAACATGATGTCTGGGCGACTTGCAGTCAGATACATCAGCGATCCAATCATCGATCTGTAGAACGTTTGATTTACGGATTCACTTAAAATATCAGGAGTCAGCAGTGGTCTCTCCGCCATGGGCATTAAAGCAGGTTTAGCGTCTCTAAACTCGAACTTCTCGAGCATATCATCCACATATTTGGCTTGATGAATCATGATTCCGGCTGAACGTTGTTTGATTTGAAGCCCCCAAAACATGGTAATTTCCCCCAATGAACTCATCTCGAACCTCTTTTTCATGATGTCCTCGAACTCCTTGCAAAGCTTAGGACTTGTTGACCCGAAATGATATCATCCACATATATTTGAACAAGAATCTAGTCTGCACCGACATGCTTGATGAACAGAGTCTGATCGATAGTTCCATGGGAATAGCCATGGTTGAGCAAGTGTTGTGTGAGGGTAGCATACCACGCTCTAGGAGTTTGATGTAGCCTATACAGAGCCTTGTCTAACTTGTAGACATGGTTAGGTAGTTTTGAGTTAACAAACCTAGGAGGTTGGTCAACATAAATCTCCTCCTTCACCTTGCCATACAAGAAAGTCGTCTTGATGTCCATTTGATATACGGTGAAGTTCATGTAAGAAGCATAAGCGAGGAAGATATGAGTGGCCTCCAAGCTTGCCACTGGAGCATAGACTTCTGTATAATCAAGACCCTCAACTTTTCTGAACCCATGGAACACCAGTCTCGCCTTATTACGGACAATGACACCCAAATTATCTTGCTTGTTCCGAAACACCCATCTAGTGTGAAGAGATTTCTTGCCTTTAGGCAGCTCCACCAACTTCCAAACCCCGAGCCTTTCGAATTGATTGAGCTCATTATGCATGGCATCTACCCAGTTGGGCTCATTCAAAGCCATTTCGACATTCGTGGGCTCTATTTGAGAAATGAAGCAAGAATAGAGACATGTGTTGATGTCTCCACTCTGACTTCTCGTTTGAACTCCATCGCCCAGTTGGCCAATAACGTTTTCTATCAGATGATCGCGCTGTATGTGAGAGGGGATTTCGTGACTGATGTCATCGGATGAAACGGGAAGATTATGGATATTAATATCTCCCTCATGTGTTGAAGAATCCACAATAGATGTACCAGCTTCGTGTGGTGAATTTGCTACAAACTCATCTGCGATCTGTTCAGGAAAGAGAAGTTCCATTAGATTTTGAGTGACAACGGAAGTATCTTGGTTCGTCAATTCTCTTTCAACTAGTGTTAAAGGAGTAGCGTCATCATGTGGACAGAAAGGTGTGTTCGGTACTCAGGAGAAACAATTGGAACAAATGACTCCACTGGAAGATTAGTAGTAGAAACCATTGGTGGTCTCTAAACAACCTCTTCATCCTCATCTTCAATGGTAAGCTTCGAGCCAGAGGTAGATCCAACTTGGTTATCAGGTGACACACTAAATGATTTGAATAGAGATGTGTAGTCAAATAGACAATTAGGACCCACCCTACAATCCGTCTCATTCTCTTCAAGCCAGCGAACATCGAAAGACTCCACGATTTGCTTTGTCTTCTTATTGTAAACCCGGTAAGAAGTACGAGCAGTGTATACAACGAAATAGCAATCATCAGCTTTAGCATTGAACTTTAGGTTTTATTCCAAGGGGAGAAGGGTGCAAGGGCAGCCGAATACACGGAAATGGCTGACAAATGATGTCACACCCCTGAACCAGACGGCGGAAACGTCCGAGGGCTCGTGTGACTTAAATTGATTATCATCACAATGAATATACATGAATCATAACATAAACATCACCATGCATCAATATATTACACCGAAATTGTTCACATCAAGTACATTGTTTTAACGTTACAAATCCATACATCAATTGTTTGATAGTTTTCAAAAAAAGAAAAACACACTAACATACTTGGTACCTATTTCCTCAGCTTAGCTGTTACCTGAGAATACAATTTATTTTGAAAAACGGTCAACATATGGAATGTTGGTGAGTTCATAAGTATGTTTGATATGAAAATGTTTTGGGTAGTTTGAACGAGAACAACCTAGAAAATCCGATATTTTCCGACAAGACCATTGTTTGTAAAAGGGTGTGAAGATCCGTACATATATGCATGATTATTTCAAAACATGTATAATTGAAGAGAAGAGGAGTATGAACAATCCTTAGAGGTTTCGCCCGCTATCACTCACTTAAATCCAAACAACCTTGATTACTTTTGATTAACAACCTGAATCTGTTTACTTTGATTACTCATAAGCCTAGCAAACGAGGAGAAGAGGAGTACAAAGTCCTGCTACTTTCGTGATTTTACTTTAGGCTGTTGGGTGTGTGAAGGATACATTGGCTCATCTCGCATTTGATTACTTTGACCTTACTAGCTATACCAATGGGCCACTAAGGCCTGATAGCACTCAAAAGCCATTGAGGGTCCTACCAATATGGAACTGGGCCATAGAAGGCTCAATAATATATTATCGTTATCCCTTGGGTCCAAAAATCATGCTAATGGATTTGAAAGGTCCAACAAGCATGATTGAAGCCTTTAAGCCCAAGGTTTTGGCATGTTTACTTGCCTTAGGTATTGTACGATTGTTGATGGGTTTGATTGAACGATTGTTATTTTTGTATCAACTCGAGACCGGTGGATTTATTTATAATGATACTTGGAGTTATGCGTGTATTCATCTTTCAGTTTTTGTACATCATAGTTTAGTATTTTTGACATCAATATTCTAGAAAATAAAATAATTGACTTAAGAATATTGGTTTGACCTTTTTCGTCATTCTTTAATAAAAACGATAATTTTAGTCCCTTATACAAAAAAAGACATTTTTGCTCTTAAACTCTTTTCTTGACACTTTTGAGTCATGAACTTGTTTAAATTATATTTTTAGCTCCAAAACTTATTCTTTGGCTGTTTCCACCCTTCCAGAAAAGTATTTTACGGCTAAAATCCAAACTTTATGCAACTTTTATAGTTTTGACCCAAAATCCAATAACTTTACATTTTTGATACTTTTTGGTAAAGAAAAGCATTTTAACCCCTGAAATGATTTTGTTTATCCTTTTTATCCCCTGTTTTGAGAAAATTTTCTTTTTCGCCCCTTAAAATTCGGATTTTTCGCAACTTTGGGCTTGTTGGAGCTAAAAGCCCAAAAAATAGCCCATTAAGCTAATATTTACATTTTAAGTCCTTTGTAGTGCATAATACTCATCAAAAAAGTTATTGTAACTGTTTTGACTGCTTTAACCCTTACGGAAACCGTAAATGACAATTTTTTACCCAACTTTTGTTATTTGACAATTTAAGCCCAAAAATGGGTTTTATGTTGAAATATGTTTATCACAATCTTATAAGTTAATATTATTTTCTTGTTTAGTATAATATAACTTATATCATGTTGGTTTTCCTTCTTATGGCATAGATCTCGAAATTTCTTCCCTTTTGATTACATATTCATCACAAAAACACTTAAAATCACACATACATGCATAAAATCATACATAGCACAGACATACACATAGATATTGTATGTGTAACTATTGATAATACGAGCTATTGGAAAGAAATTTGCATAAGAAAATTTTCATTAAGGCTTTGCAAACAATCATTGATTGAGGCTTTCGACAATATGCAACAACATGTTTCTAGGGACTCTTAATTAGTGACGAGTTATGAGTTGTACCTTATCGCCGTAGAGCTTTGTTATGGCATGCTTATGTCAAGATATGTTACAATGAACTTCCTAATCGATATTACAAAATCAACAATAAAGAAAAAAATTGTGTCTTTAATTTTGGAAATAAAGGAAAAAATAAAGAAAATCTTTCTGATTTTTGATTTTCTAAAATAAATATAAAGAATGACAAAAATCTAGAAAAATGATAATCTTTTTGGATTTTTGAAACAAAAGAAAAAAAATAAAGAATTTTGTTTTGGATTATAATCTTTCTATAAACAAAAATATAGTACGTCATTGTTATGGATAATGAATAATGTTTCGACAGGTCCCACCATCCTTACTCAGTTAAAGCCATAAGGAAACAATCACCTCTTGTAATGAGTAGTTGTCAGAAAGACCAGCACTACCCATTCGCAAGCACCTTTCGTAAGCCAGAGCATCGCAATTGCTATTTGGCAACATTTGCTAAATGAGTCAAAACGAATGTCGAAAACGAACGACATCAAAGATCTAACCATGAACAGAAACCTATTAATGAAATATTATTAACAACAAATTTTTAGTCCAAATCTTCCTAATCCAAAAAAGAGAAATTTAGTTAGAGATTGGAACAAAACTAGCTTGCATCATTCCCAAACCATTTAAAATTCATAGAAAAGATTTTGCATGAAGTGGTTTTGTAAAGATATATGGCAATTGGTCTGTGGTTTTAACAAAATGTTCTTTGATATTGCCATCCTAAACATGATCTTTGATGAAATTGTGTATGTTTAGTTTTGGAATGCTGAACTAGACTACGACAAATGAGAATTGCACTTTGAGAATCACAAAATAAAGGAATTTTCATCATATTTATTGCATAGTCACGTAATTAACTTTGGAACCAGATCAATTAAGAAGTACAAGCCACATAAGCAATATGTCTAGCCTCAGTTGTAGATATCGATACACATCTCTGATTTTTTGACTGCCAAATCATAAGCTTCCCATCGAGATATTGACATCCTCCAGTAGTACTCTTGTGATCCAATTGACAACCCCCTAGATCAACATCAGAATATGCTTGAAAAAAGAATCCTGTGTTTTCTAGATACTACAATGAATCAGTGCTCGATGTAGATATCGAAAGATATTCTTTACTGTTGTAATATGTGGTTCTCTGGGATTGGCTTGGTCCAGGCGCAATTACAAAACATAATATCAGGTCGACTTGCAGTTAAGTGCAATAACGAACTGACCATGCTTTGATATGTCTTTAAATGCACGGCTGACTTTTCCAAATATGGTTTTAAGCGAGTGTAGACTACCATGGGAACCTTCAACTTTGAGCAGTTCGCCATTCCAAAGCGTTTAAGCAGATTTCGCATATAGGTTTCTTGATTAATAAAGATTCCTTCTTTATTTTGACGAATGTTCAGTCCCAATAATGATTGATCTTCCCTCATTATGGTCATTTCAAAATGAGACTTCATTAAATCTTCAAATTCCTTTCACAATGAATGGACAATATTATTTCATCGACATAAATTTAAAAGAACCATTAGATGATCCCTACTTTCTTAAGAAATAGAGTGGGATCAACGCTTAATTAAATTTAGTGATTTTTAAAAAATTGGTTAGCGTAGCATACAAATCACGAGGTGCTTCGTTTTGTTGTATTTAGTGGCTAAGCCATAATTTTAATGGGGATGTACTTGACCTGATTGTAGCATGGTCCTTTTGGGTTTCCTTCATCAGTGCAATTTGATAGGATGGACTTTTCAGAATATGGTTATTTATGATTTATTAATATATTATAAGCATAATATATTAATTGAGAAATCATATTATTTAATTAGTATTGATTAAGAATTAGTTTGGAATTAATTTTGTGATCAAAAGAGACTAATTAAGTATATGGGAATTGATTATGTAAATCAATTTTATTTCTTATGTGTGCTAATGATCCAAAGTTATGTAGGATGGGCTAAACCAATGTAATAACCCATGGCTAGTCCATGGAGATTAAACCATGGATCCTAAGTATATGAAAGGTCATTAGGGTTTACAAAGTGTAACCCTAGCATTTTCCACGTTACAAATACATACCATAGTGTCAAAATCGCCCACCACTTTATTCTAAGATATTAAGACTGATTTATTTATAAGTAACCTTTTATTTAAAGCCTCCTATTGCGTATCGTGTTTGTGAACCATTAAAGGCATCACACTTGGTGTGCTCAAGCTTTCAAAGGTCAAGATGTACAAGTCCTACTAAGAGGTAAGTCATCTAACTAGTTATATTGTTCAATTGTTCAATTGTATGCTAGTTTGGGACAACGCTTTAGAAAAATGAAAATCACGTATAATTAGAGAAAACATGGATCCAATGTGTTGAACGAGTCCAGTATGTAGCTAGACGTGCTGGGCTTGCGGAGGACGGTTTTTCGTGGTTTTTTGCCTGTTTTGGATTAGGAACATTACCACAAAATGTTTTGGTTCAAAAAAATTGTTTTTTTAATGATATGGTAATGTTAATCCCCACCCAATAACATGATATTTGTGAAATTCTAAGATAACTACTTGTTTTATGTAATACTAGTTAATTGTATAATTTGAAGATATGAATATAGTTAGGTCAAATTGGTAAATGATCATACTATCATAATTGAATTAGTTAATTTGATCTATGATTGTTTCTTGAATAGTTCCATAAGTTCTCCTCAAATTATGTGATGTGAAAAGTCACACCATTCATGGACCATTAATTTTAATAAGCTATGAAATACCAAGAGTCATGAAAAGTTCATAACTTTTCCTCAAGTTATGGAATTGGAAAGATCTCATTTATGCAACTTTAAAATCCATAAGTTACGAATTTGAAAAGTCATGACAAGTTACAAAACTTTCCCTCAAGTTTTGGAACTTTAAAAGTTACATTAATGATATTTTGATTCCAAACACTAGAGTTTTAAAAGTTAAAACTCAACCCTTATACTATTATATAATTAAACGTTAATATATATATATATATATATATATATATATATATATATATATATATATATATATATATATATATATATATATATATATATATATATATATAAGAACAAGTCAGTCTTACCGTTAGTGGGCCTTATTCATGAAGCCGGTCTATAAGGGCGGCATAAGGTTACTGCCTATAAAATGGTAGTTTAATGGGTGTCCACTCTCACCCACCGCATCCTTGACTGCTGGAGGATCATTAGCCGAACGGGTAGGATAGGACATTAGTTACTTCAGGAAATATGTGAAAATGGTGCCAATCCATGAAATTGCAGTTCACACCTTGTTAATTCGTTAATGGAGTGTGTATGCCTAATAGGCACACTAATGTGTGACAAAGGGTAACTTGATGTTAATCATAGATCAATGGTGTGTGTGTGTGTGGTTAACCGGCACAATGATTAGGTGATCTGTAACATTGGGTGTACCAAGCTAATTTGCATGGTTATTCACACCTTGTTTGTGATCCTTGGCATCCCAGTCACAAAACTTGAAGGACACAACGAGATTTAAAAATGCCATTGAAAAGTTCAATGAATCTCAAAGATCTAGGAATTTCAAACCAATTAAAAGTTAATAATTTATTTCATTTTTCATGGTGGAAATTGGTATATCGTGATTTACGTACCTTCAAATATTTACAATTGGATTACGTCATCCCTCTTCGCAATTCTAAAATATAGTGTTGGGTCCTCACTTTAATATTTCATTTTGGGTGTTATATTAAGGACTTAAATCAACTAACTTGAATTTCTCCCTTTATAGATGTCTAGTTTATACAACTATGGTCTTCCCGAATCTGTTGGAAATAGCTTTCCACATGAAGATGATATTCCAAAATATCATACTTCACTTCTTCCACCTCCTCCAATTATTCACTCTGACCCACAATCTCGAAGACTTGAAAAGTTCAATGTCACTCAAGCCCTACTTGCAATGAAACATCAAGATGGAAAGTATATCTGCTCATGACTTGGACATGCAGTTGCATATTAACAGGATAGGAATGTTGGGTGTCGTTTTCCTGAGGAAGATGGGTATTGACTTGGTTCTTTAGTCACTTCCCGAGTCATATAGTCAGTTTGTTAAAGACAAATATATGACTGTATGACAGACCGCGACATGTACCTTATCGATTTTACACATTTGCTAATTATTGTTGAATCAACAATGATTTGGCGTACTGGTAATGCAGATATGATTGGAAGATCTACTCCCCAAGCTGCCATGAACATAGGCAATGACATAGATAGTCCAGAAATGATTCCTTTTCCTAAAGGAAAGGAATTGTCCATGGTCAAAAGATTTGATCACAAGATAAAGGCCGAATATAGGATTTTCTCATGTGCGAATGCAAAAGAAGCCACTTGTTTCTACTGCCATTTGAAGGGACACTCGAAGCGACGTTGCCGAAACTACGGAAAATATATATCAGAAGGTAGAATCAAAAAGTTTGACTCTGCTTCAGGTAAGCCATGTATCTAACTCTATTAAGTTCCTATTGGAAAATTCTTAATACATGATGTGATCAGATTACGTTTTGATATTTTGTAGGATCAAATGAAGCTTAAGAGAAGAGTATGTTGAGTCCGATTGCGAAGAGATGGATTTCAGTCACACGGTTCGATGATCGGATTTTTGAGCTACTGCTTAACTTTTGAGTTGCTGCTTAAGAGTTATGATAGATTCTTAGAAATTTGTAATAACATAGTTTTCATTTGTAATTTCATTTTAAGGGAAAGTTTTTCTACACATTTTCATAAATAAATAATTTTTTTTTGAATTTTATCTTATTTTATTTCTTTGCAATGGCATATGTGAAAAATTGGTGTTTGTATTTTTAGCAATATGGATTTGATTCTTTAGTTTGTGGCAGTGTTAAATTACCAAATAAGCAAAGATTCTCACAACCCAATTTTCAGTTTGATAGAAACTTGGAATCATGCAACTTGTATTGTGTGATGTATGATAACCTTCATCTTTGGGAAATTAGGAATAATTCCTTGTTCACATGTAAATGTGAGTCATGTGAAGGACTAATGGATCGAGTACACATTCTTATGCACTTGTCAAGTCCACCGCAAATAACAATATAACTACACGTTATGGTTTACTAAAGTTAGTAAATATGGTTATGCATACATGATTAACTATAATCTTGGGTCATTGAAAAGTCTCAATGTATACGAGAATGAATAAGAAGAATCAAAGTCGTCAAAAAGATAACAGTTTCTCCAATCTGAAAAGATGGGAGAGTACTTGAGTATCGTGTTTTATGATCATCTTAATGATTATAAAAACCATATCACAATTTGATGCTCTAACGAAACTTTAGTGCATTTGTTTGGCCAAGAAGAGGAATCATGAATTGTTGAAATGGTTAAATCAATTAAGATGAATCATACTTCGTTGCAAAATCAAATCTTAGAGTCATACTCCAAGATTGTATATAGAGTGACATATCAACAACTATAGAGTAAAATGTTTTCTACTCTTGTATATTTTAAATCGGTAAGTTGTAATGTTTTGGATAAAACAAAGATCAACTAATACCAATTGTAAAAAGTGTTTGTCTTGATAAGAACTGCACTGACCCATGAATATTTGGTTGTCAATTAATGTTTCTTAACAAAGAGAATCCTATAGGTCAAGAGGTCAGTATGAGTCTTAAAGATCTTGACAAGTTTCAAGAACTAATCAAGAATAAACCTATTGTTAATCACTAGCCCACGACTTGAGGTTTATAACCTAGCGTGTTGACATATTCTTGTTTATGTGCCCATTCCAACTAAAGTTGACTATGCATGTGAGTTCTATGAGTTCTCAATTGTTTGTATAACAACCTAGAAGCAATAGCAGACCCTTGTGCTGCCATGTGGCAAGAAATTAAGATTGAACAAGATCAGTCCATATGAGTTTGGATTTGTCACTAATCTTGTCTTGTGATTATGGTTACGACAAATTCGCATGGATAACATTAAATACACCATAAAATCTAAGTGTCATAAGGTTTCACTTCAATTCATGAAAATGATTGTGAGGAAACGCTTTCACTAAGTGGTTTTAAAGAGTTCGCAATTGTGATATTTGCATTCTCAAATTCGATTATGACTTCGGCATCCCTCTACATAGTTCAAAATGTGAGAGATGGAAAATTTTCTAAACATTTGAGACTTATTGTTGTAAGTTCTAAAATAGTTTAGACACACATGTGAGCTATCTAAGGAAAGGTATATGACATTGAGAAGCTTAGATAAAGGCTTATCGAAGCAACTCGTATCAGAAATCTGAAGTTTGGTAAGAAGGTCAATAAGTATTGATTTCTAGAAGTGCAGCTGATTTTGGATACATGTCAAGGCTAGTGGGAGCATAAAAGTTAGTAACAAAAATAATTGTTATTCTAGTGGGATTATAATTAATCATGGTAAATACTACAAGTTAGCAATGTTAATTATAGAAAACAAAGGTTTCAATTCACAAAGTTGCAGGGTTTGAAAAGTTGTTTTGCTATAATTATGGGAGAGGAACTTATGCTTCATTTCAAATTTAGTCAAAGACATATATGAATGTTATGTTGAAAAGATTCGGCATACGAAATTCTATATGGAAATGTTCATTGCGTTCTGAAAATTCGATTATGATTATGTCATCCCTCTTCATAGTTCGAATTGTGAGAATATGGAAAATAGATATATTATAGCAAAAGACTAGTCAAGTATCATGTCTTTATGTAAGATATTATGAATCGTCTCCCATACGCTTCTGGTGTAGAATCGATTGCATATGCTATAATATTATCGTGTTATAATTTTCCAAATCCCTAGGGCATTAAGAGGGAAAAAGAACTACAACTAGATACGACTAAAGTGGTTGAACAACTATCAAGGACAATCTAAAGTATAGTAATGAATGGACTATGTTGATATAATTTTGAATATATAGGAATCTGTTAAGAATAGATAGTCATATGACAATTATGGAAATGTTTCCATAATGGGAGTTGGATATCAAGAATCAATGTGTAAGTTAGAAACTTTTATGCAAGAAGGATGTTCAAAGGAATATACTTTGTGTTGGATTTAGTGTCTAAGCCCAAAAATATAATTGGTATGTACTTGACCTGAGAGTAGTATGGTCCATTTGGGTTGCATGGCACCGAAACAATATGTAGGATGGACTTTTGAGAAGAGGATATTTATGGTTTATTAATATATTATAAGTTCTAATATATTAATATGAAATTATATTATTTAATTTGTATTGATCAAGAATTTGTTTGGAATTAATTTTGTGATCGAAAGAGACTAATTAAATAAATGGTGATTAATTTGGTAAATTGTTCATTCTTATATAGTGGGCTTATGATCCATAGTTCTTCATGTTTGGATAAACCCATGTGGTGACCCATGGATACTCCATGGAGGTTAAAACCCATGGATCATGAGGAATATGGAAAGTCATGAGTTATATGGTGTAACCTTAACATGCAACTATATAAAAAGCCTCATAGCTCATAAAATGGCAGCTAGAATCTTTGTAAGAAGTGATAGCCGATAGCTTGAGTGTATATCTCTTCTCAAGTGTCTTCCAATTTATTGGTGGTGTTGTGTGAAGCATTTGAGGCATCACACTTGGGGTGTTAGACTCTTAAAGGCTTAAGAAATCAAGATATAACAAAATTTATGTCATTTTACTAGATTTTTGTATTACATATACTTCATGGTATGCTAGTTAGGATGGAACTTTGAAAAAATCAAAGTTTGAATTTATGATAGAGAAAACACAGATCCAAGGTTTCTAGGGTTCAATCACACCTTAGGAGTGTTAGAATGCTCAAAACCCCTCAGTGGTATCAGAGCCTAGGCTTGGTTTCCATTATACTTGATGAAGCTTGTGTTTGTAGCTTGACATATCGAATTTTTCACTGTCTGGACAGTAGACTCGCCGAGTCCACTAGGGGACTCACCGAGTCCAAGCATAAGTTCACCAAACTAATCGAGTTAGTTCATGCACTCCACGAGTTGATGCTCCAGATTTCATACTGTCGACTTTTAAAGTTGGAATTGGACTAGGAACATTAGACTAAATTGTTTTTGAACTTATAAACCAGTTTTTGATGTGGTAATGATCATGCTAATCCAATTTCATAGATAATGGTCAAAGTTTCAAGTTTTATGTTAGTTTATATGATTCTTGAAAATTGTTGATTTGAATTATGTTGGATTAATGTCTAAGTCCATAACTATAATTGGTAAAACTTGACCCGACCCGACATGGTCCATTTGGGTTGCATGGCATCATGCACTTGGATAGACTAAAATGAGAGAAATAACACTTAAGGTTTATTAATATATTATAAGTTCTAATATATTAATAAGGTTATTTAATTAGTATTGATCAAGAATTAATTTGGAATTAATTAAGTGATCAAAAGGAGACTAATTAAATATATGGGTTGATTGTGTAAATCATTCATTCTTATATATGTAGGCTTGTGATCCAAGATTCCTTATGTTGGACTAAGTCCATGGGGTGACCCATGGATGCTCCACGGAGGTTAAAATCCATGGAGCATAAGGAATGGGTAAAGTCATGAGTTATATGGTGTAACCCTAATAGCCACCATATAAAAGAAACCCATGGCTCAAGTTTCTCTCTAAGTTATTCCAAGTGATTATGGTGTTGTGTGAACCATTTGAGGTGTAACAACCCAAAATTTCCGTATCATTTATTGTAACTCTTTCGTAGTACAATTCGCGCAACCAATCGTCGTTTCCAAATTCGATTTCCGGTCTTCCGTTTAATTAAGTCATTAACTTGTACATGTTTAAAATGACTTAATGGGTGTCTTAATACATTTAGAAATCATTTTAACACCCAACTTTAGTGATCGGAATAATTCAAGAAGTTTACCGTATCGGGTTACGGCAACTCAATCGGGTACGACCAAAAGCCTCGCCTAACGTCGGTATAGGGTAGAATTTCACCGTGTCCAAAACTTAAACACTATATAAACGTGTTTAAGCCTCCATTTGAAGCCTTTGGTCAATTTCTCATTTAACTCTCACAACCTCTCTCCTCATCCCAAAATCAAGGTCCAAAACAAAGATTTAAGGCTTGAAATCAAAGAGGTAACACCCCTAACTTGTTATTCAACCTCTTTAGCCTTCAAATTCATGTTTAATTTGTGTTTTGGGACCAAGAACATGAGTTTATGGCCAAGGAACAAGCTTGGGCCGTAAACTCCTAAAGATGGGGTTTTTAAGCCCTAAAACCCCTCCTAAGCAATGTTGGACATTAGATATGGCTTAATGAGTTAATGGAAAGGACTTATAACATTTAAAACATTGATTTTGAGGGACAAAAGTGAGTTGATGGACAAGACATATTCTTGGGCCAAATGCCTTAAAACATGTCCAAATGCCTTGAAACTCAACCAATGGCCTTGTGGTAAAATCTAGATGCATCTAAAAATAGTTTAAGGGTTTTAAACACATCAAAAATGTCATTTATAGGAGTTTACAGCCTAGGATCATACCCTTGGCCGTAAACTCATAAAACTTGTTAAATGATGCATCAAATACACTCAAATGGCTTGCATAAATTTCTAGAATCACATGTGATTGTTTTTAAGCATCAAAAACTAACTTTTCATGGGTATAATAGAGTTTACGGCCTTAGAACATGCCTCTAGGCCGTAAACTCCAAAAAGTGTGTTAAATGATGTTCTAAATTCATAACAAGGCTTGGAAAATTAACTAGAATCACATGTGATTATCCTTTGTAGCTCAAATCAATTTATCTTGGCCATAGGTGAGTTTACGGCCGTAAACTCCTATGGTATGGCCGTAAACTCCCTTTTTGGTGTTATAATTTCATACAATCAATTCCAAGGCATTTTAGAAATCCATTGCAACAATCCCCCTGTCCATTTAAGCCATTTAAACACTCAAAACTACACCAACATGAGTTTACGGCCGTAAACTCATGTGTGTGTGTGTTCTATGGTTGTAAACTCCTTAAAATGTTTACTCTTGGGGAGTAAACTCAAGTTCCAAGTCCCTAGTGCCATTACACGTCCAAAGATGTCACCCGGGTCACTCCAAACGCTCGTTTTGAGGTGTTTAACCTCATTGGAGTGTAATGTTCCATATGATTAGTGAATTTATCCCTAATTGAATATATATGGACATTATTTCATTTTACATAGGGACACCGTGAGTAATCAAACCCCGAACCAACGTCTAGTATTCAAAACCGACACGTTTCCGAGTCCGATGAGTTCATACCCCTACCCTTTTTCACTGTTTTCACTGTTTTTAGGGGGGGGGGGGAACACAAGTAAAGTACAAGGGAATTCTTGTACTCAAAACATGTTTTCAAATGTGTGTTTCATATTTCATATGCTTTTATTACTGATCATCACAACTGATAACAATTTGAACATGCAGATCACGTAACATATATTTGTGAAATAGGTCTTTAAACTGTTATGTTTTACATATATTTCACAAATGGTTTTTCCGCATTTTATCAGTTAAAAGCATGACATTAAACATTTGAACATAATACCTGTACACTGTTTTGTCCTCGGTAATACTCCACACACATACGCGAGTGGAGGACTATCATATTATTACTAGTAGATTTGTTAATCTTGTATGATTGGAGACACGTCCTCGGAGAACACTCCACCGAGATACACGAGTGGAGGACTACACCCATAACCAGAATATCTGGTATTTAGAGAGCATGAGTTGAGTGTATAGATCTATACGGGGCTGACTACCCCACACCTGGCTTCTAGCTACAGCCGAACCGAAATGGTTCAAGGGTGACGAAAGTCATAAGTATGTGGACTACTTATTGCCACATGTGGACTACTTATTGCCACAGGTTTTAGTCTATTGTATGGTTATGGAACTCGCAATTAGGATAACAGAGACTTACTTATAGTAATAATGAACCACTTTATACATCTTTTACATCTTTTACATGTTTTACATCTTTCACATACTGTAACTAACATTCAGGAAAGTACGGGACTTTCCTAGGGAAAACATGGAACCTAATCACGATTACATCTTTTACATCTTTAACATCGTTTACATTAGAAACCAACATGCAGGAAAGCATGGGGCTTTTCTGGGTAACACTTACATAACTAGAAAGAGTAACAAACTGGATAACATTACATCTTTTACAATTGGTAACATACAATAAGGAAAGTATGGGACTTTCCTGGTAATACATGATAAGTAAACAGAACAGTTTAACAAGTCAGATAACCAACTATACATTTTCACATGAGTAGACATGTTTTCAGTGTACAAACTTACTATACTTCACATTTGTGAAACAATAACCAACTTTTAAGAAAATACGGGATTTTCTTGGTGTACATAACATTTCAGAAACAGAAAGGAAACTCGAAACATTTTCACAAACAAAATCCTTTATGCTGATTTTCAAACCGCTTGTGTCCTCAGGTCAGCGTTAGAACAGGTACCCGAAGATCCTTTTTGCTCGAAGACGAAGTACATGAAGACCCGTTTCATTTTGTCTATATATACTATGTATCACAACTGTACAAACTTTACTTTTGAAACAACTGTAAAAATTTATTATGTAATGTAATGGTTGCTTTACTTTACTTACTATGTGCATTGAATTTGATACTCAACATGGAGTCAACCCCGGAAATGTTTCCGCCTTCGGTTTTCGGGGTGTGACAGATTGGTATCAGAGCCCTTGTTTATAGTGAATGAAGTATACCAAAACTTACATGGTATAAAACTATAAATACTAAAGGGGCCTAAGTGCTCTGAATTAAGAGTATCTTCAAACTACAAGTATTTTCAAAAAGTATACAAGTATACCGAACGGTCGTCATCCGTAACCACAAGTAGAACAGAACATAAGTAATTGGGTGTTGTGTACTACGGTTAAACCTGGGCAGTTATGTAGTCGTGTCTAGGGTCAATATAGCCTGGCAAAATATATTCGTTCAAGACACGGCCAGCATGTGCTTGGGAGTGACTGTGGTATACGGCATGCCTAAAACTTACCATAATATCCCAAACATCGAATCATTGTCGTAAACAATTCATGAAATACTATGGGAGTATTTCTCGATCCCAATCCTCTGTAGAAATCCTTGTTCGAGTGGCTTTCTATGATTATTCTTAGCGATAAATTATTTGTTTTGATAACTCTTTCCTGCTTTATCGATTATTCAAATCATATTACTGCCATCTCTATCGATTCAATATAGAGTGCTTACCATCCTCTCTTTCTTGATCTTATTAGATCAAGATGCCTCCCCGAAAGAGACATAGCTCAAAGAACAACAACAATCCTTCTTCGCCGCCACCTCCTCCCCAGTTTGACCTAGCATCACTCCAGACAATGATGACAACTGCAATGGTAGCACTTATGTCACAAATGAACCCTAGTGGTTCAGGAGGTGGTCCCCAATCCCAGAACCCCGAAGTTAGCCAGGGACACCCAAGAGGGGGTTCCTACAAGGATTTCATGAACGCGAAACCAACATCCTTCAATGGCGCTGGAGGTGTCATTTCCTTATCTCGATGGTTCGAGAAAATAGAGTCCGTCTTTGAAATCTGTGCTTGTGCGGAGTCCGATAAAGTCAAGTTCACAGCCTGTACTTTCGTTGATAAAGCCTTGACTTGGTGGAATGGCCGAGTCAAATCTCTAACCTTACCCGTAGCCAATGCCATGGGTTGGGAAGCCATGAAAGAACTTCTTATTGCCGAATACTGCCCCCGTGGTGAAATGCAGAAATTAGAGCACGAGCTCTGGAACATAAAGATGAAAGGTTCCGACATTGCTGCATATACTTCCCGATTCGATGATCTCGCACTTCTCTGCCCGGTATTAGTCACTCCTGAGAACAAAAAGATTGAAAGGTTCACTTGGGGGTTATCTCAACCGACAAAGAGTCATGTTTTAGCTGCTCGTCCGGATACCTATGATAGTGCTAAGACTCTAGCTCAAATTCTGATTGATCACAGCGACGACGTTAAGGAAATAACTACCACTTCTGAGCCGACTCAAAGGAGTGGCGAAAAGAGAAAATTCTGGAAAAAGAAGAAGGGTCAATCTTCTCAAGGATCTTCCAAGAAACAGCAGACGGTAGCAGTCCATGCTGCTACTACTACCCGTATTGCTGCTGTTTCTGTCATAGGATCCACAGCCCTAACTCCTACCAGTAAATATGCTGGTAACCTCCCTCTGTGTGACAAGTGTAAATACCATCATCATCCTGGTCCTTGCCAAGAACTATCCTGCACCAACTGTAGTAAGAAAGGACACACAGTTCGATTCTGCAAAACTCCTACCCAATCAGCCAACCAATCATCTGGAGTAGGTGTTAGTCAAGCCTGCTACAACTATGGTGAAGTTGGGCACTTTAAAAGGAACTGTCCCAAGAATTCAACTGCTGATAACACTGGAAGGGTTCTAACCATGGGACGGGAGGCAGCAGTCGCTGATCCCACTGTTGTTTCGGGTACGTTCCTTCTCGACAACTCATATGCTAGTATTCTTTTCGATTCGGGTGCTGAAAGGAGTTTTGTTAGCCATACATTTAAACATAATCTAAAACCTAATCCTCAACCACTAAATGAAACGTTTACCGTCGAGATGGCTAACGGTGAGAAAGAAAGCGCTAACGATGTATTCATAGGTTGTACGCTTACCTTAAATGATCACTCATTTCCTATAGATCTCATGACCTTTTCCATTAAGAGCTTTGATGTTATCATTGTCATGGATTGGTTGAGTCCCAATCATGCTGATATTCTTTGTTACGAAAAAGCCATTCGTCTCAATCTTCCTTCGGATCAAACTCTCGTAATCTATGGCAATAAACCCAGTTCCAATTTTCATATCATTTCTTGCATCAAAGCTTGAAAGCTCCTACGGAAGGAGTGCATTGCATTCTTAGCCCATGTGATCAAGGAGAAACAAGAAGTTAGAGACCTCGCGAGCATCCCCGAAGTCAGTAACTTTCCAGATGTGTTTCCCGAAGAGCTTCCAGGAATTCCTTCCGAACGTCAGGTCGAGTTCCGTATTGACCTGATTCCTGGAGCTACCCCCGTAGCAAAGTCTCCGTATCTCTTAGCTTCGACAGAAATGCAGGAGTTATCCAGTCAACTCAATGAGTTGCTTAGTAAAGGATTCATTAGAACGAGTTCCTCACCCTGGGGAGCTCCGGTCCTGTTTGTCAAAAAGAAAGATGGATCCTTTCGGATGTGTATTGACTACCGCGAGCTGAACAAGTTGACCGTTAAGAACCGATATCCTCTTCCAAGAATATACGACCTCTTCGATCAACTCCAGGGAGCCAGCTACTTTTCAAAGATAGACCTTCGGTCAGGGTACCATCAGTTACGAGTCCAGGAAAATGATGTTTCCAAAACAGCTTTTAGGACTTGGTATGGACACTACGAGTTTGTGGTGATGCCCTTTGGTCTAACCAATGCACCGACTGTGTTCATGGACCTGATGAATCGGGTGTGCCGTCCCTTCCTAGACAAATTCATCATTGTGTTCATTGACGACATCCTCGTCTACTCCCGAAGCGAAGAAGACCACAAGCAACACTTGAGGCTAGTGTTGGAGACCCTTTGATCCGAAAAGCTATACGCGAAATTTTCCAAATGTGAATTCTGGATACGGAAGGTACTCTGTCACGTGGTAAGCGAGGAGGGTATTCACGTAGATCCTTCCAAGATTAAAGCGATAGAGAATTGGTCGGCACCAAAAACACCCACATAAATTCGTCAATTCTTGGGTCTCGCCGGCTACTATCGACGATTCATTCAAAACTTTTCCAAAATCGCCAAACCTTTAACCACTCTAACACAGAAAGATGTACCCTTTTGTTGGAGTGATAAACAAGAAACTGCATTCCAAACGTTGAAGAAATCCCTATGCAGAACGCCTATTATGTCCTTGCCCGAAGGGACAGAGGACTTCGTTGTCTACTGCGATGTGTCTAATCAAGGTCTAGGTTGTGTGCTTATGCAAAGAGGAAACGTGATTGCCTACGCCTCAAGACAGCTGAAAGCACACGAGGTCAACTATACCACACATGACTTGGAACTAGGAGCTGTAGTCTTTGCATTGAAGATCTGGAGACATTATCTCTACGGAACCAAGTGCACGATCTTCACTGATCACAAGAGCCTGCAACACATCTTTAATCAGAAAGACTTAAACATGAGGCAACGACGATGTGTAGAATTACTCAGTGATTATGAGTGTGAAATCCGTTATCACCCCGGAAAGGCCAACGTGGTAGCAGATGCCCTTAGCTGAAAGAATAGTGCAGGCCACAAAGTGAAGAACCAGACGATGACCATCCATTCCAACTTACCCATACAAATCCGAGAAGCCCAGTTAACAGCCCTCAAACCCGAGAACATGTCAAATGAAGCATTGAGAGGAATGGAAAAGAAACTTGAGATCAGAGGTAACGGAGTTCACTGTTTCATGGATCGAATATGGATTCCCAAGTCCAGAGGATTCCGGGAAATAGTCATGGAAGAAGCGCACAGAACCAAATACTCTGTTCAGCCGGGTTCGGACAAGATGTACCTGGATCTCAAGAAACAATATTGGTGGCCAAACATGAAAGTTGAGATAGCTACATTCATGGGCAAGTGTCTGACTTGCGCCAAAGTCAATGTTGAACATCAGAAACCCTCAGGTCTGCTCCAACAACCCGAGATTCCCGAGTGGAAATGGGAGATGATTACCATGGACTTCATCACCAAACTACCCAAGTGTTCTAGTGGGTACGATACCATTTGGGTAATTGTCGATCGTTTGACAAAACCCGCTCACTTCATTCCGATCAAAGAATCATATAATATGGAAAGACTCGCACGAATCTTCATTCAGGAGGTAGTACATCTACACGGTGTACCTGTATCTATCATCTCTGATCGAGATAGTAGGTTTACCTCTAGATTCTGACAGTCCCTCCAGAAAGCCCTTGGAACCAAACTAGATATGAGCACGGCATATCATCCTCAGACCGATGGACAGAGTGAGAGAACAATCCAAACCATGCAGGACATGCTTAGGGCATGTGTCATTGACTTTGGAAAGTCGTGGGACACACATCTATCCTTGATCGAATTTTGATACAACAACAGTTACCACACCAGCATTAGGGCTGCTCCGTTCGAAGCCCTATACGGTCGTAAGTGCAGATCCCCTCTGTGCTGGGCCGAGGTGGGGGATACACAGTTAGCCAGGAGTCAACTCCCCGATAGTGCTCTCACTGGTCCTGAAATCATCCGCGAAACCACCGAAAAGATCAATCAAATCCGTAACCGACTGAAAGCCTCACGAGATCGCTAAAAGAGTTACGCTGATAATCGTCGGAAACCACTAGAATTCCTGGTTGGAGACCGTGTTCTGTTAAAGGTCTCACCCTGGAAAGGCACTGTACGCTTTGGCAAGCGTGGGAAACTTAATCCAAGGTACATTGGACCCTTTGAGATCCTCTCCAGGATCGGTCCAGTTGCCTATAAACTTCATTTACCTCAAGAACTTAGTAACATTCACCCTGTCTTCCACGTTTCAAATCTCAAAAACTGCCTATCCGATGAAACCCTAACAATTCCCTTAGACGAGATCAAGATCAATGAAAACCTCAACTTTGTGGAGGAACCAATCGAAATCATGGATCGAGAAGTCAAACGTACAAAGCAAAGTCGCATCCCGTTAGTGAAGGTTCGTTGGAATGCCAAGCGGGGACCGGAATTCACTTGGGAACGGGAAGATTCAATGAAACAGAAATATCCACAACTCTTTTCTTGATCAATGATTTGTATCTTGTCTTGTGCTTTAAACTTTTAATTTCGGGACGAAATTCCCTTTAATGGGGGGATAATGTAACAACCCGAAATTTCCGTATCATTTATTGTAACTCTTTCGTAGTACAATTCGTGCAACCAATCATCGTTTCCAAATTCGATTTCCGATCTTCCGTTTAATTAAGTCATTAACTTGTACATGTTTAAAATGACTTAATGGGTGTCTTAATACATTTAGAAAGCATTTTAACACGCAACTTTAGTGATCGGAATAATTCTAGAAATTTACCGTATCGGGTTATGGCAACTCAATCGGGTACGACCAAAAGCCTCGCCTAACGCTGGTATCGGGTAGAATTCCACCGAGTCCAAAACTTAAACACTATATAAACGTGTTTAAGCCTCCATTTGAAGCCTTTGGTCAATTTCTCATTTAACTCTCACAACCTCTCTCCTCATCCCAAAATCAAGGTCCAAAACAAAGATTTAAGGCTTGAAATCAAAGAGGTAACACCCCTAACTTGTTATTCAACCTCTTTAGCCTCCAAATTAATGTTTAATTTGTGTTTTGGGACCAAGAACATGAGTTTACGGCCAAGGAACAAGCTTGAGCCGTAAAATCCTAAAGATGGGGTTTTTAAGACCTAAAACCCCTCATAAGCAATGTTGGACATTAGATATGGCTTAATGACTTAATGGAAAGGACTTATAACATTTAAAACATTGATTTTGAGGGAAAAAAGTGAGTTTACGGCCAAGACATATTCTTGGGCCGTAAACTCCACTTAAAAGGGGATTTAATGCCTTAAAACATGTCCAAATGCCTTGAAACTCAACCAATGGCCTTGTGGTAAAATCTAGATGCATCTAAAAATAGTTTAAGGGTTTTAAACACATCAAAAATGTCATTTATAGGAGTTTATGGCCTAGGAACATACCCTCGGCCGTAAAATCATAAAACTTGTTAAATGATGCATCAAATACACTCAAATGGCTTGCATAAATTTCTAGAATCATATGTGATTGTTTTTAAGCATCAAAAACTAACTTTTCATGGGTATAATAGAGTTTACGGCCTCAGAGCATGCCTCTAGGCTGTAAACTCCAAAAAGTGTGTTAAATGATGTTCTAAATGATGGGTTTTGAGCATTCTAACACTCCCTAAGTGTACATGCAACCCTAATAACCTTGGATCTATGTTTGTCTAATTATCATGCAAAGTTGAATTCCAAGGTTATATTCCTATCTAGCATACATGGGGAACAATTTTAACTTGAACGATAGATAGAATAACTTACCTTGTTGTTGTTTGTGTTCCTTGAAACCTTGTGAGCCTAGCACCCCAAGTGTGATGCCTCAAATGCTTCACACAATACCAAATGCTCTCGGAAGAACTTATGAGAGAACACACACTTCTCAAAAATCGGCCAAGCCCTCTTATTTCTTAGTGTAGCCGATTTTAGGTGGAGAACATGTTACTTATATAGTGTTGACACATCTAGGGTTAAACCCTAATGTGTCATGACTCTTCATTTCCATGACCCATGGGTTTGTAACTCCCATGGAGCATCCATGGAGCATCCTATGGGTGGAACCCAACTTGATAGTCCATGGAGCCTTTTAGCCCACTATACAAGATATGGATGATTTACATAATCAACCCATATATTTAATTAGTTATCTTTTGATCACATAATTAATTCTAAATTAATTCTTGATCAAACTAATCAAATAATATTATTAATATATTAGAACTTATAATATATTAATAATCTCCAAGTGTTATTTCTCTCATTTAGTCTATCCAATTGCATGATGCCATGCAACCCAAATGGACCATGCCGGGTCAGGTCAAGTACTTACCAGAAATGGTTATGGACTTAGACACCTTATCCAACAGTCTCCCACTTGGATAAGTCTAATAACTATTATTGCAAGTATGACTTCAGGAACCGATCGGCAATCGTAGCTCTTTTCAAGGTTTCTCGAAACTGAGAAGATGATGGTACGCCATTTAAGATAAGTGATCATATAATCCTCTGTTCTAGATATCAGTCGGACAAATACATGGAACAATGTCTTACTTATTGTCCAACAGTTTGTTTCCCGATTTCCGATTTGTTTGACAAAGAACTTCATTGAACACATCAATTTAGTTCTGACCGGGCCCGGTACATAGGTCAAAACAAAATCATCGAGGGGCCCTGATATCAGCTTCTAATCCAAGAAGGAACAGATAAACTTCGACTCATATGTTTGTTCTACTACTCATTGAATTACATGATGGGTTTTGAGCATTCTAACACTTGCTAAGTGTACATGCAACCCTAATAACCTTGGATCTATGTTTGTCTAATTGTCATGCAAAGTTGAATTCCAAGGTTATATTCCTATCTAGCATACATGGGGAACAATTTAAACTTAAATATAGATAGAATAACTTACCTTGTTGTTGTTTGTGTTCCTTGAAACCTTGTGAGCCTAGCACCCCAAGTGTGATGCCTCAAATGCTTCACACAACACCAAATGCTCTTGGAAGAACTTATGAAAGAACACACACTTCTTCAAAATCGGCCAAGCCCTCTTATTTCTTAGTGTAGCCGATTTTGGGTGGAGAACATGTTACTTATATAGTGTTGACACATCTAGGGTTAAACCCTAATGTGTCATGACTCTTCATTTCCATGACCCATGGGTTTGTAACTCCCATGGAGCATCCATGGAGCATCCTATGGGTGGAACCCAACTTGATAGTCCATGGAGCCTTTTAGCCCACTATACAAGATATGGATGATTTACATAATCAACCCATATATTTAATTAGTTATCTTTTGATCACTTAATTAATTCTAAATTAATTCTTGATCAAACTAATCAAATAATATTATTAATATATTAGAACTTATAATATATTAATAATCTCCAAGTGTTATTTCTCTCATTTAGTCTATCCAATTGCATGGTGCCATGCAACCCAAATGGACCATGCCGGGTCGGGTCAAGTACATACCAGAAATAGTTATGGACTTAGACACCTTATCCAACAGTCTCCCACTTGGATAAGTCTAATAACTATTATTGCAAGTATGACTTCAGGAACCGATCGGCAATCGTAGCTCTTTTCAAGGTTTCTCGAAACTGAGAAGATGATGGTACGCCATTTAAGATAAGTGATCATATAATCCTCTGTTCTAGATATCAGTTGGACAAATACATGGAACAATGTCTTACTTATTGTCCAACAATTTGTTTCCCGATTTCCGATTTGTTTGACAAAGAACTTCATTGAACACATCAATTTAGTTCTGACCGGGCCCGGTACATAGGTCAAAACAAAATCATCGAGGGGCCCAGATATCAGCTTCTAATCCAAGAAAGAACAGATAAACTTCGACTCATATGTTTGTTCTACTACTTATTGAATTACACACAAGAGCGCCATTTTCTAACATCGAGTTACCAATGTGTTTTTCGTACAATCAATGCATAACCAACTTGTAAGTAACAAATCATATCTCTAGGTTTAAAGACTTATATGATATTACCGTCTCACGATCACTCGAGATAGAATTCCATGAAGTGATTCCAGTGAGCGTGGGTTGAGTCCAATGCTCAGAACTTATGAGCACTCATGATTGCTGTAGCCTTGTCCCAGACCTCTACAACCAAACATGACAGTCTTGATTCATACCTACTTCCGACATATGACCAACTGTGGAGGTTTGAATAATATGTTATACCAAACAAAATTATTCTGGAAGTCAAAACATGCAAAAGAAATATAGTAAACGATCGACAAGAGATAGCAACACTTTACTCATAAATAAAACACTTTTATTCATCATCAAATGTTAATTACACTTTACAAATTTCGAGGTTATCTAACTACTAAATCTAATATCATCCTTCAGCCCTATGCTCCGAGCATGCTGGAGATGCTTAACCCGAGTCAGTCCCTTCGTGAGGGGATCTACCGGATTCTCATCTGATGATACCCTCTTTGCCACGAGGAGTCCTTCTTCGATCCGATGTCTGATGAAATGGTATTTTCTGTCGATGTGTCTGGATCTCCCGTGATCCCTTGGTTCCTTGGCTAAGGCAACAGCACTTTCACTATCACAGAAAATTTCCATTGGCTCTTTAATAGCTGGTACAACTCCAAGGTCTCCAATGAAGTTCCTCAGCCATAATGCCTCCTTTGCCGCCTCGCTAGCTGCAATATACTCTGATTCACAAGTAGAATCTGCCACTGTCTCTTGCTTGGAACTCTTCCAAGAAATTGCTCCTCCATTTAGGGTAAAGACCCAGCCCGACTGAGAGCGGAATTTATCCCTATTAGTCTGGAAGATAGCATCACTATACCCTACAACTCTCAAGTCATCACTCCCACCGAGGGTAAGGACCCAGTCCTTAGTCCTTCGTAGGTACTTGAGAATATTCTTTACCACAGTCCAGTGTGCCTTGCACGGGTTCCCCTGAAACCTGCTAACCATGCTCTGGGCAAAAGCTACATCAGGTCGAGTACACGTCATAGCATACATGATCGATCCTACAACCGAAGCATAAGGTACTCGACTCATTTGTGCTATCTCAGCCTCAGTGCTAGGGCTTTGTGTCTTACTCAGTTTGGCGTTACTCTGGATGGGAAACTCTCCTTTCTTGGAGTCTTGCATTCTGAATCTCTTCAGAACCTTCTCCAAGTAGGTACTTTGACTAAGTCCAATTAGTCTTTTACTCCGATCTCTCAAGATCCTTATCCCCAAGATATAGGCAGCTTCACCAAGGTCCTTCATAGCGAAACACTTTCCAAGCCTCAGTGCTAGGGCTTTGTGTCTTACTCAGCTTGGCACTACTCTGGATGGGCACCTCTCCTTTCTTGGAGTCTTGCATTCTGAATCTCTTCAGAATCTTCTCCAAGTAGGTACTTTGACTAATTCCAATTAGTCTTTTACTCCGATCTCTCAAGATTCTTATCCCCAAGATATAGGCAGCTTCACCAAGGTCCTTCATAGCGAAACACTTTCCAAGCCAAGACTTTACTTCCTGCAGGGTTGGAATGTCGTTTCCTATGAGTAGTATGTCATCCACATACAATACCAAAAAGCTAACTATACTCCCACTAGCCTTGACATATACACAAGATTCATCTTCACTCCTAGAAAAGCCAAATTCCTTGACCTTTTCATCAAAGCAAAGATTCCATCTGCGAGGTGCTTGCTTTAATCCATAAATGGACTTCTCAAGCTTACACACTCTATTAGGGTACTCGTTACTGACAAAACCCTCTGGCTGACTCATGTAAACATCTTTAGCCAACTTCCCATTAAGGAAAGCGGTTTTGACATCCATTTGCCAAATTTCATAGTCATGAAATGCGGCTATGGCTAACAGAACCCGAATAGACTTAATCTTGGCTACCGGAGAAAAGGACTCATCATAATCCACTCCAGGAATTTGAGAGAAGCCCTTTGCAACCAGTCTAGCCTTATAAGTGTGTACTTTACCATCCATGTCGGTCTTCTTCTTGAAGACCCATTTGCATCCTACAGTCTTTCGACCTGGTACACTCTCAACCAAGTTCCAAACTTGATTGTCATACATGGATTGTATCTCGCTATCCATAGCCTCTTTCCATTTAGCAGACTCGGGGCCCGCCATGGCTTCCTCGTAGCTGTTAGGGTCATCTTGACTTACTAGTGTCTCATCACTAATAAGTGTCTCACCTTCTGCAGTAATATGGAATCCATAGTAATGCTCAGGTGCACTCCTAACTCTCGTGGAACGCCTCAGAGGTACAGATTCGTCAATTGGCTCAACAGGAGTTTCCTCCTCAAGTTGAGGGCTAGAGTTTGAAGTTCCTTCACCACTTGACTCTTGAATTTCTTCAAGATCAACTTGCCTCCCACTGTCTCCTTGGCTTATAAACTCTCTTTCTCGAAAGACTCCTCTTCTTGCTACAAAAACCACATTGTCACTAGGTCTGTAGAAGAGGTAACCAAAGGATTGCTGTGGGTAGCCGATGAAAATACACCTCTCGCTTCGGGGTTCGAGCTTATCATGAGTCTCGCGCCTCACGAAAGCCTCGCAGCCCCAAATCTTGATGTGGTCTAGTTTAGGTACTTTACCAGTCCACATCTCGTGAGGAGTTTTGGCAACTTTCTTTGTAGGGACTAGATTAAGGATATTGGCGGCAGTCTCTAAGGCATACCCCCAGAATGAGACTGGTAGCGAAGCTCGACTCATCATGGAACGAACCATTTCCAACAAGGTTCGATTACGCCTCTCAGCCACACCATTCAACTGCGGTGTCCTGGGAGGTGTCAATTGTGAGACAATCCCACATTCCCTTAGATAGTCGAGGAACTCTGAACTAAGATACTCACCACCTCGATCGGATGGAAGCATCTTAATGTTCCTGCCCAATTGATTCTCGACTTCCTGTTTAAATTCCTTAAACTTCTCGAAAGTCTCTGACTTATGCTTAATTAAGTAGACATATCCATATCTACTGTAATCATCAGTAAAAGTCAAATCATAACGATTAGCACCCCTTGTGGCATGTTTGAATGGTCCACACACATCCGTGTGTATAAGGTCCAACAAACCTTCACCCCTTTCACACGAGCCTGTGAAGGGTGACTTTGTCATCTTTCCAAGTAAGCATGATTCGCAACTATCATTTGACTTTAGGTCAAACGACTCCAAGACTCCATCCTTTTGGAGTTTACCTATGCGTTTCTTGCTTATATGTCCAAGATGACAATGCCATAATGATGCTTTATCCAAGTTATTATTATTAGTAGAATCAATACACAAAACATTATTTCCTAAGTTATCTACAACAGATACAGCTTCATACACACCATCACAAGGTAATGCTTTAAAATAAAGAACATTATTAAAGAAAGCATTAATCGAACCAACTTCATTGTCAAACGAAAAGGTGAAACCTTGTTTGTACAATGCATGAAAGGAAATAATATTTCTTGCCATTTCTGGCGAATAACAACATTTATTCAAATCTAAATTTAACCCACTACTTAGCGATAAGGTATAAACTCCAATCTTGGTGACAGGTGTAACTTTCCTATTCCCCATGATTAAGTTTATTCTTCCTTGCTCCACATTCTCACTTCTTCCTAGTCCCTGCAAGTCACAACAAATATGAATATCGCAACCGGTATCAAGGACCCAAGATTTCGAATGGGGTGAGTTATTAGAAATGATAGTGTAAATACCTGCATGGTTGGGTTTGACTTTCCCATCCTTCACATCCTGCTGGTACTTTGGGCAGTTCCGCTTCCAATGAGCTTTTTCATGGCAATAGAAGCATTCAGCCTCTTTTGGGTCAGAAGAAGGAGTAATGAAACCTTTCTTGGTTCTACTTGAAGAAGAGCCATCAAGGGTCCGAGCCTTGGTACCCTTCGAAGATCTCTTTCTCTTCCTCCCTCGACTTTGCCCAATTGCCAAGACCAGAGTTGAGTCTGGAGTAGGAGTGATAGCAACCGACTTCCCCTTAAGACCTGTTTCTGCGGTCTTGAGAAGTCCCTGAAGTTTGCTGAGGGTGACCTCTTCCTTGTTCATGTGATATGTCATGTGGAATTGATCATAGCACGATGGTAAGGAGTGCAAAATGATATCTATTGCAAGCTCCTCAGGGAACTTCACATTGAGCTTCAGCAAACGATCCACATACCTTTGCATTTTCTGCATGTGGCTCGTGACGGACTCTCCGTCCTTCATCATGGTTGTTATCATGGAGCAGATGACTTCGTACCTCTCTTGTCGTGCACTTTGATGGTATCTTTCCATCAAATCTTGGTGCATTTCATAAGGGTAGAAATCTTCATAAGACTTTTGGAGTTCAGCTGTCATGGTGGCCAACATGATGCAAGCCACCTTGGTTGCATCTCTTTCATGAGTATGAAAGTCAGCGATCTCCTGGGGAGTTGCAGTGGACTCATCAATTTCCTTAAGCTCCTTGTCAAGGACATATTCTTTGTCCTCGTAGCGGGTAATCATCCTGATGTTTTTGATCCATTTATTGAAGTTGGATCCATCAAAGGTGACTTTCCCACACAAACTCATAAGAGTAAAGGAGCCATTAGGATTCGAGCCAGAAGCATTATTTGAAGACATCTGAAAAGGAAGGACAAGTTTAGTATAGATTTAAGAGAGTCCTTAATAAAACACCCAAATGTAATATTAAGGCTAGGATCCAATCACAATATAATATAACTTAGAAGAGGTATGCCGTAATCTAAGCTATAGCGTATTTGAAAGGTAGGTGAATGACGATTCACCAATTTCCACCACGAAAACCGAAATATTAGATATTTAGTTTTTATTGGTTTTAGAAATTCCTAGATTCTTTGAGATCCAATGAACTTTTCAAAGGCATGTTTCAATCTCGAGAGTGCCCTCCAAGTTTTGTGACTGGGATGCCGAGGATCACAAAACGAGGTGTGAAGTAACCATGCAAATCACTTGGTACCCTTAAAGTTTATCACTCAATCGATGTGCCGGTAAACCACACACGCTCCACCGATACTATAATAAACCTTAAGTCACCCTTTACCTACCTTGTTAAGTCAAAGTTAGTGTGCCGGTTAACCACACACGCTCCACCAACGACTTAGACAAAGTGTAAAGTGTAATTTCATGGATTAGCACCTTATTCACATTTTCCTAAAGTAACTAAGATTGGGAATTTAATAAAACATTTTAGTTACTTTATAATATTCATCATACTTTGAATGAGAATTTATAAGTCCTTGCCTTACCCGTTCGGCTAACGACCCTCCACCAGTCAAGCAAGCGGTGGGTGAGAGTAAACACCCATTAAGTCACCATTTTATAGGAAACAACCTTATACCCACCTTATAGACCGGCTTCGTGAATGAGGCGTACTAGCGGTAACACGACTTTATTCTGATACATATATGTATAATTATTAAATCATCATAACATAAGTATAAGGGTTGAATTTTAACTTTTAAAATTCTAGGGGTTGGAACTTAAAGTTTAACTTAACTTTACTTGTTCCAAAACTTGAGGGCAAGTTTTGTAACTTTCAAAACTTTTCATTTCTTGTAACTTATGAGTTTAATAGAGTAATAAAATGAAGACTCTTCATTTTTCTAACTCTTGTATTTGTTTTAATGGTTTTAACTCAAGTGTGACTCTTGGTTTTCCATAACTTAAGGATAAGTTATGGACTCCGTTAAAACACATTATGATCAAGAATTAATCTATCACATAGGTTACAAATAATTCCTATGATCATCTAAAACATCATAAGAACAAGAACATGAATATGAACATAATCAAAAATTACATAAAACTTTGTAATTTTGATAACTAGTTGTTGTAAATGAATTAGCAAAGACATTACACCACCAAAAACAAGTTTTCAATTACCAAAATAGTTTAGGGTAATGTTTCTAATTCATTTCCAGCAACTGAATCGAAATCCTGCACTCAGTCGACCCTACTCGCTGAGTGCATGAACTGACTCGCCGAGTTGGTTGAAGATACTCATGAACTCGACGAGTCCCCCCTATAGACTCGACGAGTCCATTCGCAGACAGCAAGATTTCCGATTCTGTTTTCAACTTTTAAGCACAAATAAGAGCAAACAAGCCTAGGCTCTGATACCACTGATGGGTTTTGATCATTCTAACACTTCCTAAGTGTACATGCAACCCTAATAACCTTGGATCTATGTTTGTCTAATTGTCATGCAAAGTTGAATTCCAAGGTTATATTCCTATCTAGCATACATGGGGAACAATTTAAACTTAAAGTATAGATAGAATAACTTACCTTGTTGTTGTTTGTGTTCCTTGAAACCTTGTGAGCCTAGCACCCCAAGTGTGATGCCTCAAATGCTTCACACAACACCAAATGCTTTTGGAAGAACTTATGAGAAAACACACACTTCGTCAAAATCGGCCAAGCCCTCTTATTTCTTAGTGTAGCCGATTTTGGGTGGAGAACATGTTACTTATATAGTGTTGACACATCTAGGGTTAAACCCTAATGTGTCATGACTCTTCATTTCCATGACCCATCGGTTTGTAACTCCCATGGAGCATCCATGGAGCATCCTATGGGTGGAACCCAACTTGATAGTCCATGGAGCCTTTTGGCCCACTATACAAGATATAGATGATTTACATAATCAACCCATATATTTAATTAGTTATCTTTTGATCACTTAATTAATTCTAAATTAATTCTTGATCAAACTAATCAAATAATATTATTAATATATTAGAACTTATAATATATTAATAATCTCCAAGTGTTATTTCTCTCATTTAGTCTATCCAATTACATGGTGCCATGCAACACAAATGGACCATGCCGGGTCGGGTCAAGTACATACCAGAAATAGTTATGGACTTAGACACCTTATCCAACATTACACACAAGAGCGCGATTTATAACATCGAGTTACCAATGCATTTTTCATACAATCAATGCATAACCAACTTGTAAGTAACAAATCATATCTCTAGGTTTAAAGACTTATATGATATTACCGTCTCACGATCACTCGAGATAGAATTCCATGAAGTGATTCCAGTGAGCGTGGGTTGAGTCCAATGCTCAGAACTTATGAGCACTCATGATCGTTGTAGCCTTATCCAAGACTTCTACAACCAAACATGACAGTCTTGATTCATATCTACTTCCGACATATGACCGACTGTGGAGGTTTGAATAATATGTTATACCAAACAACAAAATTATTATGAAAGTCAAAACATGCAAAAGAAATATAGTAAACGATCGACAAGAGATAGTAACACTTTACTCATAAATAAAACACTTTTATTCATCATCAGATGTCAATTACACTTTACAAATTTCGAGGTTATCTAACTACTAAATCTAATATCATCCTTCATTCCTATGCTCCGAGCATGCTGGAGATGCTTAACCCGAGTCAGTCCCTTCGTGAGGGGATCTGCCGGATTCTCATCTGATGATACCCTCTTTGCCACGAGGAGTCCTTCTTCGATCTGATGTCTGATGAAATGTTATTTTCTGTCGATGTGTCTGGATCTCCCGTGATCCCTTGGTTCCTTGGCTAAGGCAACAACACTTTCACTATCACAGAAAATTTCCATTGGCTCTTTAATAGCTGGTACAACTCCAAGGTCTCCAATGAAGTTCCTCAGCCATAACGCCTCCTTTGCCGCCTCGCTAGCTGCAATATACTCTGATTCACAAGTAGAATCTGCCACTGTCTCTTGCTTGGAACTCTGCCAAGAAATTGCTCCTCCATTTAGGGTAAAGACCCAGCCCGACTGAGAGCGGAAGTTATCCTTATCAGTCTGGTAGCTAGCATCACTATACCCTACAACTCTCAAGTCTTCACTCCCACCGAGGGTAAGGACCCAGTCCTTAGTCCTTCGTAGGTACTTGAGAATATTCTTTACCGCATTCCAGTGTGCCTTGCCAGGGTCCCCTGAAACCTGCTAACCATGCTCAGGGCAAAAGCTACATCAGGTCGAGTACACGTCATAGCATACATGATCGATCCTACAGCCGAAGCATAAGGTACTCGACTCATTTGTGCTATCTCAGCCTCAGTGCTAGGGCTTTGTGTCTTACTCAGTTTGGCGTTACTTTGGATGGGCAACTCTCCAAGTAGGTACTTTGACTAAGTCCAATTAGTCTTTTACTCCGATCTCTCAAGATCCTTATCCCCAAAATATAGGCAGCTTCACCGAGGTCCTTCATAGCGAAACACTTTCCAAGTCAGGACTTTACTTCCTGCAGGGTTGGAATGTTGTTTCCTATGAGTAGTATTTCATCCACATACAATACCAAAAAGCTAACTATACTCCCACTAGCCTTGACATACACACAAGATTCATCTTCATTCCTAGGAAAGCCAAATTCCTTGACCTTTTCATCAAAGCAAAGATTCCATCTGCGAGGTGCTTGCTTTAATCCATAAATGGATTTCTCAAGCTTACACACTCTATTGGGGTACTTGTTGCTGACAAAACCCTCTGGCTGACTCATGTAAACATCTTCAGCCAACTTTCCATTAAGGAAAGCGGTTTTGACATCCATTTGCCAAATTTCATAGTCATGAAATGCGGCTATGGCTAATAGAACCCGAATAGACTTAATGTTGGCTACCGAAGAAAAGGTCTCATCATAATCCACTCCAGGAATTTGAGAGAAGCCCTTTGCAACTAGTCTAGCCTTATAAGTGTGTACTTTACCATCCATGTCGGTCTTCTTCTTGAAGACCCATTTGCACCCTACAGTCTTTCGACCTAGTACATTTTCAACCAAGTTCCAAACTTGATTGTCATACATGGATTGTATCTCGCTATCCATAGCCTCTTTCCATTTAGTAGACTCGGGACCTGCAATGGCTTCCTCGTAGCTGTTAGGGTCATCTTGACTTACTAGTGTTCCATCACTAATAAGTGTCTCACCTTCTGCAGTAATATGGAAACCATAGTAATGCTCAGGTGCACTCCTAACTCTCGTGGAACGCCTCAGAGGTAAAGATTCGTCAATTGGCTCAACAGGAGTTTCCTCCTCAGGTTGAGGGCCAGAGTTTGAAGTTCCTTCACCACTTGACTCTTGAATTTCTTCAAGATCAATTTGCCTCCCACTGTCTCCTTGGCTTATAAACTCTCTTTCTCGAAAGACTCCTCTTCTTGCTACAAAGACCACATTGTCACTAGGTCTGTAAAAGAGGTAACCAAAGGATTGCTGTGGGTAGCCGATGAAAATACACCTCTCGCTTCGGGGTTCGAGCTTATCATGAGTCTCGCGTCTCACGAAAGCCTCGCAACCCCAAATCTTAATGTGGTCTAGTTTAGGTACTTTACCAGTCCACATCTCGTGAGGAGTTTTGGCAACTTTCTTTGTAGAGACTAGATTAAGGATATGGGCGGCAATCTCTAAGGCATACCCCCAGAATGAGATTGGTAGCGAACCTCGACTCATCATGGAACGAACCATGTCCAACAAGGTTCGATTACACCTCTTAGCCACACCATTCAACTGCGGTGTCCTGGGAGGTGTCAATTGTGAGACAATCCCACATTCCCTTAGATAGTCGAGGAACTCTGAACTAAGATACTCACCACCCCGATCGGATCGAAGCATCTTAATGTTTCTGCCCAGTTGATTCCGACTTCCTATTTAAATTCCTTAAACTTCTCGAAAGTCTCTGACTTATGCTTGATTAAGTAGACATATCCATATCTACTGTAATCATCAGTAAAAGTCAAATAATAACGATTAGCATCCCTTGTGGCATGTTTGAATGGTCCACACACATCCGAGTGTATAAGGTCCAACAAACCTTCACCCCTTTCACACGAGCCTGTGAAGGGTGACTTTGTCATTTTTCAAAGTATGCACGATTCGCAACTATCATTTGACTTTAGGACAAACGACTCCAAGACTCCATCTTTTTGGAGTTGGCCTATGTGTTTCTTGCTTATATGTCCAAGACGACAATGCCATAATGATGCTTTATCCAAGTTATTATTATTAGTAGAATCAATACACAAAACATTATTTCCTAAGCTATCTACAACAGATACAGCTGATGGGTTTTGAGCATTCTAACACTTCCTAAGTGTACATGCAACCCTAATAACCTTGGATCTATGTTTGTCTAATTTGTCATGCAAAGTTGAATTCCAAGGTTATATCCTATCTAGCATACATGGGGAACAATTTTAACATAAAGTATAGATAGAATAACTTACCTTGTTGTTGCTTGTGTTCCTTGAAACCTTGTGAGCCTAGCACCTCAAGTGGTGATGCCTCAAATGCTTCACACAACACCAAATGCTCTTGGAAGAACTTATGAGAGAATACACACTCTTGAAAATCGGCCAAGCCCCCTTATTACTTAGTGTATATGTGTAACCGATTTGGGAGGAGATCATATTACTTATATAGTGTTGACACATCTAGGGTTAAACCCTAATGTGTCATGACTCTTCATTTCCATGACCCATGGGTTTGTAACCCCCATGGAGCATCCATGGAGCATCCTATGGGTGGAACCCAACTTGATGATCCATGGAGCCTTTTAGCCCACTATACAAGATATGGATGATTTACTTAATCAACCCATATATTTAATTAGTTATCTTTTGATCACTTAATTAATTCTAAATTAATTCTTGATCAAACTAATCAAATAATATTATTAAAATATTAGAACTTATAATATATTAATAAACTCCAAGCGTTATTTCTCTCATTTAGTCTATCCAATTGCATGGTGCCATGCAACCCAAATGGACCATGCCGGGTCGGGTCAAGTACATACCAGAAATAGTTATGGACTTAGACACCTTATCCAACAGTCTCCCACTTGGATAAGTCTAGTAACTATTACTGCAAGTATGACTTCAGGAACCGATCGGCAATCGTAGCTCTTTACAAGGTTTCTCGAAACTTGAGAAGATGATGGTACGCCATTTAAGATAAGTGATCATATAATCCTCTGTTCTAGATATCAGTCGGACAAATACATGGAACAATGTCTTACTTATTGTCCAACATTTGTTTCCCGATTTCCGATTTGTTTGACAAAGAACTTTATTGAACACATCAATCTAGTTCTGACCGGGCCCGGTACATAGGTCAAAACAAAATCATCGAGGGGCCCAGATATCAGCTTCTAATCCAAGAAGGAACAGATAAACTTCGACTCATATGTTTGTTCTACTACTTATTGAATTACACATAAGAGCACGATTTTATAACATCGAGTTACCAATGCGTTTTTCGTACAATCAATGCATAACCAACTCGTAAGTAACAAATCATATCTCTAGGTTTAAAGACTTATATGATATTACCGTCTCACGATCACTCGAGATAGAATTCCATGAAGTGATTCCAGTGAGCGTGGGTTGAGTCCAATGCTCAGAACTTATGAGCACTCATGATTGTTGTAGCCTTGTCCCAGACCTCTACAACCAATCATGACAGTCTTGATTCATACCTACTTCCGACATATGACCGACTGTGGAGGTTTGAATAATATGTTAAACCAAACAAAATTATTCTGGAAGTCAAAACATGCAAAAGAAATATAGTAAACGATCGACAAGAGATAGCAACACTTTACTCATAAATAAACACTTTTATTCATCATCAAATGTCAATTACACTTTACAAATTTCAAGATTATCTAACTACTAAATCTAATATCATCCTTCAGCCCTATGCTCGGAGCATGCTGGAGATGCTTAACCCGAGTCAGTCCCTTCGTGAGGGGATCTGCTGGGTTCTCATCCGATGATACCCTCTTTGCCACGAGGAGTCCTTCTTCGATCCGATGTCTGATGAAATGGTATTTTCTGTCGATGTGTCTGGATCTCCCGTGATCCCTTGGTTCCTTGGCTAAGGCAACAGCACTTTCACTATCACAGAAAATTTCCATCGGCTCTTTAATAGCTGGTACAACTCCAAGGTCTCCAATGAAGTTCCTCAGCCATAACGCCTCCTTTGCTGCTTCGCTAGCTGCAATATACTCTGATTCACAAGTAGAATCTGCCACTGTCTCTTGCTTGGAACTCTTCCAAGAAATTGCTCCTCCATTTAGGGTAAAGACCCAGCCCGACTGAGAGCGGAAGTTATCCCTATCAGTCTGGAAGCTAGCATCACTATACCCTACAACTCTCAAGTCATCACTTCCACCGAGGGGAAGGACCCAGTCCTTAGTCCTTCGTAGGTACTTGAGAATATTCTTTACCGCAATCCAGTGTGCCTTGCCAGGGTTCCCCTGAAACCTGCTAACCATGCTCAAGGCAAAGGCTACATCAGGTCGAGTACACGTCATAGCATACATGATCGAACCTACAGCCGAAGCATAAGGTAATCAACTCATTTCTGCTATCTCAGCCTCAGTGCTAGGGCTTTGTGTCTTACTCAGCTTGGCACTACTCTGGATGGGCACCTCTCCTTTCTTGGAGTCTTGCATTCTGAATCTCTTCAGAATCTTCTCCAAGTAGGTACTTTGACTAATTCCAATTAGTCTTTTACTCCGATCTCTCAAGATTCTTATCCCCAAGATATAGGCAGCTTCACCAAGGTCCTTCATAGCGAAACACTTTCCAAGCCAGGACTTTACTTCCTGCAGGGATGGAATGTCGTTTCCTATGAGTAGTATGTCATCCACATACAATACCAAAATGCTAACTATACTCCCACTAGCCTTGACATATACACAAGATTCATCTTCACTCCTAGAAAAGCCAAATTCCTTGACCTTTTCATCAAAGCAAAGATTCCATCTGCGAGGTGCTTGCTTTAATCCATAAATGGATTTCTCAAGCTTACACACTCTATTAGGGTACCCGTTACTGACAAAACCCTCTGGCTGACTCATGTAAACATCTTCAGCCAACTTCCCATTAAGGAAAGCGGTTTTGACATCCATTTGCCAAATTTCATAGTCATGAAATGCGGCTATGGCTAACAGAACCCGAATAGACTTAATCTTGGCTACCGGAGAAAAGGTCTCATCATAGTCCACTCCAGGAATTTGAGAGAAGCCCTTTGCAACCAGTCTAGCCTTATAAGTGTGTACTTTACCATCCATGTCGGTCTTCTTCTTGAAGACCCATTTGCACCCTACAGTCTTTCGACCTGGTACATTCTCAACCAAGTTCCAAACTTGATTGTCATACATGGATTGTATCTCGCTATCCATAGCCTCTTTCCATTTAGCAGACTCAGGGCCCGCCATGGCTTCCTCGTAGCTGTTAGGGTCATCATGACTTACTCGTGTCTCATCACTAATAAGTGTCTCACCTTCTGCAGTAATATGGAATCCATAGTAATTCTCAGGTGCACTCCTACCTCTCGTGGAACGTCTCAGAGGTACAGATTCGTCAATTGGCTCAACAGGAGTTACCTCCTCAAGTTGAGGGCTAGAGTTTGAAGTTCCTTCACCACTTGACTCTTGAATTTCTTCAAGATCAACTTGCCTCCCACTGTCTCCTTGGCTTGTAAACTCTCTCTCTCGAAAGACTCCTCTTCTTGCTACAAAGACCACATTGTCACTAGGTCTGTAGAAGAGGTAACCAAAGGAATGCTGTGGGTAGCTGATGAAAATACACCTCTCGCTTCGGGGTTCGAGCTTATCATGAGACTCGTGTCTCACGAAAGCCTCGCAGCCCCAAATCTTGATGTGGTCTAGTTTAGGTACTTTACCAGTCCACATCTCGTGAGGAGTTTTGGCAACTTTCTTTGTAGGGACTAGATTGAGGATATGGGCGGCAGTCTCTAAGGCATACCCCCAGAATGAGATTGGTAGCGAAGCTCGACTCATCATGGAACGAACCATGTCCAACAAGGTTCGATTACGCCTCTCAGCCACACCATTCAACTGCGGTGTCCTGGGAGGTGTCAATTGTGAGACAATCCCACATTCCTTTAGATAGTCGAGGAACTCTGAACTAAGATACTCACCACCTCGATCGGATCGAAGCATCTTAATGTTCCTGCCCAATTGATTCTCAACTTCCTGTTTAAATTCCTTAAACTTCTCGAAAGTCTCTGACTTATGCTTGATTAAGTAGAGATATCCATATCTACTGTAATCATCGGTAAAAGTCAAATAATAACGATTAGCATCCCTTGTGGCATGTTTGAATGGTCCACACATATCCGTGTGTATAAGGTCCAACAAACATTCACCCCTTTCACATGAGCCTGTGAAGGGTGACTTTGTCATTTTTCCAAGTAAGCATGATTCGCAACTATCATTTGACTTTAGGTCAAACGACTCCAAGACTCCATCCTTTTGGAGTTGGCCTATGCGTTTCTTGCTTATATGTCCAAGACGACAATGCCATAACGATGCTTTATCCAAGTTATTATTATTAGTAGAATCAATACACAAGACATTATTTCCTAAGTTATCCACAATAGATACAGCTTCATACACACCATCACAAGGTAATGCTTTAGAATAAAGTACATTATTAAAGAAAGCATTAATCGAACCAACTTCATTATCAAACGAAAAGGTGAAACCTTGTTTGTACAATGCATGAAAGGAAATAATATTTCTTGCCATTTCTGGCGAATAACAACATTTATTCAAATCTAAATTTAACCCACTACTTAGCGATAAAGTATAAACTCCAATCTTGGTGACAGGTGTAACTTTCCTATTCCCCATGATTAAGTTTATTCTTCCTTGCTCCACATTCTCACTTCTTCCTAGTCCCTGCAAGTCACAACAAATATGAATTCCGCAACCTGTATCAAGGACCCAAGATTTCGAATGGGGTGAGTTATTAGAAATGATAGTGTAAATACCTGCATGGTTGGGTTTGACTTTCCCATCCTTTACATCTTGCTGGTACTTTGGGCAGTTCCGCTTCCAATGAGCTTTTTCGTGGCAATAGAAGCATTCAGCCTCTTTTGGGTCAGAAGAAGGAGTAATGAAACCTTTCTTGGTTCCACTTGAAGAAGAGCCATCAAGGGTCCGAGCCTTGGTACCCTTTGAAGATCTCTTTCTCTTCCTCCCTCGACTCTGCCCGATTGCCAAGACTGGAGTTGTTTCTGGAGTAGGAGTGATAGCAACCGACTTCCCCTTAAGACCTGTTTCTGCGGTCTTGAGAAGTCCCTGAAGTTTCCTGAGGGTGACCTCTTCCTTGTTCATGTGATATGTCATGCGGAATTGATCATAGCACGATGGTAAGGAGTGCAAAATGATATCTATTGCAAGCTCCTCAGGGAAGTTCACATTAAGCTTCAGCAAACGATCCACATACCTTTGCATTTTCTGCATGTGGCTCGTGACGGATTCTCCGTCCTTCATCATGGTCGTTATCATGGAGCAGATGACTTCGTACCTCTCTTGTCGTGCACTTTGATGGTATCTTTCCATCAAATCTTGGTGCATTTCATAAGGGTAGAAGTCTTCATAAGACTTTTGGAGTTCAGCTGTCATGGTGGCTAACATGATGCAAGCCACCTTGGTTGCATCTCTTTCATGAGTATGAAAGTCAGCGATCTCCTGGGGAGTTGCAGTGGACTCGTCAATTTCCTTAAGCTCCTTGTCAAGGACATATTCTTTGTCCTCGTAGCGGGTAATCATCCTGATGTTTCTGATCCACTTATTGAAGTTGGATCCATCAAAGGTGACTTTCCCACATAGACTCATAAGAGTAAATGAGCCATTAGGATTCGAGCCAGAAGCATTATTTGAAGACATCTGAAAAGAAGAACAAGTTTAGTTTAGATTTAAGAGAGTCCTTAATAAGACACCCAAATGTAATATTAAGGCGAGGATCCAATCACAATATAATATAACTTAGAAGAGGTATGCCGTAATCTAAGCTATACCATATTTGAAAGGTAGGTGAATGACGATTCACCAATTTCCACCATGAAAACCGAAATATTAAATATTTAGTTTTTATTGGTTTTAGAAATTCCTAGATTCTTTGAGATCCAATGAACTTTTCAAAGGCATGTTTCGATCTCGGGAGTGCCCTCCAGGTTTTGTGACTGGGATGCCGAGGATCACAAAACGAGGTGTGAAGTAACCATGCAAATCACTTGGTACCTTTAAAGTTTATCACTCAATCGATGTGCCGGTAAACCACACACGCTCCACCGATACTATAATAAACCTTAAGTCACCCTTTACCTACCTTGTTAAGTCCAAGTTAGTGTGCCGGTTAACCACACACGCTCCACTAACGACTCAGACAAAGTGTAAAGTGTAATTTCATGGATTAGCACCTTATTCACATTTTTCCTAAAGTAACTAAGATTGGGAATTTAATAAACATTTAGTTACTTTATTATATTCATCATACTTTGAATGAGAATTTATAAGTCCTTGTCTTACCCGTTCGGCTAACGACCCTCCACCAGTCAAGCAAGTGGTGGGTGAGAATATACACCCATTAAGTCACCATTTTATAGGCAACAACCTTATACCCACCTTATAGACCGGCTTCGTGAATGAGGCGTACTAGCGGTAAGACGACTTGTTCTTATACATATATATATAATTATTAAATTATCATAATATAAGTATAAGGGTTGAATTTTAACTTTTAAAATTCTAGGGGTTGGAACTAAAGTTTTAACTTAACTTTACTTGTTCCAAAACTTGAGGGAAAGTTTTGTAACTTTCAAAACTTTTCATTTCTTGTAACTTATGAGTTTAATAGAGTCATAAAATGAAGACTCTTCATTTTTATAACTCTTGTGTTTTCTTAATGGTTTTTAACTCAAGTGACTCTTGGTTTTCCATAACTTAAGGATAAGTTATGGACTCCATTAAAACACATTATGATCAAGAATTAAACTACCAAATAGGTTACAAATAATTCCTATGATCATCTAAAACATCATAAGAACAAGAACATGAATATGAACATAATCAAAAATTACATAAAACTTTGTAATTTTGATAACTAGTTGTTGTAAATGAATTAGCAAAACATTACACCACCAAAAACAAGTTTATATTTATTAAAACAGTTTAGGGTAATGTTTCTAATTCATTTTCCAGCAACTGAATCGAAATTCTGCACTCATTCGACCCTACTCGCCGAGTGCATGAACATGACTCGCCGAGTTGGTTGATGATACACATGGACTCGACGAGTCCCCCCTATGGACTCGACGAGTCCGATCGCAGACAGCAAATTTCCGATTCTGTTTTCAACTTTTAAGCACAAATAAGAACAAACAAGCCTAGTCTCTGATACCACTGATGGGTTTTGAGCATTCTAAGACTTCCTAAGTGTACATGCAACCCTAATAACCTTGGATCTATGTTTGTCTAATTTGTCATGAAAAGTTGAATTCCAAGGTTATATCCTATCTAGCATACATGGGGAACAATTTTAACATAAAGTATAGATAGAATAACTTACCTTGTTGTTGCTTGTGTTCCTTGAAACCTTGTGAGCCTAGCACCTCAAGTGGTGATGCCTCAAATGCTTCACACAACACCAAATGCTCTTGGAAGAACTTATGAGAGAATACACACTCTTCAAAATCGGCCAAGCCCCCTTATTACTTAGTGTATATGTGTAACCGATTTGGGAGGAGATCATATTACTTATATAGTGTTGACACATCTAGGGTTAAACCCTAATGTGTCATGACTCTTCATTTCCATGACCCATGGGTTTGTAACTCCCATGGAGCATCCATGGAGCATCCTATGGGTGGAACCCAACTTGATGATCCATGGAGCCTTTTAGCCCACTATACAAGATATGGATGATTTACTTAATCAACCCATATATTTAATTAGTTATCTTTTGATCACTTAATTTAATTCTAAATTAATTCTTGATCAAACTAATCAAATAATATTATTAATATATTAGAACTTATAATATATTAATAAACTCCAAGCGTTATTTCTCTCATTTAGTCTATCCAATTGCATGGTGCCATGCAACCCAAATGGACCATGCCGGGTCGGGTCAAGTACATACCAGAAATAGTTATGGACTTAGACACCTTATCCAACAACAGCTTCATACACACCATCACAAGGTAATGCTTTAAAATAAAGTACATTATTAAAGAAAACATTAATCGAACCAACTTCATTATCAAACGAAAAGGTGAAACCTTGTTTGTACAATGCATGAAAGGAAATAATATTTCTTGCCATTTCTGGCGAATAACAACATTTATTCAAATCTAAATTTAATCCACTACTTAGCGATAAAGTACAAACTCCAATCTTGGTGACAAGTGTAACTTTCCTATTTCCCATGATTAAGTTTATTCTTCCTTGCTCCACATTCTCACTTCTTCCTAGTCCCTGCAAGTCACAACAAATATGAATACCACAACCGGTATCAAGGACCCAAGATTTCGAATGGGGTGAGTTATTAGAAATGATAGTGTAAATACCTGCATGGTTGGGTTTGACTTTCCCATCCTTCACATCCTGCTGGTACTTTGGGAAGTTCCGCTTCCAATGAGCTTTTTCGTGGCAATAGAAGCATTCAGCCTCTTTTGGGTCAGAAGAAGGAGTAATGAAACCTTTCTTGGGTCCACTTGAAGAAGAGCCATAAAGGGTCCGAGCCTTGGTACCCATCGAAGATGTCTTTCTCTTCCTCCCTCGACTTTGCCCAATTGCCAAGATCGGAGTTGAGTCTGGAGTAGGAGTGATAGCAACCGACTTCCCCTTAAGACCTGTTTCTGCGGTCTTGAGAAGTCCCTGAAGTTTGCTGAGGGTGACCTCTTCCTTGTTCATGTGATATGTCATGCGGAATTGATCATAGCACGATGGTAAGGAGTGCAAAATGATATCTATTGCAAGCTCCTCAGGGAAGTTCACATTAAGCTTCAGCAAACGATCCACATACCTTTGCATTTTCTGCATGTGGCTCGTGACGGAATCTCCGTCCTTCATCATGGTTGTTATCATGGAGCAGATGACTTCGTACCTCTCTTGTCATGCACTTTGATGGTATCTTTCCATCAAATCTTGGTGCATTTCATAAGGGTAGAAATCTTCATAAGACTTTTGGAGTTCAGCTATCATTGTGGCCAACATGATGCAAGCCACCTTGGTTGCATCTCTTTCATGAGTATGAAAGTCAGCGATCTCCTGGGGAGTTGCAGTGGACTCATTAATTTCCTTAAGCTCCTTGTCAAGGACATATTCTTTGTCCTCGTAGCGGGTAATCATCCTGATGTTTCTGATCCATTTATTGAAGTTGGATCCATCAAAGGTGACTTTCCCACACAGACTCATAAGAGTAAAGGAGCCATTAAGATTCGAGCCAGAAGCATTATTTGAAGACATCTGAAAAAGAAGAACAAGTTTAGTATAGATTTAAGAGAGTCCTTACTAAACACCCAAATGTAATATTAAGGCTAGGATCCAATCACAATATAATATAACTTAGAAGAGGTATGCCGTAATCTAAGCTATACCATATTTGAAAGGTAGGTGAATGACGATTCACCAATTTCCACCACGAAAACCGAAATATTAGATATTTAGTTTTTATTAGTTTTAGAAATTCCTAGATTCTTTGAGATCCAATGAACTTTTCAAAGGCATGTTTCAATCTCGAGAGTGCCCTCCAAGTTTTGTGACTGGGATACCGAGGATCACAAAACGAGGTGTGAAGTAACCATGCAAATCACTTGGTACCCTTAAAGTTTATCACTCAATCGATGTGACGGTAAACCACACACGCTCCACCGATACTATAATAAACCTTAAGTCACCCTTTACCTACCTTGTTAAGTCCAAGTTAGTGTGCCGGTTAACCACACACGCTCCACCAACGACTTAGACAAAGTGTAAAGTGTAATTTCATGGATTAGCACCTTATTCACATTTTCCTAAAGTAACTAAGATTGGGAATTTAATAAAACATTTAGTTACTTTATTATATTCATCATACTTTGAATGAGAATTTATAAGTCCTTGCCTTACCCGTTCGGCTAACGACCCTCCACCAGTCAAGCAAGCGGTGGGTGAGAGTAAACACCCATTAAGTCACCATTTTATAGGAAACAACCTTATACCCACCTTATAGACCGGCTTCGTGAATGAGGTGTACTAGCGGTAAGATGACTTTATTCTTATACATATATATATAATTATTAAATCATAATAATATAAGTATAAGGGTTGAATTTTAACTTTTAAAATTCTAGGGGTTGGAACTTAAAGTTTTAACTTCACTTTACTTGTTCCAAAACTTGAGGGCAAGTTTTGTAACTTTCAAAACTTTTCATTTCTTGTAACTTATGAGTTTAATAGAGTAATAAAATGAAGACTCTTCATTTTTCTAACTCTTTAATGGTTTTAATTCAAGTGTGACTCTTGGTTTTCCATAACTTGAGGACAAGTTATGTAATGGTTGCTTTACTTTACTTACTATGTGCATTGGATTTGATACTCAACGTGGAGTCAACCCCGGAAATGTTTCCGCCTTCGGTTTTCGAGGTGTGACATGAGGTGTCACACTTGGGGCACTAGGCAATCAAGCTTCATGAAGACAAGCACCAACAAAAGGTATGTTATTCTAACTTGAGTTATTCAAAGTTTTGTATGCTAGAATAGTACAATACCTTGGAAAGTTGATAATTGCATGTATAATAGAGAAAACATAGATCCAAGGTATTTAGGGTTGCATGTACACTTAGGAGTGTTAGATTGCTCAAAACCTAAAACTGGTATCAGAGCCAAGGCTTGTTTTCTTGTTGTACTTGCTTAAACTGCTTAAAGATCGACTTTTGGTGCTGTATGCCCAGCAGACTCGCCGAGTCCAAGGCAAAATGCATGCAACTCGCCGAGTTTGTTCATGCACTCGACGAGTTGGACCCCCCAGACAACATTTTTTCGAGTTTTGGTGCTGGAATTGGTCTAGAATCATTACCTTTGACTGTTTTGGGCTTCTAAAACTTGTTTTGAATGTGGTAATGATTATGTTAAACCAATTTCAATGCTATAATAAAAATTTCAAGTTTATATGTGTTCTTGTTATTCTTGAAAATTGTTGATTATGAATAATCATGCTTATGAGTTTTGCTAGATCATAGGAATTGTGTGCAAATTGTTTTTTGATATAATTCATGATCTTGTTGAAAAATTGTGTGGAGTTCATAACTTGTCCTCAAGTTATGAATTTTCAAGAATTTTATGTTTCCTTGATTTATGAGTTAGTTTAGATTGATAATGAAAAATTATGTTTTAGTTGCTTTCAATCCATATTAGTGTAAAAGAAGTTCATAAAATATGTTTTTGTAACTTGTCTTCAAGTTATGTGAAAAGTCATATTTATGAATATTAAAAACTCATAAAAGTTTTGTAGGTTACATAAAATGTAAGAGTTTTTTCCATTAAATACTTTAATGACTCCATAACTTGTCCTCAAGTTATGGATGTTGAAGAGACACTTCTTTAAAGTGTTTTTAAAGAATAAGGGGTTACATTAAAATGAAGAGTCTTCATTTTAATGAACCATTAAACTCATAAGTTATGATTTAAAGAGTCTTGAAATAGTTTCAAAACTTGCCCTCAATTTTGGAATTTGAAAAGTTACTCCTCATGTACACTTTAATTCCAAATTGAACATTGAATTTTTAAAAAAGTTTAGAATTCAACCCTTATACTATTATTATAATTTTAATTATATAGATATGTATAATAGGAAGTCAATCTTACCGTTAGTAGGCCTCATTCACGAAGCCGGTCTATAAGGGGGTATAAGGTTACTACCTATAAAATGGCAATTTAATTGCTGTCCACTCTCACCCACCGCTTCCTTGACTGGTGGAGGGTCATTAGCCGAACGGGTAGGATACGAATTTAAATATTCATTAAAAGTATAATGAAAAATACTAAGTAACTAAACACTTATAAATTCCGAATCTTAGTTACTTAGGAAAATGTGAAAAGGTGCTAGCCCATAAAATTACACTTTCTACCTTACCAAGTCGTTAGTGGTGCGTGTGTGGTTAACCGGCACACTAATATGGACTAGTAAGAGTGGAAAAGGGTAACTTGACTTTATTATAGATCGGTGGAGCGGGTGTGGTTAACCGGCACATCGATTAGGTAATATTGTTAAGGGTACCAAGTCAATTTGAAAAGTTCAATGTATCTCAAAAGATCTAGGAGTTTCAAAACCAATAAAACCTAATAATAAAATATTTCGTTTTCATGGTGGAAATTGGTAAATCATCATTTGCCTACCTTTAATTATTTTATAACTTGGATTACGGCATCCCTCGTCAAGTTATAAATAGGTTATTGGGTCCTAGCCTTAATACTTCATATTGGGTGTTGTATTAAGGAATTTTAAATCAACTAACTTGAATTTCTCCCATTATAGATGTCTAGTTTAGACAGCTATGGTCTTCGCAAATCTTTAGGAACAAGCTTCCTAATGAAGATGATATCCCAAATGGCAATGAAGGTGAAAGATCAATCCCTTTGTTGGGCATTTGTGGGACCAGAAATCATACTTTACTTAATCCACCTCCTCCAATAAATCTCCCTATCCCACAATTTTTAAGACTTGATAAGTTCTAAGTCACTCAATCCCTATTGGAAAGCAAAGTTTATATGTGCTTAGATCTTGGGGATTAAGCCACATATTGACAAGTCGGGAGAGTCGGGTGTCGAAGTCTCGAGGTAGCTGGCTGCTGACTTGGTTCTTCAGTCACTCCGTGATGACAGGTCGCGAAAATACCCTTAATGATCTTACTTATTTGCTCGATGATGCTAAATCAGCAATGATTTGGAGCATTAGTAAAGCAGATTGGATTGGAAGATCTACTTTCTAAACCTATTTGGACATTGAAAATGGTGACATTGGAGGTCCAGGAAAAACTTTCTCTTTCCAATGGAAAGGGATCGACCATAGTCAACTCGGTTGACCAAATGGTAAAGAGAAAGGTTAAGTCTGTGATAGTTCCATGTACGTTTCCAAAGAGTCCATATGATTCTGTTGCCAAAGGAAAGATTTTGGTTGAGAAGCTGCTAAATTTAACTGAAACATCTTAAGGATGGTAAGGTCAATAGGTTTGACTCTACTTCAGGTAAAGTCCATTGTCTAGCGCTATTAAGTTTCTATTATGAGATTCTTATTGCATAATGTGATGCGGTCACATGTTGATGTTTTAAAAATCAAAGAAAAAGTGAAGAAACTTAAAGGAAGTATATGTTGATTCTGATCGCGAAGATGGATTTCGATCGCATGGTTTGGTGATCATAATTTTGAGTTGTTAGTTATGAGTTATGATATATTGCTTAGGAATAGATAACAACAAGTTTTCCATATGGATTGTAAGGATTAATTTTTCCGCAAAGTTTTAAAATAAAAGAAATATGGTTTTGATTTTATTTATTTTAAGTATCCTTACAATGGTATTTGTGAAAAATTGCTGATTATATGTTTCCATTGATAAGCAATATAGGAAATGGATTTGACTCTTTCATTTTGGTAGTGTCATAGTTTACCAAATAAGGAAAGATTCTCATCACCCAAGTTTCAGTTGGATAGAAACTTGGAATCATGCAAGTTGTATTGTGTGATGAATGAGAATTTTCATCTTTGGTAAATTAAGACTAATTCCTTGTTCACATTCGCATGTGAGTCAAGTGAAGGACTAAAGGATTGGGTACACTTGGTTGTGTGCTGGTCAGGTCCACCACAAAGGTTGATAAGATTTACTAAAGTTTAGTAAATATGATTATGCTTACAAGTTTAAGTGTAATTCTGAAACATTGGAAAAATTTTAATGTATGGCAGAATGAAAAAGAAGAATCAAATAAGGTAGAAAGATAAAAGTTTCTCCAATCTGAAGAGATGGGAGAGTACTTGTGTATTTTGTGTTATGATTATCTTAGTGATTATGAAACCATGTCACAATTGATCCTCTAAGGACACCTTAGTTCATTTTGTTTGTATAAGGAGAGGAATCGTGAATTGTTGAAATGGTTAGATCAAAAGATAAATTATACTTCGTTCCAAAATTAAATCTTAGAGTCATACTCCAAGATTAAGCCTTGAGTGACATAATCTTAAGAAAGGTTTATAACACTTGTTAAATGTAGAGTAAAATGTGTTCTTAATCTTATACATTTGAAATTGGTAAGTTGTGATGTTTTGGATAAAACAAAGACCAACTAAGACCAATTGTGAGAAGTGTTTAACTTGATAAGAATCTGCACTAACTCTTGAATATTCGATTTTGTCAATGAATGGTTCTTGACAAAGAGAATCTTATATGTCAAGAGGTCAGTGGGAGCCTTAAAAGGATCTTAAGATATATTCAAGAACTAATCAAGAGTTTTGTTAATCACTAGACCACGACTTGAGGTTTGTAACCTATCGTGTTGACATATTCTGTGCCCATTCTAGTTAAAGTTGGTTTTCCATTGGAGTTCTAAGAGTTCTCAACTGGTTGCATAACAACTTGGAAGCAATGGCAAGCCCTTGAGCTACCAGGTGGCAAGAAATTAGATTGAGTTCAGTTCATATGAGTTTGGATTTGTCATTATCCTTGTGTTGTGACTATGGTTTTGACAATTCACATGGATAAGAACACATACACCATTAAATCTATGTGTCATAAGGTTTCTCTCCGATTCATGAAAATGATAATGAGGAAACTCTTTCACTAAGTAGATTTAAGTGGATAGCAAGTGTGAAGTTTGCATTCTCATGTCGTTAGTGGAGTGTGCGTGGTTAACCGACACAGTAACTAATGAGAATGGCAATGGTTTAGACTCACATGTGAGCTATCTAAGGAAAGGTTTAGACTCCAGGTGTATGATTTGATAAAGTCTTATCAAGTCAATCTAGTATCAGAAATCTGACTGATTTCTAGGTACATGTCAAAGCTAGTGGGAGCATAAAAGTGTTATGCTAGTTAGATAATTATCATTATGCTAGTGGGAGCATGATGATTATGTTGAAAGTTAGCAATGTTAATTATAGAAAACAAAAAGTTTCAACTCTCTTTGAAAAAGTTGTTTTACTATAATTAAGGGAGAGAAATTTATACTTCATTTCAATTCTACAAGCTTAGATTGAGATTTTAATCAACTTTAGTCAAGAATATATATGAATGTTATGTTGGAATGGTTCAACATAAGGAATTTCTATATATGTTGCTTTCTCAAAATTCGATTATGATTACGGCATCCCTCTTCATAGTTCGAATTATGAGAACATGGAAAATAAAAATATTATAGCATGAATTGTATCCCATATGCTTCAGATATAGGATCGGTTGCATGTGTTATTATATTCATCCATTCTAAATTTTCCTAATGCTTAGGGCGTTATGAAAGGAAAAGGGATTAGAACTGGATATGACTAAGATGATTAAGCAATTGTCAATAACAATTTGGGGTTTTCCAAAGTTTGGTTACTCATGGACAACTGGAAGTATAGAGTAAGGATTGTATTGACATATTTTGGAAAGAGGCAACTCTTGTTCAAAAGTGATGGTCAAGATGGGAATATGGAATTGTTTCCATAGGTGGAAGTTATTCTTTGAATCTATGCAAAGAAGGATGTTCAAAGGAATGTACTTTGAATTTGAGACTTCATCTCCATGGAATTGCTTTCCATTGGAATACTTTGTAATGTTTGTTGCCAAGTCTTTGTGACTTGTGTGAATATCATTACAAGAGGATCATTGCATAGATTACGGTAAATGAAAAGAACTTGGTATTCTTACGTTTACAATAAGGATTGGGATTGTGAAATGAGAATCACAGAAGTCATGTTCAATTGATATACGTTTCACAAAGAGATGACCATATGTAAACATAGTGTGCATACTTGGAGTATGGCATAGCTATTGTTTAGAGAAACATAGTATGCATGCTTGGAGTATGGCAGCACTACTGTTTCAATTCAAGTATTAAGTTGATTAATCGAATCATGAATAATGAGTGGTTAATATGGTGCTTAGATAAAAGGTGTTTTGTGTTTCACTTTGCATGTTTTGACTACCAGAATAACTAGGTCATTCTACCGAATGACCAAGTTATTCAAACCATCCACAGTCGGTCATATGTTGGAAGTAGATATAAATCAAGACTGTCTTGAATTTGGCTTGTATGATTTGTCTAAAGTGCTTTAGACAACGCAATAGTTGCTACAACATTCATCAGTACTCATAAGGGTTGAGTATTGGATTCAACCCACGCTCATTTGGATTCACTTCATGGATTTTATCACGAGTGAATCATGAGACGATAATATCTTGTATTCTTCAAACCTAGAGATATGAGTTGTTGACTATGAGCTGGTTATACATTGATTACACGTAAACGCATTGGTAACTCGATGTTATAAACCGTGCCTTTGTGTATGATTCAACAAATAGTTAGTACAAGCATATGACTCGAAGTTTATCCATTCCTTTTACCTTCGGGATAAAAGCGATATATGTGGGCCCCTCGATGATTTGTTGATGACAAATGGAAGTGCTCGGTCGGGCCAGGACTGATTTGATTTGTTCAATTAGTCAGTCGTCATAAATCTGAAATCGGGAAACAACAAATGGACGGAGAGAATGATTATAATCCATGTCTCAGTCCATATGATATCTAGAATGGAGGAATATATGATCCCTTATCTAATGGACAAGTCATTGACAAAGGTCAGAGTTCATCTAAAAGGTCAGAGTTCGATAGAAACTTTTGAGAGCTACGATTGCTAGTCGGGTTTTGAAGTCATACTTGCAATAATAGTTTTAGACTTATCGAAGTGGGAGACTGTTGGATTAATGTCTAAGTCCATAACTATAATTGGTAAAAGTTGACCCGACCCGACATGGTCCATTTGGGTTGCATGGCATCATGCACTTGGATAGACTAAAATGAGAGAAATAACACTTAAGGTTTATTAATATATTATAAGTTATAATATATTAATAAGGTTATTTAATTAGTATTGATCAAGAATTAATTTGGAATTAATTAAGTGATCAAAAGGAGACTAATTAAATATATGGGTTAATTGTGTAAATCATTCATACTTATATATGTGGGCTTGTGATCCAAGATTCCTTATGTTGGACTAAGTCCATGGGGTGACCCATGGATGCTCCATGGAGGTTAAAATCCATGGAGCATAAGGAATGGGTAAAGTCATGAGTTACATGGTGTAACCCTAATAGCCACCATATAAAAGAAACCCATGGCTCTAGAAATCAACACTATGTGTGATGGTGAGGGCGAAACGATTTCATGGAGTGTTCAAGTTTCTCTCTAAGTTATTCCAAGTGATTATGGTGTTGTGTGAACCATTTGAGGTGTCACACTTGGGGAACTAGGCAATCAAGCTTCATGAAGACAAGCACCAACAAAAGGTATGTTATTCTAACTTGAGTTATTCAAAGTTTTGTATGCTAGAATAGTACAATACCTTGGAAAGTTGATAATTGCATGTATAATAGAGAAAACATAGATCCAAGGTATTTAGGGTTGCATGTACACTTAGGAGTGTTAGATTGCTCAAAACCCAACAAATTATCCATGCTTATGAGTTTTTGGTTGATCATATTATTTGACATTTGTTTGTTAGTTTAATTGTTGATCTAAATACCTTTTAATGGGCTCCATAACTTGTCCTCAAGTTATGGAATTCGAAAAGTATTTTCCTTAAAATTCATTAAAACTCATAAGTTACAGAAATGAAAGGTCTTGAATAGTTTCAAAACTTGCCCTCTGTGACAACCCGTGATTTATTTTTCGTCACATTATCCCGTATTCGTTAATAAAGTCGTTAAGTTCCAAAATTTTCCGTTAACTTTGTTTTAAATAATTTATTGGGACTTATATTAATGTTTTAAGAGTGCTGCAATACATTTTAAAAAATTAAAATATTTTCTATTTCATTTAGAAAATATTTAGTTTTTATTTCAGTCGTAATTACGACAACTTTATCGGGTGCGACCAAAAGCATCGTATAATGTAGGTATCGGGTAGAATTCCACCGTGTCCCAAACTTTCAGCATATATAAGCTTGAGAGAGCCTCGTTTGAAGCTTTTTTCATTCTCTCTACTTTCTCTCTCTACTCTCTCTCTCTCTAGAACTCGAAATTGGTCCAAAAACCCTCATTTCAAGCATCATTTGGTAAGCAATCCATCATAAACTTGTTGTTGAACATGCATAGCACGCAAATTTATGTTTAAATAACTCAAAACACATGTGAACATGTGTTTACGGTTTGGGGACCCTCCCAAAACCATGAACACCTCTTTTGAGGGTTTTTGTGCCATAAAACCCTTTCGAACCTCATTTAGGGCTTAGATTCGACTTAGAAACTTGCATGCATGAACTAAGGACCCCAAAATCATGACATTTGATGTATGGACATGAGTTTACAGCCCCAGAACATTCTTAGACCATAAAACCCCATGCATGAACCATAAACACCTCTTAAGGTGTTAAAAATGCCCTTAATCGCCACCAAAAGCTTTCAAACGTGTCTAGGGCCTTCTACTTCATCATTTGACGCACCAAATCATACACGAAGGGACCAAACATTAGTTTACAGTCCAAGAACATGCTTGGACTATCAGCCCTCATTCTTAGACCTTAAACATCTTTTAGGGTGTTAGTTTTCCCCTAAACACCTCCAATGAACTTCCATGAGTGCATATAACCTTATAACCCTTCAAGAAATGCACCAATACATTCATAAATGGGAAAAACTAGAGTTTACAGTCCAAGAAAGTTTTAGACCGTAACTCATCTCATTAGACCATAAACTCTTCAAATGGGTGATTAAGTGCCCTTATCACCTTGAATGGCTTGTATGTTGGACTAGAATCACATGTCATTAACCTACAAACACCAACACCCATGAATCATGGACAACATGAGCTTACGTTTGTAAAATCATGTGTTTAAGGTAGTAAACTCCTAAAGAACATCTTCATAGACCGTAAACTCCATTCCAAGGCCATTTCAAGTCCCGATCACTTCCTAAGCCATGGGATCAACCCTAGAACTTTCCCGTGTGCATTGTACGACCTTTTGTCATCCAAGAACACACCACCCATGAGTTTACGGCCGTAAACTCATGGTGATATGTTTAATGGACCGTAAAATCCTCAAAGAGTTTACTTTTCAAGAGTAAACTCCATATCTAGGTCCTACACATCCATAGACGTCACCCGGGTCACTTCGAACACTTGAGTTGAAGTGTATTCACGTCTCAAAGTGTATATTCATATCTAATTAGTGGTTCAAAGTATAATTAGATACAATTGTGTATCATCTCATATTACATAGCAACCTCGCGCGTTATCAAGCCCCGAACCGACACTTAGCATCCAAACCGTCACGTTTTCTCATCTGGTGAGTTCATACCCCTACCCTTTTTAGATGTTTTCACTGTTTTCAGGGGGGAATACAAGCAAGGTACAAGGAATAATTGTACTCAAAAATGGTTTTACATATGTTATGTTTTATATTTCATATGCTTTTAACACTGGCAACCATAATAGATAACCGTTGAACTTACAGAACACACTATCGTATTATTTGTGAAAAACATTATAAATTGTTGTATTTTATATTTTCACAAATCGTTTCCCACATAATAACAGCTAAAAGCATAATATTTGAACTTTGAACATGAAACATAGAACATTGTTTTGTCCTCAGTAACACTCCACAGAGATACGCAAGTGGAGGATAGTCATTTGATCTTTCTGTATTATTACTAGTAAATTTGTTATACCTATAAATTGGAGACACGTCCTCGGAGAACACTCCACAGAGATACGTGAATGGAGGACTGCCCCCGTAACTAGAATCTCTTAGATAGGGAGCATGATTTGAGTGTACAGATCTATATGGGGCTGACTACCCCGCACCTGGTTGCTAGCTAGAGCCGAATCGAAGGGTTCAAGGGTGACGAAAGTCATAAAGGGTGATGGGCTACTTATTGCCATAATTAGTCTATCATATGGTTATGGAACTCGCAATTTGGGTAACTGAGATTTAATTTTGAGTAATAATGGGTTTAGTAACTAGTTTACCTTGTATTTGTTAGTTTTATATACATGTTTAAAACTAATACATTTCAGTATACATCTTTTACATTACATTTTGGGTCAGTAAACTAACATACATTTCACAAGGATAACCAGGTTTTCATTATACATCTTTCACATTACATTTTAGATCGGTAGTCAACATTTAGGAAAATATGGGATTTTCCTGAGATAACAATTGGACATAACAAGAACCGTGTAACATAACAGATAACTAAACTTTACATATAAGAAAATACGGGATTTTCTTGGGTCGTAGCTTTTTTAGAAACCAAAAGAAACTCGTACATTTTCAAAAAAAAAAAAAAAAAAAACCGCTTATAAACTCACCAACTTTATGCTGATTTTTAAAATGCTTGTATTCTACCTGATGATCCTTTTGGCGAAGACGGAGTGCTTCGAAGACATGTCTTGCTTTTGTTCATATATATACATATGCATCACACTAGTACAACTTTACTTTTTAACAAATGTAAATTTTCATATGTAATTTAATGTTTGTTTACTTTGCTTACTATGTGCATTGGATTTGATACTCAACGTGGAGTCCGCCCCGGAAATGTTTCCGCCTTGGTTTTCGGGGTGTGACAGATTGGTATCAGAGCCCTTGTTTATAGTGAATAAAATATACCAAACATTACATGGTATAAAACTATAAACACTAAGGGACCTAAGTACTCTGAACAAAAAGTACACTTCAAAGTATAAGTATTTTCAAAAGTATACAAGTATACGTAACCATCGAGATCCGTAACTACAAGTACAATAAAACATAAGTAAATGGGTGTTGTACGCTGCGGTTAAACCTGGGCAGCTATGTAGTCGTGTCTAGGATCAATATATCCTGGCCAACTATATTCATTCGAGACACGGCCAACATGTGCTTGGGAGTGACTATGGTGTTCAGCATGCCTAAAACTTAGCCTAATACCCCAGAACATCGAATTATGGTCGTAAAGAATCATGAAATACTATAAGAGTATTTCTCGAGCCAATCCTTTGTAGAAATCCTCATTCAAGCGTTGTTCCCTAATCATTCGTTTAGCGATAATTTGTCTGTTTTGATAACTCTTTCCAGCTTTATCGCTTATTCGGAATATATATCTGTCATGTCTCTTGATTCAATTCGGAGGACTTATCATCCTCTCTTTCCTGATCTTATTAGATCAAGATACCTCCAAGAAAGAGACCCAGCCCAAAGACCAACTAACCTCCACCACCACCTTCTCCTCAAATTGATCTCGTAACACTTCAAACAGCTATTAGTGCCGCAGTGACAGCCGCAATGTCAAAAATGAACCCTGGTAGTTCATGAGGTGGTCTCCAGCCCCAAAACCCGGAAGATAGCCAAGGACACCGAAAGGGGGGTTCTTATAAAGATTTCATGAGCACAAAACCCACATCCTTTGATGGCACTAGAGGTGTCATTTCCCTCACCCGATGGTTCGAGAAAATCGAATCCATTTTTGAAATTTGTGCCTGCTATGACTCCGACAAAGTAAAGTTCGCAGTCTGTACCTTTATCGACAAAGCGCTGACTTGGTGGAACGGCCGAGTCAAATCCCTAACTCTACCTGTAGCAAATGCTATGGGATGGGAAGCCATGAAATTCACTTCATCTAGCGGAGTACTTCCCTCAGGGAGAAATACAGAAGTTAGAGCACAAGCTCTCGAACCTAAAAATGAAGGGTCCCAATATTGCCGCATACACCTCGAGGTTTGATGACTTGGCACTACTCTGTTCGGGAACGGTTACCCCGGAAAGTAAGAAGATAGAGAGATTTATTTGGGGGCTAACCCAACCGACCAAAGGAAACGTCTTGTCTGCGAGGTCGAATACTTATGATAGTGCCAAAAGTTTAGCGCAGACCCTAATTGACCACAGTGATGAAGTTGAGGAAACAACCACCACTCCTGAAATGACCAAGAGAAGTGGTGAGAAAAGAAAGTTTTGGAAAAAGAAGAAAGGCCAACCTTCTTAAGTATCTTCAAAGAAACAACAGACAGTACCAGTCCATGCTGCTACTAACCCCGTTGTTGCTGCTTCTTTTGTGGGATATACAGCTCAAACACATACCAGTAGATATGCTGGTAACCTTCCTTTGTGTGAAAATTGCAAATACCACTATAACCCCACCCCCTGCCGTGATCTGTCATGCACCAGCTGTGGAAAAAAGGGGCACATGGTCTGATGTTGTAAGGCACCAACCCACTCCGCAAATCAATCTTCTGGAGCAGGTATTGGTCAAGCCTACTATCATTATGTAGAAGTTGGGCATTTCAAGAGGAACTGCCCCAAGAAGGCGACAACTGATAATACCGGGAGAGTCCTAGCCATGGGACGGGAGGAGGTAGTCGTCGATCCCACTGTTGTTTCGGGTACGTTCTTTCTCGACAACTCTTATGCTAGTATTATTTTCGCTTCGGGTGCCGAAAGAAGATTTGTTAGTCATTCGTTCTAACATAATCTAAAACCTAATCCCCAACCACTAACCGAAACATTTACCGTCGAGATGGATAACGGTGAGAAAGAAAGCGCTCTCGATGTATTCATAAGTTGTACCCTTACCCTGAACGATCATTCATTTCCCATTGATCTTATGCCAATCTCCATAAAGAGCTTTGATGTTATCATTGGCATCGATTGGTTGAGTCCCAATTATGCTGGTATCCTTAGCTACGAAAAAGCCATCCGTCTCAATCTTCCTGCGGGTCAAACTCTCATAATCTATGGCAATAAACTCAGCTCCAACCTTCACATCATTTCCTGCATCAAAGCTCAAAAACTCTTGCGAAAGGATTGCTAAGAATTCCCAGCCCATGTAATCAACGAGAAACAGGAAATTAAAGACCTCGCGAGCATCCCCGAAGTCTGTAACTTTCCTGATGTCTTTCTGGAAGAGCTCCCAGGAATTCCTCCTGAACATTAGCTCGAATTTCGCATTGACCTAATTCCTGGGGCTACCCCAGTAGCCAAATCCCCGTATCGCTTAGCTCCAGCAGAAATGCAGGAGTTATCTAGTCAACTCAATGAGTTACTCAGCAAAGGGTTCATCAGACCAAGTTCCTCACCCTGGGGAGCTCCGGTTTTGTTAGTGAAAAAGAAAGATGGATCCTTCCGGATGTGTATCGACTACCATGAGTTGAACAAGTTGACCTTCAAGAACCGATATGCTCTTCCTCGAATCGATGACCTCTTCGATCAACTTCAGGGAGCCAGCTACTTCTCAAAGATAGACCTTCGATCAGGGTACCATCAGCTACGAGTTCAAGAGAGTGATGTTTCCATAACAACTTTCAGGACTCGGTATGGACACTATGAGTTCGTAGTGATGCCCTTCAGTCTAACCAACGCACAGGCAGTGTTCATGGACCTGATGAACCGGGTGTGTCACCCTTTTCTGGATAAGTTCATCGTTGTGTTCATCGATGACATACTTGTCTACTCTAGAAGCAAAGAAGAACACAAACAACACTTAAGGTCAGTGTGGGAAACACTTAGATCCGAAAAGTTGTACGCGAAATTTTCCATGTGTGAATTCTGGATTCGGAAGGTAACTTTCCTCGGTCATGTGGTAAGCGAGGAGGGTATTCATGTGGATCATTCCAAGATTAAATCGATAGAGAATTGGTCGGCACCAAAGACACCCACAGAAATCCGTCAATTCTTGGGTCTCGCCGGCTATTATCGGAGATTCATCCAGAATTTTTCCAAAATCGCCAAACCCCTAACCACTCTAACACAGAAAGGTGTACCCTTTTTTTGGAGTGAAAAGCAAGAAACAGTGTTCCAGACATTAAAGCAAGCCTTGTGCAGCGCGCCAGTTCTGTCCCTACCCGAAGGGACAAATGACTTCGTTGTCTATTGCGATGCGTCTAATAAGGGCTTAGGCTGTGTGGTTATGCGAAGAGGAAAATTAATTGCTTATGCCTCAAGACAGCTAAAGGCACATGAGATCAACTATACCACGCACGACTTGGAGTTAGGAGCCGTAGTCTTTTCACTGAAGATTTGGAGACATAATCTCTTCGGAACCAAGTGTACGATCTTACTGACCATAAGAGTCTGCAGCAACGGCGATGGGTAGAGTTACTCAACGATTATGAGTGCGAAATTCACTACCATCCCGGTAAGGCCAATGTGGTAGCAGATGCCTTTAGCCGAAAGGAAAGTTCAATCCGTAAGGTGAGAACACTGACGATACCTATCCATTCCCATTTATCCATACAAATCCAAGATGCCCAGATAGAAGCCCTTAAACCCGAGAACAAAACAAGGGAAGCCTTGAGGGGAATGGATAAGAAACTTGAGACTAGAGGTGACGGACTCTACTATTTCATGGACCGAATTTGGACCCTAAAGTTCGGAGGATTCAGGGAGATTGTCATGGAGGAAGCACACAAGACCAGATACTTTGTTCACCCGGGTTCTGATAAGATGTACTTGGATCTCAAGAAACGATACTGGTGGCCCAACATGAAAGCCGGGATCGCTACATTTGTGAGCAAGTGTCTGACTTGCGCCAAAGTGAAAGTCAAGTACCAGAAACCCTCGGGTCTGCTCCAGCAACCCGACTTACCCAAGTGGAAATGGGAGATGATTACCATGGATTTCATCACCAAGTTACCCAAATGTCCGAGTGGGTACGATACCGTTTGGGTAATTGTCGATCGTTTGACCAAATCCGCTCACTTCATCCCAATTAAAGAATCATTCAAGATGGAAAGACTTGCGCGGATCTACATCCAGGAGGTAGTCCTACTACATGGTGTACCTGCGTCCATTATCTCTGATCGAGATAGCAGTTTACCTCCATGTTTTGGCAGTCTCTTTAGAAGTCTCTTGGAACCAAACTAGACATGAGCACGACTTATCATCCTCAGACCGACGGACAAAGTGAGAGAACTATCCAAACCCTCGAAGACATGCTTAGAGCATGTGTCATCGTTTCGGAAAATTGTGGGACACACATCTATCTTTGATACAGTTCTCGTATAACGACAGTTAACACACCAGTATCAAGGCTGCTCCGTTTGAAGCCATCTATGGTCGCAAGTGCAGATCCCCTCTGTGCTGGGCCGAGGTAGGGGACACGGAGCTTGCCAAGAGTCGATTTCCTAATAGTGCTCTCACTGGTCGTGAAATCATATGCAAAACCATTGAAAAGATCATCCAGATCCGAGAACGACTGAAAGCTTCACGAGACCGATAGAAGAGTTACGCTAATATACGACGAAAACCTCTGGAATTCCAGGTTGGAGACCGTCTCCTGTTGAAGGTCTCGCCCTGGAAAGGCATGGTACGCTTTGGATAGCATGGGAAACTTAATATGAGGTACATTGGATCCTTTGAGATCCTAGCCAGGATCGGTCCGGTAGCCTATAAACTTTGATTACCTCACGAGCTTAACAACATTCATCCCGTCTTCCACGTATCAAACCTTAAAAAGTGTTTAACCGATGAAACCCTCGTGATCCCTCTAGATGAGATTGAGATCAACGAAAACCTAAACTTTGTAGAGGAACCAATCGAAATCATGTATCGAGAGATCAAACGTACGAAACAAAGTCGCATCCCGATAGTGAAGGTTCGCTGGAATTCCAAGCGGGGACCTGAGTTCACTTGGGAGCGCGAAGACTCGCTGAAACATAAGTATCTGCATCTCTTTCTAAATCCATGATTTGTATCTTAATTCTTAAATTTCGGGATGAAATTTTCTCTAACGGGGGGATAATGTGACAACCCGTGATTTACTTTCCGTCACAGTAACCCGTTTTCGTTAATAAAGTCGTTATGTTCCAAAATTTTCCGTTAACTTTGTTTTAAATAATTTATTGCGACTTCTATTAATGTTTTAAGAGTGTTGGAATACATTTTATAATATTAAAATATTTTCTATTTCATTTAGAAAATATTTAGTTTTTATTTAAGTCGTAATTATGACAACTTTATCGGGTGCAACCAAAAGCATCGAATAACGTCGGTAAAGGGTAGAATTCCACCGTGCCCCAAACTTTCAGCATATATAAGGTTGAGAGAGCTCATTTGAAGCTTTTTTCACTCTCTCTACTTTCTCTCACTACTCTCTCTCTCTAGAACTCGAAATTGGTCCAAAAACCCTCATTTCAAGCATCATTTGGTAAGCAATCCATCCTAAACCCGTTGTTGAACTTGAATAGCATGCAAATTCATGTTTAAATCACTCAAAACACATGTGAACATGTGTTTACGGTTTGGGGACCCTCCCAAAACCGTGAACACCTCTTTTGAGGGTTTTTGTGCCATAAAACCCTTCCAAACCTCATTTAGCGCTTAGATTCGACTTAGAAACTTGCACGCATGAACTAAGGACCCCAAAATCATGACATTTGGTGTATAGACATGAGTTTACGGCCCAAGAACATTCTTAGACCGTAAAACCTCATGCATGAACCATAAACACCTCTTAAGCTGTTAAAAATGCCCTTAAACACCACCAAAAGCTTTCAAACGTGTCTAGGACCTTCTACTTCATCATTTGAAGCACCAAATCATACAGGAAGGGAGCAAACATGATTTTACAGTCCAAGAACATCTTTGGACCGTAAACCCTCATTCTTAGATGTTAAACATATTTTAGGGTTTTAGTTTGCCATAAACACCTCCAGTGAACTTCCATGAGTGCATATAACCTTATAACCCTTCAAGAAATGCACCAATACATTCATAAATGCGACAAACTAGAGTTTACAGTCCAAGAACATTCTTAGACAATAACCTGATCTCATTAGACCATAAACTCATCAAATGGGTGTTTAAGTGCCCTTATCACCTTGAATGGCTTGTACGTTGGACTAGAATCACATGTGATTAACCTACAAACACCAACACCCATGAATCATAGAAAACATGAGTTTACGGTTGTAAAATCATGTGTTTAAGGTAGTAAACTCCCCAAGAACATCTTCATAGACCTTAAACTCCATTCCAAGGCCATTTCAAGTCCCAATCACTTCCTACGCCATAGGATCAACCCTAGAACTTTCCCGTGTGCATTGTAAGACTTTTTGGCATCCAAGAACACACCACCCATGAGTTTACTACCGTAAACTCATGGGGATATGGTCAATGGACCGTAAAATCCTCAAAGAGTTTACTTTTGAAGAGTAAACTCCATATCTAGGTCCTACACATCCATAGATGTCACCCGGGTCACTCCGAACACTTTAATTGAAGTGTTTTCGCATCTCAAAGTGTATATTCGCATCTAATTAGTGGTTCAAAGTCTAATTAGATACAATTGTGTATCATTTCATATTACATAGGAACCTCGCGTGTTATCAAGCCCCGAACCGACACTTAGCATCCAAACCGTCACGTTTTCTCGTCTGGTGAGTTCATACCCCTACCCTTTTTCAATGGTTTCACTGTTTTCAGGGGGCGGGGGAATACAAGCAAAGTGCAAGGAATAATTGTACTCAAAAATGGGTTTACATATGTTATGTTTTGTATTTCATATGCTTTTAACACTAACAATCATAATAGAAAATCGTTGAACTTACAGAACACACTATCGTATTATTTGTGGAAAACATTATAAACTGTTGTATTTTATATTTTCACAAATGGTTTCCCACATCATAACAGTTAAAAGCATAATATTTGAATGTTGAACATGAAACTTAGAACATTGTTTTGTCCTCGGTAACACTCCACAGAGATACGCGAGTGGAGGATAGTCATTTGATCTTTCTGTATTGTTACTAGTAAATTTGTTATACCTATAAACTGGAGACACCTACTCGGAGAACACTCCACAGAGATACGCGAGTGGAGGATCGACCCCGTAACCAGAATCTCTTAGATAGGGAGCATCACTTGAGTGTATAGATCTATACGGGGCAGACTACCCCGCACCTGGCTGCTAGCTACAGTCAAACCGAAAGATTCAAGGGTGACGAAAGTCATAAAGGGTGATGGACTACTTATTGCCATAATTAGCCTATCGTATGGTTATGGAACTCGCAATTTGGATAACAGAGATTTCCGTTTTAGTAATAATGGGTTTAGTAGCTAGTTTACCTTGTATTTATTAGTTTTATATACGTGTTTAAAACTAATACCTTTCAGTATAGATCTTTTACATTACATTTCGGGTCGGTCAACTAACATACATTTCACAAGGATAACCAGGATTTCAGTATACATCTTTCACATTACATTTTAGATCGGTAGTCAACATTTAGGAAAATATGGGATTTTCTTGGGATAACATGTAACAACCCGAAGTTGTTCATCGCCAAAACCCGTTCTACCCGAGAAATTCGCCGTTATCAAATTCGTTCTGTGTTCACTTTGGGTTAAATTATTTAGACTTATATCTTTATTATAATTTAATGAGTGTCCAAACCCCTTTGGAATTCATGAAATTAACCCAAAAGTGTTTATTTCAAAAACATAGAAACGTTCCCGCCGGGTTACGGTAACTTAATCGGGTTCGACCAAAAGCCTCGTTGAATGCCGGTATCGGGTAGAATTCCACCGTGTCCAAGTTTTAGGACCCATATAAACATGTTTAAACATTCATTTGAAGCTTTTTCTTCCTTTCTCTACTCTCTCTCTAACCTCTCTCCTAAATCCAAGTTTAAGGGTCCAAAACTCAAATTTAAGGCCTCAAATCTCTAAGGTACTTTCCCTAGCTTGTTATGTAACCTCCCTAGCCTTCAAATTCGAGTTCAAAACATGGATTAGGACCACATTCTTGAGTTTACGGCCCTGGAACCATCCTAGGCCGTGAACTCATATGAAATGGGTTTTGGAGCACAAAAACCCTTCCTAAACACAATTGGACCTTAGATATGGCTACATGGCTTCATGGAATGGACTTATGAAATTTAAAACATGTATTTTGAGACATTTGAAGGAGTTTATGGCCAAGGCACATGCTTGGGCCGTAAACTCATGTATTTGGGGTTTTTAAGCCCTTAAACCCTTCCAAAACCTCAACAAGACATGGATATGACTTCTAGAATAATTGCTTTAGCCTTGGAACACTTTAAACATAATTTTTGGGGGACTTATATGAGTTTACGGCCAAGGTTTGTGCTTGGGCCGTAAACTCCTTAAAAATGGGTGTAAAGTCAATTTCAAGGTGTTAGAAAGCCATCCAACACCACCAAAAGCCTTGGAATAAATCATATGACCAACCAAAAATAGTTTAAGGGCCTTAAACACATAAAAACCCTTCATTTAAGAGTTTACGGACATAAAATGTGTCCCATGGCCGTAAACTCCAAAAACCCCTTCAAATCATCAAGCAAATGCATGTAAGGCTTAGGAATAAATCTAGCAATCACATGTGATTAGTTTGGAATCCAAAAACACAATTTTTCATGGGTATTTAGGAGTTTACGGCCAGGAGACCATGCTAGGCCATAAACTCCCATAAATGTGTCATTTTGATGTTCAAAATCCATTCCAAGACTTTGATCCAAACCTAGAAAAATTCCCCTAAGTGTTTGAAGTCCAAATTGAACCATAAACCACCCACCATGAGTTTACGGCTGTAAACTCATGGGGAATGGGTGTTTAGGCTGTAAACATCATTTAGAAGTTTACTCTTGGGGAGTAAACTCATTTCCTAAGTCCCTCGCATCATTACATGTCCTTAAACACCACCCGGGTCCCTCCAAACACTTGTATCAGAGTGTTTTCGCGACTAGAAGTAATTGTCCCTAACAAATAATCAATCTAAGTCCTAATTAGATACAAATGTGTATCTTTACATTATACTTAGGAACCTCGTGTGTTTGCAAGCCCCGGAACAACGTTTAACATCCGAAATCGTCACATTCTTGTTCGGTGAGTTCATACCCCTAAGCCCTTTTCCGTGTTTTTCAATGCTTTTCAGGGGGGGAATACAAGCAAACTATAACTGTTTTCAAATCATAACATTGATATGTTTCAAATAATATCTGGAAAATTTATAAACACTTTTACTCCTTATGTATTATGCTGAGCATAAGGAATGATTTATCAATTACAACTAAATGTATTTTAGTTAAGAAAATACCCAAACTAATCAAATTATTATGGTAATAATTTGGGGTTCTTTATTGTTCGTTTTATTATGTACTAATATCTGTATAAAGTTATTAGATAAACTATGTCTAATTCAGTTTATCTCCGTATCATTTGAATGTATTGTCAGATAGTTTCATTGTATGTATCTATATTCACTGTATTACGTTTCATAATCTTCTGTATGTTGATATCGTATGAGAACCCTATGAATAGTTTAGTACTAGTTTGTGAGATAGTCACTACCCTTTATGGATGATCAGTAAATCCTCCCCGGAAGTGTAACCAGAGTCTCCTGGAGGGAGAGTGAGGAATTTGTGAATAGATCTATTCGGGACTAACAATCCCACACCTTAACTGTTAGCTACAGTTAGGCGGGCACGCCTGGGGTGACAAGTTTCTACATATCATTCGACGTCTGACAAGCGTCAAGGAGGTCTCGTTGTCATATTAGCATGGTTACCCGACTCACAACATGTATTAATATAAGTTTATTCACAGTATCGTTTTGACTTTGTTTCGATTCCGTATCTACTTTTTATATGGTATTTACAACTTGTACGGGATGTTTGCCCCATGATTTTTAACTATATCTTATACGGGATAGTAATCCCATGGTTTTGAATCAATAACTATTTCGGGATAGTAATCCCATGGTTTACACTTATATCTTGTCCGGGATAGTGATCCCATGGTTTTTAATCTATATCTATTACGGGATAGTAATCCCATGATTTCAATCTATATCAAGTACGGGATCATAATCCCATGCTCTAAATCTATATCTTGTTCGGGATAGTAATCCCAACGTTCCTAATCTATATTTTCATATATATCAAATTATCTTGTGTCTAGTCCGGGGTGGTAGTCCCATGATCTTAAATCTGTATTTTCATATGTGTCAAACTATCTTATGTCTCGTTCGAGATAGTGATCTCAAGATTTTTAATATATAGTTTTGTGTATAAAACTATACTCTGTGTTATTAAATCTTGCATTTAGGAAAATTTGGTATTTTCCTAGGGTAAAATACGTCACATAATCGAATTGATAACAAATGATAACTGAACAAACTTTACATAAGAAAAATATGGGATTTTCTTGGATAACAAACCTTTTCGGAAAAACTAAAGGAAACTGATACATTTTCGTAAAACAAAACCGCTTATGAACTCACCAGCTTTATGCTGATTTTCAAACCGCTTGTATTCTCAGGTCCAAGTTAGACAGGTACCCGACGATATCTTTTGGAGAAGACGAAGTGCTCAGAAGACTAGTCTCAACTTTTGTTAATATGATGCATATGTATATCTTGTATAACTTTACTTTTGAAACAAATGTAAACTTTCATATACATGTAATGCAATGGTTATTTGTTGTGATTACTATGTACATTGGATTTGATACACAACATGGAGTCCACCCCGGAAATGTTTCCGCCTTTGATTTTCGGGGTGTGACAGATTGGTATCAGAGCCCTTGTTTATAGCGAACGGAGTATACAAAACCTTACATGGTATAAAACTATAAACACTAAAGTGCGTCAGTGCTCTGAATTAAAAGTATCTTCAAAACTATAAGTATTTTCAAAAGTATACGAGTATACCGAACCGTCGAAATCCGTAACTACAAGTAGGACAAAACATAAGTAAATGGGTGTTGTACACTGTGGTTAAACCTGGGCAGTTATGTAGTTGTGTCTAGGATCAATATAGCCTGGCCAACTATATTCATTCGAGACACGGCCAACATGTGCTTGGGAGTGACTGTGGTACGCAGCATGCCTAAAACTTACCCAATATCTCAAACAATGAGTCGTCGTTGCAACGAGACAAGAAATACTATAGGAGTATTTCTTGAGCCAATCCTTCGTAGAAAATCCTCGTATACGCGATGTTACTTGAACATTCCTCTAGCGATAAAATGTTCTGTCTTGATAACTCTTTCCTGCTTTATCGCTTAGTATAATGCTATATCTGTCTTGATGAGATATCCCCTGTTCCATATCTCTTGATTCAATTCAGAGGACTTATGATCCTCTCTTTCCTGATCTTTTTAGATCAAGATGCCTCCAAGAAAGAGACCCAGCTCGAAGAACAACGACAATCCTCCTCCGACACCACCTCCTCCTCAATTTGATCTCGCATCACTTCAGACAGTTCTGACTGCCGCAATGGTGGCAGCCATGTCACAAATGAATCCCGGTGGCTCCAGAGGTGGTCCCCAGCCTCAAAACCCAGAAGACAGTCAGGAACACCGAAGAGGGGGTTCCTGTAAAGACTTCATGAATGCAAAACTCACATCCTTTGATGGCACTGGGGGTGTCATTTCCCTAACTCGATGGTTCGAGAAAATCGAATCAATCTTCGAAATATGTGCCTGTTCGGAGTCGGACAAGGTAAAGTTCGCCGCCTGCACCTTCCTTGATAAAGCGCTGACTTGGTGGAACGGCCGATTCAAAACTTTAACTTTACCTGTAGCAAATGCCATGGGTTGGGAAGCTATGAAGGAGCTTCTGTTTGCAGAGTATTGCCCTCGAGGTGAAATACAGAAGCTAGAACACGAACTCTAGAACCTTAAGATGAAGGGTTCCAACATAGCTGCTTATACCTCAAGATTCGATGACCTGGCATTACTCTGTCCAGGAATGGTTACCCTGGAGAGTAAAAAGATCGAGAGATTCATCTGGGGATTGACCCAACCAACAAAAGGGAATGTCTTAGCTGCGAAGCCAGACACCTACGACAGTGCTAAATGTCTTGCGAAAATCCTGATCGATCATGAAGACAACTTTGATGAGGAAGCTACTACCCCCGAGCCAGTCACCAACGGAGATGGAAGCAAAAATAAATCTTGGAACAAGCGGAAGGCCCAGAGTACGCAAGGGTCTTCTAAGAAACAGCAAACAGTAGCACTCTATGCTGCTACTACCCCTGTTGTTGTTTCAGCTGTCGGTTCCACATCGCAAACTCCCACCAGTGGATACACTGGTACCCTTCCTCGGTGTGGTAAGTGCAACTACCATCACCGCATTCCAGGTCCATGTCGCGAAAGGATCTGCAACAACTGTGGGAAGAAGGGCCATCTTGCTCAAACCTGCAGAAAACCAGCCAAATCAACGGACCAATCATCCGAAGTGGGAATCAGTCCATCCTGCTACAATTGTGGCGAAGCAGGGCACTTCAAAAGGAATTGCCCCAAAGCAGCTACAACCACTGATCCCTCTTTCGCCGCAGGTATACTTCTCTTTGACAATTCTTATACCTCTAACTGTTTTCGATTCCAGTACAAAGAGGGAAACCTGTTATCTATCTATTCGAACATTTTCTAAGCTCAATCCTTCGTATGTGATCGAAATGTGTATCATCGAGACGACTAACCAATGAGATAGAGAACACTAACTTTGTACCTATAGATTAAATCCTCAGTCCGGAGGACTATTCTGTCCTATTCGATTTAAAAGGGGGAAACTTTTCACGAAAATACTTTGATGCTATGATTGACATGAAATGACCGAGTCTCGTTCATGTTGTTATCTTGGTTTCGAAAGGTTCGCCTGTCTAGATCTATTCCTCGACCCGACTCTCATGATCTTCGGCATCAAACCTTCGTATTGTTTCATGCTTTAAAACTCAAAGGTTTTTCCTGATATGAATTACCACGTATCCCTCGTTTCTGTGAGCATTGAGAAACGGGAAGTTAGCAGCACTTGGTTCTAAATGTCTGTCCCGAAGGATTCCCGGGAATTTCATTCGAACGTCTAAAGTTTAGTCCCACCTCAGACCTTTCGAGATCTTCGTAGAAATCGATTCTGCAACCTTCAGATTTCGGATGCACTTAGAACTTGGTAACATCTATCCAGTACATCACGTCTCGAATCCTTAGAAATATCTACCCAATGAGATCCTAGTGATTGCTTTGAGGAAACCGAAGATGTTCAGGGTTGGAACCCCCATGGGAGAATCAATTAAGATCATAGATTGAGAGAGAGTCAAGGTACGAAACAAAGACACCTCCCGATAGTGAGAATTCGCTAGAACGCCCATCTGTGGCCCGATTCCACTTGAGAAAGTGAAGATCCGAGGTAACAAATCCACCCGTGTCTCATTTCAAATTCATGATCTATATCTTATTCTTTGAATTTCGGGATGAAATTCCCTCTAATGGGGGGATAATGTAACAACCCGAAGTTGTTCATCGCCAAAACCCGTTCTACCCGAAAAATTCACCGTTATCAAATTCTTTCCGTGTTCACTTTGGGTTAAATTATTTAGACTTATATGTTTATTATAATTTAATGAGTGTCCAAACCCCTTTGGAATTCATGAAATTAACCCATAAGTGTTTATTTCAAAAAGTTAGAAACGTTCCCGCCGGGTTACGGTAACTTAATTGGGTGCGACCAAAAGCCTCGTTGAATGCTGGTATCGGGTAGAATTCCACCGTGTCCAAGTTTTAGGACCCATGTAAACATGTTTAAACATTCATTTAAAGCTTTTTCTTCCATTCTCTAATCTCCCTCTAACCTCTCTCCTAAATCCAAGTTTAAGGGTCCAAAACTCAAATTTAAGGCCTCAAATCTCTAAGGTACTTTCCCTAGCTTGTTATGTAACCTCCCTAGCCTTCAAATTCGAGTTCAAAACATGGATTAGGACCACATTCTTGAGTTTACGGCCCTGGAACCATCCTAGGCCGTGAACTCATATGAAATGGGTTTTGGAGCAAAAAAACCCTTCCTGAACACAATTGGACCTTAGATATGGCTACATGGTTTCATGGAATGGACTTATGACATTTAAAACATGTATTTTGAGACATTTGAAGGAGTTTATGGCCAAGGCACATGCTTGGGCCGTAAACTCATGTATATGGGGTTTTTAAGCCCTTAAACCCTTTCAAAACCTCAACAAGACATGGATATGACTTCTAGAATAATTGCTTTAGCCTTGGAACACTTTAAGCATAATTTTGTTGGATAAGGTGTCTAAGTCCATAACTATTTCTGGAATGTACTTGACCCGACCCGGCATGGTCCATTTCGGTTGCATGGCACCATGCAATTGGATAGACTAAATGAGAGAAATAACACTTGGAGATTATTAATATATTATAAGCTCTAATATATTAATAATATTATTTGATTAGTTTGATCAAGAATTAATTTAGAATTAATTAAGTGATCAAAAGATAACTAATTAAATATATGGGTTGATTATGTAAATCATCCATATCTTGTATAGTGGGCTAAAAGGCTCCATGGACTATCAAGTTGGGTTCCACCCATAGGATGCTCCATGGATGCTCCATGGGAGTTACAAACCCATGGGTCATGGAAATGAAGAGTCATGACACATTAGGGTTTAACCCTAGATGTGTCAACACTATATAAGTAACATGTTCTCCACCTAAAATCGGCTACACTAAGAAACCAGAGGGCTTGGCCGATTTTGAAGAAGTGTGTGTTCTCTCATAAGTTCTTCCAAGAGCATTTGGTGTTGTGTGAAGCATTTGAGGCATCACACTTGGGGTGCTAGGCTCACAAGGTTTCAAGGAATACTAACAACAACAAGGTAAGTTATTCTATCTATACTTTATGTTAAAATTGTTCCCCATGTATGCTAGATAGGAATATAACCTTGGAATTCAACTTTGCATGACAATTAGACAAACATAGATCCAAGGTTATTAGGGTTGCATGTACACTTAGGAAGTGTTAGAATGCTCAAAACCCATCAGTGGTATCAGAGCCTAGGATTGTTTGCTATTATTTGTGCTTAAAAGTTGAAAACAGAATCGGAAATCTTGCTGTCTGCGAATGGACTCGTCGAGTCTATAGGGGGGACTCGTCGAGTTCATGAGTATCTTCAACCAACTCGGCGAGTGAGTTCATGCACTCGGCAAGTAGGGTCGACTGAGTGCAGAATTTCGATTTAGTTGCTTGAAATGAATTAGAAACATTACCCTAAACTGTTTTGGTAATTAAAAACTTGTTTTTGGTGATGTAATGTCTTTGCTAATTCATTTACAACAACTAGTTATCAAAATTACAAAGTTTTAAATGTAATTTTTGATTGTGTTCATATTCATGTTCTTGTTCTTATGATGTTTTAGATGATCATAGGAATTATTTGTAACCTATTTGGTAGATTAATTCTTGATCATAATGTGTTTTAATGGAGTCCATAACTTATCCTTAACTTATGGAAAACCAAGAGTCACACTTGAGTTAAAACCATTAAAACAAATACAAGAGTTAGAAAAATGAAGAGTCTTCATTTTATTACTCTATTAAACTCATAAGTTACAAGAAATGAAAAGTTTTGAAAGTTACAAAACTTGCCCTCAAGTTTTGGAACAATTAAATTTAAGTTAAAACTTTAAGTTCCAACCCCTAGAATTTTAAAAGTTAAAATTCAACCCTTATACTTATATTATGATGATTTAATAATTATATATATATGTATAAGAATAAAGTCGTCTTACCGCTAGTACGCCTCATTCACGAAGCCGGTCTATAAGGTGGGTATAAGGTTGTTGCCTATAAAATGGTGACTTAATGGGTGTATATTCTCACCCACCGCTTGCTTGACTGGTGGAGGGTCGTTAGCCGAACGGGTAAGACAAGGACTTATAAATTCTCATTCAAAGTATGATGAATATTATAAAGTAACTAAAATGTTTTATTAAATTCCCAATCTTAGTTACTTTAGGAAAATGTGAATAAGGTGCTAATCCATGAAATTACACTTTACACTTTGTCTAAGTCGTTGGTGGAGCCTGTGTGGTTAACCGGCACACTAACTTGGACTTAACAAGGTAGGTAAAGGGTGACTTAAGTTTTATTATAGTATCGGTGGAGCGTGTGTGGTTTACCGACACATCGATTGAGTGATAAACTTTAAGGGTACCAAGTGATTTGCATGGTTACTTCACACCTCGTTTTGTGATCCTCGACATCCCAGTCACAAAACTTGGAGGGCACTCTCGAGATTGAAACATGCCTTTGAAAAGTTCATTGGATCTCAAAGAATCTAGGAAATTCTAAAACCAATAAAAACTAAATATCTAATATTTCGGTTTTCGTGGTGGAAATTGGTGAATCGTCATTCACCTACCTTTCAAATATGGTATAGCTTAGATTACGACATACCTCTTCTAAGTTATATTATATTGTGATTGGATCCTAGCCTTAATATTACATTTGGGTGTTTTATTAAGGACTCTCTTAAATCTAAACTAAACTTGTTCTTCTCTTTCAGATGTCTTCAAATAATGCTTCTGGCTCGAATCCTAATGGCTCCTTTACTCTTATGAGTTTGTGTGGGAAAGTCACCTTTGATGGATCCAACTTCAATAAATGGATCAAAAACATCAGGATGATTACCCGCTACGAGGACAAAGAATATGTCCTTGACAAGGAGCTTAAGGAAATTGATGAGTCCACTGCAACTCCACAGGAGATCGCTGACTTTCATACTCATGAAAGAGATGCAACCAAGGTGGCTTGCATCATGTTGGCCACCATGACAGCTGAACTCCAAAAGTCTTATGAAGATTTCTACCCTTATGAAATGCACCAAGATTTGATGTAAAGATACCATCAAAGTGCACGACAAGAGAGGTACGAAGTCATCTACTGCATGATAACAACCATGATGAAGGATGGAGAGTCCGTCACGAGCCACATGCAGAAAATGCAAAGGTATGTGGATCGTTTACTGAAGCTCAATGTGAACTTCCCTGAGGAGCTTGCAATAGATATCATTTTGCACTCCTTACCATCGTGCTATGATCAATTCCGCATGACATATCACATGAACAAAGAAGAGGTCACCCTCAGCAAACTTCAGGGACTTCTCAAGACCGCAGAAACAGGTCTTAAGGGGAAGTCGGTTGCTATCACTCCTACTCCAGATTCAACTCCGGTCTTGGAAATCGGGCAAAGTCGAGGGAGGAAGAGAAAGAGATCTTCGAAGGGTACCAAGGCTCGGACCCTTGATGGCTCTTCTTCAAGTGGAACCAAGAAAGGTTTCATTACTCCTTCTTCTGACCCAAAAGAGGCTGAATGCTTCTATTGCCATGAAAAAGCTCATTGGAAGCGGAACTGCCCAAAGTACCAGCAGGATGTGAAGGATGGGAAAGTCAAACCCAACCATGCAGGTATTTACACTATCTTTTCTAATAACCCACCCCATTCGAAATCTTGGGTCCTTGATACCGGTTGCGGTATTCATATTTGTTGTGACTTGCAGGGACTAGGAAGAAGTGAGAATGTGGAGCAAGGAAGAATAAACTTAATCATGGGGAATAGGAAAGTTACACCTGTTACCGAGATTGGAGTTTATACTTTATCGCTAAGTAGTGGGTTAAATTTAGATTTGAATAAATGTTGTTATTCGCCAGAAATGGCAAGAAATATTATTTCCTTTCATGCATTGTACAAACAAGGTTTCACCTTTTCGTTTGATAATGAAGTTGGTTCGATTAATGTTTTCTTTAATAATGTTCTTTATTTTAAAGCATTACCTTGTGATGGTGTGTATGAAGTTGTATTTGATGTAGATAACTTAGGAAATAATGTTTTGTGTATTGATTCTACTAATAATAATAACTTGGATAAAGCATCATTATGGCATTGTCGTCTTGGACATATAAGCAAGAAACGCATAGGCCAACTCCAAAAAGATGGAGTCTTGGAGTTGTTTGACCTAAAGTCAAATGATAGTTGCGAATCATGCTTACTTGGAAAAATGACAAAGTCACCCTTCACAGGCTCGTGTGAAAGGGGTGAAGGTTTGTTGGACCTTATACACACGGATGTGTGGACCATTCAAACATGCCACAAGGGATGCTAATCGTTATTATTTGACTTTTACTGATGATTACAGTAGATATGGATATGTCTACTTAATCAAGCATAAGTCAGAGACTTTCGAGAAGTTTAAGGAATTTAAACAGGAAGTCGAGAATCAATTGGGCAGGAACATTAAGATGCTTCGATCCGATCGGGGTGGTGAGTATCTTAGTTCAGAGTTCCTCGACTATCTAAGGGAATGTGGGATTGTCTCACAATTGACACCTCCCAGGACACCGCAGTTGAATGGTGTGGCTGAGAGGCGTAATCGAACCTTGTTGGACATGGTTCGTTCCATGATGAGTCGAGCTTCGCTACCAATCTCATTCTGGGGGTATGCCTTAGAGACTGCCGCCTATATCCTTAATCTAGTCCCTACAAAGAAAGTTGCCAAAACTCCTCACGAGATGTGGACTGGTAAAGTACCAAAACTAGACCACATCAAGATTTGGGGTTGCAAGGCTTTCGTGAGACGCGAGACTCATGATAAGCTCGAACCCCGAAGCGAGAGGTGTATTTTCATCGGCTACCCACAACAATCCTTTGGTTACCTCTTCTACAGACCTAGTGACAATGTGGTCTTTGTAGCAAGAATAGGAGTCTTTCGAGAAAGAGAGTTTATAAGCCAAGGAGACAGTGGGAGGCAAGTTGATCTTGAAGAAATTCAAGAGTCAAGTGGTGAACGAACTTCAGTCTCTTGCCCTCAACTTGAGGAGGAAACTCCTGTTGAGCCAATTGACGAATCTGTACCTCTGAGGCGTTCCACGAGAGTTAGGAGTGCACCTGAGCATTACTATGGATTCCATATTACTGCAGAAGGTGAGACACTTATTAGTGATGAGACACTAGTAAGTCAAAATGACCCTAACAGCTACGAGGAAGCCATGGCAGGCCCCGAGTCTGCTAAATGCAAAGAGGCTATGGATAGCGAGATACAATCCATGTATGACAATCAAGTTTGGAACTTGGTTGAGAATGTACCAGGTCGAAAGACTGTAGGGTGCAAATGGGTCTTCAAGAAGAAGACCGACATGGATGGTAAAGTACACACTTATAAGGCTAGACTGGTTGCAATGGGCTTCTCTCAAATTCCTGGAGTGGATTATGATGAGACCTTTTCTCCGGTAGCCAAGATTAAGTATATTCGTGTTCTGTTAGCCATAGCCACATTTCATGACTATGAAATTTGGCAAATGGATGTAAAAACCGCTTTCCTTAATGGAAAGTTGGCTGAAGATGTTTACATGAGTTAGCCAGAGGGTTTTGTCAGCAACGAGTACCCTAATAGAGTGTGTAAGCTTGAGAAATCCATTTATGGATTAAAGCAAGCACCTCGCAGATGGAATCTTTGCTTTGATGAAAATGTCAAGGAATTTGGCTTTTCTAGGAGTGAAGATGAATCTTGTGTATATGTCAAGGCTAGTGGGAGTATAGTTAGCTTTTTGGTATTGTATGTGGATGACATACTACTCATAGGAAACGACATTCCAACCCTGCAGGAAGTAAAGTCCTGGCTTGGAAAGTGTTTCGCTATGAAGGACCTTGGTGAAGCTGCCTATATTTTGGGGATAAGGATCTTGAGAAATCGGAGTAAAAGAATAATTGGACTTAGTCAAAGTACCTACTTGGAGAAGGTTCTGAAGAGATTCAGAATGCAAGACTCCAAGAAAGGAGAGTTGCCCATCCAGAGTAATGCCAAACTGAGTAAGACACAAAGCCCTAGCACTGAGGTTGAGATAGCACAAATGAGTCGAGTACCTTATGCTTCGGCTGTAGGATCGATCATGTATGCTATGACGTGTACTCGACCTGATGTAGCTTTTGCCCTGAGCATGGTTAGCAGGTTTCAAGGGAACCCTGGCAAGGCACACTGGACTGCGGTAAAGAATATTCTTAAGTACCTACGAAGGACTAAGGACTGGGTCCTTACCCTCGGTGGGAGTGATGACTTGAGAGTTGTAGGGTATAGTGATGCTAGCTTCCAGACTGATAGGGATAACTTTCGCTCTCAGTCGGGCTGGGTCTTTACCCTAAATGGAGGAGCAATTTCTTAGAAGAGTTCCAAGCAAGAGACAGTGGCAGATTCTACTTGTGAATCAGAGTATATTGCAGCTAGCGAGGCGGCAAAGGAGGCGTTATGGCTGAGGAACTTCATTGGAGACCTTGGAGTTGTACCAGCTATTAAAGAGCCAATGGAAATTTTCTGTGATAGTGAAAGTGTTGTTGCCTTAGCCAAGGAACCAAGGGATCACGGGAGATCCAGACACATCGACAGAAAATACCATTTCATCAGACATCGGATCGAAGAAGGACTCCTCGTGGCAAAGAGGGTATCATCAGATGAGAATCCAGCAGATCCCCTCACGAAGGGACTGACTCGGATTAAGCATCTCCAGCATGCTCGGAGCATAGGGCTGAAGGATGATATTAGATTTAGTAGTTAGATAACCTCGAAATTTGTAAAGTGTAATTGACATTTGATGATGAATAAAAGTGTTTTATTTATGAGTAAAGTGTTGCTATCTCTTGTCAATCGTTTACTATATTTCTTTTGCATGTTTTGACTTCCAGAATAATTTTGTTTGGTATAAAATATTATTCAAACCTCCACAGTCGGTCATATGTCGGAAGTAGGTATGAATCAAGACTGTCATGTTTGGTTGTAGAGGTCTTGGACAAGGCTACAGCAATCATGAGTGCTCATAAGTTCTGAGCATTGGACTCAACCCACGCTCACTGGAATCACTTCATGGAATTCTATCTCGAGTGATCGTGAGATGGTAATATCATATAAGTCTTTAAACCTAGAGATATGATTTGTTACTTACAAGTTGGTTATGCATTGATTGTACGAAAAACGCATTGGTAACTCGATGTTATAAATCGCGCTCTTGTGTGTAATCCAATGAGTAGTAGAACAAACATATGAGTCGAAGTTTATCTGTTCCTTCTTGGATTAGAAGCTGATATCTGGGCCCCTCGATGATTTTGTTTTGACCTATGTACCGGGCCCGGTCAGAACTAAATTGATGTGTTCAATGAAGTTCTTTGTCAAACAAATCGGAAATCGGGAAACAAATTGTTGGACAATAAGTAAGACATTGTTCCATGTATTTGTCCGACTGATATCTAGAACAGAGGATTATATGATCACTTATCTTAAATGGCGTACCATCATCTTCTCAATTTCGAGAAATCTTGTAAAGAGCTACGATTGCCGATCGGTTCCTGAAGTCATACTTGCAGTAATAGTTATTAGACTTATCCAAGTGGGAGACTGTTGGATAAGGTGTCTAAGTCCATAACTATTTCTGGTATGTACTTGACCCGACCCGGCATGGTCCATTTGGGTTGTATGGCACCATGCAATTGGATAGACTAAATGAGAGAAATAACACTTGGAGATTATTAATATATTATAAGTTCTAATATATTAATAATATTATTTGATTAGTTTGATCAAGAATTAATTTAGAATTAATTAAGTGATCAAAAGATAACTAATTAAATATATGGGTTGATTATGTAAATCATCAATATCTTGTATAGTGGGCTAAAAGGCTCCATGGACTATCAAGTTGGGTTCCACCCATAGGATGCTCCATGGGAGTTACAAACCCATGGGTCATGGAAATGAAGAGTCATGACACATTAGGGTTTAACCCTAGATGTGTCAACACTATATAAGTAACATGTTCTTCACCTAAAATCGGCTACACTAAGAAACAAGAGGGCTTGGCCGATTTTGAAGAAGTGTGTGTTCTCTCATAAGTTCTTCCAAGAGCATTTGGTGTTGTGTGAAGCATTAGAGGCATCACACTTGGGGTGCTAGGCTCACAAGGTTTCAAGGAACACTAAGAACAACAAGGTAAGTTATTCTATCTATACTTTATGTTAAAATTGTTCCCCATGTATGCTAGATAGGAATATAACCTTGGAATTCAACTTTGCATGACAATTAGACAAACATAGATCCAAGGTTATTAGGGTTGCATGTACACTTAGGAAGTGTTAGAATGCTCAAAACCCATCAAATTTTTGGGGGACTTATATGAGTTTACGGCCAAGGTTTGTGCTTGGGCCGTAAACTTCTTAAAAATGGGTGAAAATTCAATTTCAATGTGTTAGAAAGCCATCCAACACCACCAAAAGCCTTGGAATAAATCATAGCACCAACCAAAAATAGTTTAAGGGCCTTAAACACATAAAACCCTTCATTTAAGAGTTTACGGCCATAAAAGGTGTCCCATGGCCGTAAACTCCAAAAACCCCTTCAAATCATCAAGCAAATGCATGTAAGGCTTAGGAATAAATCTAGCAATCACATGTGATTAGTTTGGAATCCAAAAACACAATTTTTCATGGGTATTTAGGAGTTTACGGCCAGGAGACCATGCTAGGCCGTAAACTCCCATAAATGTGTCATTTTGATGTTAAAAATCCATTCCAAGACTTTGATCCAAACCTAGAAAAATTCCCCTAAGTGTTTGAAGTCCAAATTGCACCATAAACCACCCACCATGAGTTTACGGCTGTAAACTCATGGGGAATGGGTGTTTAGGCTGTAAACATCATTTAGAAGTTTACTCTTGGGGAGTAAACTCATTGCCTAAGTCCCTCGCATCATTACATGTCCTTAAAAGCCACCCGGGTCCCTCCAAACACTTGTATCGGAGTGTTTTCGCGACTAGAAGTAATTGTCCCTAAGAAATAATCAATATAAGTACTAATTAGACACAAATGTGTATCTTTACATTATACTTAGGAACCTCGTGCGTTTGCAAGCACCGGAACAACGTTTAACATCCGAAATCATCACATTCTTGTTCGGTGAGTTCATACCCCTACGCCCTTTTCCGTGTTTTTCAATGCTTTCAGGGGGGAATGCAAGCAAACTATAACTGTTTTCAAATCATAACATTGATATGTTTCAAATAATATCTGGAAAATTTATAAACACTTTTACTCCTTATGTATTATGCTGAGCATAAGGAATGATTTATCAATTACAACTAAATGTATTTTAGTTAAGAAAATACCCAAACTAGTCAAATTATTATGGTAATAATTTGGAGTTCTTTATTGTTCGTTTTATCATGTATTGATATCTATATAAAGTTATTAGATAAACTATGTCTGATTTAGTTTATCTCTGTATCATTATAATGTATTGTCAGATAGTTTCATTGTATGTATCTATATTCGTTGTATTACATTTCATAATCTTTTGTATGTTGATATTGTATGAGAACCCTGTGAATAGTTTAGTACTAGTTTGTGAGATAGTCACTACCCTTTATGGATGATCAGTAAATCCTCCCCGGAAGTGTAACCACAGTCTCCTGGAGGGAGAGCGAGGAATTTGTGAATAGATCTATTCGGGACTGACAATCCCACACCTTAACTGCTAGCTGCAGTTAGGCGGGCACGCCTGGGGTGACAAATTTCTAGATATCATTCGACGTCTGACAAGCGTCAAGGAGGTCTCGTTGTCGTATTAGCATGGTTACATGACTCACAACATGTATTAATATAAGTTTATTCACAGTATCGTTTTGACTTTGTTTCTATTCCATATCTACTTTTTATATGGTATTTACAACCTGTACGGGATGTTTGCCCCATGATTTTTAACTATATTTTATATGGGATAGTAATCCCATGGTTTTGAATCAACAAAAATTCCGGGATTGTAATCCCATGGTTTACACTTATATCTTGTCCGGGATAGTGATCCCATGGTTCTTAATCTATATCTATTACGGGATAGTGATCCCATGATTTCAATCTATATCAAGTACGGAATGATAATCCCATGCTCTAAATCTATATCTTGTTCGGGATAGTAATCCCAAGGTTCCTAATCTATATTTTCATATATATCAAATTATCTTGTGTCTAGTCCGGGATGGTACTCCCATGATCTTAAATTTGTATTTTCATATGTGTCAAACTATATTATGTCTCGTTGGGGATAGTGATCCCAAGATTTTCAATATATAGTTTTGTGTATTAAACTATACTCTGTGTTAGTAAATCTTGCATTTAGGAAAATATGGGATTTTCCTGGTGTAAAATACATCACATAATCGAATTGATAACAAATGATAACTAAACTAACTTTACATAAGAAAATATGGGATTTTCTTGGATAACAAACCTTTTCGGAAAAACTAAAGGAAACCGATACATTTTCATAAAACAAAACCGCTTATGAACTCACCAGCTTTATGTTGATTTTCAAACCGGTTGTATTCTCAGGTCCAAGTTAGACAGGTACCCGACGATATCTTTTGGTGAAGACGGAGTGCTCAGTAGACTCGTCTCAACTTTTGTTAATATGATGCACATGTATATCTTGTATAACTTTACTTTTGAAACAAATGTAAACTTTCATATGTATGTAATGTAATGGTTGTTTACTGTGATTACTATGTACATTGGATTTGATACACAATGTGGAGTCCACCCCAGAAATGTTTCTGCCTTTGATTTTCGGGGTGTGGCAGATTGGTATCAGAGCCCTTGTTTATAGTGAACGGAGTATACCAAACCTTACATGGTACAAAACTATAAACACTAAAGGGCCTCAGTGCTCTGAATTAAAAGTATCTTCAAAACTATAAGTATTTTCAAAAGTATACAAGTATACCGAACCATCGAAATCCGTAACTACAAGTAGGACAAAACATAAGTAAATGGGTGTTGTACACTGTGGTTAAACCTGGGCAGTTATGTAGTTGTGTCTAGGATCAATATAGCCTGGCCAACTATATTCATTCGAGACACGGCCAACATGTGCTTGGGAGTGACTATGGTACGCAGCATGCTTAAAACTTACCCAATATCTCAAACAATGAGTCGTCGTTGCAACGAGACAAGAAATACTATGGGAGTATTTCTCGAGCCAATCCTTCGTAGAAAATCCTCGTATACGCGATGTTACTTGAACATTCCTCTAGCGATAAAATGTTCTGTCTTGATAACTCTTTCCTGCTTTATCGCTTAGTATAATGCTATATCTGTCTTGATGAGATATCCCTTGTTCCATATCTCTTGATTCAATTCAGAGGACTTATGATCCTCTCTTTCATGATCTTTTTAGATCAAGATGTCTCCAAGAAAGAGACCCAGCTCGAAGAACAACGACAATCCTCCTCCGACACCACCTCCTCCTCAATTTGATCTCGCATCACTTCAGACCGTTCTGACTGCCACAATGGTGGCAGCCATGTCACAAATGAATCCCGGTGGCTCCGGAGGTGGTCCCCAGCCTCAATACCCAGAAGACAGCCAGGAACACCGAAGAGGGGGTTCCAATAAAGACTTCATGAACGCAAATCCCACATCCTTTGACGGAACTAGGGGTGTCATTTCCCTAACTCGATGGTTTGAGAAAATCGAATCAATCTTCGAAATATGTGCCTGTCGGAGTCTGACAAGGTAAAGTTCGCCGCCTGCACCTTCCTTGATAAAGCCCTGACTTGGTGGAACGGCCGAGTCAAATCTTTAACTTTACTTGTAGCAAATGCCATGGGTTGGGAAGCTATGAAGGAGCTTCTGCTTGCAGAGTATTTGTAACAACCCGAAATTTGTTCGTCGCCAAAACCCGTTCTACCCGGAAAGTCGTCGTTATCGGATTCGTTCCGATTTCCCTTTAGAAGTTATTTGTATAATTTACATGTTTATTTGATCCTAATGAGTGTCTAAAGCACTCAGGAACTTATATTTTTCGCCCAAAATCATTATTTTATAAGTTTTAAAAATGTTCCCGTCGGGTGATGGAAACTTAATCGGGTGCGACCAAAAGCCGAGGTTAGCATCGGTATCGGGTAGAATTCCATCACGTGCAAATTTTAGGAACTATATAAACATGTTTCAGCCTTCATTTGAAGCTTTTCCTTCTCTCACTACTCTCTCTCTAACCTCTCTCCAAAATCCAAAGATTTAGTGTCCAAAACTCAATTTTAAGGCTTCAAATCCTTAAGGTACCTTCCTAGCCTTAATCTATAGCATGTTTAGCTTCCAAATTAGACACTTAAACATGAAATTGGACAAAATGCATGAGTTTATAGCCTAAGAAGGTGCTTAGGCCGTGAACACACAAAATGGTGGGTTTTGAGCCTTTAAAACCTTCCTTGACTAGTTTGGACCTTGGATATGGCTATGAGACTTTAAAATATGGAATCTAAACATGAAAAAATTGCATTTTGTGATGTTTAGAGGAGTTTACGGCCAAGGAATATTCTTGGGCCGTAAACTCATATAATGAGGGTTTTTATGCCCTTAAACCCTTCCAAATCACCCCTATAGCTTAGATATGAATTATGGGACTTTGATTCTTGCATTTGGACACTTGAAACATAAATTTTGAGGGACTTAGATGAGTTTACGGCCAAGGAGAGTTCTTGGGCCGTAAACTCCACTAAACTTGGCATAAATCTCATTCAAAGGTGTTAGAAAGCCATCCAACACCACCAAAAGCCTTCGAATAAATCAAGGGACCAACCAAAAATATTTTGAGGGCCAAAAACACAACATTTATGGGGTTTCTAAGGGTTTACGGCCAAGACATGTTCTTGGGCCGTAAACTCCAAAATTTTTGATGTTAAAATGCAAACTACACACCCCTAAGGCCCTTAGATGAATTTTAGAAGTCCTTTCATGCAAGTTCTAGACCTCAAAACACCTTGGAGCACCATGTATTAGAGTTTACAGCCATGAAGGGAGTTTCATGGGCCGTAAACTCCACAAACACCTCAAAAGTCCCATGCAAACTCATGTTAGGCCTTGGATTAATTTTACCAATCACATGTGATTTGTTCTAGCAACAATAAACATCATTTTCTTGGACAAACAAGGGTTTACAGCCATGAAGCTTGCTAGGCCGTAAACTCCCATCAAAGAGGGTCAAATTGATGTTTTGAATCATTCCAAGTCCTTAAACCAAGTCTAGAAATCATTCCCTAAGTGTTGGAAGTCCAAAAGGCACCATAAATCACCCATCATGAGTTTACGGCCGTAAAATCACGGGGAAGGGTGTTTTGGCCGTAAACTCCCATAAGGGGAGTGTTCTTTTGATGTCCCAACTCATTTCCCAAGTCCCTTGTGCCATTCATGTCCCTAAACGCCACCCGGGTCCCACCAAACACTTGTATCGGAGTGTTATCGCGACCTGAAGCAATTGTCCCTATCCGACAATCAATCTAAGTCCTAATTAGATACAAATGTGTATCTTTACTTCATAATTAGGAACCTCGTGCGTTTACAAGTCCCGGCTCAACTCTTAGCATCCAAATCGTCTCGTACCTCGTCCGGTGAGTTCATACCCCTACGGCTTGTAACTGTTTTCAATGTTTTCAGGGGGGGAATACAAGCAAACCATAACCGTTTTCCAATCACAACATTGATGTGTTTCAAACAATATATGACAAATCTATAAACTCTTTTACTCCTTATGTATTATGCTGAGCATAAGGAATGACTACTCGATTTCAACTAAATGGATTTTAGTTAAGAAACAATCAAACTAATCAAATTATTATGGGAATAATTTGGGGGTCTTTACTGTTCTTTCTATCGTATACTGATATCTATACTAAATTATTAGATAAACCATGTCTGTTCAGTTTATCTCCGTATCATTTGAATATGTTATCCGATGATTTCATGTGTGTATCTATACTTTACTGTACTATGTTTCATAACTTTCTGTATGTCAATATCTTATAAGAACCCTGTGAATAGTTTAGTACTAGCTTGTGAGATAGTCACTACCCTTTATGGATGATCAGTAAATCCTCTCCGGAAGTGTAACCAGAGTCTCCTGGGGGGAGAGCGCGGAATTTGTGAATAGATCAATTCGGGACTGACAATCCCACACCTTAACTGCTAGCTACAGTTAGGCGGGCACGCCTAGGGTGACAAATTTTTGGATATCGTTCGACGTCTGACAAACGTCAAGGAGGTCACGTTGTCGTATCAGTATGGTTACCCGAGTCACAATATGTATTAATACCAGCTTATTCACAGTTTGGGTTCAGAATCTTTATCTCGTTCGGGATAGTGATTCCATGGTTTTGTATCTATGTTTTATGTCTCTTTCGGGATTGTGATCCCATGGTATTGTTTCTATGTCTCTTTCGGGATAGTAATCCCATGGTATTATCAAACTATTATATATCTATGTCCTATACGGGATAATGATCCCATGGTTTATTCTTATATCTCTTTCGGGATAGTGATCCCATGGTATTAACTAAACTATTTGGTATCTAGTTCGGGATAGTGATCCCATGGTTTTATGTCTACTATCTGTACGGGATGTCTTTCCCCATGATCTTTAACTATATCTTATACGGGATAGTGATCCCAAGGTTTCATATCGATAAATTATACGGGATAGTGATCCCATGGTTTTCTAAATCTATATACGGGATAGTGATCCCAAGGTTTTCTAAATCTATATACGGGATAGTGATTCCAAGGTTTTCTAAATCTATATCTTATACGGGATAGTGATCCCACAAGTTCTAAATTTGTATCTTATTCGGGATAGTGATCCCATGGTTTCAAATCTATATTTACATACATACATTAACTTATCTCGTGTTAGTTCGGGATGATAGTCCCATGATCTTGAACCGTACTTTCGAATATCTCAAACTAACTTATATGTCTTTCGGGATAGTGATCCCAAGATTTTCATTATATAGTTTTGTGTGCTAAACTACACTTTATGATATACCATTGATCTTACAATTACGAAAATATGGGATTTTCCTGGGGTATATACCATTGATCTTACATTGATCTTACAATTGGTAACAAATGATAACTTAACCAACTTCACATAAGAAAATATGGGATTTTCTTGGATAACAAATCTTTTCGGAAACTAAAGGAAACCGATACATTTTCACAAAACAAAACCGCTTATGAACTCACCAGCTTTATGCTGATTTTCAAACCGCTTGTATTCTCAGGTCCAAGTTAGACAGGTACCCGGTGATCTCTTTTGGCGAAGACGGAGTGCGTAGAAGACTTGTCTCAACTTTTGTTAATATGATGCATATGTATATTTGTATAACCTTACTTTTGAAACACATGTAAACTTTCATATATATGTAATGTAATGTTTGTTTACTGTGAATACTATGTACATTGGATTTGATACACAATGTGGTAGTCAACCCCGGAGACGTTTCCGCCTTTGGTTTTCGGGGTGTGACAGATTGGTATCAGAGCCCTTGTTTATAGTGAACAGAGTATACCAAACCTTACATGGTATAAAACTATAAACACTAAAGGGCCTCAGTGCTCTGAATTAAAAGTATCTCCAAAACTATAAGTATTTTCAAAAGTATACAAGTATACCGAACCGTCAGAATCCGTAACTTCAAGTAGAACAAAACATAAGTAAATGGGTGTTGTACACTGCGGTTAAACCTGAGCAGTTATGTAGTCGTGTCTAGGGTCAATATAGCGTGGCTAACTATATTCATTCGAGACACGGCCAACATGTGCTTGGGAGTGACCGTGGTACGCAGCATGCCTAAAACTTACCTAACATATCAAACAACGAATCGCCGCTGCAGTGAACCATGAAATACTATGGGAGTATTTCTCGAGCCAATCCTTCGTAGAAAATCCTTGTATACGCGATGTTACTTGATCAATCCGCTGGCGATAAAATGTTCTGTCTTGATAACTCCTTCCTGCTTTATCGCTTAGTATGATGCTATATCTGTCTTGATGAGATATCCCCTGTTCAATATCTCTTGATTCAATCCAGATGTGACACCCAATTTTTTTTCAAAAATTTTAAACTTTTAAAACGCATCTTAAATTAAATTAAAACAACTGAAATAGTCATAACATAATGCATCAACTTAATAATCATATAAAATAAAGTGCGGAAGTAATAATAATAATAAGGTCCCAACAAAATAACTAGTAGCGATGTCCCGATGCTCCATGTCAAGCCTTAGCCTCTTTAATCTTAACACCTGAAAAGTTATAAGGGAAAAACGTAAGCACGAAGCTTAGTGAATTCAAACACAGACATTGTACTAACATTCATATTTACTAGCCCTAATCCATTTTCCAATTATAATGATAAAGGCAAAGAACGAATCAATGTCTATATTACGAGAAGGACCTGTAGGTTTGAACCGCACCGGGAAGATCCCGTATCATTTGGCCCTAATCACCGCACCTCACGAAGAGTATTACGTTGGTGATCTTACCTACCCACCGCACCGGTAAATCCGTATCCTTTGGTGGTGTCCCCATATCCATAATTAGTTACATACAGTGCACATGTACGAATTAAAACAATACTTATATAGCATGCTTTTATAATAAATTCAAATAATCACACACGAGCTAACTAGCAAACACAATCATCAATACAACGGTGTGAGAGAACTCACCTTGAGTGAGTATTAAGGATGGCTAACAATCAAATAATGCTATCAATCTTGAGCAAACTTCAAAACCTCACCTAAGAAGGACTAAAGGTTAGAATGGAGAAGTAATGAAGCTATGAGTTGAGAAAAGAGTGATCACAGCAAGGTCTCTAAAACAGACCTGCTGTTCAAAACGGATTTACTCCAAAATATAAAACAGAGACATAGCTTTAACTAAATTTTATAGGAAACTATGATTTCTTAGGATTCCACAAATATAAAGAACTCATTCTAACTCCAAAAGATGAATTAAATATGAATTTTACAAAATGGTGTATCACTTCTGTCTCCAACAATACAGTCAAGTGATGTTGGCCAATTCTACCCAACTTGTGAGTAGAATTCGTCCAAAAAAAAAATAAGAGAATTAAAGGACATACAAGTGAAAGTCTCAGAGTTGGAATTGAATGAAAATCATCTCTCAAACTCCAGATATAAAATTCACCTTGTGGACAATCACAGCACTAGCAAAAGCTGGTGACTGCCCACTGACCTGGAGTGTGGATCCATTCTAACCAATTTATAATTGGAAATAACACCCCATATTATCCAGATCTTAAATTCATAATATAAGTAACATATAGAAACTTGGAATCACTCTGGATCCTTTTCCAAGACTTAGAAATGATGAAAACAAAATGACATATCAGAACAGACCCGGATCAGACCTAACAGCAAAGATGCCATTATTTCACATAGATAAAGCCCTTATCAGTGAGGTTGGCCTGCTTAGGAAAGTTAGCCAACTCAATTTTTGAACTTTTGGATCTGGTTTGGGGTCCGTTTGAGTTCTAGAGATCGAGATATAATTTTTACAAAATGACTACAGATCTGATGGAAAACAGAATCGTAGCCACCCGTGATTCCTTTTTGGCTTATCCATCCTTCTCCTTTTGAAACACATTTTAAGATGTGTTCATCATCCCAATTCAGTCCCCATGCTAATGGTGGTACTAAAAAGGGTTAGGGATCATTAGGATATCATTTAGCCACAAGTATGTAATAATAATCAACATGAAAATAAACATAAGCACATAAAATCATCATTCTCCCTTTTAGGGTTTCCATGATCTTTTGCCACATGTAATCCCCTAGATCCATCATCCACCATATATGGGGTGAAGATAGGATCTTGAGATGATGTATAACATACAATTACAAATAAAATAAGAAGGAGAAGAAGTGAAGATGAAATCATAAAACTAGAACAAGGTTATGAATCAAGTTGTAAGAAAGGATACGGAGGTTCATACCAATACGAATCAAGGCTGGAAATGAACAAGAATTAAGCTCCAAACAGCCCCTTGGCTGCTCTTGATCCCAAAGAGAGAGAGATGGACGATTTTTGAGAGAGAGGGAGGGTTTAGAGTGTTTTCCTTGTGTGTGTTCCAAATGATTCAACTTACACATTAAGTACTATTAACTAGATGGACTTTGCAAATAGGCCCATAGCCCATGGACTTCAATAAAAGGAGTTTACAAGATGATCAAAAGAGTCCAATAACATAAGAAATCAGACATTGGTTAAATAAATTAACCCAAGGTTACAAGGATAATTAAATTAAAATAAACCAACATACCGAGAAAACCCGGGGCGTTACAACTCTCCCCCACTAAGAACGGACTTCGTCCTCGAAGTCAACACCTAGAAACAGATCCGGATAATGAGCCCGCATCTCGCATTCCGGTTCCCAAGTCCATTCCGAACCCTTCCTATGTTGCCACTGCACCTTAACCAGGTTTATAGTCTTGTTGCGGAGAGCTTTTGTCTTTCGTTCTAAAATTGCGATTGGTTTCTCAACATAATTGAGATGCTTGTCAATTTGTATGTCCTCCAGTGGTATCACAGCGGTCTCATGAACAACGCATTTTCGTAACTGAAACACGTGGAACGTATTATGAATTAGACTAAGCTCGTCAGGAAGCTCTAAACGGTAAGCCACCTTCCCCACACGAGCTATGACCTTGTAGGGTCCAATATATCGGGGTCCGAGCTTTCCCCGCTTCCGAAATCGAATCACACCTTTCCAGGGGGAGACTTTAAGCAACACATAATCTCCCACCTGGAACTCAAGATTGGAGCGTCTTTTGTCGGCATAAGTTTTCTGACGACCACTCGCTGTGACCAAATGATCCCGAATCACTTGGATTTTCTCCGTAGTCTGTAGCACGATATCGGTACTCCCAAGTACCCTCTGCCCAACCTCGCCCCAACAAACGGGCATCCTGCACTTCCTCCCGTACAAGGCTTCATACGGAGGCATTTTAATGCTTGAGTGATAGCTGTTGTTATAAGAAAACTCAGCTAGATGTAGATGGTCATCCCAACTACCCCCAAAATCAATCGCACACGCCCTAAGCATGTCCTCCAAGGTCTGAATCGTCCGCTCACTCTGCCCGTCTGTCTGCGGATGGAAGGCAGTACTAAAATGTAATCGTGTGCCCAATTCCTCTTGAAACTTCCTCCAGAACCGAGAGGTAAATTGGGTGTCTTGATCGGAGACGATAGAAACGGGCACCCCATGTAATGAGACAATCTCCCGAACAAAGATCTCGGCTAATTTCTCCGCCGATGAGCTCTCCTTTATAGCCAGAAAGTGAGCACTCTTAGTCAAACGATCAACAATCACCCATATCGTATCTGATCCTCGGGCAGTTCTAGGAAGTTTTGTAATGAAGTCCATGGTTAGATGCTCCCATTTCCATTCAGGAATCTCCAATGGTTGCAACTTCCCATGCGGTTTCTGGTGTTCCGCCTTGACCTTCCGACAGGTCATACATTCTTCCACAAATTGAGCCACATCATTCTTCATTCCATGCCACCAGTAAGCCTCATGAAGGTCCCGATACATTTTAGTAGCACCAGGATGGATAGAAAATTTTGACTTATGAGACTCATCCATTAGGGTTTTCCGATTTCCCCCAGTATATGGAACCCAAACCCTACCGTAGCGAGTCAACAAACCCCGCCCGTCTCGTTCCATCTTAGGCAACTCTTTTCCAATCTTCTCACGCCTGATGTTTTCCTCCAGTATTGTCGTCTTTTGGGCGTCCCGGATTAGATCTAACAAAGACGACACCATCGTGATCCGGAGACACTTAGCTCTAATCGGTTCGGCAGATTGTTTACGACTGAGAGCATCAGCTACCACATTAGCTTTACCGGGGTGGTAGTGAATTTCACAATCATAATCTTTTACCACATCCAACCATCGGATCTGCATCATATTCAAATCCCGCTGCTCGAACAAATATTTTAGACTCTTATGGTCAGTGTATATGATAAACTTCACTCCATAGAGATAGTGTCTCCAAATCTTAAGAGCGAAAACAACAGCCCCAAGCTCCAAATCATGAGTGGGGTAGTTTCGTTCGTGGGGTTTCAGCTGTCGGGAGGCATAGGCTATCACCCTATCTCGTTGCATTAACACGGCACCAAGACCTTGAAGCGATGCATCACAATAAACCACCATATCCTCAACCCCGTCAGGTAAGGCCAAAATCGGAGCTTCACACAATCGCTTCCTTAACTCATCAAACGCTAGTTGCTGCTCCGGGCCCCAAACGAAATTCATTGATTTCTTGGTCAATTGGGTGAGTGGTAAGGCGATTTTAGAGAAATTTTCAATGAACCTCCGGTAATAACCGGCTAAACCCAAGAAACTGCGAATTTCAGAAGGTGTTTTCGGAATCTTCCATTGTTTAACCGCATCAGCCTTGGCTTGATCGACCTTGATACCGTGTTTGTTTACCACATGCCCCAAGAACTGAACTTCTTCCAACCAAAATTCACATTTTGAGAATTTAGCATAAAGCCTTTCTCTTGCCAGAGTTTCCAGAATCTCCCGAAGGTGTTGCTGATGCTCCTCTTTGCTCTTAGAATAGACTAAGATATCATCTATGAACACTATGACCGAACGGTCAAGCATCAGGCTACACACCCGGTTCATGAGATCCATGAACGCTGCGGGTGCATTGGTAAGCCCAAAAGGCATCACCACAAATTCAAAGTGCCCATATCGAGTACGGAATGTTGTTTTCTCAATGTCTTCTTCACGAACACGCATCTGATGGTAACCAGAACATAAATCAATCTTGGAAAACCAAGATGCTCCCTGAAGCTGATCGAAAAGATCGTCAATACGTGGCAACGGGTACCTATTCTTTATCGTGCGCTTGTTTAGCTCCCTATAATCAATACACATTCGCTAGGATCCATCTTTCTTCTTCACAAAGAGAATAGGAGCACCCCAAGGCGAGCAGCTTGGCCGTATAAACCCTTTGTCACTTAGTTCTTGCAGTTGCTCTTGGAGCTCTTTCATTTCAGGTGGTGCCAAGCGGCAAGGAGATTTCGCTACCGGAGTCGCACCTGGCACCAAATCAATGCAAAACTCCACTTGCCGAACGGGTGGCAAGCCAGGGAGTTCCTCCGGAAAGACATCGCTAATGTCGGAAACGATAGGAACGTCGTCTAGTGCTATAGCAGAAGAGCAAGAAGCCATAGCCAGGCGGGGAATGTCCCCCTGAATAATAAGTTCTCCACCTCTAGGGTTTCGAACACGAACTTGCTTCTTACGACAGTGGATTTCCACATCAAATGCATCAAGCCAATCCATGCCTACGATAACACAGAGCTCTCGCATCGCAATAGGGATGAGATCAATAGGGAATTCAACTCCAGAAAACTCGAGAGTGCAACCCCGATAGACATCGGTGACATAAATAGTGCGGTTGTCGGCAACTTCGACAACCATTGGGCGAGCCAATTTTCCGATACTCCACCCCAGACGATTAATAAACGTGTGAGATACAAAAGAATGGGTAGCACCGCTATCAAACATAACAACAGCAGGCTTGGAATCTAGGAAATAAGTGCCTGTTTTACCACATACGATCATGTGAACAATTCTAACTACCATTTATTAAATAATGGCAGGAGAGAAAAGAAAACAAAAAGAAATTTACCTGCCACTGTCGCGGTAATCACCGGCTCATCCGCAGTCATCTGGTGAGCACGACCTCGTGTCACCACAGTGGGTCCCTTAGAAGACGATGCAATTGCAGGATTTGTACCCCCGCTTCCTTTACCAGCCTTCAACTTCGGGCATTCGGGCTTCTTGTGTCCCGTCTCGTTGCAGTGATAGCAGACGGGAGCAGCAGAAGTAATCTGAGGAACTGCACTCGCATGGGGCGCCATACAATTCTTCCAATGATGCCTTGGCTTTTTACAGTTGTAGCATATCAACGGATTTTTCTCTCCCTGACCTGAAGATGGCCTGTACTCATACCTTGACTTACCACCCTGCTTTTGCTTTTTCTGGGCATCTCCAGATGTCTTGGAGGAGGTGTCATTGGCCTTCCTCTTGGTCTGGGTCTGCAACTCGATTTCCCTCCTCCTTGCTGCATCCATGATCGCGGATAAAGTCGAGAACTCCTGCATGCTAACGAATTCCCGAATCTCGGTACGTAGAATGGTAGTGTATTGGCTGACCAACCAGGCCTCGTTCCCAGCAAATGAGGGACAAAAAGATAGCATCTCCAAGAACTTGGCGTTCAGATCGCTAACAGACTCGGTAGTTTGCTGTAAGGCCATGAACTCTTGCTGCATCCGCTGCTGCTCCACCTTGGGCACATATTGTGCCTCGAACCTCTCCACAAATTGGGCCCAAGACATGGCCCTCACTTCCTCCTCGTTTAATAGAACGGTGATGGTGTTCCACCATGTCTTTCCCCTTTTTCGCAGCTGATTCATGGCGATCACAACTTTGTACTAGTCCGGACACCCAACAGTCATGAAGGCGCCCTCAACATCTGACACCCAATGCTTAGCAGCAACTGGGACGGATTCACCGTTCCAAAGAGGAGGGCTACACTTGCTGAACTTCTCGAAGTAGTATGCCGAATCCCGAACGGGCGGAGCCGGTAACGCTCCCCCGGGAATAGCTGCGAGGCGCTCATCCAGAAGAGCTTTGACCTGCTTGATTATGTCATTGGTCACGCCCGGGATTAGTTCATTGAAAGCGTTATTGAATTCCTCAGCAACAATATTCCTAACTTGCTCCATTTGGAGCTGATTAAGGCGAGCAGTCGGAGCCATCTGTATCCGTAGAAGGAGGAAAATATTTAGAAATAATTCAGCCTAGATATTTCTAGGAAGACGAAACACTCAGCTTGCCGAAAATTTCTCAACCTTGCCCCGACCCGAAACCGGCACCGATGTTTCAAATAGTAGGGGCCCTTCTACTATCTTCCACACAAATTCCAATTTCGCAATCGCGTCTAGTTTCAAAATTTCCAGCTCGCTCTAGCCGTTAATTTTACATCTCTCTCACATGTTAACATTAAATATGTGTGTAATCTAACATTTTAAGACTAGTAGAATCCAATTCATAGTCAACAATTTAACATAAACATTTAACATAAGAAATAAGGCTTACTTGGCTGGCTGACTGGCACACCGCGACATCTTTCACTACTAGTCTTTAGAAAGTTTGAAAAATCTTTTAAAAGAGAATAAACTATTATAGAGCCTCAAATTTGAGTCTAGAACATCCACAAGAATGCCTAGTTCCCTCAAACTGTGGCTCTGATAACAACTTGTGACACCCAATTTTTTTTCAAAAATTTTAAACTTTTAAAACGCATCTTAAATTAAATTAAAACAACTGAAATAGTCATAACATAATGCATCAACTTAATAATCATATAAAATAAAGTGCGGAAGTAATAATAATAATAAGGTCCCAACAAAATAACTAGTAGCGATGTCCCGATGCTCCATGTCAAGCCTTAGCCTCTTTAATCTTAACACCTGAAAAGTTATAAGGGAAAAACGTAAGCACGAAGCTTAGTGAATTCAAACACAGACATTGTACTAACATTCATATTTACTAGCCCTAATCCATTTTCCAATTATAATGATAAAGGCAAAGAACGAATCAATGTCTATATTACGAGAAGGACCTGTAGGTTTGAACCGCACCGGGAAGATCCCGTATCATTTGGCCCTAATCACCGCACCTCACGAAGAGTATTACGTTGGTGATCTTACCTACCCACCGCACCGGTAAATCCGTATCCTTTGGTGGTGTCCCCATATCCATAATTAGTTACATACAGTGCACATGTACGAATTAAAACAATACTTATATAGCATGCTTTTATAATAAATTCAAATAATCACACACGAGCTAACTAGCAAACACAATCATCAATACAACGGTGTGAGAGAACTCACCTTGAGTGAGTATTAAGGATGGCTAACAATCAAATAATGCTATAAATCTTGAGCAAACTTCAAAACCTCACCTAAGAAGGACTAAAGGTTAGAATGGAGAAGTAATGAAGCTATGAGTTGAGAAAAGAGTGATCACAGCAAGGTCTCTAAAACAGACCTGCTGTTCAAAACGGATTTACTCCAAAATATAAAACAGAAACATAGCTTTAACTAAATTTTATAGGAAACTATAATTTCTTAGGATTCCACAAATATAAAGAACTCATTCTAACTCCAAAAGATGAATTAAATATGAATTTTACAAAATGGTGTATCACTTCTGTCTCCAACAATACAGTCAAGTGATGTTGGCCAATTCTACCTAACTTGTGAGTAGAATTCGTCCAAAAAAAAAATAAGAGAATTAAAGGACATACAAGTGAAAGTCTCAGAGTTGGAATTGAATGAAAATCATCTCTCACACTCCAGATATAAAATTCACATTGTGGACAATCACAGCACTAGCAAAAGCTGGTGACTGCCCACTGACCTGGAGTGTGGATCCATTCTAACCAATTTATAATTGGAAATAACACCCCATATTATCCAGATCTTAAATTCATAATATAAGTAACATATAGAAACTTGGAATCACTCTGGATCCTTTTCCAAGACTTAGAAATGATGAAAACAAAATGACATATCAGAACAGACCCGGATCAGACCTAACAGAAAAGATGCCATTATTTCACATAGATAAAGCCCTTATCAGTGAGGTTGGCCTGCTTAGGAAAGTTAGCCAACTCAATTTTTGAACTTTTGGATCTGGTTTGGGGTCCGTTTGAGTTCTAGAGATCGAGATATAATTTTTACAAAATGACTACAGATCTGATGGAAAACAGAATCGTAGCCACCCGTGATTCCTTTTTGGCTTATCCATCCTTCTCCTTTTGAAACACATTTTAAGATGTGTTCATCATCCCAATTCAGTCCCCATGCTAATGGTGGTACTAAAAAGGGTTAGGGATCATTAGGATATCATTTAGCCACAAGGATGTAATAATAATCAACATGAAAATAAACATAAGCACATAAAATCATCATTCTCCCTTTTAGGGTTTCCATGATCTTTTGCCACATGTAATCCCCTAGATCCATCATCCACCATATATGGGGTGAAGATAGGATCTTGAGATGATGTATAACATACAATTACAAATAAAATAAGAAGTAGAAGAAGTGAAGATGAAATCATAAAACTAGAACAAGGTTATGAATCAAGTTGTAAGAAAGGATAAGGAGGTTCATACCAATACGAATCAAGGCTGGAAATGAACAAGAATTAAGCTCCAAACAGCCCCTTGGCTGCTCTTGATCCCAAAGAGAGAGAGATGGACGATTTTTGAGAGAGAGGGAGGGTTTAGAGTGTTTTCCTTGTGTGTGTTCCAAATGATTCAACTTACACATTAAGTACTATTAACTAGATGGACTTTGCAAATAGGCCCATAGCCCATGGACTTCAATAAAAGGAGTTTACAAGATGATCAAAAGAGTCCAATAACATAAGAAATCAGACATTGGTTAAATAAATTAACCCAAGGTTACAAGGATAATTAAATTAAAATAAACCAACATACCGAGAAAACCCGAGGTGTTACACCAGAGGAATTATAATCCTCTCTTTCCTGATCTTTATAGATCAAGATGCCTCCGAGAAAGAGACCCAGCTCGAAGAACAACGATAATCCTCCTCCGCGAACACCTTCTCCTCAGTTTGATCTCGTATCACTTCAAACAGTTCTGACTGCTGCAATGGTGGCAGCTATGTCTCAAATGAATCCCGGTGGCTCTGGAGGTGGTCCCCAACCTTAAAACCCAGAAGGCAGCCAGGAACACCGAAGAGGGGGTTCCTACAAAGACTTCATGAATGCGAAACCCACAACCTTTGATGGCACTGGAGGTGTCATTTCCCTGACTCGATGGTTCGAGAAAATCGAGTCAATCTTCGAAATATGTGCCTGTTCGGAGTCTGATAAAGTCAAGTTTGCTGCCTGTACTTTCCTCGATAAAGCCTTGACTTGGTGGAACGGCCGAGTCAAATCCTTAACTCTACCTGTAGCGAATTCCATGGGTTGGGAAGCTATGAAGGAGCTTCTTCTCGCAGAGTATTGCCCTCGGGGCGAAATTCAGAAACTAGAACACGAACTCTGGAACCTTAAGATGAAGGGTTCCAATATAACAGCTTATACTTCAAGATTCGATGACCTGGCTTTAATCTGTCCGGGAATGGTTACCCCGGAGAGTAAAAAGATCGAAAGATTCATCTAGGGATTGACCCAGCCAACCAAGGGGAATGTCTTGGCTGTGAAGCCAGACACGTACGACAGTGCTAAATGCCTTGCGAAAATCTTGATCGATCACGAAGACAACTATGATGAAGAAACTACCACTCCTGAGTCAGACACAAGTGGAGGTGAAAGTAGAAAGAAATCTCGGAACAAGCGAAAGGCCCAGAGTACGAGAGGGTCTTCAAAGAAACAACGAACGGTAGCAGTCCATGCTGCTACTACTCCTATTGCTGTCTCAGATGTCGGTTCTACAGCCCAAACTCCCACCAGTGGATACACTGGAAATCTTCCTTGGTGTGGTAAGTGCAACTAACATCACAGCATCCCTGGTCCGTATCTCGAAAAGAGCTGCGACAACTGTGGCAAGAAGGGCCATCTATCTCGAACCTGCAGGAAACCGGCCAATTCAACGAACCAATCAGCGGGAGCAGGAATCAGTCCAGCCTGCTACAATTGTGGTGAAGCAGGGCACTTCAAGAGGAATTGCCCCAAGACAACTACCACCACTGATCCCTCTATCACCGCAGGTATACTTCTCTTTGATAACTCTTATACCTGCAACTCTTTTTGATTCCCGTGATTGAAGGGAAACCTGTTATCTATCTATTCGAATGTTTTCTAAGCCCGATTCCTCGTGTGTGATCGAGATGTGCATCATCGAAACGACTAACCAATGAGATGGAGAACACTAACTTCGCGCCTATAGATTGAATCCTCAGTCCAGAGGACTATTCTGTTCCATTTGGTTAAATGAGAAACCTTTCGCGATAATACCTTGATGCTACGTTTAACATGGAATGACGGAGTCCCATTCATGTTGTTATCTTGGTTTCGAGAGGGTCGCCTGTCTATATCTTTTCCTCGACCTAACTCTCATGATTTTCGGCATCAAGCTTTCGTATTGTGTCATGCTTTACAACTCCAGAGTTTTCCTGGTACGAATTACCGCATTCCTCGTTTCTGTGGTCATTTAGAAACGAGAAGTTAGTAGCACTTTCTACTAAATGTCTGTCTCGAAGTGTTTCTGGGAATTTCATTCGAACGTCTAAAGTTTAATTCCACATCGTATGTTTCGAAATCTTCGTAGAGACCGATTCCACTTGAGAAAGTGATGATCCCAAAATATCGAATCCATTCGAGTTCGTTTCAAACTCATGATCTATATCCTATTCCTTGAATTTCGGGACGAAATTCCCTCTAACGGGGGGATAATGTAACAACCCGAAATTTGTTCGTCGCCAAAACCCGTTCTACCCGGAAAGTCGCCGTTATCGGATTCGTTCCGATTTCCCTTTAGAAGTTATTTGTATAATATATATGTTTATTTTATCCTAATGAGTGTCTAAAGCACTCAGTAACTTATATTTTTCGCCCAAAATCATTATTTTATAAGTTTTAAAAATGTTCCCGTCGGGTAACGGAAACTTAAGCGGGTGCGACCAAAAGCCGCGGTTAGCATCGGTATCGGGTAGAATTCCATCGCGTGCAAATTTTAGGAACTATATAAACATGTTTCAGCCTTCATTTGAAGCTTTTCCTTCTCTCACTACTCTCTCTCTAACCTCTCTCCAAAATCCAAAGATTTAGTGTCCAAAACTCAATTTTAAGGCTTCAAATCCTTAAGGTACCTTCCTAGCCTTAATCTATAGCATGTTTAGCTTCCAAATTAGACACTTAAACATGAAATTGGACAAAATGCATGAGTTTACGGCCTAAGAAGGTGCTTAGGCCGTGAACACCCAAAATGGTGGGTTTTGAGCCTTTAAAACCTTCCTTGACTAGTTTGGACCTTGGATATGGCTATGGGACTTTAAAATATGGAATCTAAACATGAAAAACTTGCATTTTGTGATGTTTAGAGGAGTTTACGGCCAAGGAATATTCTTGGGCCGTAAACTCATATAATGAGGGTTTTTATGCCCTTAAACCCTTCCAAATCACCCCTATAGCTTAGATATGAATTATGGGACTTTGATTCTTGCATTTGGACACTTGAAACATAAATTTTGAGGGACTTAGATGAGTTTACGGCCAAGGAGAGTTCTTGGGCCGTAAACTCCACTAAACTTGGCATAAATCTCATTCTAAGGTGTTAGAAAGCCATCCAACACCACCAAAAGCCTTGGAATAAATCAAGGGACCAACCAAAAATACTTTGAGGGCCAAAAACACAACATTTATGGGGTTTCTAAGGGTTTACGGCCAAGACATGTTCTTGGGCCGTAAACTCCAAAATTTTTGATGTTAAAATGCAAACTACACACCCCTAAGGCCCTTAGATGAATTTTAGAAGTCCTTTCATGCAAGTTCTAGACCTCAAAACACCTTGGAGCACCATGTATTAGAGTTTACGGCCATGAAGGGAGTTTCATGGGCCGTAAACTCCACAAACACCTCAAAAGTCCCATGCAAACTCATGTTAGGCCTTGGATTAATTTTACCAATCACATGTGATTTGTTCTAGCAACAATAAACATCATTTTCTTGGACAAACAAGGGTTTACAGCCATGAAGCTTGCTAGGCCGTAAACTCCCATCAAAGAGGGTCAAATTGATGTTTTGAATCATTCCAAGTCCTTAAACCAAGTCTAGAAATCATTCCCTAAGTGTTGGAAGTCCAAAAGGCACCATAAATCACCCATCATGAGTTTACGGCCGTAAACTCATGGGGAAGGGTGTTTTGGCCATAAACTCCCATAAGGGGAGTGTTCCTTTGATGTCCCAACTCATTTCCCAAGTCCCTTGTGCCATTCATGTCCTTAAACGCCACCCGGGTCCCACCAAACACTTGTATCGGAGTGTTATCGCGACCTGAAGCAATTGTCCCTATCCGACAATCAATCTAAGTCCTAATTAGATACAAATGTGTATCTTTACTTCATAATTAGGAACCTCGTGCGTTTACAAGTCCCGGCTCAACTCTTAGCATCCAAATCGTCTCGTACCTCGTCCGGTGAGTTCATACCCCTACGGCTTTTCACTGTTTTCAATGTTTTCAGGGGGGAATACAAGCAAACCATAACCATTTTCCAATCACAACATTGATGTGTTTCAAACAATATATGACAAATCTATAAACTCTTTTACTCCTTATGTATTATGCTGAGCATAAGGAATGACTACTCGATTTCAACTAAATGGATTTTAGTTAAGAAACAATCAAACTAATCAAATTATTATGGGAATAATTTGGGGGTCTTTACTGTTCTTTCTATCGTATACTGATATCTATACTAAATTATTAGATAAACTATATCTGTTCAGTTTATCTCCGTATCATTTGAATATGTTATCCGATGATTTCATGTATGTATCTATACCTTACTCTACTATGTTTCATAACTTTCTGTATGTCAATATCTTATAAGAACCCTGTGAATAGTTTAGTACTAGCTTGTGAGATAGTCACTACCCTTTATGGATGATCAGTAAATCCTCTCCGGAAGTGTAACCAGAGTCTCCTGGGGGGAGAGCGCGGAATTTGTGAATAGATCTATTCGGGACTGACAATCCCACACCTTAACTGCTAGCTACAGTTAGGCGGGCACGCCTAGGGTGACAAATTTCTGGATATCGTTCGACGTTTGACAAACGTCAAGGAGGTCACGTTGTCGTATCAGTATGGTTACCCGACTCACAATATGTATTAATACCAGTTTATTCACAGTTTGGGTTCAGAATCTTTATCTCGTTCGGGATAGTGATTCCATGGTTTTGTATCTATGTTTTATGTCTCTTTCGGGATTGTGATCCCATGGTATTGTTTCTATGTCTCTTTCGGGATAGTAATCCCATGGTATTATCAAACTATTCTATATCTATGTCCTATACGGGATAATGATCCCATGGTTTATTCTGATATCTCTTTCGGGATAGTGATCCCATGGTATTAACTAAACTATTTGGTATCTAGTTCGGGATAGTGATCCCATGGTTTTATGTCTACTATCTGTACGGGATGTCTTTCCCCATGATCTTTAACTATATCTTATACGGGATAGTGATCCCAACGTTTCATATCGATAAATTATACGGGATAGTGATCCCATGGTTTTCTAAATCTATATACGGGATAGTGATCCCAAGGTTTTCTAAATCTATATACGGGATAGTGATCCCAAGGTTTTCTAAATCTATATCTTATACGGGATAGTGATCCCACAAGTTCTAAATTTGTATCTTATTCGGGATAGTGATCCCATGGTTTCAAATCTATATTTACATACATACATTAACTTATCTCGTGTTAGTTCGGGATGATAGTCCCATGATCTTGAACCGTACTTTCGAATATCTCAAACTAACTTATATGTCTTTCGGGATAGTGATCCCAAGATTTTCATTATATAGTTTTGTGTGCTAAACTACACTTTATGATATACCATTGATCTTACAATTAGGAAAATATGGGATTTTCCTGGGGTAAATACAATACATAATCGAATTGGTAACAAACGATAACTTAACCAACTTCACATAAGAAAATATGGGATTTTCTTGGATAACAAATCTTTTCGGAAACTAAAGGAAACCGATACATTTTCACAAAACAAAACCGCTTATGAACTCACCAGCTTTATGCTGATTTTCAAACCGCTTGTATTCTCAGGTCCAAGTTAGACAGGTACCTGGTGATCTCTTTTGGCGAAGACGGAGTACGTAGAAGACTCGTCTCAACTTTTGTTAATATGATGCATATGTATATTTGTATAACCTTACTTTTGAAACACATGTAAACTTTCATATATATATATGTAATGTAATGTTGGTTTACTGTGAATACTATGTACATTGGATTTGATACACAACGTGGTAGTCAACCCCGGAGACGTTTCCGCCTTTGGTTTTCGGGGTGTGACAGTATTGCCCTCGGGGCGAAATATAGAAGCTAGAACACGAACTCTGGAACCTTAAGATGAAGGGTTCCAACATAGCTGCTTATACCTCAAGATTCGATGACCTGGCATTACTCTGTCCGGGAATGGTTACCCCAGAGAGTAAAAAGATCGAAAGATTCATCTGGGGATTGACCCAGCCAACAAAAGGGAATGTCTTGGCTGCGAAGCCAGACACCTACGACAGCGCTAAATGTCTTGCGAAAATCTTGATCGATCACGAAGACAACTCTGATGAGGAAGCTACTACCCCCGAGCCAGTCACCAGCGGAGATGGAAGCAAAAAGAAATCTTGGAACAAGCGGAAGGCCCCGAGTACACAAGGGTCTTCTAAGAAACAGCAAACAGTAGCATTCCATGCTGCTACTGCCCCTGTTGCTATTTCAGCTGTTGGTTCCATAGCCCAAACTCCCACTAGTGGATACACTGGTACCCTTCCTTGGTGTGGTAAGTGCAACTACAATCACCGCATTCCTGGTCCATGTCGCGAAAGGATCTGCGACAACTGTGGAAAGAAGGGCCATCTTGCTCGAACCTGCAGAAAACTAGCCAAATCAACGGACCAATCATTCAGAGCGGGAATTAGTCCATCCTGCTACAATTGTGGCAAAGCAGGGCACTTCAAAAGGAATTGGCCCAAAGCAGCTACAACCACTGATCCCTATGTCGCCCCAAGTATACTTCTCTTTGATAATTCTTATACCTCCAACTCTTTTCGATTCCAGTACAAATAGAGAAACCTGTTATCTATCTATTCAAACATTTTCTAAGCTCAATCCTTCGTATGTGATCGAAATGTGTATCATCGAGACGACTAACCAGTGAGATAGAGAACACTAACTTCGTACCTATAGATTAAATACTCAGTCCGGAGGACTATTCTCTTCTATTCGATTTAATAGGGGGAAACTTTTCACGAAAATACTTTGATGCTATGATTGACATGAAATGACCGAGTCTCATTCATGTTGTTATCTTGGTTTCGAAAGGTTCGCCTGTCTAGATCTTTTCCTCCACCCGACTCTCATGATCTTCGGCATCAAACCTTCGTATTGTTTCATGCTTTAAAACTCAAAGGTTTTTCCTGATATGAATTACCACATATCCCTCGTTTCTGTGAGCATTGAGAAACGGGAAGTTAGCAACTCTTTCTTCTAAATGTCTTTCCCGAAGGATTCCTGTGAATTTCATTCGAACGTCTAAAGTTTAGTCCCACCTCAGACCTTTCGAGATCTTCGTAGAAATCGATTCTGCAACCTTCAGATTTCGGATGCCCTTAGAACTTGGTAACATCTATCCAGTACATCATGTCTCGAATCCTTAGAAACATCTACCCAATGAGACCCTAGTGATTCCTTTGAGGAAACCGAAGGCGTTCAGGGTTGGAACCCCCATGGGAGAATCCATTAAGATCATAAATTGAGAGAGAGTCAAGGTACGAAACAAAGAGACGTCCCGATAGTGAGAATTCGCTAGAACGCCCAACAGAGGCCCGATTCCACTTGAGAAAGTGAAGATCCGAGGTAACAAATCCATCCGTGTCTCATTTCAAATTCATGATCTATATCTTATTCTTTGAATTTCGGGACGAAATTCCCTCTATTGGGGGGATAATGTAACAACCCGAAGTTGTTCATCGCCAAAACCCGTTCTACCCGAAAAATTCGCCGTTATCAAATTCGTTCCGTGTTCACTTTGGGTTAAATTATTTAGACTTATATGTTTATTATAATTTAATGAGTGTCCACACCCCTTTGGAATTCATGAAATTATCCCAAAAGTGTTTATTTCAAAAAGTTAGAAACGTTCCCGCCGGGTTACGGTAACTTAATCGGGTGCGACCAAAAGCCTCGTTTAATGTCGGTATCGGGTAGAATTCCACCGTGTCCAAGTTTTAGGACCTATATAAACGTGTTTAAACATTCATTTGAAGCTTTTTCTTCCTCTCTCTACTCTCTCTCTAACCTCTCTCCTAAATCCAAGTTTAAGGGTCCAAAACTCAAATTTAAGGCCTCAAATCTCTAAGGTACTTTCCCTAGCTTGTTATGTAACCTCCCTAGCCTTCAAATTCGAGTTCAAAACATGGATTAGGACCCCATTCATGAGTTTACGGCCCTGGAACCATCCTAGGCCGTGAACTCATATGAAATGGGCTTTGGAGCACAAAAACCCTTCCTAAACACAATTAGACCTTAGATATGGCTACATGGCTTCATGTGATGAGATTAAGCAAACCTTTAATCTATAAAGATCGATTAGATCTTGAACAAGTAACTAAACAATGACGATATGAACACAATAAAAGAACAAGACAAGATTGAATCAAACGTGTTGAATGATTAAAACAAAATCCTCAGAAGAGCTCGATTAAGAACATCAACTGTAGAGGATTGGAAGGTTACAAGTATGATCAAAGAAACCTTTAGTCGTCTGGAAAATATCGTATTCTCAGATCTCTCAAATCCTTAACCTAATATGCATGCAAGCATAAGCTTATATACAAAGCATAAAAGACACACGGTTGGACAAGCCCAAACCGTAATACAAAGAATTATAAACAAACGAGCCCAAAAGACGCAATCTTCTAAGCCCAACAATCTCCCCCTTTGCGTCAATTTGGGGCGAGATCTTCACTCTGTCTTCAAAGCAGATGGCTTCTTTACCGTTTGAAAAATTTTCGGTATCAAAGCTAGAATATGATGCCTGAAGGTAATATACCAACGAAGCATATCTGTAAAGTTCTTCTTATCTGCTGTTGTATTCTGTTTGCATCGGTGAATGATATTGATGATGTGCTCCAGACACTCTGTAGAGAACAGATGCTTGTCTACCAACGCAAACAGAAACTTGTGCTTATCCCCCCTTGTGAACATAACTGTCAGATTGGAAGAATCAATCTGCCCCAACTTCATTTTATGGATATCTCCGGTTTTGGAAGTGGGCTTGACAGTCGGTTTCTTATTCATCACCTTTGCTATTTCCTGATCCATAGTGGCTAGCTCATGGACATAGGAAGCCAACATTCTTTTAAGATGAGAAAGTATTGGTTCATATTCTCTCTGGTTGGAGAGAAGAATGTTGTATAGCAGGATCCAATCGTGGGGGTTCAGACTGGGAAGATCTGCCAGAGAAATAAGATGTTCGGTGTTGGCAGTTCCTCTGTTGATTTTGAAATTGACGTTTACAAATTTCCCAGCCTGGGTTGGTTTCAGTACCTTGACTCTTATAATTTTCTGGGCGCTCCAAGTCAAGTACTGAGGTTGACCGAATCAGAATCAGATGAAACCATTACTGAAGCTCTTCAACGCAAGAAATGGGACAGAGAGCTTGATGAAACATTGAAGATAGCTCGTGAGGCAGAAGCCAGAGAAAGGAAAATCCGGGAGGATGAGGAGGCAATTCAAGCTAAAAAGACTCTGTTCCCAGATTGGGACAGAGACACACTCATCACTCAAGCAATTGAGTTTCCTTCTATTTATTGGTTGGAACCGATTTCATCTTTTGAGTGTGAAAACTCCAAAGACTCGCAGTTCGACATGCCCATTACGCGTAAAGCCTTCACTTTTCACTGCTTTTATGTCACTGCAAACGTCCCTCGCTCTGATACCAATTGATGAGATTAAGCAAACCTTTAATCTATAAAGATCGATTAGATCTTGAACAAGTAACTAAACAATGACGATATGAACACAATAAAAGAACAAGACAAGATTGAATCAAATGTGTTGAATGATTAAAACAAAATCCTCAGAAGAGCTCGATTAAGAACATCAACTGTAGAGGATTGGAAGGTTACAAGTATGATCAAAGAAACCTTTAGTCGTCTGGAAAATATCGTATTCTCAGATCTCTCAAATCCTTAACCTAATATGCATGCAAGCATAAGCTTATATACAAAGCATAAAAGACACACGGTTGGACAAGCCCAAACCGTAATACAAAGAATTATAAACAAACGAGCCCAAAAGACGCAATCTTCTAAGCCCAACAATCTCCCCCTTTGCGTCAATTTGGGGCGAGATCTTCACTCTGTCTTCAAAGCAGATGGCTTCTTTACCGTTTGAAAAATTTTCGGTATCAAAGCTAGAATATGATGCCTGAAGGTAATATACCAACGAAGCATATCTGTAAAGTTCTTCTTATCTGCTGTTGTATTCTGTTTGCATCGGTGAATGATATTGATGATGTGCTCCAGACACTCTGTAGAGAACAGATGCTTGTCTACCAACGCAAACAGAAACTTGTGCTTATCCCCCCTTGTGAACATAACTGTCAGATTGGAAGAATCAATCTGCCCCAACTTCATTTTATGGATATCTCCGGTTTTGGAAGTGGGCTTGACAGTCGGTTTCTTATTCATCACCTTTGCTATTTCCTGATCCATAGTGGCTAGCTCATGGACATAGGAAGCCAACATTCTTTTAAGATGAGAAAGTATTGGTTCATATTCTCTCTGGTTGGAGAGAAGAATGTTGTATAGCAGGATCCAATCGTGGGGGTTCAGACTGGGAAGATCTGCCAGAGAAATAAGATGTTCGGTGTTGGCAGTTCCTCTGTTGATTTTGAAATTGACGTTTACAAATTTCCCAGCCTGGGTTGGTTTCAGTACCTTGACTCTTATAATTTTCTGGGCGCTCCAAGTCAAGTACTGAGGTTGACCGAATCAGAATCAGATGAAACCATTACTGAAGCTCTTCAACGCAAGAAATGGGACAGAGAGCTTGATGAAACATTGAAGATAGCTCGTGAGGCAGAAGCCAGAGAAAGGAAAATCCGGGAGGATGAGGAGGCAATTCAAGCTAAAAAGACTCTGTTCCCAGATTGGGACAGAGACACACTCATCACTCAAGCAATTGAGTTTCCTTCTATTTATTGGTTGGAACCGATTGCATCTTTTGAGTGTGAAAACTCCAAAGACTCGCAGTTCGACATGCCCATTACGCGTAAAGCCTTCACTTTTCACTGCTTTTATGTCACTGCAAACGTCCCTCGCTCTGATACCAATTGATGAGATTAAGCAAACCTTTAATCTATAAAGATCGATTAGATCTTGAACAAGTAACTAAACAATGACGATATGAACACAATAAAAGAACAAGACAAGATTGAATCAAACGTGTTGAATGATTAAAACAAAATCCTCAGAAGAGCTCGATTAAGAACATCAACTGTAGAGGATTGGAAGGTTACAAGTATGATCAAAGAAACCTTTAGTCGTCTGGAAAATATCGTATTCTCAGATCTCTCAAATCCTTAACCTAATATGCATGCAAGCATAAGCTTATATACAAAGCATAAAAGACACACGGTTGGACAAGCCCAAACCGTAATACAAAGAATTATAAACAAACGAGCCCAAAAGACGCAATCTTCTAAGCCCAACAATCTCCCCCTTTGCGTCAATTTGGGGTGAGATCTTCACTCTGTCTTCAAAGCAGATGGCTTCTTTACCGTTTGAAAAATTTTCGGTATCAAAGCTAGAATATGATGCCTGAAGGTAATATACCAACGAAGCATATCTGTAAAGTTCTTCTTATCTGCTGTTGTATTCTGTTTGCATCGGTGAATGATATTGATGATGTGATCCAGACACTCTGTAGAGAACAGATGCTTGTCTACCAACGCAAACAGAAACTTGTGCTTATCCCCCCTTGTGAACATAACTGTCAGATTGGAAGAATCAATCTGCCCCAACTTCATTTTATGGATATCTCCGGTTTTGGAAGTGGGCTTGACAGTCGGTTTCTTATTCATCACCTTTGCTATTTCCTGATCCATAGTGGCTAGCTCATGGACATAGGAAGCCAACATTCTTTTAAGATGAGAAAGTATTGGTTCATATTCTCTCTGGTTGGAGAGAAGAATGTTGTATAGCAGGATCCAATCGTGGGGGTTCAGACTGGGAAGATCTGCCAGAGAAATAAGATGTTCGGTGTTGGCAGTTCCTCTGTTGATTTTGAAATTGACGTTTACAAATTTCCCAGCCTGGGTTGGTTTCAGTACCTTGACTCTTATAATTTTCTGGGCGCTCCAAGTCAAGTACTGAGGTTGACCGAATCAGAATCAGATGAAACCATTACTGAAGCTCTTCAACGCAAGAAATGGGACAGAGAGCTTGATGAAACATTGAAGATAGCTCGTGAGGCAGAAGCCAGAGAAAGGAAAATCCGGGAGGATGAGGAGGCAATTCAAGCTAAAAAGACTGTTCCCAGATTGGGACAGAGACACACTCATCACTCAAGCAATTGAGTTTCCTTCTATTTATTGGTTGGAACCGATTTCATCTTTTGAGTGTGAAAACTCCAAAGACTCGCAGTTCGACATGCCCATTACGCGTAAAGCCTTCACTTTTCACTGCTTTGATGTCACTGCAAACGTCCCTCGCTCTGATACCAATTGATGAGATTAAGCAAACCTTTAATCTATAAAGATCGATTAGATCTTGAACAAGTAACTAAACAATGACGATATGAACACAATAAAAGAACAAGACAAGATTGAATCAAACGTGTTGAATGATTAAAACAAAATCCTCAGAAGAGCTCGATTAAGAACATCAACTGTAGAGGATTGGAAGGTTACAAGTATGATCAAAGAAACCTTTAGTCGTCTGGAAAATATCGTATTCTCAGATCTCTCAAATCCTTAACCTAATATGCATGCAAGCATAAGCTTATATACAAAGCATAAAAGACACACGGTTGGACAAGCCCAAACCGTAATACAAAGAATTATAAACAAACGAGCCCAAAAGACGCAATCTTCTAAGCCCAACATCATGGAATTGACTCATGACATTTAAAACATGGATTTTGAGACATTTGAAGGATTTTATGGCCAAGGCACATGCTTGGGCCGTAAACTCATGTATATGGGGTTTTTAAGCCCTTAAACCCTTCCAAAACCTCAACAAGACATGGATATGACTTCTAGAATAATTGCTTTAGCCTTGGAACACATTAAACATAATTTTTGGGGGACTTATATGAGTTTACAGCCAAGGTTTGTGCTTGGGCCGTAAACTCCTTAAAAATGGGTGTAAATTCAATTTCAAGATGTTAGAAAGCCATCCAACACCACCAAAAGCCTTGGAATAAATCATAGGACCAACCAAAAATAGTTTAAGGGCCTTAAACACATAAAAACCCTTCATTTAAGAGTTTACGGCCATAAAAGGTGTCCCATGGCTGTAAACTCCAAAAACCCCTTCAAATCATCAAGTAAATGCATGTAAGGCTTAGGAATAAATCTAGCAATCACATATGATTAGTTTGGAATCCAAAAACACAATTTTTCTTGGGTATTTAGGAGTTTACGGCCAGGAGACCATGGTAGGCCGTAAACTCCCATAAATGTGTCATTTTGATGTTAAATATCCATTCCAAGACTTTGATCCAAACCTAGAAAATTTCCCCTAAGTGTTTGAAGTCCAAATTGCACCATAAACCACCCACCATGAGTTTACGGCCGTAAACTCAAGGGGAATGGGTGTTTAGGCCGTAAACATCATTTAGAAGTTTACTCTTGGGGAGTAAACTCATTTCCTCAGTCCCTCGCATCATTACATGTCCTTAAACGCCACCCGGGTCCCTCCAAACACTTGTATCGGAGTGTTTTCGCGACTATAAGTAATTGTCCGTAACAAATAATCAATCTAAGTCCTAATTAGATACAAATGTGTATCTTTACATTATACTTAGGAACCTCTTGCGTTTGCAAGCCCCGGACCAACGTTCAGTATCCGAAATCTTCACATTCTCGTTCGGTGAGTTCATACCCATACGCCCTTTTCCGTGTTTTTCAATGTTTTCAGGGGGGAATACAAGCAAACTATAACTGATTTCAATTCATAACATTGATATGTTTCAAATAATATCTTGCAAATTTATAAACACTTTTACTCCTTATGTATTATCCTGAGCATAAGGAATGATTTATCAATTACAACTAAATGTATTTTAGTTAAGAAAATAACCAAACTAATCAAATTATTATGGTAATAATTTGGGGTTCTTTATTGTTCGTTTTATCATGTAGTGATATCTATATAAATTTATTAGATAAACTATGTCTGATTCAGTTTATCTCCGTATCATTTGAATGTATTGTCAGATAGTTTCATTGTATGTATCTATATTCGTTGTATTACGTTTCATAATCTTCTGTATGTTGATATCATATGAGAACCCTGTGAATAGTTTAGTACTAGTTTGTGAGATAGTCGCTACCCTTTATGGATGATCAGTAAATCCTCCCCGGAAGTGTAACCAGAGTCTCCTGGAGGGAGAACGAGGAATTTGTGAATAGATCTATTCGGGACTGACAATCCCACACCTTAACCGCTAGCTACAGTTAGGCGGGCACGCCTGGGGTGACAAATTTCTGGATATCATTCGACGTCTGACAAGCGTCAAGGAGGTCTCGTTGTCATATTAGCATGGTTACCCGACTCACAACATGTTTTAATATAAGTTTATTCATAGTATCGTTTTGACTTTGTTTCGATTTCGTATCTACTTTTTATATGGTATTTACAACTTGTACGGGATGTTTTCCCCATGATTTTTAACTATATCTTATACAGGATAGTAATCCCATGGTTTTGAATCAATAACTATTTCGGGATAGTAATCCCATGGTTTACACTTATATCTTGTCCGGGATAGTGATCTCATGGTTTTCAATCTATATCTATTACGGGATAGTAATCCCATGATTTCAATCTATATCAAGTACGGGATGATAATCCCATGGTCTAAATCTATATCTTGTCCGGGATAGTAATCCCAAGGTTCCTACTCTATATTTTCATATATATCAAATTATCTTGTGTCTAGTCCGGGATGGTAGTCCCATGATCTTAAATCTGTATTTTCATATGTGTCAAACTATCTTATGTCTCGTTCGGGATAGTGATCCCAAGATTTTCAATATATAGTTTTGTGTATTAAACTATACTCTGTGTTATTAATTCTTGCATTTAGGAAAACATGAGATTTTCCTGGGGTAAAATACATCACATAATTGAATTGATAACAAATGATAACTAAACTAACTTTACATAAGAAAATATGGGATTTTATTGGATAACAAAGCTTTTCGGAGAAACTAAAGGAAACCGATACATTTTCATAAAACAAAACCGCTTATGAACTCACCAGCTTTATGCTGATTTTCAAACCGCTTGTATTCTCAGGTCCAAGTTAGACAGGTACCCGACGATATCTTTTGGTGAAGACGGAGTGCTCAGAAGACTCGTCTCAACTTTTGTTAATATGATGCATATGTATATCTTGTATAACTTTACTTTTGAAATAAATGTAAACTTTCATATATATGTAATGTAATGGTTCTTTACTATGATTACTATGTACATTGGATTTGATACACAACGTGGAGCCCACCCCGGAAATGTTTCCGCCTTTGATTTTCGGGGTGTGACATAACAATTGGACATAACAAGAATTGTGTAACATAATAGATAACTAAACTTTACATATAAGAAAATATGGGATTTTCTTGGGTCGTAACTTTTTCAGAAACCAAAATGAAACTCGTACATTTTCAGAAAACAAAACCGCTTATGAACTCACCAGCTTTATGCTGATTTTTAAAATGCTTGTATTCTCAGGTCTGCATTAGACAGGTACCTGATGATCCTTTTGGCGAAGACGGAGTGCGTCGAAGACATGTCGTGATTTTTTTCATATATATACATATGTATCACACTTGTAAACAAATGTAAATTTTCATATGTAATGTAATGGTTGTTTTCTTTGCATACTATGTGAATTGGATTTGATACTCAACGTGGAGTCCGCCCTGAAAATGTTTCCACCTTGGTTTTCTGGGTATGACACCCTCAAGTTTTGGAATTTGTAAAGTCACTTTAGAAAAGTTTAATTCCAAACCCTAGAATTTTAAAAGTTTAAAACCCAATCCTTATACTTCATAGTATTATAAATTATATATATATATATATATATATATATATATATATATATATATATATATATATATATATATGGGTAAAGTGAATATACCTAACAACCTTATATAAGCTTAGGTACCTAACCACATCATATTACGTAATTTTGTATCATATTTGCATTGTAATCACCCAAAGTTCTTAAAACTCAACCTCATAACTTGATTGCTTCCAAAATCTTTGGACTTTCACCATTATCTTCCTTCAAATGATGTCGTTCTATCAGAGACCCCCTGGTGGGCTTCATATACTACCGTTACAAATCAAATGGTGTAGGAGGAATAGAATGGTGAATGTCTGAAAATCTTGGAAGTAAATCAAGTTAAAGGTTGAAGTTTAACAACCTTAGACGATTTCAATGTAAATATAATGCAAAACAATGTAGTATAATGTGGTTAGGTACCTAAGCTTATATAAGGTTGTTAGGTATATTCACTTTACCCTATATATATATATATATATATATATATATATATATATATATATATATATATATATATAAGATCAAGTCAGTCTTACCATTAGTAGGCCTCATTCACGAAGCCGGTCTAGAAGGGGTTATAAGGTTACTTCCTATGAAATGGCAGTTTTACGGGTGTCCACTCTCACCCACCGCTGCCTTAACTGGTGGAGGGTCGTTAGCCGAGCGGGTAGGACATGACTATAAATCTCATTAAAAGTATAATGAAAATAATAAAGTAAGTAAACATTTTTATTAAATTCCCATGAAATTACACATTGCACCTTACCAAGTTATTAGTGGAGCGTGTGTGATTAACTGGCACACTAACATGGACTAGTAAGGGTGGCAAAGGGTTGTTCGATGTTTATCTTAAGATCAATAGAGCATGTGTGGTTAACCGGCACATTGATTGGGTGATAAAGTCGAGTGTACCAATTTAATTTTCAAGGTTATTCACACCTTGTTTGTGATCCTCGGTATCCTAGTCACAAATATGAAGGTCATAATCGAGATTTAAACATGTCATTGAATTGATCAATGAATCTCAAAAGTTTTGGATAAGGTGTCTAAGTCCATAACTATATTTGGTATGTACTTGACCCGACCCGGCATGGTCCATTTGGGTTGCATGGCATCATGCATTTGGATAGACTAAATGAGAGAAATAACACTTGTGGTTTATTAATATGTTATAAGTTCTGATATATTAATAGTTTTATTTAATTAGTATTGATTGCGAATTAATTTTGAATTAATTAAGTGATCAAAAGATGGCTAATTAAATATATGGGTTGATTATGTAAATCATCCATAAGTTGTATAGTCGGTTAAAAGGCTCTACGGATTATCAAGTTAGGTTAAACCCATATGTGACAACCCGAAATTTATTCCATCATTTTTAATCATTTCTTCCGTTAATAAGCCTCGTTTTATTTACCTGTCCGTTAACTTTTGGACTGGTTAATTAATTTGGGACTTTTTGAATGACTTCATGAAGGTTGAAATAAATTAGAAACACCCACAAAATGCCCTTAAAAATGTTTAGTTTCAACCAAGTCAAAATAAAACAGTTTAATCGGGTGCGACCAAAAAGCCCCGTTTAACAGCAGTATCGAGCCAACTTGTTTTCACTCTCTCTCCACTCTCTCTCTCTCTCTACAACTTATTTTCGAGCCAAAAACATCTGTTTCGACCCCCAAACGAGTAAACAATCCACCCTAACTTGTTGTATAGCTTAACTAACATACAAATTCGTGTTTAGGACATCAAATGGGGGCAAGATTATATGTTTACAGCCCAAGAATAGTCTTGTACCGTGAACACCCCTAAATGGGGTTTTTAAGCCCCAAAACCCCTCCAAATTGCCCCTAAGGCTTAGATATGACTTGTGGACTTACACATTCGGACTTAGAACACCTTGAACTATAATTTTGGGGAGTAAACTTGAGTTTACTGCCCAAGAACTTGCTTGGGCCGTAAAATCCTCTTCATGGGGAGTAAACTCAAGTTTAGGTGTTAGAAATGCCCCTAAACACCTCCTATGATTTTGGAAAATGTCAAGAAGCAACCGCCGTTCTAGTAAGGACATTGAACATCAATTAAACCAATGAAATAGGAGTTTACGGCCGTAAACCGCCATATAATTGGTCCATGAGCCATAAACTCCCATTAAGTGCCCATATGATGCCCTAACACCCCCATTTGACTTGGAAAGATGCATAAAACTTTATTTCCTACCATTTAAGACACTAATACACCAAAGGAATGAGTATATAGGAGCTTACGGCTGTAAACTCCTTGTTTAGGGCCGTAAATTCCTAAAATGGTCCCTTAAGAGACTTAAACCTCTTCATATGCATTTTATTTGGACCTAGCCTAATTCTATGAATGATATAAGGCCATTTAGCATCCTAGAACACTCCCACCATGAGTTTATGGCCGTAAACTCATGGGGACATGGTCTTAGGGCCGTGAACTCTATAAAGAGTTTACTCTTGAAGAGTAAACTCCCTATCTAAGCCAAGCACACCCTTAAATGTTACCCAGGACACCCTAGCACTTAATCAAAGTGTTTTCCGCACTTTAGGATGCGTATACGTGATTAATTAGTATTATATTTACTAATTGTATGTAAACATATGTTATCATATGTTAATAGGTCACTAAGTGTGTTCAATTCTTTACATGACATCGAGTACCCAACCGGCACCTTCGTAGGATCCACTTACATAAGGTGAGTTCAAACCGCTGAATTAACCTTTTAAATGTTTTTACATGCTTTTATCGGGGGGGGGGGGGATACAAGTTAAACATGCCAGTTATCATATCAATCACATGTGATTGATAACCCGGATCCACAAGGATTTATTACATTGTCAACTGTTTTACCAAGAATGATACTGTAAATGACTTTCCAAAATGTTTTTACTTGTTCAAAGCTCTTCTCAGATTGTCCCTCTCGCTATATGTTTTATTTCAAATTCCGTTACAGCAGCATTTTAAACAAAGGTTTTCTTTACCTAAATGTTTTATCAAAGTTTCATTTAAAACTTATTTTACAAAAGAATACCAAGACGTGATGTTCTCAAGTATAGAAGTTTTCCCAATTACTTCATCAAAGTTTTCTTCCATGTTTTTATATTCCTACTTTGTTAGATACTACTACTTCGTTATACTTCCTTGTAGTTAATGCTAATACTTTGTTAACACTTTTACTTCATGATACACTGTTACTTCAGGATACACTTTTACTTCACGATACGCTTTTACTTCACGATACGCTTTTACTCTATGATACGCTTTTACTTCATGATACGCGTATACTTCACGATACACTTATAGTTCACGATACGCTTACACTTCACGATACGCTTCTACTTCACGATACACTTCTACTTTTTAACACTTATACTTTGTGAAACAGTTCTACTTCGTTAAACACTTAAACTTTGTTAAATGCTTCTACTTAGTTAAATGTATGTTTGTGCTTGTATAAGTTATATAAATAATGTTTAAAGGACTTAGGAAGGCTAGTTCGCCCTAATTCCTTTTCTTCGTTGAGATGTGGTTTGGTGGGATCGGATGTCCGTCCGAAGGTCGTTTGATCATTAGTTATATATTATGTATATAAGCATAGAAATAGAGGTTTACATTAGTCAGTTAAGTTGTGAGTCTCTATCATTAGTCCAATATTTTACATCAGATCTCAGTACACAAGATACATCTTCAGTAGACGGACTTCTTCGTTGTCAAGTTGGTAACCTGAGTCTCTTGTAGGGAGAGTGGACATTGTGTGTATAGCTATACGGGATCGACACCCCCGCACTCTGACTGTTAGCTACAGTCTATGCCCTACCAAGCCAAGGGGTGACAAATGTCATATTCATACCGATGCTTGTAGGGCGTTAAGTTCTCTAGTGTCTATCAGTATGGTTACGAGTATCTCGGGGTTACCTTATAATTCATGGCCTTAAGGTAACGGGTTTTAACATTGTATGCATTGTATTCATTGTATTTAGACCTTGCTAGACGTATCATTCATTTGATATTGTTTGGGGTCTGTGTTCACTGTTTTTAGACCTTGCTAGACGTGTCTTTCGTTTGATACTGTCTGGGGTGTGCGTCTCCCTTTTTGTTAGACTGAGCCAGGCGTACCGTTCACTTGATACTCCCCTGGAGTGTATGATTTCTTTTGCCTTAGTCAGCAGTCTTCACTGCTGAGGCATATGTTATTTTCCCTGATATTCTCCTACTTTCTTTCAAAATCAATACCACATTTTAATAATGATAGTGTTAAGGAAAAATTACTTTTTACCACATAACTCTGTCCAGTCATGGTAGAAGACTACTTTTAATTAGAAAATATAGGATTTTCTGGAAAGGACTCTAATTCACTGTATACTTTAAAACTCCTACTTATATAAAGTTATTTGGAGAAAATGACACTAAATACTTATGAACTCACTAGCATTTGTAAAAAATGCTGATACTCGCTTTTCAAATAACTTGTATTCTCAGGTCAGCGATAGACAGGTACATCCCCGGAGCTTTTGATGAAGACAATTTAGTACCAAGCTGCACCTATATTATTACTTGTATTACTTTGATAATGTAATGTAATGTAAACCATGTAAAACTATTACTATTAATGCAATGGTTGTTGTACTTTGATTACTATACTGCATATGTTGTGATACTTGACATGACATCATCCAACCTAGAACGTTTCCGTCGTTCCGGTTTTAGGGTGTGACGGATTGGTATCAGAGCAATGTTTATAGTGAGCTAAGTATATCAAATCATAAAAGATATATGACCTATAAATACATAGGGATAAAACACTCTGAACAAGAATTATACTTTAAAATATAACCATATTTTACCAAAGTATAAGAACATTCAGAATCTAAACACTCGAATACAAGTATCACAAGAAGAACAAGAGTAAAAGTCTTCGGATGTTGAGCATTGCCGTCAAACCTAGGCAGTTATGTAATCGTAAGCTGGAATAAATGTAACCTGATCAACTACATTTACTTGAGATGCGATGAAGATGTGCTTGGGAGTGATAGTGGTGTTGCAAAAGGTGTGAAACTTACCAACTAGGAATGCTAGAGCCAAACATAAAGTTTATAATACTATAGAAGTATTTTAGAATACTAAAAGACTCACACTTATCCCAGAATCATATTCAGAAGATAAGAAACAAACAAGAAATTAAAATACCATAGGGGTATTTTAGGATCCATATATAACCTTGTGTGAAGAACTAAAAAGATCCTTATTGATATACCTACAATTACAGAGGGTATGCTCCCTAGATTATATATAATAAGGATCCCATATGCTAAGAATGTGTGGTTTCGCCCTACTTCCTTTTCCTTGTTTGGATGTGGATATAGAGTAGTATCACATATTCGAAGGCCTATCGGATCTAAGCTATATATGATTTGTATACCCTACTTAATCGTAGCAGGACTCGATATGGATCACCTAGTGAAATGTTAATAATCTCTTAAGATTCTTTAGACATTTCCATTCTCGCATGAACCCTGTAGAAAACCCTATCCACTTCAGTACTTGGCAGAAGAGGTGATGCAGACCCAGAAGAGGTTCATTGAGAGGATTTCCAATTAGGAAATAAATGAACCAAGAAGAAACTATTGAAATCACCAAGTGCCTATATATTTTTAGGGACATGGTGGGAAATTCGCCTAAACTTCTGAGATTTCTAGTCATCCATCCTGAAGCGATGACACTCAGAGTCAGAATCAAAAGCAAGGCGGAGTAGAGATTCAATATGTCCATACGAGGAGAGAACCCTAGGTAACTACCCGATGGAAACCACACCGGCCCCAGTCAAAAATACGAGGTAGACAGAGGGAGCCAGTACATGGAAACCGAGAAGTGTCTTTTCCTCATGTTCATCATGCTAATACACCCATAAAATAATACAATTTAGTGAGTTAGTGGTTACACTACTCACACTATGTGTTAGGTAAATCGCCATTTCCTGATGTCAGTAACACGATTAGAGCGGATCCCAACACCTCTATTGAGGACATTTAGCCATAAGTCTTCATGAGCTTTTCTTCCCGCAAACTTCATTCTGAACTGTTCTCAAATCTTTCCAGGCTGGAGAGTGAAACCTTTCCCTGTATAAAGGTAACTTAGTAGGAAGAACTCCCATCTTATGGTTTTTTTTCTGATACTCACACTCGTACCTTGTACACCATGACTACATCATAGGGATGTAGGTCGACACCTAGACAACCCATATCCGAGGCACGGGAAAAATTTATGCCTAACACTGTATGGATAGATACGTCCAGGGTTAACCTTCATCTCTCATCAACTTATGTTCCTTTTTTGTGTAGGAAAACCATGCCTTCGAAGAAGCGTAACCCATCCTTCGGCAAGAAACCGACTCTCCTATTCGATGAAGCTACATTCCAAGCTGCAGTTTCGGCATCCATAGCAGCTGTCATGGCTCAGCTGAATGCTAACAACGCCAATGTTAGCAAGAGCCTTATCGGAAATTCTGATCCTAGTAGTGGACAGCAGCAACCAACCTCTGTATACCCAGCCACCCATGAACCTCACTCAAATCCAATGAAGAGAAAGATCAAGATTGAGGAGGGAAGTACCTAGGCTCAAGGACCTTCCGAAGGGCAATGAGCTGAGGCAGTCAATACCCCTACCAACCCTTCCATCCCAACACCTACAAGACCATACTTAGGAAGCCTTCCCTACTGCAGCAAGTGCAGCAATCATCATCATGGTATATGCCGGGAGCTCTATTGTGCTAGGTGCCACATGAAGGGGCATACTGCTCGCGTCTGCAGAACCCCGGTTGAGTTTATTACATCAACCACCAATGTGGCGACCAATACAGTTTGCCACCTATGTGGTGAGATCGGACACTTCAAGAAGGACTATCCAACCGAAGGATACAACAAGGACACAGGAGGAGTCTAACTCTAATGCTTAGGGAGAATCAACAAGGAACCTGGTAGATTTTTGGTACGTCTCTCAATCCCAGCTAACTAACCGAAAACATTAAAAAGATAATTCTAAATGTAAATACTTTCCCGTTATGGCGAAAGTCGCAGCACTGTTATAAGATTTATATTTCATCAGGTAAAACTATAATGGCTAAATATATATGTTACGACCTTGTATAATTGAGATGGATAGACCTAGAGTGAGTGAAGGCCGCCTCATTTCCTGTTCCTCGATTGGTTGTGGATTTAAGACGGAGTCGGTCAGTCAACAGTCCTCCCCACCATTGTGAGGCGATTATAGAAATGCCTCGTGGGAATCGATTCATGAAAAGGTACTTTACTCAGAAACACTCAGGACCCTCTATAGTTCCGTGTCAACTCTATCGGTCCAAGTATCCACGATAGTGATACACGAGACGAAACCCGAGATGCCTAGAACTTGTGTGCCCGTTCGGCACATGACTCTATTGACCCTCATTCTATATCATGTCGAAGTATGCCAACTTCGACGCCTCTATCAATCATGGTTCGACTTCGTGCAACCATGCGTAACTCCTTAGTGCTATGTAAAAAGAACTTTCTCGATAGCCATTTCGGCAAACAAAGGTTCTTCCGAACCTAAACAAAATAAAAATAATAAAGACTAATGTGATCCGTCAGTCGTCACTCTTATTTCGAACCTCCAGAAGTACCCAGGAGAAGAGTACCACGCGCTGTTAACCAGCCCTTCTTAGACAGATAGAAACCAAAGCGAAAGACACTGCAGGTATTCCAGAAGATGGTAACTAGCCGAAGCATACCTCGTAGATTTCTAGAAAGACCCTTCGCATCTCACAATCAGGTTCGTGAGTTAAGAGGATAGAACTCATGAGACTGACCACTATAACCGAGTATGAGCCCTACCACGAACCTCATAGTAAGACCCTTCATCCTGTTCCATAGAATAGGAACTAGAGTCAAGAGAACCCCTGCGGGTTGAGCTACTATAATGACCACAAATCCAAAGTTTTTTGTCATCGTTATTAAGCCAACATAGTAGCTAACACCCTTAGTTGATAAAGAAATCTGAGTCGTAAGAGCCAAGGACATTGACTACGACCATCCATTCACGCTTAATCCCACAAATTAAACATCTCAGCGGATATCATGGAAATCCAGATACTGAGATATGTCAAACCCTGAGAAGAATGGATGAAGAGATTAAAGTTCCAAATGATGGGAACCTATGCTCACTAGATTTGACCTAGACTGAGAAAACTCAGAACCTTCGGAAGAGTAGTTGCAGAAGGTGTTCGCACTACTTAGGCACTTCGTCCACCCCGTTACAGAGGAGTAGTGCCTAGGATCCTCCGCCCATTCGAATGGAGGAAGTCACCGCCGCCTTGCACGCGATAGACTGCATTCTCCGACACAAACACTAGAATACCGAGAACCACATGATAACCTTCACAGCCAATAATACTTGATCAAAGTGCGAAAGTAGTTGCATTAAGCCTTATAACCCAGATCCCGAAGAGATGAAAGACTTGACACCAGTCTAGGTGTTAGTCGATGGGTTATACAAGAGCAACCGCTTTCCGCACTGAAATAAACAAATTAGAGATTCATTGGACTACTAGCTGTTCCACGAATACTATCTCGCACAGAAATAGTAGAACCACCTCCTGAAATAGTGCAACGCTCATCTTGTGAAACCCTATCTCCCCGACCCTGAGGGTTTCCATTGGAAATATCTCAAGAATCAGTAGTGCAGGTTCATTTTGCACAAGATTGAGATAGACACTCTGCAACAAACAAGTCCCTGTATACACGCAATCCATCCGATGATCTAGAACCAGCCTGAAAGACTACACTTCTAGTATGCGAGAGAACGTTAGGAACTTTGGAATGGCGATCACGCCGGTGATGATCTTGCCATATAAGTACACTATGTTCTAAATACTGAAAAGCTCTACCCTTCCGAGAGCTTTGGACCATCTGAGATCCTTTACGGAGATTAGTCCAAACCTCATCCGACCACTACTACTTTCGGATATTCCACTAGCTTCATCCTAGATCGATCCACTTCTTAGACTTGATAAGTGCTTACCCGATGTCACTCTTCGTATCCCACTCATCTTGATAGAAACCATTGAGAATCCTAACTTCGTAGATATACCTGCAGGATATCGCTAACCACACGAGACGGAATCCGCATCCCATAGGTGAAGGTTTGTTGGAATGACAGACACAGGCCAGAGATCACTTGGGAGTACAAGGCAAACCGAATAGGAAGTACCCTCCTACCTTTACTTGGTCATTCATACCTACTTCCTTGCCTAGACGTGAATTTCGGGACGAAATTCCCTCTAACAGGGGGATAATGTGACAACCCGAAATTTATTCCATCATTTTTAACCCTTTCTTCCGTTAATCAGCCTCGTTTTATTTAACTGTCCGTTAACTTTTGGACTAGTTAATTAATTTGGGACTTTTTTAATGATTTCATGAAGGTTGAAATAAATTAGTAACACCCACAAAATTCCCTTAAAAATGTTTAGTTTCAACCAAATCAAAATACGACCGTTTAATCGGGTGCGACCAAAAAGCCTCGTTTAACAGCAGTATCGAGTAGATTCCCACTGAGCCCCAACTCAAACCCCTATATAAGGGTGAGTGGAGTCCATTAGAGACTTTTTCACTCTCTCTGTATGTCCCCAAAATTGCTTGTGTATCAATCAAATCCAATTGATGATGCGGAATCCCAATCAATTAGATGATGTCAGATCAAATAGAAGAGAAGGAGAAGAAGAAGAAGATGAATCTAATGATGTATTCAATATGAATGATGCTCCTTACAATAGATTCTCTCTCACACACACTTCTTCTCTCTAACTTTCTATCTCTTTTAGACTTATATCTCTAATCGTACACTCCCACATGCACTCCTCTCTATATATATGGACCTCCAGCCATACACATGTGTACAGCCGCACACCCTGTGTACGGCCGTACACAGGGTGTGCGGCCGTACACACGTGTATGGCCGTACAGACAAACCGCAAACACATACAACATCACATAAAAATATATTTTCCTAGAAAAGCAAAGTATAAACCATATTTTTGACCCAACAATCTCCCCCTTGGTTTATACCTTTCTTTTTCTAAATGACCCAACAAACTCCCCCTAAAAAGTAGCTGGCTTTTCTTATTAATATTCATTGGGAACTTGGCTTCAACATTAATCTTCAAATTCTTCACAGCTTCAAGATGAACTTGATGAATCTTCAATGAATGACTTCATATTGAGCGGTTGGGCTTTTCTTCAAAATTTGGCTTTGAACGCACATCGGGTGAGGAGGCTTGATGTACTGATTCTTGAAAGATAGCGCTTTCAGCTTGAGAATCTACAGATAAAACATCAAAGAGAACAAATCTTCTGGATCACTTCAGCATGTACAAAGATAGCAGCAGACTGATTGAGGAGGATTCATTGCAATATGTCACATATTCTTCAATTTCAGCTTCACCTTGCTTCTGGGGTTGAAGGATGGAATGTCGAAAGAATAATCTTCATTTCTTGCTCCTTTGAATGAGAATTCTTCGATGCTCACAGATGAGGCCTTGGCTCAGAAATACTCAACACAAACTCCATGAGTCTTATCTATACCTGAAATCACTTTTCAAGACAAAACAAAACTAAAAGAAAAATTAACACACAAAATAAAAATAGAAACAAAAATATTTTTATATTTTCTGATTTTTCTGAACAAGAAATAACACTATTTTTGGATTTTAATTTTCTGATTTTTGTTTGATTTTTGAATTATTTTTAATTCTCCCCCTAAAATTTATGCATAGAGGAAAACTATGAACAAATTTAACAAAAATAAAATGATATCTAACTTTAAGAATGATTTGGGATCAAAGTTTTTAGACAACCTTTATCCGCTTGTCAGTACCTTCTATCTTTACGACTTTTTCCGGTCGATTGTCGGTATTGTTGTCCACTTAAACACGAAAAATTGTGACAAAATTAGGACATACTATAAGTGACAAGACAATGTGGTCCTAAGTTATTTCAATAATCACTGAAACCATTAGTCACTCTCCTTTAAAGCTGGCTGATGAAGGTCCAAGTACCATGTTCGAGACTGGTGGATCACTCTCCACTCTCTCTCTCTCTACAACTTATTTTCGAGCCAAAAATGTCCGTTTCGACCCTCAAACGAGTAAGCAATCCACCCTAACTGGATGTATAGCTTAACTAACATACAAATTCGTATTTAAGACATCAAATGGGGGCAATATTATGTGTTTACGGGCCAAGAACACTCTTGGACCGTGAACACCCCTAAATGGGGTTTTTAAGCCCCAAAAACCCTCTAAATTACCACTATGGCTTAGATATGACTTGTGGACTTACACATTCGGACTTAGAACACCTTGAACCATAACTTTGGGGAGTAAACTTGAGTTTACTTCCCAAGAACTAGCTTGGGCAGTAAACTCCTCTTTATGGAAAGTAAACTCAAGTTGAGGTATTAGAAATTCCCCTAAACACCTCCTATGGTCTTGGAAAATGTCTAGAAGCAACCTCCATTGTAGTAAGGACATTAAACATCAATTAAACCAAGGAAACAGGAGTTTACGGCCGTAAAAACCCATAGAATTCGTCCATGGGCCATAAACTCCCATTAAGTGCCCAAATGATGCCCTAACACCCCCATTTGACTTGGAAAGATACGTAGAACTTTATTTCCTACCATTTAAGACACTAATACACAAAAGGAATGAGTATATAGGAGCTTATGGCTGTAAACTCCTTGTTTAGGGCTGTAAACTCCTCAAATGGTCCCTTAAGAGCCTTAAGCACCTTCATATGCATTATATTTAGACCAAGCCTAATTCTATGAATGATATAAGGCCATTTAGCATCCTAAAACACTCCCACCATGAGTTTACGGCCGTAAACTCATGGGGACATGGTCTTAGAGCCGTGAAATCTATAAAATAGTTTACTCTTGAAGAGTAAACTCCCTATCTAAGCCATGCACACCCTTAAATGTTACCCGGGGCACCCCTAGCACTTAATCAAAGTGTTTTCCGCACTTTAGGATATGTATACGTTATTAATTAGTATTATATTTACTAATTGTATGTAAACATATGTTCTCATATGTTAATAGGTCACTAAGTGTGTTCAAGTCTTTACTTGACACCAAGCACCCAACCGGCACCTTGGTCGGATCCACTTACATCAGGTGAGTCCATACCCCTGAATTAACCTTTTAAATGCTTTTACATTATTTTATGGGTGGGGGGGGGGGGAATACAAGTTAAACATGCCAGTTATCATATCAATCACATGATTGATAACCCGCATGCACAAGGATTTATTAAACTGTCAAATGTTTTACCAAGAATTAAATGGTTTTCTAAAATGTTTTTACTTGTTCAAAGCTCTTCTCAAATTGTCCCTCGCGCTGTATGTTTTATTTCAAATTCGGTTACAGCAGCATTTTAAACAAAGGTTTTCTTTATCTAAAATGTTTTACCAAAGTTTCATTTAAAACTTATTTTACAAAAGAATACCAAGATGTGATGTTCTGAAGTATAGAAGTTTTCCCATGTTTTTCATCAAAGTTTTCTCCCATGTTTTTATACTCCTACATTGTTAGATACTACTGCTTCGTTATACTTCCTCGTAGTTAATGCTACTAATTTGTTAACACTTTTACTTTGTGATACACTGTTACTTCGCGTTACACTTTTACTTCACGATACGCTTTTACTTCACGATACGCTTTTATTTCACAATACGCTTATACTTCACGATACGCTTATACTTCACGATATGCTTATACTTCACGACACGCTTATACTTCACGATACGCTTCTACTTCACGATACGCTTCTACTTGTTAACACTTATACTTTGTGAAACACTTCTACTTCGTTAAACACTTAAACTTCTTTAAGTGCTTCTACTTAGTTAAATTTATGCATGTGCTTGTATAAGTTATATAAATAATGTTTAAAGAACTTAGGAAGGCTAGTTCGCCCTATTTCCTTTTCTTCGTTGAGATCTGGTCTGGTGGGATCGGATGTCCGTCCGAAGGTCGTTTGATCATTAGTTATATATTATGTCTACAAACATAGACATATAGGTTTACATTAGTCAGTTCAGTTGTGACTCTTTATCATTAGTCCAGTATTTTACATCAGATCTCACTACACGAGATACATCTTCAGTACACGGCCTTCTCCGTTTTTAAGTTGGTAACCAGAGTCTCTTGTAGGGAGAGCGGACATTGTGTGTATAGCTATACGGGATTGACACCCTCACACCCTGACTGTTAGCTACACTCCATGGCCTTCCAAGCAAAGGGGTGACAAATGTCATATTCATATCGATGCTTTTAGGGCGTCAAGTTCTCTAGTGTTTATCAGTACGGTTACGAGTATCTCGGGGTTACCTTATAATTCATGGCCTTAAGGTAACAGTTTTAACACTGCATTCATTGTATTCACTGTATTTAGACCTTTTTTAGACCTATCATTCATTTGATATTGTCTGGGGTCTGTGTTCACTTTTTTAGACCTTGCTAGACGTGTCTTTCATTTGATACTGTCTGGGGTCTCTGTCTCCCTTTTTGTTAGACTGAGCCAGGCGTACCGTTCATTTAATACTCCTGTAGCACCTGGTTTCCGATATGTGAATTTTATTTGAGTATTGCCCTATTTTAGCCTTGGACTCGGCGAGTCACAAGGTTCGCCTCGCCGAGTAGGGACGAGACCCGGGACACGTTTAAGTGGGCGAATCGGCGAGTCCATATCCTAGACTCGGCGAGTCACCGCTGTAGGATGAAACCCTAAGTTTCAGGGGTTTGCACCCTATTTAAACCTCATATCTACCTCTTTCCAGCCCCCATTCACCCCCAGAGCTCCCAACCCTCGACCTAACTCATCCTAAGCTTGTTTCTTGTGAATTTGAGGCTCTTGTGTGGATTCTTGAAGGTTTTGAGGCAAGGAGGGGAAAGAGATCAAGAGGAAGGAGAGCCATTCAAGCATCATTGTGTTTTTCAGCAGGTTTCATTAAGGTATATCTCGTTTTCCCCCTGTTTCTATGCTTAAGATTTCATTTAAGGCACTCTTGAGCCATTCCCCAAACTTGTTTGTGCTTAATGTTTCGTAATAAGTGGGTTGGCCTTTAGATCTAGACAAGATTGAGCTCCAAGAGCTCAGATCTGTTAGCTTTATGGACCCATGTGGCTTGTTCATCCTAGATCTACCCTTTTTGAGGCATTTTGGACCCTAAAATCCATATTAGTGAAGATCCACACGTAAAGTTGGAAACTTTACGTATGATTCGTGTCTTAGAAACCCAGATCTATGAATGGCATGGACTAAAATCAAACAAATCGGTGTATCTAGTGGATGCATGGCGACGACTCGGCGAGTCGTTCATGTGACTCGGCGAGTCGGCTCGTGAGTCACCAAATTGGTCCCTTTTAGACGTATCGAGTTGAGCCGTGAGTCACAGGGGGTGACTCAGTGAGTTGAAAGCTGGACTCACTCATGATAGGACTCGGCGAGTCAATGCCTGACTCGGCGAGTCCAAGGCAATCTTCATAGATCAAGAACAGACTCGGCGAGTTGTTCATACAACTCGGCGAGTCTTAGCATATGTGTTCTTAGGATGAAGATGAACTCGACGAGTTGTTCATACAACTCGGCGAGTAGGATGAAGGAGTTGAATGACAGTTTACAAGATGAACTCGTCGAGTCATAGCCCAACTCGATGAGTAGAATCAGGGACCCAGGACAATAGTTTGCTAGGGACTCGGCGAGTGGAGATCCACTCGGCGAGTCGGGTCAACTAAAAGTTGACTTCGAATTTACTTAGGGCTAGACCAGGGGTAAAATGGTCTTTTTACCCAGAGGACAGTTAGCAATGTATAATTAAGTATATTGTGGGAATTACAGCCGGGGAGTTTCCGGAGCAGCAGCAGTAGTAGTAGGTGATTAATTCCCACACAGACCAACAGCTATTTCGAGGTGAGTTTCCCTTCAGTAGTAACGGGTCTAAGGCACCAAGGTCGGCCCGTATAAATGAGACGATAGTATTATAGTGTGGGCCGAGCCCGTATCTATTAGTCGAGTTGATTGTGATATATACCAGTATGATAGAACTGTTTACACTTGTTGTCTGCGTGATACTTGTATGATATGTGTTGACGGTTGGGTGTGGGCGGGGCACGTATCCCTCCGAGAATGGAGTGTGGGCTAGGCTCGTATCTCCCAGGTAGCGAAGTGTGGGCGGGGCCCGTATCTTCACGAGTGTGGGCGGGGCCCGTATCTCTCAGAAAGTGAGGTGTGGGCGGGGCCCGTATCTTCACGAGTGTGGGCGGGGCCCGGATCTCCTAATTACACGTTAATTGTTATATGTTGTATGGTATGGGGTATTATGGGGGAGCTCACTAAGCTTTGTGCTTACGGTTTCAGTTTTGGTTTCAGGTACCTCCTCAGCTAAGGGAAAGGAGCCGGCATGGTAGCAGCATGTCACACACACACTCTTCGGTTTCCGCATTTACGAGATTCACTGGGATTGTATCTGATATTTGATGGGTTGTATGGTTTGATTATTAAAACATGGTTTGCGATGTGTTATGGCGTGATCAAACAATGTTTTTATTTATTAATGTTTTCTAAAAGTAATATTTTAAAATGAAATTTTTGGACATGAAAAATTGGGTCGTTACAAGTTGGTATCAGAGCCCTGGTTTGAGGGATTCGGACACGCCTTCGGGAGCGTCTGAACTCAAATCGAGGGATTGAAAGATTTTCCAAAAGAAAATGTTCTCTAAAAACTCGGAAAAAAATCATAAGAAAGAGCGAAGTGTGTGACGTGTGCGACCGGCTGAGCTCAAGTAAGTATTCCCTATAGTACCCATACAAGTTTATGTTATGTTTATCAGCTTACGTAGAACCACATGCTAGAATAGGGCTAAGGATCTAGGAGTGATGCCTTATGTGCCTGTTTAGGTTACGCCTGATAGTATGAGCTTAGCATCTTATGCTAGTGTCGTTTCTTGTTATAAGAATAGTTTGGCTTGAGTCTGTTTCCCCTTAACCGAATGCTGCTTGCTTCGTGCTTGGTGGGGTTCTGAGTAATGTGAGTTAGCCACTAGGTGAACACGTCACACCACATGTAATCAGGTTTGAATAATCCCAAAGTACTGGAACTGGCCCTATTGTGCAGCTCTTGTTTGAGTCCAACCGTTGTAGGGACGGATCTTTTACTTGAAGGATTATCTAATCCTCATCACATGTGATGGTGTTTAGGTGGTGGCTAACTGGCATTATGAGGAGACCTACAGCAGCTGAGGCCCAGTCGTGTTGAACTTGAGTTTTCCCTAGGGCAAGCCTAGGATGAGAATAGCAGGGAGTAGCAGTAGTAAAGGGGATCTGGTAAAGTCGAGGAACTTCTCGGAGAAGGTACGGATAGATGTGGAAGGTAGTATGGGCCCGTACTACTGAAAGCAGAGGATCCGTACCCTAGCCGAGGAAGGCCAAGACGAGACCAAGGAACCTGTAAGTAGTTGAGACCCCTCAGAAAGTAGCAGTATCACTAATGATTATTATGATGTTTTGCAGAATGGTGGTACTTCGACCCAGACCGACAGATGGCGGGTCAGGAGAGGGGTCAGGTTCGGGATCAGGCACCGAGCCGATTGATGAGAGGCTACGTGAGTTCATCACGTCGGAGATCACCAGGGGCATCCTTGAGTCGACCCCCATCCTCTTTGGGTCGATCAAGGAAGGGATTATGGAGTTGATGGAGGATCGCCTACGGGCATTCAGGAGCGATTTAGCCTCTAGCCAGTCAGGGTCTCGCACACTGTCCTTCAAGGACTTTAGGGGCAGTGGTGCGCTGGATTTCCATGGGGTGAAGGACCCCATTGTCGCCAGGCGGTGGATTGCGGATATCGAGTCTGCCCAGTTGACTAGCTTCTGCCCCGAGGGGTCGAAGGTGAGGTACGCACTAGGGTGTTTACGGGACCGAGCCCGGGATTGGTGGGAGTCAGTGGGTGACTCGTTGGGAGCCTCGGCTATCGAGGCAATAACCTGGTCGGACTTTGTGACTAGGTTCAGGGCAGAGTTTGCACCGGCGGTCGAGCTTCAGCAGCTGGCCAGGGAGTTTCTAGACATGAGGCAGACAACGGAGACTGTGGCGGAGATCACTGCCAAGTTCCGGGAGAGGGCTTTATTGGTGCCCCAGTATGCCGGTGACGAGGATATGAGGAGGACTCGTTACCATGATATGCTACGAGCTGACATCCGGGAGCATGTTAGCTTTTCGGCTTGCCCTACCCTGGACTCTATGATTGCCAGGGCTAGGGAGATAGAGATAGATTTGGAGCACATCCGGAAACGGAAACTAGAGGACGGTCAGGTAGGAGGGGCTTCGGGGAAGAAGCCCAAGGGATCAGACGGTAGACCGAAAGGTCATTCAGGACCGAGCCGCTGCGGGAAATGCGGCAGGACGCACGTGGGGATATGTAGGATGGGATCAGGAGGCTGCTACAAGTGCGGCAAGACAGGGCACTTTAGCAGGGATTGTACTGCTCCAGTTTCAACTATTCAGACATCCGAGTTGCTGTGTTTTCACTGCAACCAAAGGGGCCACAAGAAGGCCAATTGCCCCCAGTTGTCAGTTGCAGCGCCGGTGAAGGCGCCGGCTCCAGCGACCCTGCGGATCACGGATGGTCGGCAGGGCAAGGCAGAGGCTCCAGTAGTAAGGAGTCGGGCATTTCAGTTGACTGCCGAGGAGGCACGCGCCGCACCCAATGTGGTGACGGGTATGATTCTTTCTTTCTATCTTTTGTTTTATGTTGTTATGATATTGATATGTGCTCCGTGTGTATACATGTGTATTAGGATCGTTCCATGTGAACGGCATCCCGGTTCAGGTATTCTTCGACTCGGGTGCATCCCGATCGTTCGTTTCTCTGGCTCTTAGCAAGAGATTTCATGAGACTTCAGGCGAGTTAAATTGCCCGTTAGAGGTAGAGATTGCTGACGATCGATCGGTGCGAGCATCGATGGTGTTTCGAGATTGTGTTCTGCGACTGTTTGAGGAGCATTACCTGGTAGACTTGGTCCCCATCCCATTGCGTGGGAACAAGGTGATTATTGGCATGGATTGGTTGAGTCCTAATGGGGCAGTGATAGATTGCGCACAACAGCTAGTGCGAGTCAGAACCCCAAGCGGGGGAGAGTTAGTGATTCATGGAGAGCGGCCGTAGTGTGGACCCACTGTATGCTCAGCAGCGAGGGCTAGGCGCTACCTTCAGCAGGGATGCGCGGGTTATGTCGCGTATGTGATGGATACCCGGGAGACGGGTAAGGCGACCGTGAGCGAGGTCCCGGTGGTTCGAGATTTTGCAGATGTTTTCCCGGAGGAACTACCTGGGATACCTTCGGAGCGACAGGTGGAGTTTAGGATTGACCTCATTCCCGGTGCGGCTCCGATAGCCAAAGCACCGTATCGGTTGGCTCCTCCCGAGATGCAGGAGTTGTCTACGCAGCTGCAGGAGCTGCTAGACAAGGGATTTATTCGTCCGAGCAGTTCACCCTGGGGAGCCCCGATTCTGTTTGTAAGGAAGAAGGACGGGTTGCATCGGATGTGTATAGATTATCGGGAGCTGAACAAGGTAACGGTGAAGAACCGATACCTGCTTCCGAGGATTGATGACCTATTTGACCAGCTTCAGGGAGCATCTTGGTTCTCCAAGAATGACTTGCGTTCAGGCTATCATCAGATGAGGGTTAGGGAGGAGGATATGCAGAAGAATGCGTTTCGGACGCGCTATGGTCATTACGAGTTCGTGGTGATGCCGTTTGGGCTCACCAATGCTCCTACCGCGTTCATGGACCTCATGAACCGCGTGTGTAGACCGATGCTGGATCGGACTGTGATAGTTTTTATCGATGATATTTTGGTCTATTCCAAGACTCGGGAGGAACACGAGGAGCATCTGAGGGAGGTATTGGAGACCCTGAGGAGGGAGAGCTTGTATGCCAAGTTCTCCAAGTGTGAGTTTTGGTTGCGCGAGGTGCAATTCCTTGGACACCTCGTCAACCAGAACGGGATTCTAGTTGATCCGGCCAAGGTCGAGGCCGTGATGAGATGGGAGGTCCCGAAGTCTCCATCTGAGATTCGGAGCTTCCTGGGATTGGCAGGCTACTATCAGAGGTTTATCCAAGATTTCTCCAAGATAGCCGTGCCCCTGACACGATTGATGAAGAAAGCCGTGGTCTTTCGGTGGGGACCCGAGCAGCAGGCTGCGTTTGAGATGCTGAGACAGAAATTGTGTGAGGCGCCGATCCTAGCCCTGCCTGAGGGCGTAGAGGATTTTGTGGTTTACTGCGATGCATCCATTTTCGGGTTGGGCACAGTTTTGATGCAGAGGGGGCATGTCATTGCCTACGCTTCGCGGCAGCTCAAGCCTCACGAGGCGAACTACCCGATGCATGATTTGGAGTTGGGGGCGGTGGTCTTTGCCCTCAAGATTTGGCGACATTACCTCTACGGGGTTCGGTGTACCATCTACACGGACCACAAGAGTTTGAGGTACCTCATGGACCAGCCGAATCTGAATATGAGGCAGCGGTGGTGGTTGGACGTGGTGAAGGATTATGATTGCGAGATCCTTTACCACCCGGGGAAGGCCAATGTGGTGGCCGATGCGCTTAGCTGCAAGACGGTGCCGATCAGGGACGTTTGCTTGAGGATGACCGTGGTGACTCCCCTATTGGAGCAGATTCGGGAGGCTCAACAGGAGGCTATCAAGGAGGAGCATCGGTAGAGCGAGCGTGTGGTAGGTCAGGTTTCCTCCTTTGATTATGATGGCAGAGGACTTTTGACACTACACCGTAGGGTGTGGGTGCCATATCACGGTGGCGTGCATCAGATTTTGATGGAGGAGGCGCACAAGTCCCGATTTTCTATTCATCCCGGGGCGACGAAGATGTATAGGGATCTTCGTCCGGATTACTGGTGGCCCTGCATGAAGCGGGATGTGGCATGGTACGTCGAGAGGTGTTTGACCTGCAGGAAGGTCAAGGCCGAACATCAGAGACCGCATGGAAAGATGCAGCCGTTGGACATCCCACTATGGAAATGGGAAGATATCACGATGGATTTTATCACAAAGCTTCCCAGGACCGCACGTGGAGTGGATTCGATTTGGGTCATCGTGGATAGATTGACCAAGAGTGCTCACTTTATTCCAATCCAGGAGAGCATATCGGCCTAAAAATTAGCCGACATCTATATCAGGGAGATTGTGGCACGGCATGGAGTGCCAGTATCGGTAATCTCGGATAGGTATGTGCGTTTTACTTCCAGATTCTAGAAGAAATTCCATGACGAGTTGGGCACTCGTCTGCATTTCAGCACCGCCTTTCACCCGCAGACAAATGGTCAGAGTGAGCGGACCATCCAGACTTTGGAGGACATGTTGCGGGCGTGTGTGTTGGATTTCGGTGGTAGCTGGGATACCTATCTTCCTTTGGCTGAGTTCTCCTACAACAACAGCTATCACGCGAGTATTGACCGACCACCGTTCGAGATGTTGTATGGGCGGAAGTGCAGAACCCCGATATGTTGGGGTGAGGTTGGCCAGAGAGTCATGGGAAGCACCGAGGTGGTGCTAGAGACGACCGAGAGGATCCAGCAGGTTCGGAGCAGACTTCAGACTGCACAGAGTCGGCAGAAAAGCTACGCCGATAGACGTCGATCCGAATTGGAATTCCAAGTCGGGGATATGGTCCTCCTGAAAGTGTCCCCTTGGAAAGGTGTCATTCGATTTAGGAAGCGGGGCAAGTTGGGCCCAAGGTTCATCGGGCCGTTCAGGGTTGCAGCCCGGGTGGGCAAGGTGGCGTATAGGCTGGACCTGCCAGCCGAGCTCAGTCAGATCCACAGCACCTTTCATGTTTCGCAGCTGCGGAAGTGCCTGGTGGACGATTCAGCAGTAGTACCATTGGAGGATATTCAGGTTGATGATAGCTTGAATTACATTGAGCGCCCAGTCGCAATACTAGACAGAAAGGCAAAGACGTTGAGGAACAAGAGGGTAGAACTAGTAAAGGTGCAATGGCAGCACCGCAAGGGTTCGAAGTGGACTTGGGAACCGATGGACGAGATGATGGAGCATTACCCCGAGCTGTTTCAGGACCGGGCAGCAGACTTCGAGGGCGAAGTCTAAAATAAGTGGGGGAGATTTGTAGCACCTGGTTTCCGGTATGTGAATTTTATTTGAGTATTGCCCTATTTTAGCCTTGGACTCGGCGAGTCACAAGGTTCGACTCGCCGAGTAGGGACGAGACCCAGGACACGTTTAAGTGGGCGACTCGGCGAGTCCATATCCTGGACTCGGCGAGTCACCGCTGTAGGATGAAACCCTAAGTTTCAGGGGTTTGCACCCTATTTAAACCTCAAATCTGCCTCTTGCCAGCCCCCATTCACCCCCAGAGCTCCCAACCCTCGACCTAACTCGTCCTAAGCTTGTTCCTTGTGAATTTGAGGCTCTTGTATGGATTCTTGAAGGTTTTGAGGCAAGGAGGGGAAAGAGATCAAGAGGAAGGAGAGCCATTCAAGCATCATTGTGTTTTTCAGCAGGTTTCATTGAGGTATATCTCGTTTTCCCCCTGTTTCTATGCTTAAGATTTCATTTAAGGCACTCTTGAGCCATTCCCCAAACTTGTTTGTGCTTAATGTTTCGTAATAAGTGGGTTGGCCTTTAGATCTAGACAAGATTGAGCTCCAAGAGCTCAGATCTGTTAGCTTTATGGACCCATGTGGCTTGTTCATCCTAGATCTACCCTTTTTGAGGCATTTTGGACCCTAAAATCCATATTAGTGAAGATCCACACGTAAAGTTGGAAACTTTACATATGATTCGTGTCTTAGAAGCCTAGATCTATGAATGGCATGGACTGAAATCAAACAAATCGGTGTATCTAGTGGATGCATGGCGACGACTCGGCGAGTCGTTCATGTGACTCGGCAAGTCGGATCGCGAGTCACCAAATTGGTCCCTTTTAGACGTATCGAGTTGAGCCGTGAGTCACAGGGGGTGACTCGGTGAGTTGAAAGTTGGACTCACTCATGATAGGACTCGGCGAGTCAATGCCTGACTCGGCGAGTCCAAGGCAATCTTCATAGATCAAGAACAGACTCGGCGAGTTGTTCATACAACTCGGCGAGTCTTAGCATATGTGTTCTTAGGATGAAGATGAACTCGACGAGTTGTTCATACAACTCGGCGAGTAGGATGAAGGAGTTGAATGACAGTTTACAAGATGAACTCGTTGAGTCATAGCCCAACTCGACGATTAGAATCAGGGACCCAGGACAATAGTTTGTTAGGGACTCGGCGAGTGGAGATCCACTCGGCGAGTCGGGTCAACTAAAAGTTAACTTCGAATTGACTTAGGGCTATACCAGGGGTAAAATGGTCTTTTTACCTAGAGGACAGTTAGCAGTGTATAATTAAGTATATTGTGGGAATTACAGTCGGGGAGTTTCCGGAGCAGCAGCAGCAGTAGTAGGTGATCAATTCCCACACAGACCAGCAGCTATTTCGAGGTGACTTTCCCTTCAGTAGTAACGGGTCTAAGGCACCAAGGCCGGCCCGTATAAATGAGACGATAGTATTATAGTGTGGGCCGAGCCCGTATCTATTAGTCGAGTTGATTGTGATATATACCAGTATGATAGAACTGTTTACACTTGTTGTCTGCGTGATACTTGTATGATATGTGTTGACGGTTGGGTGTGGGCGGGGCCCGTGTCCCTCCGAGAATGGAGTGTGGGCTAGGCCCGTATCTCCCAGGTAGCGAAGTGTGGGTGGGGCCCGTATCTTCACGAGTGTGGGCGGGGCCCGTATCTCCTAATTGCACGTTAATTGTTATATGTTGTATGGTATGGGGTATTATGGGGGAGCTCACTAAGCTTTGTGCTTACGGTTTCAGTTTTGGTTTCAGGTACCTCCTCAGCTAAGGGAAAGGAGCCGGCACGGTAGCAGCATGTCACACACACACTCTTCCGTTTCCGCATTTACGAGATTCACTGGGATTGTACTCTGATATTTGATGGGTTGTATGGTTTGATTATTAAAACATGGTCTGCGATGTGTTATGGCGTGATCAAACAATGTTTTTATTTATTAATGTTTTCTAAAAGTAATATTTTAAAATGAAATTTTTGGACATGAAAAATTGGGTTGTTACAACTCCCCTGGAGTCTATGATTTATTTTGCCTTAGTCAGCAGTCTTCACTGCTGAGGCATGTGTTATTTTCCCTGAAATTTTCCTACTTTCTTTCAAAACCAATACCACATTTTCATAATGATAGTCTTAAGGAAAAATTACTTTTTACCACATAAGTTTGTCCAGTCTTGGTAGAAGACTACTTTTAATTAGAAAATATAGGATTTTCTGGAAAGGACTCTGATTCACTATATACTTTAAAAATACTACTTATATAAAGTTATTTGGATAAAATGATACTAAAGACTTATGAACTCACCAGCATTTGTAAAAAAAGTTGATACTCGCTTTTCAAATCACTTGTATTCTCAGGTCAGCAATAGACAGGTGCCTCCACGAAGCTTTTGATGAACACAGTTTAGTACCAAGTTGCACCTATATTATTACTTGTATTACTTTGATGATGTAATGTAATGTAATCAATTTAAAACTATTACTATTAATGCAATGGTTGTTGTACTTTGATTACTATACTGCATATGTTGTGATACTTGACCTGACGTCATCCACCCCAGAACGTTTCTGCCATTCTGGTTTTGGGGTGTGACACCATAGGATGCTCCCTGGATGCTCCATAGGAGTTACAAACCCATGGGTCATGGAAATGAAGAGTCATGTCACATTAGGGTTTACACGGTGTAACCCTAGATATGACACACTATATAAGGAACATGATGCTCACCAAAATCAGGTACGAAAAGAACAAGAAAGGGCTAGACTAATTTTTGAAACTGTTATTCATACTCAAAGTCATTCCAAAACATTTGGTGTTGTGTGAAGCATTTGAGGCATCACACTTGGGGTGCTAGTTTCTCAAGGTTTTCAAGGAATCAAATCGACTACAAGGTATGTAATTCTAGCCATCTTTTAGATTAAAAGTTCCCCGTGTATGCTAGATAGGATTATGAACATTGGAAATCATATTTTGCATGTATTTTAGACAAACATAGATCCAAGGTTATCTAGGGTTGCATGTACACTTAGGGGTGTTAGAATGCTCAAAACCCATCAGTGGTATCAAAGCCTAGGCTTGTTTGTTCATACTAGATGCAAAATATTGAATAATTGAAATGTTGATCTGTCTGCATAGGGGACTCGACGGGTCCAATGGGAGGACTCAACGAGTCCAAGTGAAAATGCATCCAACTCGACGAGTCACTTCATGTACTTGATGAGTTAGCCATGTAGGGTGTAGAATTTCGATTTTTGCATCTGGAAATGGACTAGAAACACTACCCTAAACTATTTTGGTGTTGTAAAACTTATTTTAGAAGGTCTAATGGTTGTGCTAATCCATTTACAATGGCTAATATCAATTTTTCATGATTTTATGTGTTCATATGTTCTTGAAACTTTGATATGAATATTCATGTTTTTATGAGTTTTTTGATAGATCATAGGAATTACTTGTTTAAATGATTCATTCATGATCTTTAGGTGTTTTAATGGAGTCCATAACTTGTCGTCAATTTATGGATAACTCATATGTTATAAAAGAACACATAAGTTATAAAATGAAGAGTCTTCATTTTAATAACTCATATGTTATGAATTTGAAAGGTTTTGTAAACTTACAAAACTTGCCCTTAAGTTTCGAAACATATAAAGTCACTTAATAAACTTTATTTCCAACCCCTAGGTTTTTTAAAAGTTAAAAATCAATCCTTATACTTTATAATATTATAAGTTAACAATATATATATATATATATATATATATATATATATATATATATATATATATATATATATAAGAGCAAGTCGTCTTACTATTAGTAGGCCTTATTCACGAAGTCGGTCTATAAGGGGGGTATAAGGTTGCTGCCTATAAATTGGCAGCTTAATGGGTGTCCACTCTCACCCACCGCTTCCTTGATCGGTGGAGGGTCGTTAACCGAACGGGTAAGAGAAGGACTTATAAATTCTCATTAAAAGTATGATGAATATTATAAAGTAACTAAATGTTTTATTAAATTCCTAATCTTAGTTACTTTAGGAAAATGTAAATAACGTGCTAATCCATGAAATTACACTTTACACTTTGTTTATGTCGTTGGTGGAGTGTGTGTGGTTAACCGGCACACTAACTAGGACTTAACAAGGTAGGTAAAGGGTGACTTAAGGTTTATCATAGTATCGGCGGAGCGTGTGTGGTTAACCAACACATTGATTGAGTGATGAACTTTAAGGGTACCAAGTAATTTACATGGTTACTTCACACCTCGTTTTGTGATCCTCGGTATCCCAGTCACAAAACTTGGAGGGCACAATCGAGATTGAAACATGCCTTTGAAATGTTCAATGAATCTCAAAAGAATCTAGGAATTTCTAAGAACCAATTAAAAACCTAATATTTATATTTCGTTTTTCATTGTGGAAATTGGTGAATTGGCTTTCACCTACCTTTCAAATATGTTATAGGTTAGATTATGACATACCTCTTCTAGGTTATGATATAATATGATTGGATCCTAGCCTTAATATTACATTTGGGTGTTTTATTAAGGACTCTCTTTATATCTAAACTAATCCTGTTCTCTTCTTTTCAGATGTCTTCCAACAACACTGCTTCTGGCTCAAACCCAACTGGCTCCTTTTTCCCTCATGAACCTATGTAGGAGGGTCATCTTCGATGGTTCCAACTTTATGGATTGGATCCGGCACATCAGGATGGTGACTCGTTACGAGGATAAGGAATATGTTCTCAATAAGGAGCTAAAGGATATCATTGAGTCCACTGCTACTACCCAGGAGATCGCTAACTTTCGGACTCATGAAAGAAATTCCACCAAAGTGGCATGCTTCATGATGGCCACCATGACAGCTTAACTCCAAAAGTCCTATGCGGAGTACTACCCTTGTAGGACAAAAGTATACGAGTATACCGAACCGTCGAAATCCGTAACTACAAGTAGGACAAAACATAAGTAAATGGGTGTTGTACACTGTGGTTAAACCTGGGCAGTTATGTAGTTGTGTCTAGGATCAATATAGCCTGGCCAACTATATTCATTCGAGACACGGCCAACATGTGCTTGGGAGTGACTGTGGTCGCAGCATGCCTAAAACTTACCCAATATCTCAAACAATGAGTCGTCGTTGCAACGAGACAAGAAATACTATAGGAGTATTTATTGAGCCAATCCTTCGTAGAAAATCCTCGTATACGCGATGTTACTTGAACATTCCTCTAGCGATAAAATGTTCTGTCTTGATAACTCTTTCCTGCTTTATCGCTTAGTATAATGCTATATCTGTCTTGATGAGATATCCCCTGTTCCATATCTCTTGATTCAATTCAGAGGACTTATGATCCTCTCTTTCCTGATCTTTTTAGATCAAGATGCCTCCAAGAAAGAGACCCAGCTCGAAGAACAACGACAATCCTCCTCCGACACCACCTCCTCCTCAATTTGATCTCGCATCACTTCAGACAGTTCTGACTGCCGCAATGGTGGCAGCCATGTCACAAATGAATCCCGATGGCTCCAGAGGTGGTCCCCAGCCTCAAAACCCAGAAGACAGTCTGGAACACCGAAGAAAGGGTTCCTGTAAAGACTTCATGAATGCAAAACTCACATCCTTTGATGGCACTGGGGGTGTCATTTCCCTAACTCGATGGTTCGAGAAAATCGAATCAATCTTCGAAATATGTGTCTGTTCTGTCACACCCCAAAACTGATAACGGCGGAATACGTTTCGGGGTGGATGACGTAGTGTACAGTATCATCACAATTGTATAATATTAGAAACAAGAACCATACAACCATTTCATTTACATAGTAAGAGTATTTACAAGTGTGTTTTGTAATGTTTGACAAACACCAAAAGTAAACAAAAATAAGAGATGGGTCTTGTATCCTCCATCTTCTCCAAAAATTGCTGCTGTACCTGTCTATCTTTGACCTGAAGATACAAGTTATTTTGAAAAGAATATCAGCATAAAGCTAGTGAGTTCATAAGAGTTTTAGTGTGAGTACTTGTATAAAAAGCATTAGAGTCATTAGTATGAAAACTGAAGTTTGAAATCATAAATAGTGATAAAACCTAGAAAATCCCATATTTTCCAGAATTGCATAGTAAATGAAAATCCTTAAGAAATCTGTTGTTTCTATCTTTGAATGTCATTTATCATAGAAGTGTAATAGTGACTCACCATTTAGTAATGTAATATAGTGAGTTATTCTTAGAGTATATAATAATGGTGCAGCATCCTTTAGTATTAGATACTTATTTACTTCGGGATATTACTTCATCTTTCTTTTAGTATTTTAGTGCGGTTATAGTGTCTTTATAGTATATTCCTAATAGTGTGAGTAATAGCGAACTCCCATGACCTTCCCAGTCATGCATAGTGTAGTAGAGTAAAAGCGTCCCTGGGCCTGAGCGGCTCGGACTGAAGTTATCAGTCGGGATGTAATAGCGTCTGCCCCGTATAGATCTACACATATAGTGTCGTCTTCCTGTCGGAAAACTTCGGGCATAGTGAATAGCGTATAGAGTATCCCGTAGTGGATTAGTGAGTTATCTCATGATTAGTGCATTCTCTTGTATTATAGTGTAGTAATCTTTCATATAACTTGTATTGTATTCTCTTATTAGTGTATTGCTTCATAATATAGAGAATTATAGTAGTGTAGAGTAATAGTGGAAACTAGGGATAGAGTCCTTAACTATACCCATTATAGTTAATTTAGTGTATGTGGTTCTAGTCAAGTAGTGATTCAGGTAATTAATGAATTAAGAAGTACTCATAATCTGTACTAATATATGAGATATATAATTAAGAAATCAACGACAGTCGGATGGATAACTACTACCCTAAGTCCACAATCAAACAAGAAACAGGAAATAAGGCGAGCTATCGGTCCTAAGTCTTTGAAGTCTTACTTATATAAATATATTAGTATGATTACATTCTCATAAAGAGTTTTATTTAACAAAAGTATTGTACGAAAGGAACATTTAAAACTTGTTTGTTAATCCAAGACAGTTTTGAAAACAATTGACTTATTTATAAAGCATAGTGATAAATCACATGTGATTTGAACTACAGATTGTGAATCACATGTGATTAACTCTGAAATCAGAAAAATAGTTTTGTATAACTTTTCATAAACATGTATATTCAACTTGTATCTCCCCCCTAAAACATATAAAACATTTGAAAGGTTAATTAAGGGGTATGAACTCACCTGAAATCGCGGAAATCGGGTAAAAGTGTCGATTGAGCGTTTGGTACCCAATAACCTCTTGAGCACCTCCTAGGACCCTAATGTCATATGAAATATGTATTTTACAAGAAGTTAATCATCTTATGCTTTTCATTATAGTATTTGGACATTCTAGCATCGTTTTCGGGGTTTTAAGGCTTAGAAGGGGTTCCCGGGAGTGGTACAAGGTCATGAATGATTTACGGGAGGGTCCACGAGCTCACTCCCTTGGAGTTTATGGCCCAAAAGCCATCCTTTGGGAATTTACGGCCGTAAACCCCCTAGGTTTGGCCGTAAACTCTTGTGGCACTCCAAAGTGTATGTTTAAGGTCTTATTTCACTTCCTTGATTTAGTGGTATGTGTCTTGGACTATTTTAAGGGATTAAACATCATATATTGTGACATTTTTGGGGAGTTTACGGCCAAGACTTGTTCTTGGGCCGTAAACTCTTGTAAACCCTTCAAGATGTATGTTTTAATGGTACAACAAAGTCTCATACACCTTAGATAAATTCTAGAAGGCCATATAGTGAGTTTGGGACAATTTGGCATATATTTTTGGGGAGTTTACGGCCCAAGAACACCCTTTGCCATAAACTCTTCATTTTGTATCCAAATGTGAAGTTAAATGGTACAACACACTTCCAAAGGCCTTAACTAAATTCCTTACAAGCACTAGGGTAGTTTAGGGACTTGTTTGACACAAATTTTTGGGTGTTTACGGCCCAAGCTTAGCCTTGGCCATAAACTCCTCTTTTTGCCATCAAATGATGTTGTTTGATGCATTTAAGCCTTCCTTGTTGTCAAGTCTAAATTGCCAAACACCCTAGATGAGTTTTTGGGACATTAAACAAGTGTTTTTGGGGTGTTTGAGGTGTTTACGGCCTAAGCACAAGCTTGGGCCGTAAACTCCTTTTTAGGCTCTAATTCCTTGTGTTTTAGTGTCCAAAGTCCCCTAGGTTTATGCCTTAACTAGTCCATAAGCTTAAAGGAAGGAAAAACAAAGTCTTTGGCATGATTTTGGGGGTTTACGGCCTAAGGAGCTTCTTAGGCCGTAAACTCCTTTATGGTCCTTGATTCTCATGATTTTGGACTCTAAAAGCAGTAAAGTATGATTAGATTAAGTTAGGGGATGAATCCTTACGTTTGGAAGTCAGAAATTCGCGGATTTGGAGTCGATTTCGGGTCTAGAGAGAGAAAGTAGTGAGAGAGAGGTGTAATTGTGGTAAAAGAGTCCAATTGAAGTGTTCAAGTGTTTTTATATGTCTCGGGTATTGTACCCGATACACGGCTACCCGATGCTAAAGTTTAACGGGGTTAAAACTTTTTACCCGGGTGAAGTGGTTGAAACGGTAATACAACTCTATTAGGTTAAACTAGATTCACACGTAAGAGTTATATTACTTATAATGATATTAGGACATGCATATAATTAGATATTCGGATATTAACGATTCCAAATACTACATAAAATAACGTACGTTAACGTATTCCGTTAGTGAAAATGGGATTTGTAACGGGAATAGATTCAAGGTTGTCACATCATCCCCCCGTTAGGGGAATTTCGTCCCGAAATTTTAGAATTCATACATATAAGAGTTACAGTACAACTACGTGAAGAGATGGGGGTATTTGAGTTTCATTTGGTCTTCGCGTTCCCAAGTGAATTCCGGTCCTCGTTTGGCGTTCCACCGAACTTTCACAATTGGGATACAACTTTGCTTCGTTCGTTTTACTTCTCGATCCATAATTTCCACGGGCTCTTCCACGAAGTTGAGGCTCTCATTGACCTCAATCTCGTCGAGGGGAATTACGAGTGTCTCGTCTGACAGGCATTTCTTCAGGTTACAGACGTGAAAGGTAGGGTGTATGTTGCTTAGTTCGTGAGGTAGGTTGAGTTTATAAGCTACGGGGCCGATTCTAGCGAGAATCTCAAAAGGCCCTATGTACCTTGGGTTCAACTTTCCACGCCTTCCAAATCGTATCGTGCCCTTCCAGGGTGAGACCCTCAACATGACTCGATCTCCCACCTGGAATTCCAAGGGTTTTCTTCGTTTATCGGCGTAGCTTTTCTTTCGATCCCTAGCGGCTTTTAGTCGTTCACGTATCTGTATAATCTTCTCGGTCGTTTCTCGAATGATCTCCGGACCAGTGAGAGAGCTATCAGGAACTCTTCCTTTAGCTAGTTGAGTGTCACCCACCTCAGCCCAGCACAGAGGGGATCTACACTTGCGGCCGTAGAGGGCTTCGAATGGGGCTGCCTTGATGCTCGTATGATAACTATTATTATAAGAAAATTCCACAAGAGGTAAGTGTGTGTCCCATGACTTACCGAAGTCTATTACGCAAGCTCGCAGCATATCCTCTAAGGTTTGAATCGTCCTCTCACTCTGTCCGTCGGTCTGCGGATGGTAGGCTGTACTCATGTCCAGCCTCGTCCCTAGCGCTTCTTGCAACGATTGCCAGAACCTAGAGGTGAATCTACTATCTCTGTCTGAGATAATAGAGATAGGGACGCCATGTAGTCGTACTATTTCTTTAATGTATGTTCTAGTGAGTTTCTCCATCTTGTCCGTTTCCTTGATGGGTAGGAGATGTGCGGACTTAGTCAACCTATCGACAATGACCCAAATAGTGTCTAATCCACCCGTCGTCTTGGGAAGTTTGGTTATAAAGTCCATTGTGATCCGCTCCCACTTCCATTCTGGTATCTCGGGGTGTTGGAGAAGTCCTGATGGCTTCTGATATTCAACCTTGACTTTCGCGCAAGTGAGGCACTTACTTACAAATGTGGCGATCTCCGCTTTCATGTTTGGCCACCAGTATAGCTTTTTGAGATCCAGATACATCTTATCTGAACCTGGGCGGATGGAGTAGCGAGTGTTATGCGCTTCCCTCATAACCAAATCTCTAAAACCTCCATGGCGTGGAGTCCAGATTCGGTCCATGAAGTAGTAGGCTCCGTCACCCTTTACCTCCAAATTTTTATCCATTCCACGTAGAGATTCTCCCAACACGTTCTCGGGCATTAAGGCTTCCAGCTGAGCCTCTTTGATCTGCGTGGAGAGATGCGAATGAATAGTCATCGTCAACGACTTGGTCTTTCGACCAGTATACTCCTTCCTGCTTAGTGCATCTGCTACTACATTGGCTTTTCCCGGGTGATATCTAATTTCACAGTCGTAATCGTTAAGTAGCTCGACCCATCGACGCTGCCTCATGTTGAGTTCTTTTTGGTTCATTATGTGTTGGAGGCTTTTATGATCAGTGTAAACCACACTCTTCGTCGCATATAAGTAGTGTCTCCAGATTTTTAGTGCAAAAACAACCGCTCCTAATTCGAGGTCGTGCGTAGTGTAGTTCGCCTCATGGGTCTTTAGCTGTCTCGAGACATATGCGATAACCTTACCCCGTTGCATCAAGACACAACCGAGCCCCTGGTTGGATGCATCACAGTATATGACAAAATCTTCTGTCCCTTCGGGAAGGGATAATACCGGTGCGGTGCATAGGGCTCACTTCAGGGTTTGGAATGCCTTCTCCTGTCTTTCCTCCCAGTCGAACGGTACTCCTTTCTGTGTCAGCATAGTGAGAGGTTTCGCAATCCGAGAAAAGTTTTGAATGAATCTACGGTAGTAGCCAGCGAGGCCTAGAAATTGACGAATTTCCGTAGGCGTCTTCGGTGCTGACCAGTTCTCAATAGCTTTAATCTTGGAGGGATCCACATGAATTCCTTCTTCACTAACCACGTGACCTAAGAATTCGACTCTTCGGATCCAGAACTCACACTTAGAGAAATTCGCATATAACTTTTCGGATCGCAACGTTTCCAAGACTTGTCGTAGGTGATCCTTGTGTTCTTCCTCGTTCCGAGAGTAAACGAGGATATCGTCAATGAAGACAATGACGAACTGATCCAGGTATGGACAACACACTCTATTCATCAAGTCCATGAATACTGTGGGGGCGTTGGTCAGTCCAAAGGGCATCACTACGAACTCAAAGTGTCCGTAGCGGGTTCGGAAAGCTGTCTTCGGAACATCTTCCTCGAGTACCCGTAACTGATGATACCCAGATCTAAGGTCAATCTTGGAGAAGTAACTTGCTCCTTGTAGTTGATCAAACAGATCGTCGATACGAGGGAGAGGGTAGCGATTTTTAACCGTGAGTTTATTGAGTTCTCTATAATCGATGCACATCCGAAACGATCCGTCCTTCTTTTTCACGAACAAGACCGGAGCTCCCAAAGGTGAGAAACTCGGTCTTATAAAGCCCTTGCTGAGCAGTTCGTTGAGTTGACCAGACAGTTCTTGCATTTCGGCGGGCGCTAAATGGTAGGGCGACTTAGCTACGGGGGTAGCTCCTGGAATTAGGTCGATTCTGAACTCAATCTGATGTTTGGGAGGTAGGCCGGGAAGATCCTCCGGAAAGACGTCAGGGAAATCGCATACTACGGGAATGTCTTTTGGATATTTCGATTTCTGGTTAGTGTCGACGACATGGGCAAGAAAGGCGCGGTATTCCTTGCGTAAGTATTTCTGAGCCTGAACACTGGAGATGATACGAAGGCTCGTACTCGGCTTATCTCCATATATCAAGAGGGTTTCGTGATTTGGAAGGTTCAGGCGAATGGCTTTGTCGGAACATAGGATATCGGCGCAATGGAGACTCATCCAATCCATACCAACAATGACATCGAAATTTTTTATTGAGACTGGCATAAGATCGATTGGAAATGAGTGATCGTCTAACATAAGAGTGCACCCTATGTAGATTTCGCTAGAGCTTTCTGTTTTCCCATTAGCCATTTCTACGACCAATGTTTCTTTTAGTGGCTGAGAGATTTGTTTGAGTAAGTGTTTAAAGTTATGATTTACGAAGCTTCTTTCTGCACCACTATCAAATAAGACACAGGCATAGGAGTTGTTGAGAAGAAACGTACCCGTGACTACTGTGGGATCTGCTACCGCTTCATTGTGACCGATAGCGAGTAGCCTTCCAGTTCCTCCAGCATTTGTGGTCTTTGGACAGTTTCTCTTAAAATGACCCGCCTCTCCACATCCATAACAAGTTGGGGTCACTCCCGTACCAGGAACCTGCGTGATAGGTTTGGGAGGGGCCTTACAAAATCGGATAGTATGGCCTTTTCGACCGCAGTTGGAACACTGCAGTTCACGGCAGGGGCCATTGTGGTGGAAAGGGCACTTGGGACACTTGGTCAAGTTTCCACTGTAAGCTTTTGGCGGGGCTGGAGCAGCTGGAGTAGTTGGGGTGGTGGCAGCATGGACCGCCACAATTTGTTGATCCCTTGAGGAGGTTTGAGTTTTCTTGCCTTTCATCTTATCCCATCGCTTCCTCTTTCTGTCAGATGAAGCGGGCGGTGCAGTGGTTGTTGTCGCCGGAGTGGAGGGGATTTCATGGTTGATCAGACTCTGGGCCAATTCCTTGGCGCTATCAAAAGTTGTAGGGCGTGAAGCTAGAACATTTCCTTGATACGGGGGCACTAAACCCCAGATATACCGTTCAATCTTCTTGTTCTCTGTAGGGATCATATTGGGGCACATAGCTGCCAAGTCGCAAAACCTGGCCGTATAAGCTGTTATATCGGTCCCCTTCATCTTGAGGTTCCAGAGTTCTTCCTCAAGTTTCTGAATTTCGCCCCTAGGGCAGTACTCTCCTCTCATGAGGTCCTTCAGAGTGTCCCAGCCCATAGCATTGGCTGTGACCAAGGAAAGTGAACTAACATGGCCATTCCACCATGTCAAGGCCCTGTTGGTAAGGGTAGCGGTAGCGAACTTGATTTTGCTCTCCTCGGGACAAGAGCACATCTCAAACACCGCTTCGGTTCTTTCGAACCATCGGGATAATGTCAGAATTCCTCCGGTACTGTCGAAGAAGGTAGGTTTACAGTTCATGAAATCCTTATAAGTACATCCCTGCACTCGATGATGGACTTCACCGAACCTGGAGTTACCACCGCTCGCATCCCCAGAATTCATTTGGGCCATGGCTGCTATCACGGCCGCAGTTACCGCTGTTTGAAATAACACCAGATCGATCTGTGGAGGAGGGGGTGGTGGAGTAGGTGTTTGAGTTGCAGGTCTTCCTCTGGCGGGACGCTTTCGTGGAGGCATCCTTTACTGGAAGAAGTATAGAAATGATAGTAATAGTAAGGGCCTATTGCGAATATAAATAGAGTGTTTTGTGGACTAAATCAACATAATCCAAGATCAAGATGAGAGTTATAGCAATAGAGAAATCAACTGCCAATATATTGGAATCCATGATGCAACACAAGTTCATGAAAATTTGACCTAGCAATAGGTCTTACATCATACCATAGAGAAAAGGTTTGGCAGTTTAGAGGTTTGACTAGGGTACTTTCAAGCTAGGAATGTTTACAGATAATAGATCTACTGAACATAGAGTGGATAGGTTAATCCATTAAACAAAAGATAGAGGTAACTAGACGTCTTCTACTGGCGACGGTTACTTGTCGGGTGAATCCTCAGTTCTGCTAGCTGACGCATAACTTCTTGAAGGTGTCGGTCATGAGTCCTTTGGCGTGCACGGAGTTCTCTAACTTCAGCTCGGGATGCAGCCAGCTGGTGCTGCAGAGCCTCGTTAGTCCTCCTTCTCATGTCCATGGCTTCTTCGAGTTGGCGGATGCGAATTGTGTTGAGATTTGAGTTGGCATCCACTTCCACAACTCGACCTATTGCAGCTTAACCTTGCTCGACGTTCCTGGCAATCCTTCGGATCATGATGGGAAGAACCTGATCTGCTGATCCACCTTCGTTTATGTTGTAGAAACTTTGGTCTCCATTGTATGGCGTGGGCTGACCCTGCTCTTCGCTCCATCTGTGCAAGGATATGGCCCACATAGGAGTGGGGCCCTGAAATGTTGGACGGGGGTTGGGGTTTGGGACTCCAGGGGGTAGGTTATTAACTTCTGGCTCGGAGTCGGAGTTATCCGGAAAGCCTTCTGCTCGGTGGTCATCCAAGGGGATTGGGTGATCATCGTCCGACTCTTCACTGAGCCATCCCCCATTACCCTGGTTTGGGTAGTACGGGTCGCCAGGAGGGTGGAAGCCAGCCATGGTATCTATGCGAGAAGAGGGGAAAACAAGGTTAATAGGCGTACTAACCTAAATTACTTATAAGACGGTCGTCACGAGTTGGACCAATACTTGCATAATGCATACTAATTACATGTGATTTGGGCAGGATAGTCCGTCGAATAAGTGACCCTAACTCTAAATCCACAACCAAACAAGGAACAGGAAGTAAAGCAAAGATCACAGATTCTAAGTCTATAGCGCCCTAGTCACATGTAACCGGAAAGTATCCATTTAGCAACTATTGCTCCATTAGTAACGACCCTTTTTAGTTCTCACAGATGTATGTTTTTAGAGGTACAGAATACTCCTATAGTATTCTAATGTTAACGTTATTGTGGTAGTGTTGGTAAGTTTTAGACTTGTTGCAATACCACAACCAAACTTAGGCACATGCTAGTCACTCCCAGGAAAACGTAGTTGATCAGGCTACATCCCCCTAAATGTGACTATATGTCTCTAAGCTCAATTGTGCTATCCAACAATCTTAATACTTTTGTTTGGTTCTAGGACGATACTGACTTCTGTGTTTTATAATGATGTGTGAATATATACTTAGTTAAATCTTTTAGATACTTAACTGTATATATTTTTGGTCAGAGTGTTTTAGTCCCGAAGTGTTTATAGTTCGTATATCTTTTATAGGTTGATATACTTGATTCACTATAAACAATGCTCTGATACCAATCTATCACACCCCAAAACCGATAACGGCGGAATACGTTTCGGGGTGGATGACGTAGTGTACAGTATCATCACAATTGTATAATAGTAGAAACAAGAACCATACAACCATTTCATTTACACAGTAAGAGTATTTACAAGTGTGTTTTGTAATGTTTGACAAACACCAAAAGTAAACAAAAATAAGAGATGGGTCTTGTATCCTCCATCTTCTCCAAAAATTGCTGCTGTACCTGTCTATCTTTGACCTGAAGATACAAGTTATTTTGAAAAGAATATCAGCATAAAGCCGGTGAGTTCATAAGAGTTTTAGTGTGAGTACTTGTATAAAAAGCATTAGAGTCATTAGTATGAAAACTGAAGTTTGAAATCATAAATAGTGATAAAACCTAGAAAATCCCATATTTTCCAGAATTGCATAGTAAATGAAAATCCTTAAGAAATCTGTTGTTTCTATCTTTGAATGTCATTTATCATAGAAGTGTAATAGTGACTCACCATTTAGTAATGTAATATAGTGAGTTATTCTTAGAGTATATAATAATGGTGCAGCATCCTTTAGTATTAGATACTTATTTACTTCGGGATATTACTTCATCTTTCTTTTAGTATTTTAGTGCAGTTATAGTGTCTTTCTAGTATATTCCCAATAGTGTGAGTAATAGCGAACTCCCATGACCTTCCCAGTCATGCATAGTGTAGTAAAGTAAAAGCATCCCTGGGCCTGAGCGGCTCGGACTGAAGTTATCAGTCGGGATGTAATAGCGTCTGCCCCGTATAGATCTACACATATAGTGTCGTCTTCCTGTCGGAAAACTTCGGGCATAGTGAATAGCGTATAGAGTATCCCGTAGTGGATTAGTGAGTTATCTCATGATTAGTGCATTCTCTTGTATTATAGTGTAGTAATCTTTCGTATAACTTGTATTGTATTCTCTTATTAGTGTATTGCTTCATAATATAGAGAATTATAGTAGTGTAGAGTAATAGTGGAAACTAGGGATAGAGTCCTTAACTATACCCATTATAGTTAATTTAGTGTATGTGGTTCTAGTCAAGTAGTGATTCAGGTAATTAATGAATTAAGAAGTACTCATAATCTGTACTAATATATGAGATATATAATTAAGAAATCAACGACAGTCGGATGGATAACTACTACCCTAAGTCCACAATCAAACAAGAAACAGGAAATAAGGCGAGCTATCGGTCCTAAGTCTTTGAAGTCTTACTTATATAAATATATTAGTATGATTACATTCTCATAAAGAGTTTTATTTAACAAAAGTATTGTACGAAAGGAACATTTAAAACTTGTTTGTTAATCCAAGACAGTTTTGAAAACAATTGACTTATTTATAAAGCATAGTGATAAATCACATGTGATTTGAACTACAGATTGTGAATCACATGTGATTAACTCTGAAATCAGAAAAATAGTTTTGTATAACTTTTCATAAACATGTATATTCAACTTGTATCTCCCCCCTAAAACATATAAAACATTTGAAAGGTTAATTAAGGGGTATGAACTCACCTGAAATCGCGGAAATCGGGTAAATCGGGTAAATCGGGTAAAAGTGTCGATTGAGCGTTTGGTACCCAATAACCTCTTGAGCACCTCCTAGGACCCTAATGTCATATGAAATATTTATTTTACAAGAAGTTAATCATCTTATGCTTTTCATTATAGTATTTGGACATTCTAGCATCGTTTTCGGGGTTTTAAGGCTTAGAAGGGGTTCCCGGGAGTGGTACAAGGTCATGAATGATTTACGGGAGGGTCCACGAGCTCACTCCCTTGGAGTTTATGGCCCAAAAGCCATCCTTTGGGAATTTACGGCCGTAAACCCCCTAGGTTTGGCCGTAAACTCTTGTGGCACTCCAAAGTGTATGTTTAACGTCTTATTTCACTTCCTTGATTTAGTGGTATGTGTCTTGGACTATTTTAAGGGATTAAACATCATATATTGTGACATTTTTGGGGAGTTTACGGCCAAGACTTGTTCTTGGGCCGTAAACTCTTGTAAACCCTTCAAGATGTATGTTTTAATGGTACAACAAAGTCTCATACACCTTAGATAAATTCTAGAAGGCCATATAGTGAGTTTGTGACAATTTGGCATATATTTTTGGGGAGTTTACGGCCCAAGAACACCCTTTGCCGTAAACTCTTCATTTTGTATCCAAATGTGAAGTTAAATGGTACAACACACTTCCAAAGGCCTTAACTAAATTCCTTACAAGCACTAGGGTAGTTTAGGGACTTGTTTGACACAAATTTTTGGGTGTTTACAGCCCAAGCTTAGACTTGGCCATAAACTCCTCTTTTTGCCATCAAATGATGTTGTTTGATGCATTTAATCCTTCCTTGTTGTCAAGTCTAAATTGCCAAACACCCCAGATGAGTTTTTGGGACATTAAACAATTGTTTTTGGGGTGTTTGAGGTGTTTACGGCCTAAGCACAAGCTTGGGCCGTAAAATCCTTTTTAGGCTCTAATTCCTTGTGTTTTAGTGTCCAAAGTCCCCTAGGTTTATGCCTTAACTAGTCCATAAGCTTAAAGGAAGGAAAAACAAAGTCTTTGGCATGATTTTGGGGGTTTACGGCCTAAGGAGCTGCTTAGGCCGTAAACTCCTTTATGGTCCTTGATTCTCATGATTTTGGACTCTAAAAGCAGTAAAGTATGATTAGATTAAGTTAGGGGATGAATCCTTACGTTTGGAAGTCGGAAATTCGCGGATTTGGAGTCGATTTCGGGTCTAGAGAGAGAAAGTAGTGAGAGAGAGGTGTAATTGTGGTAAAAGAGTCCAATTGAAGTGTTCAAGTGTTTTTATATGTCTCGGGTATTGTACCCGATACACGGCTACCCGATGCTAAAGTTTAACGGGGTTAAAACTTTTTACCCGGGTGAAGTGGTTGAAACGGTAATACAACTCTATTAGGTTAAACTAGATTCACACGTAAGAGTTATATTACTTATAATGATATTAGGACATGCATATAATTAGATATTCGGATATTAACGATTCCAAATATTACATAAAATAACGTACGTTAACGTATTCCGTTAGTGAAAATGGGATTTGTAACGGAAATAGACTCAGGGTTGTCACATGTTCGGAGTCGGACAAGGTAAAGTTCGCCGCCTGCACCTTCCTTGATAAAGCCCTAACTTGGTGGAACGGCCGATTCAAAACTTTAACTTTACCTGTAGCAAATGCCATGGGTTGGGAAGCTATGAAGGAGCTTCTGCTTGCAGAGTATTGCCCTCGAGGTGAAATACAGAAGCTAGAACACGAACTCTAGAACCTTAAGATGAAGGGTTCCAACATAGCTGCTTATACCTCAAGATTCGATGACCTGGCATTACTCTGTCCAGGAATGGTTACCCCGGAGAGTAAAAAGATCGAGAGATTCATCTGGGGATTGACCCAGCCAACAAAAGGGAATGTCTTGGCTGCGAAGCCAGACACCTACGACAGTGCTAAATGTCTTGCGAAAATCTTGATCGATCATGAAGACAACTATGATGAGGAAGCTACTACCCCCGAGCCAGTCACCAGCGGAGATGGAAGCAAAAAGAAATCTTGGAACAAGCGGAAGGCCCAGAGTACGCAAGGGTCTTCTAAGAAACAGCAAACAGTAGCACTCTATGCTGCTACTACCCCTGTTGCTGTTTCAGCTATCGGTTCCACATCGCAAACTCCCACCAGTGGATACACTGGTACCCTTCCTTGGTGTGGTAAGTGCAACTACCATCACCGCATTCCTGGTCCATGTCGGGAAAGGATCTGTGACAACTGTGGGAAGAAGGGCCATCTTGCTCAAACCTGCAGAAAACCAGCCAAATCAACGGACCAATCATCCGAAGTGGGAATCAGTCCATCCTGCTACAATTGTGGCGAAGCAGGGCACTTCAAAAGGAATTGCCCCAAAGCAGCTACAACCACTGATCCCTCTGTCGCCGCAGGTATACTTCTCTTTGATAATTCTTATACCTCTAACTCTTTTCGATTCCAGTACAAAGAGGGAAACCTGTTATCTATCTATTCGAACATTTTCTAAGCTCAATCCTTCGTATGTGATCGAAATGTGTATCATCGAGACGACTAACCAGTGAGATAGAGAACACTAACTTTGTACCTATAGATTAAATCCTCAGTCCGGAGGACTATTCTGTCCTATTCGATTTAAAAGGGGGAAACTTTTCACGAAAATACTTTGATGCTATGATTGACATGAAATGACCGAGTCTCGTTCATGTTGTTATCTTGGTTTCGAAAGGTTCGCCTGTCTAGATCTTTTCCTCGACCCGACTCTCATGATCTTCGGCATCAAACCTTCGTATTGTTTCATGCTTTAAAACTCAAAGGTTTTTCCTGATATGAATTACCACGTATCCCTCGTTTCTGTGAGCATTGAGAAATGGGAAGTTAGCAGCACTTGCTTCTAAATGTCTGTTCCGAAGGATTCCCGGGAATTTCATTCGAACATCTAAAGTTTAGTCCCACCTCAGACCTTTCAAGATCTTCGTAGAAATCGATTCTGCAACCTTCAGATTTCGGATGCACTTAGAACTTGGTAACATCTATCCAGTACATCACGTCTCGAATCCTTAGAAACATCTACCCAACGAGATCCTATTGATTCCTTTGAGGAAACCGAAGACGTTCAGGGTTGGAACCCCCATGGGAGAATCAATTAAGGTCATAGATTGAGAGAAAGTCAAGGTACGAAAGAAAGACACGTCCCGATAGTGAGAATTCGCTAGAACGCCCATCAGTGGCCCGATTCCATTTGAGAAAGTGAAGATCCGAGGTAACAAATCCATCCGTGTCTCATTTCAAATTCATGATCTATATCTTATTCTTTGAATTTCGGGATGAAATTCCCTCTAATGGGGGGATAATGTAACAACCCGAAGTTGTTCATCGCCAAAACCCGTTCTACCCGAAAAATTCACCGTTATCAAATTCTTTCCGTGTTCACTTTGGATTAAATTATTTAGACTTATATGTTTATTATAATTTAATGAGTGTCCAAACCCCTTTGGAATTCATGAAATTAACCCATAAGTGTTTATTTCAAAAAGTTAGAAACATTCCCGCCGGGTTACGGTAACTTAATTGGGTGCGACCAAAAGCCTCGTTGAATGCTGGTATCGGGTAGAATTCCACTGTGTCCAAGTTTTAGGACCCATGTAAACATGTTTAAACATTCATTTAAAGCTTTTTCTTCCATTCTCTACTCTCTCTCTAACCTCTCTCCTAAATCCAAGTTTAAGGGTCCAAAACTCAAATTTAAGACCTCAAATCTCTAAGGTACTTTCCCTAGCTTGTTATGTAACCTCCCTAGCCTTCAAATTCGAGTTCAAAACATGGATTAGGACCACATTCTTGAGTTTTCGGCCCTGGAACCATCCTAGGCCGTGAACTCATATGAAATGGGTTTTGGAGCACAAAAACCCTTCCTAAACACAATTGGACCTTAGATATGGCTACATGGTTTCATGGAATGGACTTATGACATTTAAAACATGTATTTTGAGACATTTGAAGGAGTTTATGGCCAAGGCACATGCTTGGGCCGTAAACTCATGTATATGGGGTTTTTAAGCCCTTAAACCCTTCCAAAACCTCAACAAGACATGGATATGACTTCTAGAATAATTGCTTTAGCCTTGGAACACTTTAAGCATAATTTTGTTGGATAAGGTGTCTAAGTCCATAACTATTTCTGGTATGTACTTGACCCGACCCGGCCTGGTCCATTTGGGTTGCATGGCACCATGCAATTGGATAGACTAAATGAGAGAAATAACACTTGGAGATTATTAATATATTATAAGTTCTAATATATTAATAATATTATTTGATTAGTTTGATCAAGAATTAATTTAGAATTAATTAAGTGATCAAAAGATAACTAATTAAATATATGGGTTGATTATGTAAACCATCCATATCTTGTATAGTGGGCTAAAAGGCTCCATGGACTATCAAGTTGGGTTCCACCCATAGGATGCTCCATGGATGCTCCATGGGAGTTACAAACCCATGGGTCATGGATATGAAGAGTTATGACACATTAGGGTTTAACCCTAGATGTGTCAACACTATATAAGTAACATGTTCTCCACCTAAAATCAGCTACACTAAGAAACAAGAGGGCTTGGCCGATTTTGAAGAAGTGTGTCTTCTCTCATAAGTTCTTCCAAGAGCATTTGGTGTTGTGTGAAGCATTTGAGGCATCACACTTGGGGTGCAAGGCTCACAAGGTTTCAAGGAACACTAACAACAACAAGGTAAGTTATTCTATCTATACTTTATGTTAAAATTGTTCCCCATGTATGCTAGATAGGAATATAACCTTGGAATTCAACTTTGCATGACAATTAGACAAACATAGATCCAAGGTTATTAGGGTTGCATGTACACTTAGGAAGTGTTAGAATGCTCAAAACCCATCAGTGGTATCAGAGCCTAGGCTTGTTTGCTATTATTTGTGCTTAAAAGTTGAAAACTGAATCGGAAATCTTGCTGTCTGCAAATGGACTCGTCGAGGCTATAGGGGGGACTCGTCGAGTTCATGAGTATCTTCAACCAACTCGGCGAGTGAGTTCATGCACTCGGCGAGTAGGGTCGACTGAGTGCAGAATTTCGATTTAGTTGCTGGAAATGAATTAGAAGCATTACCCTAAACTGTTTTGGTAATTAAAAACTTGTTTTTGGTGGTGTAATGTCTTTGCTAATGCATTTACAACAACTAGTTATCAAAATTACAAAGTTTTAAATGTAATTTTTGATTGTGTTCATATTCATGTTCTTGTTCTTATGATGTTCTAGATGATCATAGGAATTATTTGTAACCTATTTGGTAGATTAATTCTTGATCATAATGTGTTTTAATGGAGTCCATAACTTATCCTTAAATTATGGAAAACCAAGAGTCACACTTGAGTTAAAACCATTAAAACAAATACAAGAGTTAGAAAAATAAAGAGTCTTCATTTTATTACTCTATTAAACTCATAAGTTACAAGAAATGAAAAGTTTTGAAAGTTACAAAACTTGCCCTCAAGTTTTGGAACAAGTAAAGTTAAGTTAAAACTTTTAAAAGTAAAAATTCAACCCTAGAATTTAATAATTATATATATATGTATAAGAATAATTAAAAGTTAAAATTCAACCCTTATACTTATATTATGATGATTTAATAATTATATATATATGTATAAGAATAAAGTCGTCTTACCGCTAGTACGCCTCATTCACGAAGCCGGTCTATAAGGTGGGTATAAGGTTATTGCCTATAAAATGGTGACTTAATGGGTGTATATTCTCACCCACCGCTTGCTTGACTGGTGGAGGGTCGTTAGCCGAACGGGTAAGACAAGGACTTATAAATTCTCATTCAAAGTATGATGAATATTATAAAGTAACTAAAATGTTTTATTAAATTCCCAATCTTAGTTACTTTAGGAAAATGTGAATAAGGTGCTAATCCATGAAATTACACTTTACACTTTGTCTAAGTCATTGGTGGAGCGTGTGTGGTTAACCGGCACACTAACTTGGACTTAACAAGGTAGGTAAAGGGTGACTTAAGGTTTATTATAGTATCGGTGGAGCGTGTGTGGTTTACCGGCACATCGATTTAGTGATAAACTTTAAGGGTACCAAGTGATTTGCATGGTTACTTCACACCTCGTTTTGTGATCCTCGGCATCCCAGTCACAAAACTTGGAGGGCACTCTCGAGATTGAAACATGCCTTTGAAAAGTTCATTGGATCTCAAAGAATCTAGGAATTTCTAAAACCAATAAAAACTAAATATCTAATATTTCGGTTTTCGTGGTGGAAATTGGTGAATCGTCATTCACCTACCTTTCAAATATGGTATAGCTTAGATTACGACATACCTCTTCTAAGTTATATTATATTGTGATTGGATCCTAGCCTTAATATTACATTTGGGTGTTTTATTAAGGACTCTCTTAAATCTAAACTAAACTTGTTCTTCTCTTTCAGATGTCTTCAAATAATGCTTCTGGCTCGAATCCTAATGGCTCCTTTACTCTTATGAGTTTGTGTGGGAAAGTCACCTTTGATGGATCCAACTTCAATAAATGGATCAAAAACATCAGGATGATTACCCGCTACGAGGACAAAGAATATGTCCTTGACAAGGAGCTTAAGGAAATTGATGAGTCCACTGCAACTCCACAGGAGATCGCTGACTTTCATACTCATGAAAGAGATGCAACCAAGGTGGCTTGCATCATGTTGGCCACCATGACAGCTGAACTCCAAAAGTCTTATGAAGATTTCTACCCTTATGAAATGCACCAAGATTTGATGGAAAGATACCATCAAAGTGCACGACAAGAGAGGTACGAAGTCATCTGCTCCATGATAACAACCATGATGAAGGACGGAGAGTCCGTCACGAGCCACATGCAGAAAATGCAAAGGTATGTGGATCGTTTGCTGAAGCTCAATGTGAACTTCCCTGAGGAGCTTGCAATAGATATCATTTTGCACTCCTTACCATCGTGCTATGATCAATTCCGCATGACATATCACATGAACAAGGAAGAGGTCACCCTTAGCAAACTTCAGGGACTTCTCAAGACCGCAGAAACAGGTCTTAAGGGGAAGTCGGTTGCTATCACTCCTACTCCAGATTCAACTCCGGTCTTGGCAATCGGGCAAAGTCGAGGAAGGAAGAGAAAGAGATCTTCGAAGGGTACCAAGGCTCGGACCCTTGATGGCTCTTCTTCAAGTGGAACCAAGAAAGGTTTCATTACTCCTTCTTCTGACCCAAAAGAGGCTGAATGCTTCTATTGCCATGAAAAAGCTCATTGGAAGCGGAACTGCCCAAAGTACCAGCAGGATGTGAAGGATGGGAAAGTCAAACCCAACCATGCAGGTATTTACACTATCTTTTCTAATAACCCACCCCATTCGAAATCTTGGGTCCTTGATACCGGTTGCGGTATTCATATTTGTTGTGACTTGCAGGGACTAGGAAGAAGTGAGAATGTGGAGCAAGGAAGAATAAACTTAATCATGGGGAATAGGAAAGTTACACCTGTCACCAAGATTGGAGTTTATACTTTATCGCTAAGTAGTGGGTTAAATTTAGATTTGAATAAATGTTGTTATTCGCCAGAAATGGAAAGAAATATTATTTCCTTTCATGCATTGTACAAACAAGGTTTCACCTTTTCGTTTGATAATGAAGTTGGTTCGATTAATGTTTTCTTTAATAATGTTCTTTATTTTAAAGAATTACCTTGTGATGGTGTGTATGAAGTTGTATCTGTTGTAGATAACTTAGGAAATAATGTTTTGTGTATTGATTCAACTAATAATAATAACTTGGATAAAGCATCATTATGGCATTGTCGTCTTGGACATATAAGCAAGAAACGCATAGGCCAACTCCAAAAAGATGGAGTCTTGGAGTCGTTTGACCTAAAGTCAAATGATAGTTGCGAATCATGCTTACTTGGAAAAATGACAAAGTCACCCTTCACAGGCTCGTGTGAAAGGGGTGAAGGTTTGTTGGACCTTATACACACGGATGTGTGTGGACCATTCAATCATGCCACAAGGGATGCTAATCGTTATTATTTGACTTTTACTGATGATTACAGTAGATATGGATATGTCTACTTAATCAAGCATAAGTCAGAGACTTTTGTGAAGTTTAAGGAATTTAAACAGGAAGTCGAGAATCAATTGGATAGGAACATTAAGATGCTTCGATCCGATCGGGGTGGTGAGTATCTTAGTTCAGAGTTCCTCGACTATCTAAGGGAATGTGGGATTGTCTCACAATTGACACCTCCCAGGACACCGCAGTTGAATGGTGTGGCTGAGAGGCGTAATCGAACCTTGTTGGACATGGTTCGTTCCATGATGAGTCGATCTTCGCTACCAATCTCATTCTGGGGGTATGCCTTAGAGACTGCCGCCCATATCCTTAATCTAGTCCCTACAAAGAAAGTTGCCAAAACTCCTCACGAGATGTGGACTGGTAAAGTACCTAAACTAGACCACATCAAGATTTGGGGTTGCAAGGCTTTCGTGAGACGCGAGACTCATGATAAGCTCGAACCCCGAAGCGAGAGGTGTATTTTCATCGGGTACCCACAGCAATCCTTTGGTTACCTCTTCTACAGACCTAGTGACAATGTGGTCTTTGTAGCAAGAAGAGGAGTCTTTCGAGAAAGAGAGTTTATAAGCCAAGGAGACAGTGGGAGGCAATTTGATCTTGAAGAAATTCAAGAGTCAAGTGGTGAAGGAACTTCAGTCTCTAGCCCTCAACTTGAGGAGGAAATTCCTGTTGAGCCAATTGACGAATCTGTACCTCTGAGGCGTTCCACGAGAGTTAGGAGTGCACCTGAGCATTACTATGGATTCCATATTACTGCAGAAGGTGAGACACTTATTAGTGATGAGACACTAGTAAGTCAAAATGACCCTAACAGCTACGAGGAAGCCATGGCAGGCCCCGAGTCTGCTAAATGCAAAGAGGCTATGGATAGCAAGATACAATCCATGTATGACAATCAAGTTTGGAACTTGGTTGAGAATGTACCAGGTCGAAAGACTGTAGGGTGCAAATGGGTGTTCAAGAAGAAGACCGACATGGATGGTAAAGTACACACTTATAAGGCTAGACTGGTTGCAAAGGGCTTCTCTCAAATTCCTGGAGTGGATTATGATGAGACCTTTTCTCCGGTAACCAAGATTAAGTCTATTCGGGTTCTGTTAGCCATAGCCACATTTCATGACTATGAAATTTGGCAAATGGATGTAAAAACCGCTTTCCTTAATGGAAAGTTGGCTGAAGATGTTTACATGAGTCAGCCAGAGGGTTTTGTCAGCAACGAGTACCCTAATAGAGTGTGTAAGCTTGAGAAATCCATTTATGGATTAAAGCAAGCACCTCGCAGATGGAATCTTTGCTTTGATGAAAAGGTCAAGGAATTTGGCTTTTCTAGGAGTGAAGATGAATCTTGTGTATATGTCAAGGCTAGTGGGAGTATAGTTAGCTTTTTGGTATTGTATGTGGATGACATACTACTCATAGGAAACGACATTCCAACCCTGCAGGAAGTAAAGTCCTGGCTTGGAATGTGTTTCGCTATGAAGGACCTTGGTGAAGCTGCCTATATTTTGGGGATAAGGATCTTGAGAAATCGGAGTAAAAGACTAATTGGACTTAGTCAAAGTACCTACTTGGAGAAGGTTCTGAAGAGATTCAGAATGCAAGACTCCAAGAAAGGAGAGTTGCCCATCCAGAGTAACGCCAAACTGAGTAAGACACAAAGCCCTAGCACTGAGGCTGAGATAGCACAAATGAGTCGAGTACCTTATGCTTCGGTTGTAGGATCGATCATGTATGCTATGACGTGTACTCGACCTGATGTAGCTTTTGCCCTGAGCATGGTTAGCAGGTTTCAGGGGAACCCTGGCAAGGCACACTGGACTGTGGTAAAGAATATTCTCAAGTACCTACGAAGGACTAAGGACTGGGTCCTTACCCTCGGTGGGAGTGATGACTTGAGAGTTGTAGGGTATAGTGATGCTAGCTTCCAGACTGATAGGGATAACTTCCGCTCTCAGTCGGGCTGGGTCTTTACCCTAAATGGAGGAGCAATTTCTTGGAAGAGTTCCAAGCAAGAGACAGTGGCAGATTCTACTTGTGAATCAGAGTATATTGCAGCTAGCGAGGCGGCAAAGGAGGCGTTACGGCTGAGGAACTTCATTGGAGACCTTGGAGTTGTACCAGCTATTAAAGAGCCAATGGAAATTTTCTATGATAGTGAAAGTGCTGTTGCCTTAGCCAAGGAACCAAGGGATCACGGGAGATCCAGACACATCGACAGAAAATACCATTTCATCAGACATCGGATCGAAGAAGGACTCCTCGTGGCAAAGAGGGTATCATCAGATGAGAATCCAGCAGATCCCCTCACGAAGGGACTGACTCGGATTAAGCATCTCCAGCATGCTCGGAGCATAGGGCTGAAGGATGATATTAGATTTAGTAGTTAGATAACCTCGAAATTTGTAAAGTGTAATTGACATTTGATGATGAATAAAAGTGTTTTATTTATGAGTAAAGTGTTGCTATCTCTTGTCAATCGTTTACTATATTTCTTTTGCATGTTTTGACTTCCAGAATAATTTTGTTTGGTATAACATATTATTCAAACCTCCACAGTCGGTCATATGTCGGAAGTAGGTATGAATCAAGACTGTCATGTTTGGTTGTAGAGGTCTTGGACAAGGCTACAGCAATCATGAGTGCTCATAAGTTCTGAGCATTGGACTCAACCCACGCTCACTGGAATCACTTCATGGAATTCTATCTCGAGTGATCGTGAGACGGTAATATCATATAAGTCTTTAAACCTAGAGATATGATTTGTTACTTACAAGTTGGTTATGCATTGATTGTACGAAAAACGCATTGCTAACTCGATGTTATAAATCGCGCTCTTGTGTGTAATCCAATGAGTAGTAGAACAAACATATGAGTCGAAGTTTATCTGTTCCTTCTTGGATTAGAAGCTGATATCTGGGCCCCTCGATGATTTTGTTTTTACCTATGTACCGGGCCCGGTCAGAACTAAATTGATGTGTTCAATGAAGTTCTTTGTCAAACAAATTGGAAATCGGGAAACAAATCGTTGGACAATAAGTAAGACATTGTTCCATGTATTTGTCCGACTGATATCTAGAACAGAGGATTATATGATCACTTATCTTAAATGGCGTACCATCATCGTCTCATTTTCGAGAAATCTTGTAAAGTGCTACGATTGCCGATCGGTTCCTGAAGTCATACTTGCAGTAATAGTTATTAGACTTATCCAAGTGGGAGACTGTTGGATAAGGTGTCTAAGTCCATAACTATTTCTGGTATGTACTTGACCCGACCCGGCATGGTCCATTTGGGTTGCATGGCACCATGCAATTGGATAGACTAAATGAGAGAAATAACACTTGGAGATTATTAATATATTATAAGTTCTAATATATTAATAATATTATTTGATTAGTTTGATCAAGAATTAATTTAGAATTAATTAAGTGATCAAAAGATAACTAATTAAATATATGGGTTGATTATGTAAATCATCCATATCTTGTATAGTGGGCTAAAAGGCTCCATGGACTATCAAGTTGGGTTCCACCCATAGGATGCTCCATGGGAGTTACAAACCCATGGGTCATGGAAATGAAGAGTCATGACACATTAGGGTTTAACCCTAGATGTGTCAACACTATATAAGTAACATGTTCTCCACCTAAAATCGGCTACACTAAGAAACAAGAGGGCTTGGCCGATTTTGAAGAAGTGTGTGTTCTCTCATAAGTTCTTCCAAGAGCATTTGGTGTTGTGTGAAGCATTAGAGGCATCACACTTGGGGTGCTAGGCTCACAAGGTTTCAAGGAACACTAACAACAACAAGGTAAGTTATTCTATCTATACTTTATGTTAAAATTGTTCCCCATGTATGCTAGATAGGAATATAACCTTGGAATTCAACTTTGCATGACAATTAGACAAACATAGATCCAAGGTTATTAGGGTTGCATGTACACTTAGGAAGTGTTAGAATGCTCAAAACCCATCAAATTTTTGGGGGACTTATATGAGTTTACGGCCAAGGTTTGTGCTTGGGCCGTAAACTTCTTAAAAATGGGTGAAAATTCAATTTCAAGGTGTTAGAAAGCCATCCAACACCACCAAAAGCCTTGGAATAAATCATAGCACCAACCAAAAATAGTTTAAGGGCCTTAAACACATAAAAACCCTTCATTTAAGAGTTTACGGCCATAAAAGGTGTCCCATGGCCGTAAACTCCAAAAACCCCTTCAAATCATCAAGCAAATGCATGTAAGGCTTAGGAATAAATCTAGCAATCACATGTGATTAGTTTGGAATCCAAAAACACAATTTTTCATGGGTATTTAGGAGTTTACGGCCAGGAGACCATGCTAGGCCGTAAACTCCCATAAATGTGTCATTTTGATGTTAAAAATCCATTCCAAGACTTTGATCCAAACCTAGAAAAATTCCCCTAAGTGTTTGAAGTCCAAATTGCACCATAAACCACCCACCATGAGTTTACAGCTGTAAAGTCATGGGGAATGGGTGTTTAGGCTGTAAACATCATTTAGAAGTTTACTCTTGGGGAGTAAACTCATTGCCTAAGTCCCTCGCATCATTACATGTCCTTAAAAGCCACCCGGGTCCCTCCAAACACTTGTATCGGAGTGTTTTCGCGACTAGAAGTAATTGTCCCTAACAAATAATCAATCTAATTCCTAATTAGACACAAATGTGTATCTTTACATTATACTTAGGAACCTCGTGCGTTTGCAAGCCCCGGAACAACGTTTAACATCCGAAATCATCACATTCTTATTCGGTGAGTTCATACCCCTACGCCCTTTTCCGTGTTTTTCAATGCTTTCAGGGGGGAATGCAAGCAGACTATAACTGTTTTCAAATCATAACATTGATATGTTTCAAATAATATCTGGAAAATTTATAAACACTTTTACTCCTTATGTATTATGCTGAGCATAAGGAATGATTTATCAATTACAACTAAATGTATTTTAGTTAAGAAAATACCCAAACTAATCAAATTATTATGGTAATATTTTGGGGTTCTTTATTGTTCGTTTTATCATGTATTGATATCTATATAAAGTTATTAGATAAACTATGTCTGATTTAGTTTATCTCTGTATCATTATAATGTATTGTCAGATAGTTTCATTGTATGTATCTATATTCGTTGTATTACGTTTTCATAATCTTCTGTATGTTGATATTGTATGAGAACCCTGTGAATAGTTTAGTACTAGTTTGTGAGATAGTCACTACCCTTTATGGATGATCAGTAAATCCTCCCCGGAAGTGTAACCAGAGTCTCCTGGAGGGAGAGCGAGGAATTTGTGAATAGATCTATTCGGGACTGACAATCCCACACCTTAACTGCTAGCTGCAGTTAGGCGGGCACGCCTGGGGTGACAAATTTCTAGATATCATTCGACGTCTGACAAGCGTCAAGGAGGTCTCGTTGTCGTATTAGCATGGTTACCTGACTCACAACATGTATTAATATAAGTGTATTCACAGTATCGTTTTGACTTTGTTTCGATTCCATATCTACTTTTTATATGGTATTTACAACCTGTACGGGATGTTTTCCCCATGATTTTTAACTATATTTTATATGGGATAGTAATCCCATGGTTTTGAATCAACAACTATTCCGGGATTGTAATCCCATGGTTTACACTTATATCTTGTCCGGGATAGTGATCCCATGGTTCCTAATCTATATCTATTACGGGATAGTGATCCCATGATTTCAATCTATATCAAGTACGGAATGATAATCCCATGGTCTAAATCTATATCTTGTTCGGGATAGTAATCCCAAGGTTCTTAATCTATATTTTCATATATATCAAATTATCTTGTGTCTAGTCCGGGATGGTAGTCCCATGATCTTAAATTTGTATTTTCATATGTGTGAAACTATATTATGTCTCGTTCGGGATAGTGATCCCAAGATTTTCAATATATAGTTTTGTGTATTAAACTATACTCTGTGTTAGTAAATCTTGCATTTAGGAAAATATGGGATTTTCCTGGTGTAAAATACATCACATAATCGAATTGATAACAAATGATAACTAAACTAACTTTACATAAGAAAATATGGGATTTTCTTGTATAACAAACCTTTTCGGAAAAACTAAAGGAAACCGATACATTTTCGTAAAACAAAACCGCTTATGAACTCACCAGCTTTATGTTGATTTTCAAACCGCTTGTATTCTCAGGTCCAAGTTAGACAGGTACCCGACGATATCTTTTGGTGAAGACGGAGTGCTCAGTAGACTCGTCTCAACTTTTGTTAATATGATGCATATTTATATCTTGTATAACTTTACTTTTGAAACAAATGTAAACTTTCATATGTATGTAATGTAATGGTTGTTTACTGTGATTACTATGTACATTGGATTTGATACACAATGTGGAGTCCACCCCAGAAATGTTTCTGCCTTTGATTTTCGGGGTGTGACAGATTGGTATCAGAGCCCTTGTTTATAGTGAACGGAGTATACCAAAGCTTACATGGTATAAAACTATAAACACTAAAGGGCCTCAGTGCTCTGAATTAAAAGCATCTTCAAAACTATAAGTATTTTCAAAAGTATACAAGTATACCGAACCGTCGAAATCCGTAACTACAAGTAGGACAAAACATAAGTAAATGGGTGTTGTACACTGTGGTTAAACCTGGGCAATTATGTAGTTGTGTCTAGGATCAATATAGCCTGGCCAACTATATTCATTCGAGACACGGCCAACATGTGCTTGGGAGTGACTGTGGTACGCAGCATGCTTAAAACTTACCCAATATCTCAAACAATGAGTCGTCGTTGCAACGAGACAAGAAATACTATGGGAGTATTTCTCGAGCCAATCCTTCGTAGAAAATCCTCGTATACGCGATGTTACTTGAACATTCCTCTAGCGATAAAATGTTCTGTCTTGATAACTCTTTCCTGCTTTATCGCTTAGTATAATGCTATATCTGTCTTGATGAGATATCCCATGTTCCATATCTCTTGATTCAATTCAGAGGACTTATGATCCTCTCTTTCCTTATCTTTTTAGATCAAGATGTCTCCAAGAAAGAGACCCAGCTCGAAGAACAACGACAATCCTCGTCCGACACCACCTCCTCCTCAATTTGATCTCGCATCACTTCAGACAGTTCTGACTGCCACAATGGTGGCAGCCATGTCACAAATGAATCCCGGTGGCTCCGGAGGTGGTCCCCAGCCTCAAAACCCAGAAGACAGCCAGGAACACCGAAGAGGGGGTTCCTATAAAGACTTCATGAACGCAAAGCCCACATCCTTTGATGGCACTAGGGGTGTCATTTCCCTAACTCGATGGTTTGAGAAAATCGAATCAATCTTCGAAATATGTGCCTGTTCGGAGTCTGACAAGGTAAAGTTCGCCGCCTGCACCTTCCTTGATAAAGCCCTGACTTGGTGGAACGGCTGAGTCAAATCTTTAACTTTACTTGTAGCAAATGCCATGGGTTGGGAAGCTATGAAGGAGATTCTGCTTGCAGAGTATTGCCCTCGGGGCGAAATATAGAAGCTAGAACACGAACTCTGGAACCTTAAGATGAAGGGTTCCAACATAGCTGCTTATACCTCAAAATTCGATGACCTGGCATTACTCTGTCCAGGAATGGTTACCCCGGAGAGTAAAAAGATCGAGAGATTCATCTGGGGATTGACCCAGCCAACAAAAGGGAACGTCTTGGCTGCGAAGCCAGACACCTACGACAGCGTTAAATGTCTTGCGAAAATCTTGATCGATCACGAAGACAACTCTGATGAGGAAGCTACTACCCCCGAGCCAGTCACCAGCGGAGATGGAAGCAAAAAGAAATCTTGGAACAAGCGGAAGGCCCCGAGTACGCAAGGGTCTTCTAAGAAAAAGCAAACAGTAGCAGTCCATGCTGCTACTGCCCCTGTTGCTATTTCAGCTATTGGTTCCATAGCCCAAACTCCCACTAGTGGATACACTGGTACCCTTCCTTGGTGTGGTAAGTGCAACTACAATCACCGCATTCCTGGTCCATGTCGCGAAAGGATCTGCGACAACTGTGGAAAGAAGGGCCATCTTGCTCGAACCTGCAGAAAACCAGCCAAATCAACGGACCAATCATCCGAAGTGGGAATCAGTCCATCCTGCTACAATTGTGGCGAAGCAGGGCACTTCAAAAGGAATTGCCCCAAAGCAGCTACAACCACTGATCCCTCTGTCGCCGCAGGTATACTTCTCTTTGATAATTCTTATACCTCTAACTCTTTTCGATTCCAGTACAAAGAGGGAAACCTGTTATCTATCTATTCGAACATTTTCTAAGCTCAATCCTTCGTATGTGATCGAAATGTGTATCATCGAGACGACTAACCAGTGAGATAGAGAACACTAACTTTGTACCTATAGATTAAATCCTCAGTCCGGAGGACTATTCTCTTCTATTCGATTTAATAGGGGGAAACTTTTCACGAAAATACTTTGATGCTATGATTGACATGAAATGACCGAGTCTCGTTCATGTTGTTATCTTGGTTTCGAAAGGTTCGCCTGTCTAGATCTTTTCCTCCACCCGACTCTCATGATCTTCGGCATCAAACCTTCGTATTGTTTCATGCTTTAAAACTCAAAGGTTTTTCCTGATATGAATTACCACATATTCCTCGTTTCTGTGAGCATTGAGAAACGGGAAGTTAGCAGCTCTTTCTTCTAAATGTCTTTCCCGAAGGATTCCTGTGAATTTCATTCGAACGTCTAAAGTTTAGTCCCACCTCAGACCTTTCGAGATCTTCGTAGAAATCGATTCTGCAACCTTCAGATTTCGGATGCCCTTAGAACTTGGTAACATCTATCCAGTACATCATGTCTCGAATCCTTAGAAACATCTACCCAACGAGACCCTAGTGATTCCTTTGAGGAAACCGAAGGCGTTCAGGGTTGGAACCCCCATGGGAGAATCAATTAAGATTATAAATTGAGAGAGAGTCAAGGTACGAAACAAAGAGACGTCCAAATAGTGAGAATTCGCTAGAACGCCTAGCAGAGGCCCGATTCCACTTGAGAAAGTGAAGATCCGAGGTAACAAATCCATCCGTGTCTCATTTCAAATTCATGATCTATATCTTATTCTTTGAATTTCGGGACGAAATTCCCTCTAACGGGGGGGATAATGTAACAACCCGAAGTTGTTCATCGCCAAAACGCGTTCTACCCGAAAAATTCGCCGTTATCAAATTCGTTCCGTGTTCACTTTGGGTTAAATTATTTAGACTTATATGTTTATTATAATTTCATGAGTGTCCAAACCCCTTTGGAATTCATGAAATTATCCCAAAAGTGTTTATTTCAAAAAGTTAGAAACGTTCCCGCCGGGTTACGGTAACTTAATCGGGTGCGACCAAAAGCCTCGTTTAATGCCGGTACCGGGTAGAATTCCACCGTGTCCAAGTTTTAGGACCTATATAAACGTGTTTAAACATTCATTTGAAGCTTTTTCTCCCTCTCTCTACTCTGTCTCTAACCTCTCTCCTAAATCCAAGTTTAAGGGTCCAAAACTCAAATTTATGGCCTCAAATCTCTAAGGTACTTTCCCTAGCTTGTTATGTAACCTCCCTAGCCTTCAAATTCGAGTTCAAAACATGGATTAGGACCCCATTCATGAGTTTACGGCCCTGGAACCATCCTAGGCCGTGAACTCATATGAAATGGGCTTTGGAGCACAAAAACCCTTCCTAAACACAATTAGACCTTAGATATGGCTACATGGCTTCATGGAATTGACTCATGACATTTAAAACATGGATTTTGAGACATTTGAAGGATTTTATTGCCAAGGCACATGCTTGGGCCGTAAACTCATGTATATGGTGTTTTTAAGCCCTTAAACCCTTCCAAAACCTCACCAAGACATGGATATGACTTCTAGAATAATTTCTTTAGCCTTGGAACACATTAAACATAATTTTTGGGGGACTTATATGAGTTTACAGCCAAGGTTTGTGCTTGGGCCGTAAACTCCTTAAAAATGGGTGTAAATTCAATTTCAAGATGTTAGAAAGCCATCTAACACCACCAAAAGCCTTGGAATAAATCATAAGACCAACCAAAAATAGTTTAAGGGCCTTAAACACATAAAAACCCTTCATTTAAGAGTTTACGGCCATAAAAGGTGTCCCATGGCCGTAAACTCCAAAAACCCCATCAAATCATCAAGTAAATGCATGTAAGGCTTAGGAATAAATCTAGCAATCACATATGATTAGTTTGGAATCCAAAAACACAATTTTTCTTGGATATTTAGGAGTTTACGGACAGCAGACCATGGTAGGCCGTAAACTCCAATAACTGTGTCATTTTGATGTTAAATATCCATTCCAAGACTTTGATCCAAACCTAGAAAAATTCCCCTAAGTGTTTGAAGTCCAAATTGCACCATAAACCACCCACCATGAGTTTACGGCCGTAAACTCAAGGGGAATGGGTGTTTAGGCCGTAAACATCATTTAGAAGTTTACTCTTGGGGAGTAAACTCATTTCCTAAGTCCCTCGCATCATTACATGTCCTTAAACGCCACCCGGGTCCCTCCAAACACTTGTATCGGAGTGTTTTCGCGACTATAAGTAATTGTCCGTAACAAATAATCAATCTAAGTCCTAATTAGATACAAATGTGTATCTTTACATTATACTTAGGAACCTCTTGCGTTTGCAAGCCCCGGACCAACGTTCAGTATCCGAAATCTTCACATTCTCGTTCGGTGAGTTCATACCCATACGCCCTTTTCCGTGTTTTTCAATGTTTTCAGGGGGGAATACAAGCAAAAAATAACTGTTTTCAATTCATAACATTGATATGTTTCAAATAATATCTTGCAAATTTATAAACACTTTTACTCCTTATGTATTATCCTGAGCATAAGGAATGATTTATCAATTACAACTAAATGTATTTTAGTTAAGAAAATAACCAAACTAATCAAATTATTATGGTAATAATTTGTGGTTCTTTATTGTTCGTTTTATCATGTACTGATATCTATGTAAAGTTATTAGATAAACTATGTCTGATTCAGTTTATCTCCGTATCATTTGAATGTATTGTCAGATAGTTTCATTGTATGTATCTATATTCGTTGTATTACGTTTCATAATCTTCTGTATCTTGATATCGTATGAGAACCCTGTGAATAGTTTAGTACTAGTTTGTGAGATAGCCACTACCCTTTATGGATGATCAGTAAATCCTCCCCGGAAGTGTAACCAGAGTCTCCTGGAGGGAGAACGACGAATTTGTGAATAGATCTATTCGGGACTGACAATCCCACACCTTAACCGCTAGCTACAGTTAGCCGGGCACGCCTAGGGTGACAAATTTCTGGATATCATTCGACGTCTGACAAGCATCAAGGAGGTCTCGTTGTCATATTAGCATGGTTACCCGACTCACAACATGTTTTAATATAAGTTTATTCATAGTATCGTTTTGACTTTGTTTCGATTTCGTATCTACTTTTTATATGGTATTTACAACTTGTACGGGATGTTTTCCCCATGATTTTTAACTATATCTTATATAGGATAGTAATCCCATGGTTTTGAATCAATAACTATTTCGGGATAGTAATCCCATGGTTTACACTTATATCTTGTCCGGGATAGTGATCCCATGGTTTTTAATCTATATCTATTACGGGATAGTAATCCCATGATTTCAATCTATATCAAGTATGGGATGATAATCCCATGGTCTAAATCTATATCTTGTCCGGGATAGTAATCCCAAGGTTCGTACTCTATATTTTCATATATATCAAATTATCTTGTGTCTAGTCCGGGATGGTAGTCCCATGATCTTAAATATGTATTTTCATATGTGTCAAACTATCTTATATCTCGTTCGGGATAGTGATCCCAAGATTTTCAATATATAGTTTTGTGTATTAAACTATACTCTGTGTTATTAAATCTTGCATTTAGGAAAACATGAGATTTTCCTGGGGTAAAATACATCACATAATTGAATTGATAACAAATGATAACTAAACTAACTTTACATAAGAAAATATGTGATTTTCTTGGATAACAAAGCTTTTCGGAAAAACTAAAGGAAACCGATACATTTTCATAAAACAAAACCGCTTATGAACTCACCAGCTTTATGCTGATTTTCAAACCGCTTGTATTCTCAGGTCCAAGTTAGACAGGTACCCGACGATATATTTTGGTGAAGACGGAGTGCTCAGAAGACTCGTCTCAACTTTTGTTAATATGATGCATATGTATATCTTGTATAACTTTACTTTTGAAATAAATGTAAACTTTCATATATATGTAATGTAATGGTTCTTTACTATGATTACTATGTACATTGGATTTGATACACAATGTGGAGCCCACCCCGGAAATGTTTCCGCCTTTGATTTTCGGGGTGTGACATAACAATTGGACATAACAAGAACTGTGTAACATAATAGATAACTAAACTTTACATATAAGAAAATATGGGATTTTCTTGGGTCGTAACTTTTTCATAAACCAAAATGAAACTCGTACATTTTCAGAAAACAAAACCGCTTATGAACTCACCAGCTTTATGCTGATTTTTAAAATGCTTGTATTCTCAGGTCCGCATTAGACAGGTACCCGATGATCCTTTTGGCGAAGACGAAGTGCGTCGAAGACACGTCGTGATTTTTTTCATATATATACATATGTATGACACTTGTAAACAAATGTAAATTTTCATATGTAATGTAATGGTTGTTTTCTTTGCATACTATGTGAATTGGATTTGATACTCAACGTGGAGTCCGCCCTGAAAATGTTTCCACCTTGGTTTTCGGGGTATGACACCCTCAAGTTTTGGAATTTGTAAAGTCACTTTAGAAAAGTTTAATTCCAAACCCTAGAATTTTAAAAGTTTAAAACCCAATCCTTATACTTCATAGTATTATAAATTTATATATATATATATATATATATATATATATATATATATATATATATATATATATATATATATATATATATATATATATATATATAAGATCAAGTCAGTCTTACCATTAGTAGGCCTCATTCACGAAGCCGGTCTAGAAGGGGTTATAAGGTTACTTCCTATGAAATGGCAGTTTTACGGGTGTCCACTCTCACCCACCGCTGCCTTAACTGGTGGAGGGTCGTTAGCCGAGCGGGTAGGATATGACTATAAATCTCATTAAAAGTATAATGAAAATAATAAAGTAAGTAAACATTTTTATTAAATTCCCATGAAATTGCACATTGCACCTTACCAAGTTATTAGTGGAGTGTGTGTGATTAACTGGCACACTAACATGGACTAGTAAAGGTGGCAAAGGGTTGTTCGATGTTTATCTTAAGATCAATGGAGCATGTGTGGTTAACCGGCACATTGATTGGGTGATAAAGTCGAGTGTACCAATTTAATTTTCAAGGTTATTCACACCTTGTTTGTGATCCTCGGTATCCTAGTCACAAATATGAAGGTCATAATCGAGATTTAAACATGTCATTGAATTGATCAATGAATCGCAAAGGTTTTGGATAAGGTGTCTAAGTCCATAACTATATTTGGTATGTACTTGACCCGACCCGACATGGTCCATTTGGGTTGCATGGCATCATGCATTTGGATAGACTAAATGAGAGAAATAACACTTGTGGTTTATTAATATGTTATAAGTTCTGATATATTAATAGTTTTATTTAATTAGTATTGATTGCGAATTAATTTTGAATTAATTAAGTGATCAAAAGATGGCTAATTAAATATATGGGTTGATTATGTAAATCATCCATAACTTGTATAGTCGGTTAAAAGGCTCTACGGATTATCAAGTTAGGTTAAACCCATATGTGACAACCCGAAATTTATTCCGTCATTTTTAATCCTTTCTTCCGTTAATAAGCCTCGTTGTATTTACCTGTCCGTTAACTTTTGGACTGGTTAATTAATTTGGGACTTTTTGAATGACTTCATGAAGGTTGAAATAAATTAGAAACACCCACAAAATGCCCTTAAAAATGTTTAGTTTCAACCAAGTCAAAATAAAACAGTTTAATCGGGTGCGACCAAAAAGCCCCGTTTAACAGCAGTATCGAGCCAACTTGTTTTCACTCTCTCTCTCTCTCTACAACTTATTTTCGAGCCAAAAACATCTGTTTCGACCCCCAAACGAGTAAGCAATCCACCCTAACTTGTTGTATAGCTTAACTAACATACAAATTTGTGTTTAGGACATCAAATGGGGGCAAGATTATATGTTTACAGCCCAAGAATAGTCTTGTACCGTGAACACCCCTAAATAGGGTTTTTAAGCCCCAAAACCCCTCCAAATTGCCCCTAAGGCTTAGATATGACTTGTGGACTTACACATTCGGACTTAGAACACCTTGAACTATAATTTTGGGGAGTAAACTTGAGTTTACTGCCTAAGAACTTGCTTGGGCCGTAAAATCCTCTTCATGGGGAGTAAACTCAAGTTTAGGTGTTAGAAATGCCCCTAAACACCTCCTATGGCCTTGGAAAATGTCAAGAAGCAACCGCCGTTCTAGTAAGGACATTGAACATCAATTAAACCAATGAAATAGGAGTTTACGGCCGTAAACCGCCATATAATAGGTCCATGAGCCATAAACTCCCATTAAGTGCCCATATGATGCCCTAACACCCCCATTTGACTTGGAAAGATGCATAAAACTTTATTTCCTACCATTTAAGACACTAATACACCAAAGGAATGAGTATATAGGAGCTTACGGCTGTAAACTCCTTGTTTAGGGCCGTAAATTCCTAAAATGGTCCCTTAAGAGCCTTAAACCTCTTCATATGCATTTTATTTGGACCTAGCCTAATTCTATGAATGATATAAGGCCATTTAGCATCCTAGAACACTCCCACCATGAGTTTATGGCCGTAAACTCATGGGGACATGGTCTTAGGGCCGTGAACTCTATAAAGAGTTTACTCTTGAAGAGTAAACTCCCTATCTAAGCCAAGCACACCCTTAAATGTTACCCAGGACACCCTAGCACTTAATCAAAGTGTTTTCCGCACTTTAGGATGCGTATACGTGATTAATTAGTATTATATTTACTAATTGTATGTAAACATATGTTATCATATGTTAATAGGTCACTAAGTGTGTTCAAGTCTTTACATGACATCGAGTACCCAACCGGCACCTTCGTAGGATCCACTTACATAAGGTGAGTTCAAACTGCTGAATTAACCTTTTAAATGTTTTTACATGCTTTTATGGGGGGGGGATACAAGTTAAACATGCCAGTTATCATATCAATCACATGTGATTGATAACCCGCATCCACAAGGATTTATTACATTGTCAACTGTTTTACCAAGAATGATACTGTAAATGGCTTTCCAAAATGTTTTTACTTGTTCAAAGCTCTTCTCAAATTGTCCCTCTCGCTATATGTTTTATTTCAAATTCCGTTACAGCAGCATTTTAAACAAAGGTTTTCTTTACCTAAATGTTTTATCAAAGTTTCATTTAAAACTTATTTTACAAAAGAATACCAAGACGTGATGTTCTCAAGTATAGAAGTTTTCCCAATTATTTCATCAAAGTTTTCTTCCATGTTTTTATATTCCTACTTTGTTAGATACTACTACTTCGTTATACTTCCTTGTAGTTAATGCTAATACTTTGTTAACACTTTTACTTCATGATACACTGTTACTTCAGGATACACTTTTACTTCACGATACGCTTTTACTTCACGATACGCTTTTACTTTACGATACGCTTTTACTTCATGATACGCTTATACTTCACGATACACTTATAGTTCACGATACGCTTACACTTCACGATACGCTTCTACTTCACGATACACTTCTACTTTTTAACACTTATACTTTGTGAAACAGTTCTACTTCGTTAAACACTTAAACTTTGTTAAATGCTTCTACTTAGTTAAATGTATGTTTGTGCTTGTATAAGTTATATAAATAATGTTTAAAGGACTTAGGAATGCTAGTTCGCCCTATTTCCTTTTCTTCGTTAAGATGTGGTTTGGTGGGATCGGATGTCCGTCCGAAGGTCGTTTGATCATTAGTTATATATTATGTATATAAGCATAGAAAATATAGGTTTACATTAGTCAGTTCAGTTGTGAGTCTCTATCATTAGTCCAGTATTTTACATCAGATCTCGGTACAAAAGATACATCTTCAGTAGACGGACTTCTTCGTTGTCAAGTTGGTAACCTGAGTCTCTTGTAGGGAGAGTGGACATTGTGTGTATAGCTATACGGGATCGACACCCCCGCACTCTGACTGTTAGCTACAGTCCATGCCCTACCAAGCCAAGGGGTGACAAATGTCATATTCATACCGATGCTTGTAGGGCGTTAAGTTCTCTAGTGTCTATCAGTATGGTTACAAGTATCTCGGGGTTACCTTATAATTCATGGCCTTAAGGTAACGGGTTTTAACATTGTATGCATTGTATTCATTGTATTTAGACCTTGCTAGACATATCATTCATTTGATATTGTCTAGGGTCTGTGTTCACTGTTTTTAGACCTTGCTAGACGTGTCTTTCGTTTGATACTATCTGGGGTGTGCGTCTCCCTTTTTGTTAGACTGAGCCAGGCGTACCGTTCACTTGATACTCCCCTGGAGTGTATGATTTCTTTTGCCTTAGTCAGCAGTCTTCACTGCTGAGGCATATGTTATTTTCCCTGATATTCTCCTACTTTCTTTCAAAATCAATACCACATTTTAATAATGATAGTGTTAAGGAAAAATTACTTTTTACCACATAACTCTGTCCAGTCATGGTAGAAGACTGCTTTTAATTAGAAAATATAGGATTTTCTGGAAAGGACTCTAATTCACTGTATACTTTAAAACTCCTACTTATATAAAGTTATTTGGAGAAAATGACACTAAATACTTATGAACTCACTAGCATTTGTAAAAAATGCTGATACTCGCTTTCCAAATAACTTGTATTCTCAGGTCAGCAATAGACAGGTACATCCCCGGAGCTTTTGATGAAGACAATTTAGTACCAAGCTGCACCTATATTATTACTTGTATTACTTTGATAATGTAATGTAATGTAAACCATGTAAAACTATTACTATTAATGCAATGGTTCTTGTACTTTGATTACTATACTGCATATGTTGTGATACTTGACATGACGTCATCCAACCTAGAACGTTTCCGTCGTTCCGGTTTTAGGGTGTGACGGATTGGTATCAGAGCATTGTTTATAGTGAGCTAAGTATATCAAATCATAAAAGATATATGACCTATAAATACATAGGGATAAAACACTCTGAACAAGAATTATACTTTAAAATATAACCATATTTTACCAAAGTATAAGAACATTCAGAATCTAAACACTCGAATACAAGTATCACAAGAAGAACAAGAATAAAAGTCTTCGGATGTTGAGCATTGCCGTCAAACCTAGGCAGTTATGTAATCATAAGCTGGAATAAATGTAACCTGATCAACTACATTTACTTGAGATGCGATGAAGATGTGCTTGGGGGTGATAGTGGTGTTGCAAAAGGTGTGAAACTTACCAACTAGGAATGCTAGAGCCAAACATAAAGTTTATAATACTATAGAAGTATTTTAGAATACTAAAAGACACACACTTATCCCAGAATCATATTCAGAAGATAAGAAACAAACAAGAAATTAAAATACCATAGGGGTATTTTAGGATCCATATATAACCTTGTGTGAAGAACTAAAAAGATCCTTATTGATATACCTACAATTACAGAGGGTATGCTCCCTAGATTATATATAATAAGGATCCCATATGCTAAGAATGTGTGGTTTCGCCCTACTTCCTTTTCCTTGTTGGGATGTGGATATAGAGTAGTATCACATATTCGAAGGCCTATCGGATCTAAGATATATATGATTTGTATACCCTACTTAATCGTAGCAGGACTCGATATGGATCACCTAGTGAAATGTTAATAATCTCTTAAGATTCTTTAGACATTTCCATTCTCGCATGAACCCTGTAGAAAACCCTATCCACTTCAGTACTTGGCAGAAGAGGTGATGCAGACCTAGAAGAGGTTCATTGAGAGGATTTCCAATTAGGAAATAAATGAACCAAGAAAAAACTATTGAAATCACCAAGTGCCTATATATTTTTAGGGACATGGTGGGAAATTCGCCTAAACTTCTGAGATTTCTAGTCATCCATCCTGAAGCGATGACACTCAGAGTCAGAATCAAAAGCAAGGCGGAGTAGAGATTCAATATGTCCATACGAGGAGAGAACCCTAGGTAACTACCCGATGGAAACCACACCGGCCCCAGTCAAAAATACGAGGTAGACAGAGGGAGCCAGTACATGGAAACCGAGAAGTGTCTTTTCATCGTGTTCATCACGCTAATACACCCATAAAATAATACAATTTAGTGAGTTAGTGGTTACACTACTCACACTATGTGTTAGGTAAATCGCCATTTCCTGATGTCAGTAACACGATTAGAGCGGATCCCAACACCTCTATTGAGGACATTTAGCCATAAGTCTTCATGAGCTTTTCTTCCCGCAAACTTCGTTCCGAACTGTTCTCAAATCTTTCCAGGCTGGAGAGTGAAACCTTTCCCTGTATAAAGGTAACTTAGTAGGATGAACTCCCATCTTATGGTTTTTTTTCTAATACTCACACTCGTACCTTGTACACCATGACTACATCATAGGGATGTAGGTCGACACCTAGACAACCCATATCCGAGGCACGGGGAAAAATTTATGCCTAACACTGTATGGATAGATACGTCCAGGGTTAACCTTCATCTCTCATCAGCTTATGTTCCTTTTTTGTGTAGGAAAACCATGCCTTCGAAGAAGCGTAACCCATCCTCCGGCAAGAAACCGACTCTCCTATTCGATGAAGCTACGTTCCAAGCTGCAGTTTCGGCATCCATAGCAGCTGTCATGGCTCAGCTGAATACTAACAACGCCGATGTTAGCAAGAGCCTTATCGGAAATTCTGATCCTAGTAGTGGACAGCAGCAACCAACCTCTGTATACCCAGCCACCCATGAACCTCACTCAAATCCAATGAAGAGAAAGATCAAGATTGAGGAGGGAAGTACCTAGGCTCAAGGACCTTCCGAAGGGCAATGAGTTGAGGCAGTCAATACCCCTACCAACCCTTCCATCCCAACACCTACAAGACCATACTTAGGAAGCCTTCCCTACTGCAGCAAGTGCAGCAATCATCATCATGGTATATGCCGGGAGCTCTATTGTGCTAGGTGCCACATGAAGGGGCATACTGCTCGCGTCTACAGAACCCCGGTTGAGTTTATTACATCAACCACCAATGTGGCGACCAATACAGTTTGCCACCTATTTGGTGAGATCGGACACTTCAAGAAGGACTATCCAACCGAAGGATACAACAAGGACACAGGAGGAGTCTAACTCTAATGCTTAGGGAGAATCAGCAAGGAACCTGGTAGATTTTTGGTATGTCTCTCAATCCCAGCTAACTAACCGAAAACATTAAAAAGATAATTGTAAATGTAAATACTTTCCCGTTAAGGCGAAAGTCGCAGCACTGTTATAAGATTTATATTTCATCAGGTAAAACTATAATGGCTAAATATATATGTTACGACCATGTATAATTGAGATGGATAGACCTAGAGTGAGTGAAGGCCGCCTCATTTCCTGTTCCTCGATTGGTTGTGGATTTAAGACGGAGTCGGTCAGTCAACAGTCCTCCCCACCTTTGTGAGGCGATTATAGAAATGCCTCGTGGGAATCGATTCATGAAAAGGTACTTTACTCAGAAACACTCAGGACCCTCTATTGTTCCGTGTCAACTCTATCGGTCCAAGTATCCATGATAGCGATACACGGGACGAAACCCGAGATGCCTAGAACTTGTGTGCCCGTTCGGCACATGACTCTATTGACCCTCATTCTATATCATGTCGAAGTATGCCAACTTCGACGCTTCTATCAATCATGGTTTGACTTCGTGCAACCATGCGTAACTCCTTAGTGCTATGTAAAAAGAACTTTCTCGATAGCCATTTCGGCAAACAAAGGTTCTTCTGAACCTAAACAAAATAAAAATAATAAAGACTAATGTGATCCGTCAGTCGTCACTCTTATTTCGAACCTCCAGAAGTACCCAGGAGAAGAGTACCACGCGCTGTTAACCAGCCCTTCTTAGACAGAGAGAAACCAAAGCGAAAGACACTGCAGGCATTCCAGAAGATGGTAACTAGCCGAAGCATACCTCGTAGATTTCTAGAAAGACCCTTCGCATCACACAATCAGGTTCGTGAGTTAAGAGGATAGAACTCATGAGACTGACCACTATAACCGAGTATGAGCCCTACCACGAACCTCATAGTAAGACCCTTCATCCTGTTCCATAGAATAGGAACTAGAGTCAAGAGAACCCCTGCGGGTTGAGCTACTATAATGACCACAAATCCAAAGTTTTTTGTCATCGTTATTAAGCCAACATAGTAGCTAACACCCTCAGTTGATAAAGAAATCTGAGTCGTAAGAGCCAAGGACATTGACTACGACCATCCATTCACGCTTAATCCCACAAATTAAACATCTCAACGGATATCATGGAAATCCAGATACTGAGATATGTCAAACCCTGAGAAGAATGGATGAAGAGATTAAAGTTCCAAATGATGGGAACCTATGCTCACTAGATTTGACCTAGACTGAGAAAACTTAGAACCTTCGGAAGAGTAGTTGCAGAAGGTGTTCGCACTACTTAGGCACTTCGTCCACCCCGTTACAGAGGAGTAGTGCCTAGGATCCTCCGCCCATTCGAATGGAGGAAGTCACCGCCGCCTTGCACGCGATAGACTGCATTCTCCGACACAAACACTAGAATACCGAGAACCACAGGATAACCTTCACAGCCAATAATACTTGATCAAAGTGCGAAAGTAGTTGCATTAAGCCTTATAACCCAGATCCCGAAGAGATGAAAGACTTGACACCAGTCTAGGTGTTAGTCGATGGGTTATACAAGAGCAACCGCTTTCCGCACTGAAATAAACAAATTAGAGATTCATTGGACTACTAGGTGTTCCACGAATACTATCTCGCACAGAAATAGTAGAACCACCTCCTGAAATAGTGCAACGCTCATCTCGTGAAACCTTATCTCCCCGACCCTGAGGGTTTCCATTGGAAATATCTCCAGAATCAGTAGTGCAGGTTCATTTTGCACAAGATTGAGATAGACACTCTGCAACAAACAAGTCCCCGTATACACGCAATCCATCCGATGATCTAGAACCAGCCTGAAAGACTACACTTCTAGTATGAGAGAGAACGTTAGGAACTTTGGAATGGCGATCACGCCGGTGATGATCTTGCCATATAAGTACACTATGTTCTAAGTACTGAAAAGCTCTACCCTTCCGAGAGCTTTGGACCATCTGAGATCCTTTACGGAGATTGGTCGCAAACCGCAAACACATACAACATCACATAAAAATATATTTTCCTAGATAAGCAAAGTATAAACCATATTTTTGACCCAACAATCTCCCCCTTGGTTTATACCTTTCTTTTTCTAAATGACCCAACAAACTCCCCCTAAAAAGTAGATGGCTTTTCTTATTAATATTCATTGGGAACTTGGCTTCAGCATTAATCTTCAAATTCTTCACAGCTTCAAGATGAACTTGATGAATCTTCAATGAATGACTTCATATTGAGCGGTTGGGCTTTTCTTCAAAATTTGGCTTTGAACGCACATCGGGTGAGGAGGCTTGATGTACTGATTCTTGAAAGATAGCGCTTTCAGCTTGAGAATCTACAGATAAAACATCAAAGAGAACAAATCTTTTGGATCACTTCAGCATGTACAAAGATAGCAGCAGACTGATTGAGGAAGATTCATTGCAATATGTCACATATTCTTCAATTTCAGCTTCACCTTGCTTCTGGGGTTGAAGGATGGAATGTCGAAAGAATAATCTTCATTTCTTGCTCCTTCGAATGAGAATTCTTCGATGCTCATAGATGAGGCCTTGGCTCAGAAATACTCAACACAAACTCCATGAGTCTTATCTATACCTGAAATCACTTTTCAAGACAAAACAAAACTAAAAGAAAAATTAACACACAAAATAAAAATAGAAACAAAAATATTTTTATATTTTCTGATTTTTCTAAACAAGAAATAACACTATTTTTGGATTTTAATTTTCTGATTTTTGTTTGATTTTTGAATTATTTTTATTCTCCCCCTAAAATTTATGCATAGAGGAAAACTATGAACAAATTTAACAAAAATAAAATGATATCTAACTTTAAGAATGATTTGGGATCAAAGTTTTTAGACAACCTTTATCCGCTTGTCGGTACCTTCTATCTTTACGACTTTTTTCGGTCGATCGTCGGTATTGTTGTCCACTTAAACACGAAAAATTGTGACAAAATTAGGACATACTATAAGTGACAAGACAATGTGGTCCTAAGTTATTTCAATAATCACTGAAACCATTGGTCACTCTCCTTTAAAGCTGGCTGATGAAGGTCCAAGTACCATGTTCGAGACTGGTGGATCACTCTCCACTCTCTCTCTCTCTACAACTTATTTTCGAGCCAAAAATGTCCGTTTCAACCCTCAAACGAGTAAGCAATCCACCCTAACAGGATGTATAGCTTAACTAACATACAAATTCGTATTTAAGACATCAAATGGGGGCAATATTATGTGTTTACGGGCCAAGAACACTCTTGGACCGTGAACACCCCTACATGGGGTTTTTAAGCCCCAAAAACACTCTAAATTACCACTATGGCTTAAATATGACTTGTGGACTTACACATTCGGACTTAGAACACCTTGAACCATAACTTTGGGGAGTAAACTTGAGTTTACTTCCCAAGAACTAGCTTGGGCAGTAAACTCCTCTAAATTACCACTATGGCTTAGATATGCCCCTAAACACCTCCTATGGTCTTGGAAAATGTCTAGAAGCAACCTCCATTGTAGTAAGGACATTAAACATCAATTAAACCAAGGAAACAGGAGTTTACGGCCGTAAAAACCCATGGAATTGGTCCATGGGCCGTAAACTCCCATTAAGTGCCCAAATGATGCCCTAACACCCCCATTTGACTTGGAAAGATACGTAGAACTTTATTTCCTACCATTTAAGACACTAATACACAAAAGGAATGAGTATATAGGAGCTTATGGCTGTAAACTCCTTGTTTAGGGCCGTAAACTCCTCAAATGGTCCCTTAAGAGCCTTAAGCACCTTCATATGCATTATATTTAGACCAAGCCTAATTCTATGAATGATATAAGGCCATTTAGCATCCTTAAACACTCCCACCATGAGTTTACGGCCGTAAACTCATGGGGACATGGTCTTAGGGCCGTGAAATCTATAAAAGAGTTTACTCTTGAAGAGTAAACTCCCTATCTAAGCCATGCACACCCTTAAATGTTACCCGGGACACCCCTAGCACTTAATCAAAGTGTTTTCCGCACTTTAGGATGCGTATACGTGATTAATTAGTATTATATTTACTAATTGTATGTAAACATATGTTATCATATGTTAATAAGTCACTAAGTGTGTTCAAGTCTTTACTTGACACCAAGCACCCAACCGGCACCTTGGTCGGATCCACTTACATCAGGTGAGTTCATACCCCTGAATTAACCTTTTAAATGTTTTTACATTATTTTATGGGTGGGGGGGGGGGGGAATACAGGTTAAACATGCTAGTTATCATATCAATCACATGATTGATAACCCGCATGCACAAGGATTTATTAAACTGTCAAATGTTTTACCAAGAATTAAATGGTTTTCTAAAATGTTTTTACTTGTTCAAAGATCTTCTCAAATTGTCCCTCGCGTTGTATGTTTTATTTCAAATTCGGTTACAGCAGCATTTTAAACAAAGGTTTTCTTTATCTAAAATGTTTTACCAAAGTTTCATTTAAAACTTATTTTACAAAAGAATACCAAGATGTGATGTTCTGAAGTATAGAAGTTTTCCCATGTTTTTCATCAAAGTTTTCTCCCATGTTTTTATACTCCTACATTGTTAGATACTACTGCTTCGTTATACTTCCTCGTAGTTAATGCTACTAATTTGTTAACACTTTTACTTTGTGATACACTGTTACTTCGCGTTACACTTTTACTTCACGATACGCTTTTACTTCACGATACGCTTTTATTTCACGATACGCTTATACTTCACGATACGCTTATACTTCACGATATGCTTATACTTCACGATACGCTTATACTTCACGATACGCTTCTACTTGTTAACACTTATACTTTGTGAAACACTTCTACTTCATTAAACACTTAAACTTATTTAAATGCTTCTACTTAGTTAAATGTATGCATGTGCTTGTATAAGTTATATAAATAATGTTTAAAGGACTTAGGAAGGCTAGTTCGCCCTATTTCCTTTTCTTCGTTGAGATCTGGTCTGGTGGGATCGGATGTCCGTCCGAAGGTCGTTTGATCATTAGTTATATATTATGTCTACAAACATAGACATATAGGTTTACATTAGTCAGTTCAGTTGTGACTCTTTATCATTAGTCCAGTATTTTACATCAGATCTCACTACACGAGATACATCTTCAGTACACGGCCTTCTTCGTTTTTAAGTTGGTAACCAGAGTCTCTTGTAGGGAGAGCGGACATTGTGTGTATAGCTATACGGGATTGACACCCTCACACCCTGACTGTTAGCTACACTCCATGGCCTTCCAAGCAAAGGGGTGACAAATGTCATATTCATATCGATGCTTGCAGGGCGTCAAGTTCTCTAGTGTTTATCAGTACGGTTACGAGTATCTCGGGGTTACCTTATAATTCATGGCCTTAAGGTAACAGTTTTAACACTGTATTCATTGTATTCACTGTATTTAGACATTTTTTAGACCTATCATTGATTTGATATTGTCTGGGGTCTGTGTTCACTTTTTTAGACCTTGCTAGACGTGTCTTTCATTTGATACTGTCTGGGGTCTCTATCTCCCTTTTTGTTAGACTGAGCCAGGCGTACCGTTCATTTAATACTCCTGTAGCACCTGGTTTCCGGTATGTGAATTTTATTTGAGTATTGCCCTATTTTAGCCTTGGACTCGGCGAGTCACAAGGATCGACTCGCCGAGTAGGGACGAGACCCGGGACACGTTTAAGTGGGCAACTCGGCGAGTCCATATCCTGGACTCGGCGAGTCACCGTTGTAGGATGAAACCCTATGTTTCAGGGGTTTGCACCCTATTTAAACCTCATATCTGCCTCTTGCCAGCCCCCATTCACCCCCAGAGCTCCCAACCCTCGACCTAACTCGTCCTAAGCTTGTTTCTTGTGAATTTGAGGCTCTTGTGTGGATTCTTGAAGGTTTTGAGGCAAGGAGGGGAAAGAGATCAAGAGGAAGGAGAGCCATTCAAGCATCATTGTGTTTTTCAGCAGGTTTCATTGAGGTATATCTCATTTTCCCCTTGTTTCTATGCTTAAGATTTCATTTAAGGCACTCTTGAGCCATTCCCCAAACTTTTTTGTGCTTAATGTTTCGTAATAAGTGGGTTGGCCTTTAGATCTAGACAAGATTGAGCTCCAAGAGCTCAGATCTGTTAGCTTTATGGACCCATGTGGCTTGTTCATCCTAGATCTACCCTTTTTGAGGCATTTTGGACCCTAAAATCCATATTAGTGAAGATCCACACGTAAAGTTGGAAACTTTACGTATGATTCGTGTCTTAGAAGCCCAGATCTATGAATGGCATGGACTGATATCAAACAAATCGGTGTATCTAGTGGATGCATGGCGACGACTCGGCGAGTTGTTCATGTGACTCGGCGAGTCGGCTCGCGAGTAACCAAATAGGTCCCTTTTAGACGTATCGAGTTGAGCCGTGAGTCACAGGGGGTGACTCGGTGAGTTGAAAGCTGGACTCACTCATGATAGGACTCGGCGAGTCAATGCCTGACTCGGCGAGTCCAAGGCAATCTTCATAGATCTAGAACAGACTCGGCGAGTTGTTCATACAACTCGGCGAGTCTTTGCATATGTGTTCTTAGGATGATGATGAACTCGACGAGTTGTTCATACAACTCGGCGAGTAGGATGAAGGAGTTGAATGACAGTTTACAAGATGAACTCGTCGAGTCATAGCCCAACTTGACGAGTAGAATCAGGGACCCAGGACAATAGTTTGCTAGGGACTCGGCGAGTGGACATCCACTCGGCGAGTCGGGTCAACTAAAAGTTGACTTCGAATTGACTTAGGGCTAGACCAGGGGTAAAATGGTCTTTTTACCCAGAGGACAGTTAGCAGTGTATAATTAAGTATATTGTGGGAATTACAGCCGGGGAGTTTCCGGAGCAGCAGCAGCAGTAGTAGGTGATCAATTCCCACACAGACCAGCAGCTATTTCGAGGTGAGTTTCCCTTCAGTAGTAACGGGTCTAAGGCACCAAGGCCGGCCCGTATAAATGAGACGATAGTATTATAGTGTGGGCCGAGCCCGTATCTATTAGTCGAGTTGATTGTGATATATACCAGTATGATAGAACTGTTTACACTTGTTGTCTGCGTGATACTTGTATGATATGTGTTGACGGTTGGGTGTGGGTGGGGCCCGTGTCCCTCCGAGAATGGAGTGTGGGCTAGGCCCGTATCTCCCAGGTAGCGAAGTGTGGGCGGGGCCTGTATCTTCACGAGTGTGGGCGGGGCCCGTATCTCTCAGAAAGTGAGGTGTGGCCAGGGCCCGTATCTTCACGAGTGTGGGCGGGGCCCGTATCTCCTAATTGCACGTTAATTGTTATATGCTGTATGGTATGGGGTATTATGGGGGAGCTCACTAAGCTTTGTGCTTACGGTTTCAGTTTTGGTTTCAGGTACCTCCTCAGCTAAGGGAAAGGAGCCGGCACGGTAGCAGCATGTCACACAGACACTCTTCGGTTTCCGCATTTACGAGATTCACTGGGATTGTACTCTGATATTTGATGGGTTGTATGGTTTGATTATTAAAACATGGTTTGTGATGTGTTATGGCGTGATCAAACAATGTTTTTATTTATTAATGTTTTCTAAAAGTAATATTTTAAAATGAAATTTTTGGACATGAAAAATTGGGTCGTTACAAGTTGGTATCAGAGCCCTGGTTTGAGGGATTCGGACACGCCTTCGGGAGTGTCTGAAATCAAATCGAGGGATTGAAAGATTTTCCAAAAGAAAATGTTCTCTAAAAACTCGGAAAAAAATCATAAGAAAGAGCGAAGTGTGTGACGTGCGCGACCGGCCGAGCTCAAGTAAGTATTCCCCATAGTACCCATACAAGTTTATGTTATGTTTATCAGCTTACGTAGAACCGCATGCTAGAATAGGGCTAAGGATCTAGGAGTGATGCCTTATGTGCCTGCTTATGTGTTACAGCTTTATGAGTATTGCATGCTAGAATTGAGTAGACAGCAGTAGGATAGCCTGTTTAGGTTACGCCTGATAGTATGAGCTTAGCATCTTATGCTAGTGTCGTTTCTTGTTATAAGAATAGTTTGGCTTGAGTCTGTTTCCCCTTAACCGAATGCTGCTTGCTTCGTGCTTGGTGGGGTTCTGAGTAATGTGAGTTAGCCACTAGGTGAACATGTCACACCACATGTAATCAGGTTTGAATAATCCCAAAGTACTGGAACTAGCCCTATTGCGCAGCTCTTGTTTGAGTCCAACCGTTGTAGGGACGGATCTTTTACTTGAAGGATTATCTAATCCTCATCACATGTGATGGTGTTTAGGTGGTGGCTAACTGGCATTATGAGGAGACCTACAGCAGCTGAGGCCCAGTCGTGTTGAACTTGAGTTTTCCCTAGGGCAAGCCTAGGATGAGAATAGCAGGGAGTAGCAGTAGTAAAGGGGATCTGGTAAAGTCGAGGAACTTCTCGGAGAAGGTACGGATAGATGTGGAAGGTAGTATGGGCCCGTACTACTGAAAGCAGAGGATCCGTACCCTAGCCGAGGAAGGCCAAGACGAGACCAAGGAACCTGTAAGTAGTTGAGATCCCTCAGAAAGTAGCAGTATCACTAATGATTATTATGATGTTTTGCAGAATGGTGGTACTTCGACCGAGATCGACAGATGGCGGGTCAGGAGAGGGGTCAGGTTCGGGATCAGGCACCGAGCCGATTGATGAGAGGCTACGTGAGTTCATCACGTCGGAGATCACCAGGGGCATCCTTGAGTCGACCCCCATCCTCTTTGGGTCGATCAAGGAAGGGATTATGGAGTTGATGGAGGATCGCCTACGGGCATTCAGGAGCGATTTAGCCTCTAGCCAGTCAGGGTCTCGCACACTGTCCTTCAAGGACTTCAGGGGCAGTGGTGCGCCGGATTTCCATGGGGTGAAGGACCCCATTGTCGCCAGGCGGTGGATTGCGGATATCGAGTCTGCCCAGTTGACTAGCTTCTGCCCCGAGGGGTCGAAGGTGAGGTACGCAGCAGGGTGTTTACGGGACCGAGCCCGGGATTGGTGGGAGTCAGTGGGTGACTCGTTGGGAGCCTCGGCTATCGAGGCAATGACCTGGTCAGACTTTGTGACTAGGTTCAGGGCGGAGTTTGCACTGGCGGTCGAGCTTCAGCAGCTGGCCAGGGAGTTTCTAGACATGAGGCAGACAATGGAGACTGTAGCGGAGATCACCGCCAAGTTCCGGGAGAGGGCTTTATTGGTGCCCCAGTATGCCGGTGACGAGGATATGAGGAGGACTCGTTACCATGATATGCTACGAGCTGACATCCGGGAGCATGTTAGCTTTTCGGCTTGCCCTACCCTGGACTCTATGATTGCCAGGGCTAGGGAGAGAGAGATAGATTTGGAGCACATCCGGAAACGGAAACTAGAGGATGGTCAGGCAGGAGGGGCTTCGGGGAAGAAGCCCAAGGGATCAGATGGTAGACCAAAAGGTCATTCAGGACCGAGCCGCTGCGGGAAATGCGGCAGGATGCACGTGGGGATATGTAGGATGGGATCAGGAGGCTGCTACAAGTGCAGCAAGACAGGGCACTTTAGCAGGGATTGTACTGCTCCAGTTTCAGCTATTCAGACATCCGAGTTGCTGTGTTTTCACTGCAACCAGAGGGGCCACAAGAAGGCCAATTGCCCCCAGTTGTTAGTTGTAGCGCCGGTGAAGGCGCCGGCTCCAGTGACCCTGCGGATCACGGATGGTCGGCAGGGCAAGGCAGAGGCTCCAATAGTAAGGAGTCGGGCATTTCAGTTGACTGCCGAGGAGGCATGCACCGCGCCCGATGTGGTGACGGGTATGATTCTTTCTTTCTATCTTTTGTTTTATGTTGTTATGATATTGATATGTGCTCCGTGTGTATACATGTGTATTAGGATCGTTCCATGTGAACGGCATCCCGGTTCAGGTATTGTTCGACTCGGGTGCATCCCGATCGTTCGTTTCTCTAGCTCTTAGCAAGAGATTTCATGAGACTTCAGGCGAGTTAGATTGCCCGTTAGAGGTAGAGATTGCTGACGATTGATCGGTGCGAGCATCGATGGTGTTTCGAGATTGTGTTCTGCGACTGTTTGAGGAGCGTTACCTGGTAGACTTGGTCCCTATCCCATTGCGTGGGAACAAGGTGATTATTGGCATGGATTGGTTTGTCCTAATGGGGCAGTGATAGATTGCGCGCAGCAGCTAGTGCGAGTCAGAACCCCAAGCGGGGGAGAGTTAGTGATTCATGGAGAGCGGCCACAGTGTGGACCCACTGTATGCTCAGCAGCGAGGGCTACGCGCTACCTTCAGCAGGGATGCGCAGGTTATGTTGCGTATGTGATGGATACCCGGGAGACGGGTAAGGCGACCGTGAGCGAGGTCCCGGTGGTTCGAAATTTTGCAGATGTTTTCCCGGAGGAACTACCTGGGATACCTTCGGAGCGACAGGTGGAGTTCAGGATTGACCTCATTCCCGGTGCGGCTCCGATAGCCAAAGCACCGTATCGGTTGGCTCCTCCCGAGATGCAGGAGTTGTCTACGCAGCTGCAGGAGCTGCTAGACAAGGGATTTATTCGTCCGAGCAGTTCACCCTGGGGAGCCCCGATTCTGTTTGTAAGGAAGAAGGACGGGTCGCATCGGATGTGTATAGATTATCGGGAGCTGAACAAGGTAACGGTGAAGAACCGATACCCGCTTCTGAGGATTGATGACCTATTTGACCAGCTTCAGGGAGCATCTTGGTTCTCCAAGATTGACTTGCGTTCAGGCTATCATCAGATGAGGGTTAGGGAGGAGGATATGCAGAAGACTGCGTTTCGGACGCGCTATGGTCATTACGAGTTCGTGGTGATGCCGTTTGGGCTCACCAATGCTCCTACCGCGTTCATGGACCTCATGACCCGCGTGTGTAGACCGATGCTGGATCGGTCTGTGATAGTCTTTATCGATGATATTTTGGTCTATTCCAAGACTCGGGAGGAACACGAGGAGCATCTGAGGGAGGTATTGGAGACCCTGAGGAGGGAGAGCTTGTATGCCAAGTTCTCCAAGTGTGAGTTTTGGTTGCGCGCGGTGCAATTCCTTGGACACATCGTAAACAAGAACGGGATTCTGGTTGATCCGGCCAAGGTCGAGGTCGTGATGAGATGGGAGGTCCCGAAGTCTCCATCTGAGATTCGGAGCTTCCTGGGATTGGCAGGCTACTATCGGAGGTTTATCCAAGATTTCTCCAAGATAGCTGTGCCCCTAACACGATTGATGAAGAAAGTCGTGGTCTTTCGGTGGGGACCCGAGCAGCAGGCTGCGTTTGAGATGCTGAGACAGAAATTGTGTGAGGGGCCGATCCTAGCCCTGCCTGAGGGCGTAGAGGATTTTGTGGTTTACTGCGATGCGTCCATTTCCGGGTTGGGCGCAGTTCTGATGCAGAGGGGGCATGTCATTGCCTACGCTTCGCGGCAGCTCAAGCCTCACGAGGCGAACTACCCGACGCACGATTTGGAGTTGGGGGCGGTGGTCTTTGCCCTCAAGATTTGGAGACATTACCTCTACGGGGTTCGGTGTACCATCTACATGGACCACAAGAGTTTGAGGTACCTCATGGACCAGCCGAATCTGAATATGAGGCAGCGGCGGTGGTTGGACGTGGTGAAGGATTATGATTGCGAGATCCTTTACCACCCGGGGAAGGCCAATGTGGTGGCCGATGCGCTTAGCTGCAAGACGGTGCCGATCAGGGACGTTTGCTTGAGGATGACCGTGGTGACTCCCCTATTGGAGCAGATTCGGGAGGCTCAACAGGAGGCTATCAAGGAGGAGCATCGGAAGAGCGAGCGTGTGGTAGGTCAGGTTTCCTCCTTTGATTATGATGGCAGAGGACTTTTGACACTACACCGTAGGGTGTGGGTGCCGTATCACGGTGGTGTGCGTCTGATTTTGATGGAGGTGGCGCACAAGTCCCGATTTTCTATTCATCCCGGGGCGACGAAGATGTATAGGGATCTTCGTCCGGATTACTGGTGGCCCTGCATGAAGCGGGATGTGGCATGGTACGTCGAGCGGTGTTTGACCTGCAGGAAGGTCAAGGCCGAACATCAGAGACCGCATGGCAAGATGCAGCCGTTGGACATCCCACTGTGGAAATGGGAAGATATCACGATGGATTTTATCACAAAGCTTCCCAGGACCGCACGTGGAGTGGATTCGATTTGGGTCATCGTGGATAGATTGACCAAGAGTGCTCACTTTATTCCAATCCAGGAGAGCATATCGGCCGAAAAATTGGCCGACATCTATATCAGGGAGATTGTGGCACGGCATGGAGTTCCAGTATCGGTAATCTCGGATAGGGATGTGCGTTTTACTTCCAGATTCTGGAAGAAATTCCATGACGAGTTGGGCACTCGTCTGCATTTCAGCACCGCCTTTCACCCGCAGACAGATGGTCAGAGTGAGCGGACCATCCAGACTTTGGAGGACATGTTGCGGGCGTGTGTGTTGGATTTCGGTGGTAGCTGGGATACCTATCTTCCTTTGGCTGAGTTCTCCTACAACAACAGCTATCACGCGAGTATTGACCGACCACCATTCGAGATGTTGTATGGGCGGAAGTGCAGAACCCTGATATGTTGGGGTGAGGTTGGCCAGAGAGTCATGGGAAGCACCGAGGTGGTGCTAGAGACGACCGAGAGGATCCAGCAGGTTCGGAGCAGACTTCAGACTCCACAAAGTCGGCAGAAAAGCTACGCCGATAGACGTCGATCCGACTTGGAGTTCCAAGTCGGGGATATGGTCCTCCTGAAAGTGTCCCCTTGGAAAGGTGTCATTCGATTCAGGAAGCGGGGCAAGTTGGGCCCAAGGTTCATCGGGCCGTTCAGGGTTGCAGCCCGGGTGGGCAAGGTGGCGTATAGGTTGGACCTGCCAGCCGAGCTCAGTCAGATCCACAGCACCTTTCATGTTTCGCAGCTACGGAAGTGCCTGGTGGATGATTCAGCAGTAGTACCATTAGAGGATATTCAGGTTGATGACAGCTTGAATTACATTGAGCGCCCAGTCGCAATACTAGACAGAAAGGCAAAGACGTTGAGGAACAAGAGGGTAGAACTAGTAAAGGTGCAATGGCAGCACCGCAAGGGTTCGGAGTGGACTTGGGAACCGATGGACGAGATGATGGAGCATTACCCCGATCTGTTTCAGGACCGGACAGCACAATTCGAGGGCGAAGTCTAAAATAAGTGCGGGAGATTTGTAGCACCTGGTTTCCGGTATGTGAATTTTATTTGAGTATTGCCCTATTTTAGCCTTGGACTCGGCGAGTCACAAGGTTCGACTCGCCGAGTAGGGATGAGACCCAGGACAAGTTTAAGTGGGAGACTCGGCAAGTCCATATCCTGGACTCGGCGAGTCACCGCTGTAGGATGAAACCCTAAGTTTCAGGGGTTTGCACCCTATTTAAACCTCATATCTGCCTCTTGCCAGCCCCCATTCACCCCCAGAGCTCCCAACTCTCAACCTAACTCGTCCTAAGCTTGTTTCTTGTGAATTTGAGGCTCTTGTGTGGATTCTTGAAGGTTTTGAGGCAAGGAGGGGAAAGAGATCAAGAGGAAGGAGAGCCATTCAAGCATCATTGTGTTTTTCAGCAGGTTTCATTGAGGCATATCTCGTTTTCCCCCTGTTTCTATGCTTAAGATTTCATTTAAGGCACTCTTGAGCCATTCCCCAAACTTGTTTGTGCTTAATATTTCGTAATAAGTGGGTTGGCCTTTAGATCTAGACAAGATTGAGCTCCAAGAGCTCATATCTGTTAGCTTTATGGACACATGTGGCTTGTTCATCCTAGATCTACCCTTTTTGAGGCATTTTGGACCCTAAAATCCATATTAGTGAAGATCCACACGTAAAGTTGGAAACTTTACGTATGATTCGTGTGTTAGAAGCCCAGATCTATGAATGGCATGGACTGAAATCAAACAAATCGGTGTATCTAGTGGATGCATGGCGACGACTCGGCGAGTCGTTCATGTGACTCGGCGAGTCGGCTCGCGAGTCACCAAATTGGTCCCTTTTAGACGTATCGAGTTGAGCCGTGAGTCACAGGGGGTGACTCGGTGAGTTGAAAGCTGGACTCACTCATGATAGGACTCGGCGAGTCAATGCCTGACTCCGCGAGTCCAAGGCAATCTTCATAGATCAAGAACAGACTCGGCGAGTTGTTCATACAACTCGGCGAGTCTTAGCATATGTGTTCTTAGGATGAAGATGAACTCGACGAGTTGTTCATACAACTCGGCGATTAGGATGAAGGAGTTGAATGACAGTTTACAAGATGAACTCGTCGAGTCATAGCCCAACTCGACGAGTAGAATCAGGGACCCAGGACAATAGTTTGCTAGGGATTCGGCGAGTGGAGATCCACTCGGCGAGTCGGGTCAACTAAAAGTTGACTTCGAATTGACTTAGGGCTATACCAGGGGTAAAATGGTCTTTTTACCCAGAGGACAGTTAGCAGTGTATAATTAAGTATATTGTGGGAATTACAGCCGGGGAGTTTCCGGAGCAGCAGCAGCAGTAGTAGGTGATCAATTCCCACACAGACCAGCAGCTATTTCGAGGTGAGTTTCCCTTCAGTAGTAACGGGTCTAAGGCACCAAGGCCGGCCCGTATAAATGAGACGATAGTATTATAGTGTGGGCCGAGCCCGTATCTATTAGTCGAGTTGATTGTGATATATACCAGTATGATAGAACTGTTTACACTTGTTGTCTACGTGATACTTGTATGATATGTGTTGACGGTTGGGTGTGGGTGGGGCCCGTGTCCCTTCGAGAATGGAGTGTGGGCTAGGCCCGTATCTCCCAGGTAGCAAAGTGTGGGCGGGGCCCATATCTTCACGAGTGTGGGCGGGGCCCGTATCTCTCAGAAAGTGAGGTGTGGGCGGGGCCCGTATCTTCACGAGTGTGGGCGGGGCCCGTATCTCCTAATTGCACGTTAATTGTTATATGCTGTATGGTATGGGGTATTATGGGGGAGCTCACTAAGCTTTGTGCTTACAACATGTCAGAAAGGAGCAGCATGTCACACACACACTCTTCGGTTTCCGCATTTACGAGATTCACTGGGATTGTACTCTGATATTTGATGGGTTGTATGGTTTGATTATTAAAACATGGATTGCGATGTGTTATGGCGTGATCAAACAATGTTTTTATTTATTAATGTTTTCTAAAAGTAATATTTTAAAATTAAATTTTTGGACATGAAAAATTGGGTCGTTACAACTCCCCTGGAGTCTATGATTTATTTTTCCTTAGTCAACAGTCTTCACTGCTGAGGCATGTGTTATTTTCCCTGATATTTTCCTACTTTCTTTCAAAATCAATACCACATTTTCATAATGATAGTGTTAACGAAAAATTACTTTTTACCACATAACTTTGTCCAGTCTTGGTAGAAGACTACTTTTAATTAGAAAATATAGGATTTTCTGGAAAGGACTCTGATTCACTATATACTTTAAAAATACTACTTATATAAAGTTATTTGGATAAAATGATACTAAAGACTTATGAACTCACCAGCATTTGTAAAAAAAAGTTTATACTCGCTTTTCAAATAACTTGTATTCTCAGGTCAGCAATAGACAGGTGCCTCCACGAAGCTTTTGATGAACACAGTTTAGTACCAAGTTGCACCTATATTATTACTTGTATTACTTTGATGATGTAATGTAATGTAATCAATTTAAAACTATTACTATTAATGCAATGGTTGTTGTACTTTGATTACTATACTGCATATGTTGTGATACTTGACCTGACGTCATCCACCCCAGAACGTTTCTGCCATTCTGGTTTTGGGGTGTGACACCATAGGATGCTCCCTGGATGCTCCATAGGAGTTACAAACCCATGGGTCATGGAAATGAAGAGTCATGTCACATTAGGGTTTACACGGTGTAACCCTAGATATGACACACTATATAAGGATCATGATACTCACCAAAATCAGGTACGAAAAGAACAAGAAAGGGCTAGGCTAATTTTTGAAACTGTTATTCATACTCAAAGTCATTCCTAAACATTTGGTGCTGTGTGAAGCATTTGAGGCATCACACTTGGGGTGCTAGTTTCTCAAGGTTTTCAAGGAATCAAATCGACTACAAGGTATGTAATTCTAGCCATATTTTAGATTAAAAGTTCCCCGTGTATGCTAGATAGGATTATGAACATTGGAAATCATATTTTGCATGTATTTTAGACAAACATAGATCCAAGGTTATCTAGGGTTGCATGTACACTTAGGGGTGTTAGAATGCTCAAAACCCATCAGTGGTATCAAAGCCTAGGCTTGTTTGTTCATACTAGATGCAAAATATTGAATAATTGAAATGTTGATCTGTCTGCATAGGGGACTCGACGGGTCCAATGGGAGGACTCAACGAGTCCAAGTGAAAATGCATCCAACTCGACGAGTCACTTCATGTACTTGATGAGTTAGCCATGTAGGGTGTAGAATTTCGATTTTTGCATCTGGAAATGGACTAGAAACACTACCCTAAACTATTTTGGTGTTGTAAAACTTATTTTAGAAGGTGTAATGGTTGTGCTAATCCATTTACAATGGCTAATATCAATTTTTCATGATTTTATGTGTTCATATGTTCTTGAAACTTTGATATGAATATTCATATTTTTATGAGTTTTTTGATAGATCATAGGAATTACTTGTTTAAATGATTAATTCATGATCTTTAGGTGTTTTAATGGAGTCCATAACTTGTCGTCAATTTATGGATAACCAAAAGTCTCTTTGTGTTAAAAACCATTAAAAGAACACATAAGTTATAAAATGAAGAGTCTTCATTTTAATAACTCATATGTTATGAATTTGAAAGGTTTTGTAAACTTACAAAACTTTCCCTTAAGTTTCGAAACATATAAAGTCACTTAATAAACTTTATTTCCAACCCCTAGGTTTTTTAAAAGTTAAAAATCAATCCTTATACTTTATAATATTATAAGTTAACAATATATATATATATATATATATATATATATATATATATATATATATATATATATATATATATATATATATAAAAGAGCAAGTCGTCTTACTATTAGTAGGCCTTATTCACGAAGTCGGTCTATAAGGGGGGTATAAGGTTGCTGCCTATAAATTGGCAGCTTAATGGGTGTCCACTCTCACCCACCGCTTCCTTGATCGGTGGAGGGTCGTTAACCGAACGGGTAAGAGAAGGACTTATAAATTCTCATTTAAAGTATGATGAATATTATAAAGTAACTAAATGTTTTATTAAATTCCTAATCTTAGTTACTTTAGGAAAATGTAAATAACGTGTTAATCCATGAAATTACACTTTACACTTTGTTTATGTCGTTGGTGGAGTGTGTGTGGTTAACCGGCACACTAACTAGGACTTAACAAGGTAGGTAAAGGGTGACTTAAGTTTTATCATAGTATCGGCGGAGCGTGTGTGGTTAACCAACACATCGATTGAGTGATGAACTTTAAGGGTACCAAGTAATTTACATGGTTACTTCACACCTTGTTTTGTGATCCTCGGTATCCCAGTCACAAAACTTGGAGGGCACAATCGAGATTGAAACATGCCTTTGAAATGTTCAATGAATCTCAAAAGAATCTAGGAATTTCTAAGAACCAATTAAAAACCTAATATTTATATTTCGTTTTTCATTGTGGAAATTGGTGAATTGTCTTTCACCTACCTTTCAAATATGTTATAGGTTAGATTATGACATACCTCTTCTAGGTTATGATATATTATGATTGTATCCTAGCCTTAATATTAAATTTGAGTGTTTTATTAAGGACCCCCTTTATATCTAAACTAATCCTGTTCTCTTCTTTTCAGATGTCTTCCAACAACACTCCTTCTGGCTCAAACCCAATTGGCTCCTTTTTCCCTCATGAACCTATGTAGGAGGGTCATCTTCGATGGTTCCAACTTTATGGATTGGATCCGGCACATCAGGATGGTGACTCGTTACGAGGATAAGGAATATGTTCTCAATAAGGAGCTAAAGGATATCATTGAGTCCACTGCTACTACCCAGGAGATCGCTAACTTTCGGACTCATGAAAGAAATTCCACCAAAGTGGCATGCTTCATGATGGCCACCATGACAGCTTAACTCCAAAAGTCCTATGCGGAGTACTACCCTTTAGAGATGCACCAAGATATGATGGAAAAATAACATCAGAGTGCTTGTCAAGAGCGGTATGAAATAATCTCCTCCATGATAACAACCAGGATGAAGGACGGAGAATCCGTCACGGGCCTAATGCAGAAAATGAAAAGGTATGTGGACCGTTTGCTGAAACTTAATGTGAACTTCCCTGAGGAGCTTGCAATAGATATCATTTTGCACTCCTTACCCTTGTGTTATGACTAATTTCTCATGAAATATCACATAAATAAGGAAGAAGTCACCCTCAGCAAACTTCAAGGACACCTAACGACCGCATAAACAGGTCTTAAAGGTAACTCGGTTATTAACACTCCTACTCCTACTCCAAACTACACCCCTGTCTTGGCAATCAGGAAAGGTAGAGGGAAGAATAGGAAGAGCTCTTAAAAGGGTACCATGGCTAGGACCCTTTACGGCTCTTCATCAAGTGGAACCAAGAAAGGTTTCGTCATTCCTTCTTCTGACCCAAAAGAGGTTGAATGCTTCTATTGCCATGAAAAGTCGCATTGGAAGCGGAACTCCCCAAAGTACCAGCAAGATGTGAAGGATGGGAAAGTTAAACCCAACCATGCAGGTATTTACATTATTCTATCTAATAACTCAGCTTATTCTAACTCTTTGGTCCTTGATACAGGTTTTGGTATTCATATATGTTCTAATTTGCAGGGACTAAGAAGAAGTGAGAATGTGGAGCATGGAAATATAAACTTGATTATGGCGAATGGGAAATCTTCACCTGTCACGAAGATTAGAGTTTATTCTTTGTTTCTAAGTAGTAGGTTTACTTTAGATTTGAATAAATGTTGTTATTCTCCATAAATGGCAAGAAATATTATTTCCTTTCATGCTCTATACAAACAAGGGTTTACGTTTTCTTTTGATAATGAAAATGATGGTATAAATGCTTTCTTTAATAATGTTCTTTATTTTAAAGCATTACTTTGTGATGGTGTGTATGAAGTTGTATCTGTTGTAGACAATCTAGGCAATAATGTGATGTATATTGATTCTTCAAGTAATAATAACTTGGATAAAGCATCATTATGGCATTATCATCTAGGACATGTGAGCAAGAAACGCATAGGCTAACTCCAAAAGGATGGAGTCTAGGAGTCATTTGACCTAAAGTCAGATGATAGTTGTGAATCATGCTTACTTGGAAAAATGACAAAATCACCCTTCACTGGTTCTTGTGCTATAGGTGAAGGTTTGTTGGACCTAATGCACATGGATGTGTGTGGACCCTGCAAATCTGCCATAAGGGATGCTAATCGTTATTATTTGACTTTTACTGATGATTAAAGTAGATATGGATATGTCTATTTATTCAAGCATACGTCAGAGACTTTTGAAAAGTTTATAGATTTTAAACAGGATCTCGAGAATCAATTGGGCAGGAACATTATGATGCTTCGATCCGATCGTGGTGGTGAGTATCGTAGTACAAAGTTCCTCGACTATCTTAAGGGATGTGGGATTATCTCACAATTGAAACCTCCCAGGACACCACAGCTTAATGGTGTGGTTGAGAGGCGTAATCAAACCTTGTTGGATATGGTTCATTCCATGATGAGTTGAGCTTCGCTACCAATCTCATTTTGGGGGTATGCCTTAGAGACTGTTGCCCATATCCTTAATTTGGTCCCTACAAAGAATGTTGCCAAAACTCCTCTTAAGATGTGGACCGGTAAAGTTCCCAAACTAGAATACATTAATATTTGGGGTTTCGAGGCTTTCATGAGACATGAGATTCATGATAAGCTTCAACCTCGAAGTGAGAGGTATATTTTCATCGGCTACACATATAATTCCTTTGGTTACCTCTTCTACAGACCTGGTGACAATGTGGTCTTGGTAGCAAGGAGGGGTGTCTTTAGAGAGAGAGAGGGGGAGAGAGATGTTGGATAAGGTGTCTAAGTCCATAACTATTTCTGGTATGTACTTGACCCGACCCGGCATGGTCCATTTGGGTTGCATGGCACCATGCAATTAGATAGACTAAATGAGAGAAATAACACTTGGAGATTATTAATATATTATAAGTTCTAATATATTAATAATATTATTTGATTAGTTTGATCAAGAATTAATTTAGAATTAATTAAGTGATCAAAAGATAACTAATTAAATATATGGGTTGATTATGTAAATCATCCATATCTTGTATAGTGGGCTAAAAGGCTCCATGGACTATCAAGTTGGGTTCCACCCATAGGATGCTCCATGGGAGTTACAAACCCATGGGTCATGGAAATGAAGAGTCATGACACATTAGGGTTTAACCCTAGATGTGTCAACACTATATAAGTAACATGTTCTCCACCCAAAATCGGCTACACTAAGAAATAAGAGGGCTTGGCCGATTTTGAAGAAGTGTGTGTTCTCTCATAAGTTCTTCCAAGAGCATTTGGTGTTGTGTGAAGCATTTGAGGCATCACACTTGGGGTGCTAGGCTCACAAGGTTTCAAGGAACACAAACAACAAGGTAAGTTATTCTATCTATACTTTAAGTTTAAATTGTTCCCCATGTATGCTAGATAGGAATATAACCTTGGAATTCAACTTTGCATGACAATTAGACAAACATAGATCCAAGGTTATTAGGGTTGCATGTACACTTAGGAAGTGTTAGAATGCTCAAAACCCATCAGTGGTATCAGAGCCAGGTTTGTTTGCTCTTATTTGTGCTTAAAAGTTGAAAACAGAATCGGAAATCTTGTTGTCTGCGAATGGACTCGTCGAGTCTATAAGGGGGACTCGTCGAGTTCATGAGTATCTTCAACCAACTCGGCGAGTCAGTTCATGCACTCGGCGAGTAGGGTCGACTGAGTGCAGAATTCCGATTTAGTTGCTGGAAATGAATTAGAAACATTACCCTAAACTGTTTTGGTAATTGAAAACTTGTTTTTGGTGGTGTAATGTCTTTGCTAATTCATTTACAACAACTAGTTATCAAAATTACAAAGTTTTAAATGTAATTTTTGATTGTGTTCATATTCATGTTCTTGTTCTTATGATGTTTTAGATGATCATAGGAATTATTTGTAACCTATGTGGTAGATTAATTCTTGATCATAATGTGTTTTAATGGAGTCCATAACTTATCCTTAAGTTATGGAAAACCAAGAGTCACACTTGAGTTAAAACCATTAAAACAAATACAAGAGTTAGAAAAATGAAGAGTCTTCATTTTATTACTCTATTAAACTCATAAGTTACAAGAAATGAAAAGTTTTGAACGTTATAAAACTTGCCCTCAAGTTTTGGAACAAGTAAAGTTAAGTTAAAACTTTAAGTTCCAACCCCTAGAATTTTAAAAGTTAAAATTCAACCCTTATACTTATATTATGATGATTTAATAATTATATATATATGTATAAGAATAAAGTCGTCTTACCGCTAGTACGCCTCATTCACGAAGCCGGTCTATAAGGTGGGTATAAGGTTGTTGCCTATAAAATGGTGACTTAATGGGTGTATATTCTCACCCACCGCTTGCTTGACTGGTGGAGGGTCGTTAGCCGAACGGGTAAGACAAGGACTTATAAATTCTCATTCAAAGTATGATGAATATTATAAAGTAACTAAAATGTTTTATTAAATTCCCAATCTTAGTTACTTTAGGAAAATGTGAATAAGGTGCTAATCCATGAAATTACACTTTACACTTTGTCTAAGTCGTTGGTGGAGCGTGTGTGGTTAACCGACACACTAACTTGGACATAACAAGGTAGGTAAAGGGTGACTTAAGGTTTATTATAGTATCGGTGGAGCGTGTGTGGTTTACCGGCACATCGATTGAGTGATAAACTTTAAGGGTACCAAGTGATTTGCATGGTTACTTCACACCTCGTTTTGTGATCCTCGGCATCCCAGTCACAAAACATGGAGGGCACTCTCGAGATTGAAACATGCCTTTGAAAAGTTCATTGGATCTCAAAGAATCTAGGAATTTCTAAAACCAATAAAAACTAAATATCTAATATTTCGGTTTTCGTGGTGGAAATTGGTGAATCATCATTCACCTACCTTTCAAATATGGTATAGCTTAGATTACGGCATACCTCTTCTAAGTTATATTATATTGTGATTGGATCCTAGCCATAATATTACATTTGGGTGGTTTATTAAGGACTCTCTTAAATCTAAACTAAACTTGTTCTTCTCTTTCAGATGTCTTAAAATAATGCTTCTGGCTCGAATCCTAATGGCTCCTTTACTCTTATGAGTTTGTGTGGGAAAGTCACCTTTGATGGATCCAACTTCAATAAATGGATCAGAAACATCAGGATGATTACCCGCTACAAGGACAAAGAATATGTCCTTGATAAGGAGCTTAAGGAAATTGATGAGTCCACTGCAACTCCACAGGAGATCACTGACTTTCATACTCATGAAAGAGATGCAACCAAGGTGGCTTGCATCATGTTGGCCACCATGACAGCTGAACTCCAAAAGTCTTATGAGGATTTCTACCCTTATGAAATGCACCAAGATTTGATGGAAAGATACCATCAAAGTGCACGACAAGAGAGGTACGAAGTCATCTGCTCCATGATAACAACCATGATGAAGGACGGAGAGTCCGTCACGAGCCACATGCAGAAAATGCAAAGGTATGTGGATCGTTTACTGAAGCTCAATGTGAACTTCCCTGAGGAGCTTGCAATAGATATCATTTTGCACTCCTTACCATCGTGCTATGATCAATTCCGCATGACATATCACATGAACAAGGAAGAGGTCACCCTCAGCAAACTTCAGGGACTTCTCAAGACCGCAGAAACAGGTCTTAAGGGGAAGTCGGTTGCTATCACTCCTACTCCAGACTCAACTCTGGTCTTGGCAATCGGGCAAAGTCGAGGGAGGAAGAGAAAGAGATCTTCGAAGGGTACCAAGGCTCGGACCCTTGATGGCTCTTCTTCACGTGGAACCAAGAAAGGTTTCATTACTCCTTCTTCTGACCCAAAAGAGGCTGAATGCTTCTATTGCCATGAAAAAGCTCATTGGAAGCGGAACTACCCAAAGTACCAGCAGGATGTGAAGGATGGGAAAGTCAAACCCAACCATGCAGGTATTTACACTATCATTTCTAATAACTCACCCCATTCGAAATCTTGGGTCCTTAATACCGGTTGCGGTATTCATATTTGTTGTGACTTCCAGGGACTAGGAAGAAGTGAGAATGTGGAGCAAGGAAGAATAAACTTAATCATGGGGAATAGGAAAGTTACACCTGTCACCAAGATTGGAGTTTATACTTTATCGCTAAGTAGTGGGTTAAATTTAGATTTGAATAAATGTTGTTATTCGCCAGAAATGGCAAGAAATATTATTTCCTTTCATGCATTGTACAAACAAGGTTTCACCTTTTCGTTTGATAATGAAGTTGGTTCGATTAATGCTTTCTTTAATAATGTACTTTATTTTAAAGCATTACCTTGTGATGGTGTGTATGAAGCTGTATCTGTTGTAGATAACTTAGGAAATAATGTTTTGTGTATTGATTCTACTAATAATAATAACTTGGATAAAGCATCATTATGGCATTGTCGTCTTGGACATATAAGCAAGAAACGCATAGGCTAACTCCAAAAGGATGGAGTCTTGGAGTCGTTTGACCTAAAGTCAAATGATAGTTGCGAATCATGCTTACTTGGAAAGATGACAAAGTCACCATTCACAGGCTCGTGTGAAAGGGGTGAAGGTTTGTTGGACCTTATACACACGGATGTGTGTGGACCATTCAAACATGCCACAAGGGATGCTAATCATTATTATTTGACTTTTACTGATGATTACAGTAGATATGGATATGTCTACTTAATCAAGCATAAGTCAGAGACTTTCGAGAAGTTTAAGGAATTTAAACAGGAAGTCGAGAATCAATTGGGCAGGAACATTAAGATGCTTCGATCCGATCGAGGTGGTGAGTATCTTAGTTCAGAGTTCCTCGACTATCTAAGGGAATGTGGGATTGTCTCACAATTGACACCTCCCAGGACACCGCAGTTGAATGGTGTGGCTGAGAGGCGTAATCGAACCTTGTTGGACATGGTTCGTTCCATGATGAGTCGAGCTTCGCTACCAATCTCATTCTGGGGGTATGCCTTAGAGACTGTGGCCCATATCCTTAATCTAGTCCCTACAAAGAAAGTTGCCAAAACTCCTCACGAGATGTGGACTGGTAAAGTACCTAAACTAGACCACATCAAGATTTGGGGCTGCGAGGCTTTCGTGAGACGCGAGACTCATGATAAGCTCGAACCCCGAAGCGAGAGGTGTATTTTCATCGGCTACCCACAGCAATCCTTTGGTTACCTCTTCTACAGACCTAGTGACAATGTGGTCTTTGTAGCAAGAAGAGGAGTCTTTCGAGAAAGAGAGTTTATAAGCCAAGGAGACAGTGGGAGGCAAATTGATCTTGAAGAAATTCAAGAGTCAAGTGGTGAAGGAACTTCAAACTCTAGCCCTCAACTTGAGGAGGAAACTCCTGTTGAGCCAATTGACGAATCTGTACCTCTGAGGTGTTCCACGAGAGTTAGGAGTGCACCTGAGCATTACTATGGATTCCATATTACTGCAGAAGGTGAGACACTTATTAGTGATGAGACACTAGTAAGTCAAGATGACCCTAACAGCTACGAGGAAGCCATGGCAGGCCCCGAGTCTGCTAAATGGAAAGAGGCTATGGATAGCGAGATACAATCCATGTATGACAATCAAGTTTGGAACTTGGTTGAGAATGTACCAGGTCGAAAGACTGTAGGATGCAAATGGGTCTTCAAGAAGAAGACAGACATGGATGGTAGAGTACACACTTATAAGGCTAGACTGGTTATAAAGGGCTTCTCTCAAATTCCTGGAGTGGATTATGATGAGACCTTTTCTCCGGTAGCCAAGATTAAGTCTATTCGGGTTCTGTTAGCCATAGCCGCATTTCATGACTATGAAATTTGGCAAATGGATGTCAAAACCGCTTTCCTTAATGGAAAGTTGGCTGAAGATGTTTACATGAGTCAGCCAGAGGGTTTTGTTAGCAACGAGTACCCTAATAGAGTGTGTAAGCTTGAGAAATCCATTTATGGATTAAATCAAGCACCTCGCAGATGGAATCTTTGCTTTGATGAAAAGGTCAAGGAATTTGGCTTTTCTAGGAGTGAAGATGAATCTTGTGTATATGTCAAGGCTAGTGGGAGTATAGTTAGCTTTTTGGTATTGTATGTGGATGACATACTACTCATAGGAAACGACATTCCAACCCTGCAGGAAGTAAAGTCCTGGCTTGGAAAGTGTTTCGCTATGAAGGACCTTGGTGAAGCTGCCTATATTTTGGGGATAAGGATCTTGAGAGATCGGAGTAAAAGACTAATTGGACTTAGTCAAAGTACCTACTTGGAGAAGGTTCTGAAGAGATTCAGAATGCAAGACTCCAAGAAAAGAGAGTTGCCCATCCAGAGTAACGCCAAACTGAGTAAGACACAAAGCCCTAGCACTGAGGCTGAGATAGCACAAATGAGTCGAGTACCTTATGCTTCGGTTGTAGGATCGATCATGTATGCTATGACGTGTACTCGACCTGATGTAGCTTTTACCCTGAGCATGGTTAGCAGGTTTCAGGGGAACCCTGGCAAGGCACACTGGACTGCAGTAAAGAATATTCTCAAGTACCTACGAAGGACTAAGGACTGGGTCCTTACCCTCGGTGGGAGTGATGACTTGAGAGTTGTAGGGTATAGTGATGCTAGCTTCCAGACTGATAGGGATAACTTCCGCTCTCAGTCGGGCTGGGTCTTTACCCTAAATGAAGGAGCAATTTCTTGGAAGAGTTCCAAGCAAGAGACAGTGGCAGATTCTACTTGTGAATCAGAGTATATTGCAGCTAGCGAAGCGGCAAAGGAGGCATTATGGCTGAGGAACTTCATTGGAGACCTTGGAGTTGTACCAGCTATTAAAGAACCAATGGAAATTTTCTGTGATAGTGAAAGTGTTGTTGCCTTAGCCAAGGAACCAAGGGATCACGGGAGATCCAGACACATCGACAGAAAATACCATTTCATCAGACATCGGATCAAAGAAGGACTCCTCGTGGCAAAGAGGGTATCGTCAGATGAGAATCCGGCAGATCCCCTCACGAAGGGACTGACTCGGGTTAAGCATCTCCAGCATGCTCGGAGCATAGGGCTGAAGGATGATATTAGATTTAGTAGTTAGATAACCTCGAAATTTGTAAAGTGTAATTGACATTTGATGATGAATAAAAGTGTTTTATTTATGAGTAAAGTGTTGCTATCTCTTGTCGATCGTTTACTATATTTCTTTTGCATGTTTTGACTTCCAGAATAATTTTGTTTGGTATAACATATTATTCAAACCTCCATAGTCGGTCATATGTCGGAAGTAGGTATGAATCAAGACTGTCATGTTTGGTTGTAGAGGTCTGGCACAAGGCTACAACAATCATGAGTGCTCATAAGTTCTGAGCATTGGACTCAACCCACGCTCACTGGAATCACTTCATGGAATTCTATCTCGAGTGATCGTGAGACGGTAATATCATATAAGTCTTTAAACCTAGAGATATGATTTGTTACTTACAAGTTGGTTATGCATTGATTTTACGAAAAACGCATTGGTAACTCGATGTTATAAAATCGCGCTCTTGTGTGTAATTCAATGAGTAGTAGAACAAACATATGAGTCGAAGTTTATCTATTCCTTCTTGGATTAGAAGCTGATATCTGGGCCCCTCGATGATTTTGTTTTGACCTATGTACCGGGCCCGGTCAGAACTAAATTGATGTGTTCAATGAAGTTCTTTGTCAATCAAATCGGAAATCGGGAAACAAATTATTGGACAATAAGTAAGACATTGTTCCATGTATTTGTCCGACTGATATCTAGAACAGAGGATTATATGATCACTTATCTTAAATGGTGTACCATCATCTTCTCAGTTTCGAGAAACCTTGTAAAGAGCTACGATTGCCGATCGGTTCCTGAAGTCATACTTGTAGTAATAGTTATTAGACTTATCCAAGTGGGAGACTGTTGGATAAGGTGTCTAAGTCCATAACTATTTCTGGTATGTACTTGACCCGACCCGGCATGGTCCATTTGGGTTGCATGGCACCATGCAATTGGATAAACTAAATGAGAGAAATAACACTTGGAGATTATTAATATATTATAAGTTCTAATATATTAATAATATTATTTGATTAGTTTGATCAAGAATTAATTTAGAATTAATTAAGTGATCAAAAGATAACTAATTAAATATATGGGTTGATTATGTAAATAATCCATATCTTGTATAGTGGGCTAAAAGGCTCCATGGACTATCAAGTTGGGTTCCACCCATAGGATGCTCCATGGATTCTCCATGGGAGTTACAAACCCATGGGTCATGGAAATGAAGAGTCATGACACATTAGGGTTTAACCCTAGATGTGTCAACACTATATAAGTAACATGTTCTCCACCCAAAATCGGCTACACTAAGAAATAAGAGGGCTTGGAAAATTTTGAAGAAGTGTGTGTTCTCTTATAAGTTCTTCCAAGAGCATTTGGTGTTGTGTGAAGCATTTGAGGCATCACACTTGGGGTGCTAGGCTCACAAGGTTTCAAGGAACACAAACAACAACAAGGTAAGTTATTCTATCTATACTTTAAGTTTAAATTGTTCCCCATGTATGCTAGATAGGAATATAACCTTGGAATTCAACTTTGCATGACAATTACACAAACATAGATCCAAGGTTATTAGGGCTGCATGTACACTTAGGAAGTGTTAGAATGCTCAAAACCCATCAAGAGAGAGAGAGAGAGAGAGAAGAGAGAGAGAGAGAGAGAGAGAGAGAGAGAGAGAGTTCATAAGCCAAGGAAACAATGGGAGGCAAATTAACCTTGAAGAAATTCAAGAGTCGAGTGGTGAAGGAACTTCAAAGCCTAGCACTCAACCTGAGGAGGAAACTCCTATTTAGCTAATTGTTAAGTCTGGTCCTCTAAGGCTTTCCACAAGGGTTAGGAATGCACCTGAGCATTATTATGGTTTTCATATTACTGCAGAAGGTGAAACACTTATAAGTGATGAGACATTGGTAAGTCTGGACGAACCTAACAGCTATGTGGAAGCCAACTCTGCCAAATGGAAGGAGGTAACGGACATCGAGATACAGTCCATGTATGACAATCAAATTTGGAACATGGTTGACAATGTACCAGGTCGTAAGACAGTTGGGTGAAAATGGATCTTCAAGAAGAAGACCGACATGGATGGTAATGTACACACTTATAAGGTGCAACTGGTTACAAAGGGTTTTTCTCAAACTCCAGGAGTTGATTATGATTAGAGCTTTTCACCAGGTACAAAGATTAAATCCATTAGGGTCCTGTTAGCCATCACTGCATTTCATGATCATGAAATATGGAAAATGGATGTCAAAACCGCCTTCTTTAATGGAAGTTTGGCTAAAGATGTTTACATGTATCAACCAGAGGGTTTTGTCAGTAGAGAATACCATAATAGAGTGTGTGAGCGTGAGAAATCCATTTATGGATTGAAAAAGGCACCTCGCAGATGGAATCCTTGCTTTGATGAGAAAGTCAAAAATTTGGCTTTTCAAGGAGTGAAGATGAATCTTGTGTCTATGTCAAGGATAGTGGGACTATAGTTAGCTTTTCGGTACTATATGCGGAAGACATACTACTCATAGGATATGACATCCCAACCTTGCAGGAAGTAAAGTCCTTGTTTGGGAAGAGTTTCTCTATGAAGAACCTAGGAGAAGCAACCTATATTCTGGGGATAAGGATTCTAAGAGACCGGAGTAAAAGACTAATTGGACTTAGTCAGAGTACTAACTTGGAGAAGGTGCTGAAGAGGATCAGCATGCAGGATTGCAAGAAAGGAGAGTTACCCATCCAGTGTATGCCAGACTAAGTAAAACTCAGAGCCCGGGTACTGAGGAAGAGATAGGAAAAATGAGTCGAGTACCTTATGCTTCGGCAGTAGGCTCGATCATGTATGCTTTAACTTGTACTTGTCCTGATGTAGCCTTTGGCTTGAGCATGGTTACAAGATATCAGGGGAACCTTGACAAGGCTCACTGGACTGTGGTAAAGAATATGCTCAACTACCTGTGGAGGACTAAGGACTAGGTCCTTACCCTCAGTGGGAGTGATGACTTGAGAGTTTTAGGGTATAGTGATGCTAGATTTCAGACTGATAGGGATAATTTCCGCTCTCAGTCAGGCTAGATCTTTACCTTAAACAGAGGAACAATCACTTGGAAGATTTCCAGGCAGGAGACAGTGGCTTATTCAACTTGCGAATCCAAGTATATAATAGCAAGCGAGGCAACAAAAGAGGCGATATGGCTGAAGAACTTCATTGGAGACCTTGGAGTTGTACCAGCTATAAAGGAGCCAAAGGAAATTTTCTGTGATAGTGGAAGTGCATTTGCCTTAGCCAAGGAACCAAGGGATCACGGGAGATCCAGACACATCGACAGAAAATATCGTTTCATCAGACGACGAATAGAAGAAGGACTCCTCTTGGCGAAGAGGGTATCATCGAACAAGAACCCAGCAGATCCCCTCATGAAGGGACTGAGTTGGGTTAAGCATCTCCAGCATGCTCGGAGCATTGGCTTGAAGGATTCTATTAGTTTTAGTAGTTAGATAATTTTGAAATTTGTAAAGTGTAATTAGCATTTGATGATGAATAAAGTTGTATTTATTTATGAGTAAAGTATTGCTATCTTTTGTCAATCGTTCACTATATTTCTTTTCCATGTTTTGACTTTCCAGAATAATTATATTTTGTATATCATATTGTTTGAATTGTCTACAATCAGTCATATGTTGGAAGTAGGTATGAATCAAGACTGTCATGAGTTGATTGTAGAGGTCTAAGTTGTTGGACATGGCTACAACATTCATGAGTGCTCATAAGTTCTGAGCATTGGACTCAACCCACGCACACTAGTATCACTTCATGGAATTTATCTCGAGTGATAGGGACACGGTAATATCATATAAGTCTTCAAACCAAGAGATATGACTTGTTGCCTATGAGTTGGTTATGCATTGATCATATGAAACCGCATTAGTAAGTCGATGTTATAAAAGGTACTTTTGTGTGTGATTCAATAAGTAGTAGAATAAGCATATGAATCGAAGTTTATCTGTTCCTTCTTAGATTAGAAGCGATATTTGGGCCCCTCGATGATTTTGTTTTGACTTGTGTACCGGGCCCGATCAGAACTAAGTTGATGTGTTCAATTAATTTCTTTGTCAAACAAATTGGAAATCGGGAAAAAAAACTACTGGACAATAAGAAAGACATTGTTCCATGTATTTGTCTATCTAATATATAGAACAAAGGATTATATGATCACTTATCTTAAATGGTGCATCATCATCTTCTCAGTTCCGAGAGACCTTGAAAGAGCTATGATTGCTGATCGGTTCCTAAAGTCGTACTTTCAGATATAGTTATTAGATTTATCCAATTGGGAGACTATTGGACAAGGTGTATAAGTCCATAACTATATTTGGTATGTACTTGACCTGACCCGGCATGGTCCATTTGGATGCATGGCATCATGCATTTGGATAGACTAAATGAGAGAAATAACACTTGTGGTTTATTAATATAGTATAAGTTCTAATATATTAATAGTATGACTTAATTAGTATTGATCAAGAATTAATTTGGAATTAATTAAGTGATCAAAAGATGACTAATTAAATATATGGGTTAATTATGTAAATCATCCATAACTTGTATAGTGGGCTAAAAGGGTCTATGGATTATTAAGTTGGGTTAAACCCATAGGATGCTCCATGGGAGTTACAAACCCATGGGTCATGGAAATGAAGAGTCAAGTCACATTAGGGTTTACGTGGTATAAACCTAAATGTGACACACTATATAAGGAACATGATACTCACCAAAATTGGTTACACAAACAATAAGAGACGGCTAGGCCGATTTTTACAAGTGTTATTCATACTCAAAGTCATTCCAAAGCATTTGGTGTTGTGTGAAGCATTTGAGGCATCACACTTGGGGTGCTAGGATCTCAAGGTTTTCAAGGAATCAAATCAACTACAAGGTATGTAATTCTATCCATCTTTTAGATTAAAAGTTCCCGATGTATGCTAGATAGGATTATGATTGTAGGAAATCATATTTTGCATGTATTTTAGAGAAACATAGATCCAAGGTTTTCTAAGGTTGCATGTCACCTTTGGGGTGTTAGAATGCTCAAAATCCATCAAAAGGATCTTGGAGTTTCAATCCAATTAAAACCTAATATCTATTTTGATTTTTTATGGTGGAAATTGGTGAATCGTCATTTACCTACCTTCAAATACTTTACAAGTTGGATTACGCCATCCCTCTTCCAATATGTAAAATATTGTGTTGGGTCCTAGCCTTAATATTGCATTTGGGTACTATATTAAGGAATCTATATATAATCTAAAATTTGTCTTTCTTCTTTTTCAGATGTCTTCCAACACTCCTTCTGGCTCAAACCCTACCGGCTCCTTCTCTCTCATGAACCTTTGTGGGAGAGTCATCTTCGATGGTTCCAACTTCAATGATTGTATTAGGAACTTCAAGATGGTCACTCGCTATGAGGACAAGGAATATCTCCTTGAAAAGGAGCTAAAGAACATTGATGAGTCTTCTGCTACTCCCAAGGAAATTGCTGAATTTAGTGCACATTAGAAGGATGCCATCAAGGTAGCTTGTATCATGCTTTCCACAATGTCGGCTGAACTCCAAAATGTCCTATGAGGACTTCTACCCTTTTGAGATGCATTAGGACCTGATGGCAAGATACCATCAGAGTGCTCGTCAAGAGAGTTATGAAATAATCTCTTCTATGATAACAACAAGAATGAAGGATGGTGAACCCATCACGGGCCACTTGCAGAAAATGAAAAGGTTTGTGGACTATCTGCTAAAGTTAAATGTGAACTTTCCTAAGGAGTTGGCGATAGATTTCATTCTACACTCCTTACTTCAATGTTATGATCAGTTCCGCATGACTTATCATATGAACAAGGAGGAAATCACAATTAGCAAGCTTCAAGGGATTTTAGGATTGTTGAAAATGGTCTCAAAAGTAAAAATGTTGTTTCTACTCCTACCGTAATTGCCCCTGTTCTGGAAATAAGACAAGGGAAAAGGAAGAAGAGGAAGGCTCCCTCAAAGAGCCAAAAAGGAAATTCTCTTGATGGATCCTCTTCTACTAGGACTAAGGTTGGTTCTGCTACTCCCATTTCCATTCCTAAGGAAGCAGAGTGTTTCTACTATCACGACAAAGGGCATTGGAAGCGAATCTGCCCCAAATACGTGCATGATGTAAAGGATGGGAAGGTTAAACTGTGACAATCCGAAATTTTCTATCCTGTACAGTCAAACACTTCATTGAAAGTCAAACTCATTCCTGCTCTCATTTAGCACAATTTAGAGTCTGTTTGAGCGTTCTGAGCCTAGTACACTTAAGCGATAAGTGTTGGGGTTTATCTGCTGAAGCTTTAGTACAAAGATCAAGCCTAAAACACGAGGACCATGAGTTCACGGCCACCACACTGGAGTTTACAGCTGTAAACTCCACGTGGTCCATAAACTCACCCTATATGATCAAGTGTTGGGCATTTGTTTCATTCCTTTCTTTCCTTAGCTAATTTTCCTTCAAATCCTCTCAACTATCATCCCGATCTTCACCTTAGATCTTCAAAACTACTAAGTATTCTTCCTTGACTTGTTGATACACCTCTTAATCTAGTATCCTTACATGATTTCATCCATAAAAATGATGTTTTCATAAATCTTGAAGTTTCACCAAGAACACACACTAGTGTTCTTGGCCATAATTGGCCATTTCAAGCTCCTATATCGTAAGTACTCTTGTCCTAGCTTGTGATGTACTAGATTAAACATTTTTAGGCCATAGAAATAGCAATAATCAAGGGTTGGAATAGATTTTATGGCCAAGGATCTCCCAAGGCCGTAAACTCCCTATAATGGTGCAATGTTGCCCTAATTTCCTTCCTTATGCATAGAACTACGACTAGAACCCTCCACCATTGGACAAGGGACTTTAAAGCTTGAGTTGGTACATAATAACATGATTTTACGATCGTAAACTCATGGAGGAATGGTCCTTAGGCCGTAAACACATGTTAAGGTCAATTCTTGGACCATAAACTCATATAGACTCTTGTTTAACCTTGTAACACTTAAACACTTGAGACTCCCTACCTTTAAGCCTCTAAATATGACTCTTTATGGAGTTTAAGGCCAGGAGTAAACTCCCATGGGCCATAAACTCCTCAACACTCTCCATTGAGAGTGGTCCTTGGGCCATAAACTCAATAGCAATGCTTTACACCCCTTAGATGAAACGTTATGACCTTCTAACACTTTAACCAATGTTTCCACGTTTTTGGGTGTTTATACTTGTCTAATTAGTGTTATAATCACTAATTGTATACATATATATGTCTTTGTGTGTTATTAGGATCATTGTGTGTGTTCACGTCTTCACTTGACACCTAGCACTTGTCTGACACTTCCATACGATCCACTCACTACAGGTGAGTTCATACCCGTTAATTAATCTTTTAAATGTTTTTAAATACTTTTATTGGGGGGAATACAAGTTGAATCATACTAGTTATTATATCAATCACATGTGATTAATAACTAGCATACAAATGGATTTACTACACTTTTAGCTGCTTTACTAAGCATACTACTTCAAAATGTTTTCTCAAAATGTTTTTACATATTAAACTATTTATCAAACTGTCTTACATACAATGTCTTTTTTTTTTTCAAAACTCTATTATAACTATATTTCAAACAAATGATTTCTTATACTTTAAGTTGTTCTTATCAAACAAACTGCTTTTAAATTGTTTTATAAGCTGACATCAAGTCATCCATTCTTATTTATTAAGCTTTTCAAAGGTTTTACAAAACTTCTTTTAAACTTTTATATTGTCAAATGCATGCCTATATATGTATAGTTATATAAGTATTGTTTAAAGGACTTAGGACTGCTAGCCCGCTTTAATTCCTTTTCCTTGTTTGGATGTGGCCTTAGGGTATCAGTTATTTGTCTGAATGTCGTCTAAATATTAGTTATATATTATGTATACATATATAGATATAAAAGTTCTATTAGTCAATTCAGTACCTTTGGGTAGCAAAGGCATACTTTTGGTTATACACGTACATTACTAACAACTATAATATATATAGTTCGGAGATACTATTTACTATTCCTAGTACAAGGAATCACACTAAGATTCATTTCATACATGAGTAAATACATACACTACACTAATACATACTATACGAAGAGACACTAATACATACTATACGAAGAGACACTAATACATACTATATGAAGGGACACTACTACATACTATATGAAGATGTACTTCTACACACTCATGGACTGACCATCCTACACCTGGCTTCTCGCTACAGAATGTGTGTTCATCTACGGATGTTCTCGGTTGTACTGTTCAGCGAGTTACCACGCTGTGTTTATCCTATACAAATGGATATATTCTCAAGGATTATACAAATTTTCCTTATTACCTTTACTTTTTGACACATTCACATAAATGATAAGATAGAATATACTTTTGATATGATTTCAAATAAGTATATTATTTTCCTTATTACCTTTATCTTGTGACACATTCACATAAACGATGAGGTAGACTATATTTTTATAATAATAGTTATGCATGGGAAAAACCGTCATTTTTACAATGAAGCATACCTTCAAAACAATCGTGTCTTGGTAGAAGATTACTTTTTATATAGTAGCAAATATGGGATTTTCTAGGGTTTTCCTACTTATACACACTTTTCCTCAAACAATTACAATTCTTTCATTACAAGTTTTTACAAATCAATGACACTAAAATACTTATGAATTCACCAGCTTTATGCTGATACTTGCTTTCAAAATAACTTGGATTCTCAGGTCACCAGTAGACAGGTACGATGACCAGGTTTTGTGAAGATGGAGCAGTCAAGACTCGTCTTTTATTTTGATTATTCATTATGTTGTTTTATTCTATGAAAGAACACACTTGTATTTAAAATTATACAATTAATGCAATGGGTGATGTTGTTTTTATTTACTACTTTGCATTGTTGTGATACTTTACATGATGTTCTCCACCCCAGAATGTTTCTGCCGTTCTTGGTTTTGGGGTGTGACATAAACCCACCCTGCAGGTATGTATACTATTCTATCTAAAAAGTCGTCACATACTAACTCTTGGGCGCCTGACATAGGATGTGAATTTCAGATTTGTTCTGATGCGCAGGGCCTAAGAAGAAGTAAGGATGTGAAGCACGGGAAGATAAACTTGATCATGAGGAATAGGAAGGTTTAACATGACACCAAGATTGGAGTTTATTGTTTATTGCTTAGTAGTGGGTTAGGAATAGATTTGAATAATTGTTGCTACTCGACTGATATAGCGAGAAATATTATTTCCTTTCATGGTTTTTACTAACAAAGTTACACATTTTCGTTTGATAATGAAATTGGTGCAATAAATGCTTATTATAATGATGTTTCTTTTAATTTAAGGCACTACCTTGTAATGGCGTATATGAAATTGTGAATGTTGTAGACAACTTAGGAAATGATGTGTTCCGTATCGATTCTTCCAATGAATTTGATAAAGCATGCTTGTGGCATTGTCGTCTTGGACATGTCAGCAAGAAGCACTTAGGCCAACTCCAGAAGGCTAGAGTTTGAAGTCATTCGACTTAAGGTCAGATGACATTTGAGAATCCTGCTTACTTGGAAAGATGACTAAATCACCCTTCACTGGTACTTGTGAGAGGGTGAGGGTTTGTTGGATCTCATACACACCATTGTGTGTGTGACAACCCAAAATTTCCATTTTGTACGAACTTAATAAGGTCAATAGAAGTTATAACAGTCACAGTAAATTTTCAGACTTTTCTGTATAAGTTTGATTATTTTCGGATTTACACTTAAGGAGATATCAGGAGAGTGGATGCACTAGGGTTTTGTGCAACACTGTTATTCCAAAACTCTATTACATTAGAGTTCATTACGGGAAAAAAATATTTTCTACCGAAAATCTCAAGACTATAAATAGAATTTTGAGCCATATTCATTCATTATTGACAATTCCAAATAGAGAAAAGTCATTTCTCTCTCACGGATCTTCGGGTTTTCATCCCAAATCATGAGTACACTTTTCTAGTTGTCTTATAATGCTTATTACGTGCTTAATAACCTTGATTACATAACAAATTTGTGAGATTCGGGAGTTTACCGCCCAGGAACGTTCTTAGAGAGTAAACTCCTATATGAGGCTTATATGATGCCTAGTCCCTTCCGCATGGTAATTAACGAACTTAGGATGGTATGTTAGTGTAATTAAGACAAGAAAATACCAAAGAAAAACCCAAGTTTAGGTGTTCACGGCCCAAGGAGTTCTTGGACCGTGAACTCCAAAAACAAGGACCAAAAGGTGTTTTTAACACTCCTAAGGCTTTGGACATTTACATAGAATTGTTTCCACTTAAATCAAGGACTTAAACACATCCAAAAACCACACTCTTGAGAGTTTACGGCCCTATGATTGTACCTGGGCCGTGAACATCAAATTAAGGCACCAAAGTGTGCCTAAGGCCTTCATTTGCTTAAGGTAAAAGTCTAGAACCTAGCCTACATGTGTATGAGACTTGAAAGCATCAAGAACATCCTTCCATAAGAGTGTAGGTAGTAAACGAAAAGGGATTTAATCTTTGGGTCGTAAACTCCTCAATGGAGTGTTTCTATGCCCTAAACCCTTCCCTGAATTAATCCACAAGGTTGGAATACTTCTTGGGATCATTTAGAACTTCAAAACACCAAATGTAACCAAGATTGAGAGTTCACGGCCGTAAAATCATGAGTTTACAACCGGGAACTCCTTGTGTGATGGCCATGGGAGAGTAAACTAAAGTATCGGGTCCTTTGGAACCCTAAACCCAAGTGTCTTGTTCCACAATAGCTTAGATGCAATCCTTAGGGCTTATAACACTTATATAAAGTGTTTATTATGTTCTAGGATGTCTTAACATTATCAATTAGTAGTTTAAGACTAATTGGATACATATATGTGGTATTATATGTTAACTAGGGTTATAAAGTATGTTCAAGACTTCACTTGTCACATAGCGATCCTACATCTTCAGTTTATCCATACCACTCACTACAGATGAGTTCATACCCCTTAACCAATGTTTTAAATGTTTTTAAATGCATTATGGGGGGATACAAGTTAAATACTTATAGTTATTACATCAATCACATATGATTAGTAACTACAAAACCAGTGATTTCTTACCGTTCAAACTGTTTATCAAACCGTATTCTTTCAAACTGTTTTACAAACTCGTTTAGTTATCAAATACTTTTACTTAAACTATTTAATAATTATTATCAATTGCATGTCGATGTATGTATACTTATATAATAAATGTTTAAAGGGCTTAGGAAGGCCTGCCCGCCCTATTTCCTTTCCGCGCTTGAGATGTGGTCTGGTGACATATCGGGTATCCATCCAAAGGTCATTTAAATATTAATTATATATTATATGTACATATGTAGTCATAAAGGTCCTTCCATTTCATTCAGTACCCTTGGGTAGCAAGGGTATACTTCGAGGTTCATACGTACCAGTTACATCATTAGTAAGTTACCATAGGGGTAGCACGGGACAATACTAATACTATAACTAGAACAAAGAAACATACAATGAGTCAGTTCATTCATGAGTTAGGTCGAGTAGTACACACAATACATTACTATACATGCTAGATAGAGAGAATGTACATTACAATTAGCACACGTAGAACATTTCAGTACACACAGGCTAGATAGAGGAAGATTACACTTTCAATTAGCATATCTATTACATATACAATTATACAGTTATGTGAACCATTGAGTGGGTCATGGAACTTCCTGCCACGACCGTTCTTGTATCTTGAATCTCCTTAATTGGAGAGTGTATGAGTTTGCATATAGATCTATACTGGACTGATTATCCTACACTTTGCTGCTCGCTACAGTGGGACTTGCAAGTCTACGGGTGCCCAATGTCATTTCTTACGGCATCTTTCATCATCGTTTTACTAGAGTCGGTAGCAGGATACAGGTCGATCACATGTTATTTGGAAACACCTTTTTGTATTAAGGTAGTTAGTACCATGGTAGTCACTTATTACAAATACTACGGTACGATAATATTTTCCCATTACATTCACTTCGTGAATATTCACATGATGCACGGTAATGTAGTAACTATATTTTTTGTTAATAATACTCAGAATTTGGGAAACACACACTCTAACAAGAGACATATACATGAACACGAGATGCCTTGGTAGAAGGCTACAGTTAGTAGAAAACATAGGATTTTCTAGGAGAGTTCAAACATTATACAAAACATTGAACAAAACATTTTACAGAAACAACTTTCAAACATTTTCATGCAAACTCAGACATTAATATACTTATGATCTCACCAGCATTAAGCTGATACTCGCTTTCAAAATAACTTGTAATCTCAGGTCACCACTAGACAGGTACAGGTGCTAGGCCTTTGAGAAGATGGAATTCGTTCAAGACTCATCTTTTATTTTGATATGTATATTTTTGGTGTCTATAACTTTGAAAGAACAAACATGTATGAAATTATAATATTAATGCAATGGATGATGTTGTTGCTTGTTTACTACTATTCATTATTATGATACTATACATGACGTCCTCCACTCGAGAATGTTTCCGCCATTCATGGTTTTACGGTGTGGCAGATTGGTATCAGAGCATTGTTTATAATCCATTGAGTATATCAACCCATAAAAGATATACTAACTATAAATACATTGGGATTAAAATACTCTGACCAAGAGTTTATACTTTAAATACTTAAATATTTAATTAAGTATACAAGTCTACATTCATACTAAAATCAGTGTCAATAGGACAGTACAAAAGAATTACGATTGTTGAACAACGCAGGTAGACTTAGAGACATATAGTCAAAACTGGGAAGATACAGCCTGATCAACTATATTATCCGAGAGTTGACTAGCATGTGCCTAAGTGTAGTTGAGTGGTTGCAACAAGTCTAAAATCTTACCAGCAACCCTACAATGAGAACACTAGAACATAGCATTAAACTTAAAATACTATAGGATTATTTTACATTACTATTAGTTACTTATGTGCTAGATTCTTATACCTCCCTTCTCGCGTAGATTTAATGGCTGGATTCCACATTCCCGGAGACCCGTACTTTCTACCCAACGGAAATGTTGGATGGCTTGAGGCAAAGTCTGATGATGAACATCAAATACCTTTGGATGATCATCAAGCAGAAGGCTTCTCAGATGGATCTGACTCCGAGCCCGAAGTCAATAACTTACCTCAAGTAGGTCAAGCCCCAAATAACAACCCCCGACCAGTATTTCAAGGACCCACTCCTCTGTGGACAACAAACATGAATACATGGAGCCATGAATAGGGTTAACCCATTCCCTACAATGGGGATAGAAGTTTCTACAACCTCACTAATGGAGGTTCTGCTAACAGAGTCTTACCCATCATGGTTCGTAGGATTTCTTGGAACATGATACTGGGTCAATCATCTGTCAATCGAATCTTGGAGATTGATGCCAACACTGGTGTTAACACTGTCCGCATTCGCCAACTAGAGTTTGCTCATGAAAGGACTCTAGTCCAGAATGCATCTCTTCAGAGGGAACTCACTGAAACACAAGCTGAAGTCAGAGAACTTCGAGCTCAGCAAGCAAGGGCTGATAGGCGTATGAGGGACCTAGAACACCTTCTGTCAGGATCAAGGACTCACTCTGGCAGTTCTCATCGCCGATAGATCCTTATCAACTTTTCTTTTTGGATATAACCTAGTTATGTAAAACATTGGTCTATTTTCCTATCTTGTAAATCATAGGCCTGTTTGGTCTTGGTTAGGTTGTAATTCTGTCAAATTTTTCCCATTCTTGTTGATGTAAGGCCTATTACTGTAGGCCGTTTTTCCCGAACTTTTTACATCAGTAATACCAGTAATATTGACAGGTACCTAATCATATGGGAATTATTATCCAAATATAACCATCTATTAGTTTAGATCTTCATTCAATCGTATTGTTGGGCTATAGGGAGTTAGTCTATGAGTCATTCTCATCAATTCTTCAATTGAATTCTTATCAATGATTTCATCTTCATAAACTTATAGATCAAAGATGCTGCCTCGCAGAAATCCAAGGACAAACCCAAATAACGAAACACCACCTCCTCCACTGCCACAACCACCTACTCCTCAATTCGACATGATAGCTCTAAATGCTGCGGTAGCTGCGGCTGTGGCTTCCGCCATGGCCCAATATCATTCATTCGGTTCCACTGGAAGAGGAACCCCTGTTTAGTCGGTTCAGGATGAAACTCCTGTGCGCTCGAGAGAGTGCTCTTATAAGGACTTCACAAACTGCAAGCCATTATCCTTCAAAGGGACTGGCAGAGTCATTGCCCTCTCGCAATGGTTCGAGAAAACCGAATCAGTTTTCGAAATCTGCTCTTGTCCCGAGGAGAGCAAGGTGAAGTACGCTGCTTGCACCTTTGAAACAAAAGCCCTAACATGGTGGAACAGCCATGTTAAGTCACTAACTCTTATAGTGGCTAATGCGATGGGCTGGGAAACCTTGAAAGACCTCATGATTGAGGAATATTGCCCGAGGGGCGAGATCCAAAAGCTGGAGGAAGAACTGTGGAGCCTAACCATGAAGGGCTCCAACGTAGTCGCCTACACCGCCAGATTCTGTGAACTGGTGGCCCTCTGTCCCAACATGATTCCTTCAGAGGGAAAGAAGATTGAAAGATACATATGGGGTCTGGTGCCCCCATACCAGGGAAGTGTTTTGCGATCACACCCCACTACATTTGATAGTGCCAAGCAATTGGCACAGCGGCTCATAGACCATGGGGTTCGTACCCCGACCGCAATAACTACCCTGACCATCTCAGAACCTGCAGGAACCGCTGATTCCAAGCGGAAGTTTTGGGATAATAAAAAGAAGGCAAAGGCTACTAAGAAGAGGCATGTCATGGTAGTACATGTTGCGATAACACCTGCCGCTGCTGCTCCAATAATGCAGTATGCTGGAAGTTTGCCTAAGTGCAACAAGTGCAACTTCCATCATGACGGCACCTGTCGGGTGATGCAGTGTCTGAACTGCAACAGGAAGGGACACACATCCCGTTTCTGTAAAGCTCCGACGAAACCAATCAACCAAGCCCACGGTGCTGGAGTGGGCCAAACTTGCTACAGATGTGGCGAGGTAGGCAACTTCAAGAGGAACTGCCTAAAGGCAGGGTTTGCTGGTGGAGTGGCAAGAGTTCTAGCCATAGGCCATGAGGAAGCGGTTGCCGACCCCACAGTGGTCACTGGTACGTTCCTCTTCGATAACTCTTATGCGTGCATTCTATTTGATAGTCGAGCGGAGAGGATTTTCGTGAACCAAAAATTTGCTCACTTACTTAGGCAAAAATCATGAGCACTTAATGAACCGTTCATTGTGGAAATGGCTAATGGAAAGACAGAGAGCACTAGCAGTATATTCATAGGGTGTACCCTAACTTTAGATAACCATTCATTTTCTATCGATCTTATGCCGGTCTCAATTAAAAGTTTCGACGTCATTATCGGCTTGGATTGGTTGAGTCTTCATCGTGCTGATATCATGTGTTACGAAAAGGTTGTTCGCCTTAATCTACTGTCTGGCGAAACCTTAGAAGTTTATGGAGACAAGCCCGGCACGAACCTTCGTATCATCTCGAGCATCCAAGGTCAGAAATTCTTACGAAAGGAATGTACAACATTCCTTGCTCACGTAGTCGATGTGAGCCAAGAAACAAAGCACATCCAGAACATTCCAGTAGTACGTGACTTTCCAGACATCTTTCCATAAGAACTCCAAGGATTACCTCCGCAACGTCAAGTTGAGTTCCGAATCGACTTAGTTCCAGGGGCTACCCCAGTAGCCAAATCTCCCTATCGTCTAGAACCTGTAGAGATGCAAGAACTATCCGGTCAACTTAATGAACTGCTCAGCAAGGGCTTTATAAGACCAAGCTTCTCACCCTGAGGAGCTCCAGTCTTATTCTTCAACAAGAAATACGGATCGTTTCGTATGTGCATCGACTACAGGGAGCTCAACAAACTGACGGTGAAAAATCGTTATCCATTACCTCGGATCGACGATTTGTTTGACCAACTGCAAGGGGTGAGTTTCTTTTCAAAAATTGACTTAAGATCTGGATATCACCAATTACGAGTACTAGGGGAGGATGTTCCGAAGACAACCTTCCCAACTCGTTATGGGCACTATGAATTCGTAGTGATGCCATTCAGATTAACAAATGCACCCGCGGTATTCAAGGACTTAATGAATCGGATGTGTCGTCCTTACTTGGATTAGTTCGTCATCGTCTTCATTGATGACATACTTATCTACTCTCGTAGTAAGTAGGAGTATAGTCACGCTCAATAAAATTCCCAAATCAGACTTTGGTAAATCTGCAACAAGTCCTCGAAACTTTACGGTTGGATAAGCTCTACGCGAAGTTCTCGAAATGTGAATTTTGGATTTGACGAGTCGAATTCTTAGGGCATGTGGTTAGCAAAGAGGGAATACACGTGGACCCTTCCAAAATCAAGGCCATTAAGAACTGGTCAGCACCGAAGATGCCTACGGAATTCGTCAATTTCTAGGCCTCACTGGCTATTATCGCAGGTTCATTCAGAACTTCTCCCGCATAGCGAAACCTCTTACAACAATGACTCAGAAGGGTGTGGCCTTCGACTAGGAAGAGAAGTAGGAAAGAGCGTTCCAAACGCTCAAACAAGCCTTGTGCACCACACCAATACTATCCCTTCCCGACGGAATAGAAGACTTTGTAGTCTATTGCGATGCATCGAATCAAGGGCTCAGATGTGTTCTGATGCAACGGGGAAAGGTCATCGCCTATGCCTCAAGACAGCTAAAGACACATGAAGTCAACTACACAACCCACGATCTTGAACTAGGATCAGTTGTGTTTGTTCTGAAAATCTGGAGACATTACTTGTACGGAAAGAAGAGCACTATCTTTACAAACCACAAGAGTTTACAACACATCTATGACCAGAAAGAGCTCAACATGAGACAACGATGGTGGGTCGAGCTACTCAGTGATTACGAATGCGAAATTCGTTATCATCCGGGTAAAACCAACATAGTAGCTGACGCCCTAAGTCGGAAGGAATATTTTGGTCGTAGGGTCAAATCCTTAACCATGACTATCCATTCATACCTGTCCACCCAAATTAAGGCAGCTCAGCTTGACGCTTTGAAGCCTGAAAATGTGGCGGGTGAATCCCTAAGAGGGATGGATAAGAACTTGGAGGTTAAGGGTGACGGAGCTTACCATTTCATGGACCGGATCTGGACCCCAAACCTATGTGGTTTCAGAAACTTGGTCATGAACGAGGCGCACAACACTCGTTTTTTTGTACACCCGGGATCATATAAGATGTATCTGGACCTCAAAAAGTTATACTGGTGGCCTAACATGAAGGTAGAGATTGCTACCTTCGTGAGTAAATGCCTTACTTGTGCAAAGGTCAAGGTCGAATAACAGAAACCATCCAGCCTGTTACAACAGTTGGAGATACCAGAATGGAAGTGGGAGCGGATAACTATGGATTTCATAACCAATTTTCCCAAGACGATGGGTGGACTTGATTCCATATGGGTCATCATCGATAGACTGACCAAGTCTGCACACTTCCTACCGATCAAAGAAACAGACAAGATGGAGAAGCTTACAAGGACTTACATTAAGGAGATTGTAAGACTGCACGGAGTTCCTTTATCCATTATCTTGGACAGAGATACTAGATTCACTTCAAGATTCTGGCAGTCATTACAAAGTTCCTTAGGAACTAGGTTGGACATGAGTACAGCCTACCATCCACAGACCGACGGGCAAAGTGAGAGAACTATCCAGACCTTCGAAGATATGTTGCGAGCCTGTGTGATCGACTTCGGGAAAGCATGGGAAACTCATTCACCCCTTGTCGAATTTTCCTATAACAACAGTTATCACACGAGCATAATGGCTGCTCCATTCGAAGCCCTCTATAGCTGAAAGTGCAGATCCCCTCTGTGATGGGCTGAGGTGGGTGATACCCAGATAGCTAAGGAACGAGTTCCTGAAATCACTCTCACAGGTCCGGAAATCATACGGGAAACGACGGAGAATATTGTTCAGATCCGTGAACAATTGAAAGCCTCCAGAGATCGACAGAAAAGCTACAGTGATAAACGTAAGAAACCGTTGGAATTCCAGGTGGGTTATCGCGTTCTATTGAAGGTCTCACCCTGGAAGGGCTTAATATGATTTGGAAAGCGTCGAAAGCTAAATCCAAGGTACATTGGGCCTTTTGAGATTCTCATAAGAATCAGCCCAGTAGCTTACAAACTTAACTTGCCACGCGAACTCAGTAACGTACATCCTACCTTCCATGTCTCGAACTTGAAAAAGTGTATGTCCGACGAGACTCTTGTTATTCCACTCGACGAGATCGAGATCAACCATGGCCTCAGCTTTGTGGAAGAACCAGTAGAAATCATGGACCGAGAGGTCAAGCAAACGAAACAAAGCCGTATCCCGATAGTGAAGGTTTGCTGGAACGCTAAACGAGGACCTGAATTCACTTGGGAACGAGAGGATCAAATGAAGCTAAAATATCCTCATCTTTTCGTTTAGTTATTTGTAACTTCTTATTTGATTAAATTCTAATTTCGGGATGAAATTCCTTCTAACAGGGGGGTGATGTAACAACCCGAAATTTCCATTATGTACGAACTTAATAAGGTCAATAGAAGTTATAACAATCACAGTAAATTTTCAGACTTTTCTGTATAAGTTTGAGTATTTCGGTATTTACACTTAAGGAGATATCAAGACAGTGGATGCACTAGGGTTTTGCACAACACTGTTATTCCAAAACTCTATTACATTAGAGTTCATTACGGGAATAAAATATTTTCTGCCAAAAATCTCAAGACTATAGATAGAATTTTGAGCCATATTCATTCATTATTGACAATTCCAACTAGAGAAAAGCCATTTCTCTCTGACGGATCTTCGGGTTTTCATCCCAAATCGTGAGTACACTTTTCTAGTTGTCTTATAATGCTTACTATCTGCTTAATAACCTCGATTACATAACAAATCTGTGAGATTCGGGAGTTTACCGCCCAAGAACGTTCTTGGAGAGTAAACTCCTATATGAGGTTTATATGATGCCTAGTCCCTTCCGCATGTTAAATAACGACCTTAGGATGGTATGTAAGTGTATTTAAGACAAGAAAACACCAAAGAAACACCCAAGTTTAGGTGTTCACGGACCAAGGAGTTCTTGGACCGTGAATTCCAAAAACAAGGACCAAAAGGTGTTTTTAACACTCCTAAGGCTTTGGACATTTACATAGAATTGTTTCCACTTAAATCAAGGAAATAAACACATCCAAAAACCCCACATTCAAGATTTTACGTCCCTATGATTGTTCTTGGGCCGTGAATATCAAATTAAGGCACTAAAGTGTGCCTAAGGCCTTCATTTGCTTAGGATAAAAGTCTAGAACCTATCCTACATGTGTATGAGACTTGAAAGCATCAAAAACACCCTTCCATAAGAGTTTACGGTAGTAAACTCAAAGGGATTTGGTCTGTGGGCCGTAAACTCCTCAATGGAGTGTTTCTATGCCCTAAACCCTTCCACGAATTAATCCACCAAGTTAGAATACTTCTAGGGATCATTTAGAACTTTAAAACACCAAATGTCACCAAGATTGAGAGTTCAGCTCCGTAAACTCATGAGTTTACAACCGTGAACTCCTTGTGTGATGGCCATGGGAGAGTAAACTCAAGTATAGGGTCCTTTAGAACCCTAAACCCAAGTGCCTTGTCCCATAATAGCTTAGATACAATCGTTAGGGCTTATAACACTTATATAAAGTGTTTATTATGTTCTAGGATGTCTTAACATTATCAATTAGTAATTTAAGACTAATTGGATACATATATGTGGTATTATATGTTAACTAGGGTTATAAAGTGTGTTCAAGACTTTACTTGTCACCTAGCGATCCTACATCTTCAGTTCATCCATACCACTCACTACAGGTGAGTTCATACCCCTTAACCAATGATTTAAATGTTTTTAAATGCTTTATGGGGGGATACAAGTTAAATACTTATAGTTATTACATCAATCACATGTGATTAATAACTACAAAACCAATTATTTCTTACCATGCAAAACTGTTTATCAAACCGTATTGTTTCAAACTATTTTACTAACACTTTTACTTATCAAATACTTTTACTGAAACTCTTTAATACTTATTATCAATTGCATGTCGATGTATGTATACTTATATAATAAATGTTTAAAAGGCTTAGGAAGGCATGCCCACCCTATTTACTTTTCGTGCTTGAGATGTGGTCTGGTGGGTTATCATGTATCCGTCCGAAGGTCATTTAAATATTAATTATATATCATGTGTACATATGTAGTCATAAAGGTCCTTCCAATTCATTCAGTACCCTTGGGTAGCAAGGGTATACTTCCAGGTTCATACGTACCAGTTACATCATTAGTAAGTTAACATAGGGGTAAGACATGAGAATACTAACACTATAACTAGAACAAAGAAACATACAATGAGGCAGTTCATTCATGAGTTTGGTCGAGTAGTACACACAGTACACTACTATAAATGCTAGATAGAGAGAATGTACATTACAGCTAGCACACGCAGAACATTTTAGTACACACAGGCTAGATAGAGGATGATTACACTTTCAGTTAGCAAATCAATTACATATACATTTATGCAGTTATGTGAATCACTGAGCGGGTCATGGCACTTCCTGGCACGACCGTTCTTGTATCCCGAATCTCCAAAATTGGAGAGTGTATGAGTTTGCATATAGATCTATATTGGATTGACTATCCTACACCTTTTTGCTCACTACAGTGGGACTTGCAAGTCTACGGGTGCCAAATGTCATTTCTTACGGTATCTTAGATCGTCGTTTTACTAGAGTCGGTAGCAGGATACAGGTCGATCACATGTTATTTGGAAACACCTTTTTGTATTGAGGTAGTTAGTACCATGGTAGTCACTTATTGCAAATACTACGGTACGATAATATTTTCCGATTACATTCACTTTGTGAATATTCACACGATGCACGGTAATGTAGTAATTATATTTTTGATTAATAATAGTCAGAATTTGGGAAACACACACTCTAACAAGAGAGATATACATGAACATGAGATGCCTTGGTAGAAGGCTACAATTAGTAGAAAACATAGGGTATTCTAGGAGAGTTCAAACATTATACAAAACATTTTACAGAAACAACTTTCAAACGTTTTTATGCAAACTCAGACATTAATATACTTATGATCTCACCAGCATTAAGGTGATACTCGCTTTCAAAATAACTTGTATTCTCAGGTCACCACTAGACAAGTACAGGTGCCAGGCTTTTGACAAGATGGAGTTCGTTCAAGACTCATCTTTTATTTTGATATGTATATTTTTGGTGTCTATAACTTTGACAGAACACACATGTATGAAATTATAATATTAATGCAATGGATGATGTTGTTGCTTGTTTACTACTATTCATTGTTGTGATACTGTACATGATATCCTTCCCCCCAGAATGTTTCCGCCATTCATGGTTTTGGGGTGTGACGGATTGGTATCATAGAATTGTTTATAGTGAATTGAGTATCTTAGTATCGAGTTCCTAGACTATCTTACGGAGTGTGGAATTGTTTCATAGTTGAGGACACCTAGGACACCTCAAGTTTGGAACATGGTTGACAATGTACCGGGTTGTATGGCAATCAGATGCAAATGGATCTTCAAGAAGAAGACCAACATGAATGGGAAAGTACACACTTATAAGGTGAGACTGGTTTCGAAGGCTTTACTTAAACTCTAGGAGTTGATCATGATGAAACCTTCTCACCAGTAACGAAGATAAAGTCTATTAGGGTTATGTTTGCCATTCTTTCATTTCATGATTATGAAATATGGCAAATAGATGTCGAAACCGCTTTCCTTAATGGAAATTTGGTTGAGGATGCTTACACAAGTCAGCTAGAGGGTTTTGTTGATGCAAAGTACCATAATAGAGTTTATAAGCTTGAAAAATACATTTGTGGATTGATACAAGCATCTTGTACATGGAATCTTTGTTTCGATGACAAAGTCAAGGAGTTTAGATTTTCAAGAAGCGAGGATGAGTCCTGTGTATACCCCAAGGCTAGTGGGAGCATAGTTAGCTTTCTAGTATTGTATGTCAATGACATACTACTCATAGGAAATAACATCCCAACCTTGCAAGAGGTTAAGTCCTAGCTTCGGAAGTGTTTTAGTATGAAGTACCTCTAGGAAGCTACCTATATTCTTGGGATAAAGATATTGAGAGACAGGAGTAAAAGACTAATTGGACATTGTAAAACTACCTACTTGGATAAGGTCCAAAAAATATCCAGCATGCAGGATTCCAAGAAATGTGACTTACCGATGCAAAGCAACGCTAAATTGAGTAAAGCTCAGAGTCCGAGTACATAGGCTGAGATAGCGGAGATGACTCAACTTCCATAGACTTCCCAGTTGGCTCGATCATGTATGCTATAACTTGTACTCTCCCTGATGTGGCCTTTTCTTTGAGCATAGTAAGTAGATATCAAGGGAACCCAGGCAAGGCTCACTGGAATGCGGTAAAGAACATTCTCCAGTACTTATGGAGGTCCTTACCCTCGGTGGGAGTGACAAATTAAGAGTGGCGGGGTATATTGATGCTAGCTTTAAGACTGAAAGGGATAATTTCCCCTCTTAGTCGGGTTGGGTCTTTACTCTGAATGGAGGAGCAATAATTTGGAAAAGTTCGAAGTAGGAGACAGTAGCTGATTCAACTTGTGAATCAGAGTACATAGCAGCAAGCGAGGTGGCGATGGAGGCAATATGGCTGAAGAACTTCATTGGAGACCTTAGATTTGTACAAACTATAAAGGAGCCTATGGAGATTTTCTGTGACAGCGAGAGTGTAGTTGCCTTAGCCAAGGAACAAAGGGATGACGGCAGATCTAGGAACATCGATAGAAAATACCACTTCATTGGACATCAAATAGAAGGACTCCTTGTGGCAGAGAGGGTATCATCATATGAGAACCCAACAACTCATGAAGGGACTGAGTAGGGTTAAACATTTAAAGCATGCGAGGCGCGTTGTGCTGAAGGATGATATTAGTTTTAATGATTAGATAGTTTTCAAAACTTGTAATAGTTGAAAAGTAATTGACATGTGATGCTTAAATAAAAGGTGTGTTTTCATTTACTAGTATGGTAGTGTCTTGTGTCAATCATTTACTATTATTTCATTTTGCATGTTTTGACTTCCAGGATAATTATGTTATGGTATATCATATTATTCAAACGATCCATAGTCTATCATATGTTGGAGTAGGTATTGAATCAAGGTTGTCATGAATTTGGTTTGCAAATTTATCTGAATGGTATTATACATAGCAAGTTTGTTGCAACATTCATGAGTGCTCATAAGATCTGAGTGTTGGATTCAACCCGCACTCACTTTTATCACTTCATGGTATTTATCTCGAGTAACTATGACACGGTAACATCATATAAGTCCTCAAACCCAGATATATGAGTTGTTGACTATGAGTTGGTTGTACATTGATAGTACGAAAACGCATTGGTAACTCGATGTTATAAAATTTACTGATGTGTATGATTTAATGAATAGTTAGTACAAGCATATACTGTTGAAGTTTATCTATTCCTTTTAGTCCTTGGAGGATTAAAAGATATATCTTGGGCCCCTCGATGATTTTGTTTTGTCCTATGTATCAGGCCCGGTTAGAACTAGATTGATGTGTTCAATTAAGTTCTATGCCAATCAAATCGAAAATCGGGAAACAAACTGTTGGACAATAAGTATGACATTGTTCCATGTATTTTTCCGGTTGATTTCTTGAACAGAGGATTATATGGTCACTTGTTAAAAATGGGGCGTCTTGTTTCGACAGAGGATTTTAAGAGCTACGATTGCTAGTCGGTGTTTTAAGTCGTACTTGTAGTTATAGTTATTAGACTTATCCAAGTGGGAGACTATTGTAATTAGTGTCTAAGCCCATAACTATAATGGGTATGTACTTAACCCGAGAGTAGCATGGTTCATTTGGGTTGCATGGCACCGGAACAATTTGTAGGATGGACTTTTGAGAAGAGGATAGTTATGATTTATTAATATATTATAAGTTCTAATATATTAATATGAATCATATTATTTAATTAGTATTGATCAAGAATTAGTTTGGAATTCATTTTGTGATCAAAAGAGACTAATTAAATAAATGGGGATTGATTTGGTAAATCATTTATTCTTATAAGGTGGGCTTATGATAAATAATTCTTCATGTTGGGCTAAACCCATTTGGTGACCCATGGATACTCCATGGACGTTAAAACCCATGCATCATGTGGAATGTGGAAAGTAATGAGTTACATCTTGTGAACTTAATGTGCACACTATATAAGAAACCTCATATCTCATGAAATGGCACCTAGAATCTTTGTAAGAAGTGCTAGCTGATTTCTTGAGTGTATATCTTTTCTCAAGTTTCTTCCAATTTGTTGGTGGTGTTGTGTGAAGCATTTGAGGCATAACACTTGGGGTTCTAGGCTCTTAAAGGCTTAACGAATCAAGCTACAACAAAAGGTATGTGTGACAACTGCCAATTTAGGTCATTCTTGGACTCATGCATCTTTATAATAACCATTCATGCACAACATGTCATGACCTAGTAGTATAAATTAGGTCAAAAATCTTGCATAAACTAGGATCCAACTAAGGTCTAGGACTAATATACTTGATACTTACAATTCTAGTAAGTTGCTTAGCTACAATAGGAAATGCCAATATTATAATTAAAATAAAGCTTCAAGCTTTGTTATAATTGAAATAGGGTATAAAACTCTAAAAATAAATTAAAACATTCTAATTATACTTCAACATGTTGTTGAATATCAATCAATGTTCCAAAAACTCTAAACAGCCAAAAATCCAAATTTATAAATCTTAAAGCTTAAAAACTTTATAAAATTTGGCTATAAACTTTCTAATATCAAATTTTATTAATCAAATTATGGATTATACCAATGAAATAGAAATATAAATTACAAGTATTAATCATAATTTATTAGTTAAAAACAAGATTTTTAAATAAATCAAAAATTGCTTAAAGAATCACTTTTATAAAAATTAGATTTTTATAAAAATTAGATTTTTATAAAAATTAAGGAGGGATTTTTTATAAAAATTTGAATTTAGGAGAGAGGAGGCTTTAATGCCTCAAAAATCTGGCCATCTCCCCTCTCCCCATGCACTCTCTTCCCAAAACTCATGATTAAACTCAAACCCACACTCCACCTCTTCTCTCTTCACTCTTCTCACTTCACTCTCTTCACACACTTCACCCTCTTCCTCTCTCTCTCTAAACTCACGAAATTTCTCTCATTTCTCTGCCAAATTTCAAGACTTTGAAGACCTTGAAGTGTTCTTACTTCTCTCAAGATCATAACCAAGGTAAACAACATCATCTTCTTCCATAGTTTGATGATTCTACTTCTTTTCCTTCTTAGTTTTCTCTTCTTTTAGGATTCTATGCCTTTCCATGGCTAGAAATCTTTATTCTCCCCTTGTGGTTTGTAGATTCTCACCATAACACAATGCATGTGTTTGAAATGGTGAAAATCCGGGATCAAACCCATGCAAGGAGTGAAAAAGATGCACATATGATCATGTGACATCAAAATCTAATATTTCATGTTCTTCTCCATCTCTTTTATGTTCATGCATGACCAAAAGCATTTAAACCATTTCTAGTACATATTGAATCCTCATTCATTCCATGCATGTGTTAGAAATCGGATCTTACCAAAGACATGCATGATGTTCTTGTTGAAATACCCTAATAATGCACACAAGCAAACATGCAATCTGCCAGATTACTTTGTTCGACTTTGAACAGTCATAACTCAGTCATTTCTTAACCAAATCATGATATTCTTTTTGTATTGGTTAGTTCCACGAGTTAACTTTCTAACCCAGTTGGTCTCACTGTAAAATATTAAATATCCGATTTTTAGCAGATTTTACAAAAAGGTTGCGCATACAGCTCTTTTTCTGTGATCACTATTTTTATCTTGCTTAAACAATGGCCTTAAACCCAACCATAAATCTGAGGAAAAATACCTTAGAAACTTAACATATCTAGTGAATTATGGTTGAAATTTCGTGGCTTAAAACCTCACTGAATGGGCTACACAAATTCATGAACTTCAGCCACATTTACACTTCATGCATTATTGCATGCAACTTTTCTTAAATTGTTTGGAATCATTACCCTCATTTCTCTTTTGAATACATTTTTTTACATTTTTCCTTTTGAAAGCCCTTGCATGCATGAGATAATCTGGAAAATTTCAAGAGCTTTTGTTATTTATTTGATTTATTAGAATTATTGCTAAAACCAAGGGCATAAATCATATAAAATACTTCCAGAGGTCAATAAATCCTAAATAAATTCATGGATGATACTTATGGGGAATAATGACCCCTCACCAAATTTCAGTAATTTTTGTTACTGTTTCATATGATTTCTAATTTTCTTTTATTTAGGACATGATAAATTACAAAACCACTTTTTAGGATGTGAAAATTGTATCTAACAATTTTCGCATACCTTACTTGTGATGGGTGACTCAAGAAAATAATTTCAAGATTTTTCATCATGTCTAGCTATTTTTCCCAATTTTTGGTAATTATAATGGCTTAAAAATGGGAAAAATAGTTCTGATTATCCAAAATTCATGACAATTTGCCAGGATATCATATTATATAGTAGGAGGTTACATAAAAATTTTGAATATTTTTCTCCACTGTAAACTATTTTTCCCTTATTTTCTAAAGTTAATTGCACTAAAATTCACTTAAATATACATAAATACCCAAAACCAGTTTATACATTATGAAAACCACTTTTGATATTTTTCCCAAGATATTTATACTGTAAATGATGTTACAAAAATTTATGGTAATTTATTTTAACTGTTTAATAATATTTCTTTAATTAATGACTATTTAAAGGAATAAAACAAGGAAAAATACAAATAACCACTGAAAAATATATTTTATATTTTTCCCAGCCTATTTATGTATAATAACAATTAAATAAAAAGTTTGGGTAATTTTGGAAACTGTTTACTATTTATTTCAATTTTTATTGAAATAAATGCTCAAAAATTATAAAATATAATTAAACAGCTTGGAAATCCATTTTTATAATTTTCCCAGCTTAGTATTGTGTATTAACAGTTAAATAAAAAGTTTGAGAATTTTTATCCCTCGAATGCTATTTTTCGTGAATTTATGTTGTTATTGAGACTTAAAATTTGGAAAATTAACCTTCCAAGGTTGTAATTAATCGCACGACTTGTAAAATTTCAATACATCAGAAAAAGTGTAACAAAATGATATAAATCCAATACTAAAACATAAATTGGCATTTCCCTATATGTAGAGTTTAGTATATTAGCATTAAATATCGACATGGAAACTCACTAGTGCGTGTGTTTGGTGTCGTAGGATCCCGGTAGTAAGACGTTGGTGCATCCCGAAGTACCGCTTGTGTCTACACAAAACATCGTGAGTATTCACGCACTCCCCTATTTTCTGTTTTATGTTTTGGGGTGGAAAAGCATGTCCAGAAAAACTATTGTTTGCATGTTGTACTTAAATTGAATTGTATCAAACATGATTGCTATTGTATTGCTATGTTTCTTTATGTATGTCTATGCAACACGGAACATGAGAACTTATCGTACAAAGGCCCTTCCCTTATCTCTAACCATTAACTCTTTGAGCCAATGGTCGTTATGGATAGCGCTATTAGGAATTGACAACTCCTCACTCGCCCGAATCGCTGGAGTGCATGATACCATATTCATCTATGGAACGATAAGCATAGATCTCGATAGGGCTTCAGTCATAGGTTTGGTTGAGACTCATTGTTTGCTCATACACATACAAACGCGTTTCTCGTTATAGCAATAAACTTGTATTCATTAATAGCAATCAACTTGTTTATCATTGAAGCAATGTACTTGTATTTACGAAAAGCCTTATTGTACGCTCGATTTTATAAACTTGTGATACTCACCAACTATTTTCATAGTTGACGCTCGTTTTACATGCTTTTTCAGGAAATAATTAGTAAGTGGATGTAAAGATTCATCATCATAGAGCATGCTGCATCGTGTTGAAGCTATTATGAAGCTATATTTTGAACAATGTTATTTTGAAAAACTTGTATTTTGTTCTTTTGAAGCTATGGGTTGTAAACTTTTAAATACTGCTATGGTGATGTATCTTTATCTTTTGCAATGAAACCGTTATCGCTGTCATACCTTGCGTTTCCGCTTTAGCGGGGTGTGACAGAAGTGGTATCAGAGCTAAAGTTATAGAGAACATCGGTTTTTCTTTAAGAAAACACAACCTATAACTAAAACTTACAAAGAAATTCTTTTTACATCAAACATATTACTAGTATAATTAGGTCGGGAGTTGTATTATTGGACCTTGATTAAACATAGCCTGATCACCTATGTTTAATTAAGAAAAGATTTATACAAAGCTTGAGCTAATTATAATGGGAATATGTTCAACAAAAATATTTGAGAAAACTTTATTTCAAAATTTCAAAAGGTTAATTTTGGTGTGCGTAAGCATTGCATATTATAGGCATGCATTGTCATTTATTTCATATCTCATTGAAACTATGTCACAGTCCACTATGTCAACATCGTCATCTTCCCGCGCTACCTCCTCAGCCGATGAATCCGGCTACGTCACTGTTATCCCTAGACGTAATCCCCCCCCGCCTCAGTAGAAGAAGACCCATCAGAGGACACGGAAGATACTGGGAACTCAGTGGAGATCAGAAATGACATCGCCCCGAGTCAACGACGCGAGGCATCACCGACATCGGTGTTGCCACAGCCACCGCTCTATGGACTTCGCATTCGGAGGACAGCGAGGAAGAGTGTTCCCATTCCAGGAAGGATACCCGCCAGCACAGCAGGTAATGGCACGGCAGGACCTAGCGGAGCAGAACCCAGCGATGCAGGACCGAGAGCACCCTCACCTCAGCAAGTTATAGGGATACCTGTCAGACAGCCAGGTATGACCCCGGAGGAGTCCTGGAGATTGCAGTCGATAGCAGCGGGCCAACGTCACAGTCTCGCTGTGACAGCTGAGCATCGAGAAGTTTTGGATGAAGTCTTGGCAGGAATGGAAATCCTGTATCAGCATTCGATGGAGACTGCTGACACTGCTAGTGCTGCTAGACGAGAGGCAGGTCATGCGATGACAGCATATTATGTGTTTGGTGGGCTGTTCCTGATTGTGATGTGATAAGGATGGGAGCATTGACAAAGGAAAGCTCTAGTAGCAAGAGGAAGCCAGCAGATCAGGGAGAGAAGAAGTATGGAGGCAAGTCAGGGAGGAAGTAGAAAGTCTCAAGAAAATTTATGTTAAGAGCCCAGGAGCAAGAACCAGTGAAAACTCAAGGACAAGAAGTGCAGGAGCAAAAGCAGTACTTAGGGCCGCTTCCGAAGTGCAATAAGTGTAACTTCCATCACAAGGGAGCTTGCCCGGTGTGCCAAAACTGTAAGCAAACAGGCCATTACTCGAAGTATTGTAAGGTGAATAAGGAGGGAAAAAGGACATGTTACGAGTGCGGGAGTAATGATCATCTCCGTAGAGCATGTCCTAAACTGAACAATGGACCTGGTAACAATGGACAAGGCCAAGCCAGGCAAAACTTTCAAGGAAATCAAGTTGGACAGCCAAGAGGTGTAGCCTTTGTGATTGGTGCAGAAGAAGCTTGTCAGGACCCTGAAGTGATAACAGGTACGTTCCTCCTGAACAACCATTTTGCATCAGTAATATTCGATGCGGGAGCAGATAGGAGTTTTGTTTCTTTAGCATTTAGACCGTTAATTGGCTTGAAATCGGTAAAGATGAGGAATGCTTATGCTATTGAACTTGCTGATGGGTATGAAATTAGGGCTAGTGATATAATTCCTGGTTGTACTTTGAATTTAGCTGATAAACTCTTTAGCATTGACCTAATTCCTATAGAGCTAGGTAGTTTTGATGTGATAGTAGGGATGGATTGGTTATCCAAAAATAGAGCGGACATTGGTTGTTATGAGAAAGTCATTAGAGTGCCTCTCCCTAATGGAGAAACCCTTATCATACACGGTGAGAAGCCAGGAAGAAGTTTAAACATAGTATCAAGCGTGAAGGTTCACAAGTACCTGAAGAAGAATTATATTGCATTCATGGCCCACGTGCTAGAAAGAGAACTAGAAGCTAAGCAACTCAAGGAGATTCCGGTGGTTCAAAACTATCCCGAAGTATTTCCGGAGGAATTGCCCGGTCTACCCCCTTATAGACAGGTCGAATTTCGGATAGACTTAGTTCCCGGAGCGGCACCGGTAGCAAAAGCACCATATCGCCTTGCACCATCCGAGATGCAAGAACTATCCGGACAACTTCAAGAACTTCTAGACAAAGGGTTTATTCGACCAAGTTCTTCACCTTGGGGAGCCCCAGTGTTATTCGTCAAAAAGAAAGATGGTTCGTTCCGAATGTGCATTGATTACAGAGAATTGAACAAGTTGACAATCAAGAATCGATATCCCCTCCCTAGAATAGATGACTTGTTCGATCAGTTGCAGGGCGCTTCCTACTTCTCAAAAATCGACCTTCGGTCAGGGTATCATCAGCTAAGAATTCACGAAGAGGACATTCACAAGACAGCGTTTAGAACCCGTTATGGACATTATGAATTCTTAGTCATGCCTTTTGGACTAACGAACGCACCCGTTGGATTCATGGATTTGATGAATAGGGTCTGTAGACCATACCTAGACAGGTTTATAATTGTCTTTATCGATGACATACTTGTTTACTCGCGGACCAAAGAAGATCACAATAGACATCTAAAGCTAGTGTTGGAGCTGTTGAAGGAACAAAAATTGTATGCCAAGTTCACTAAGTGTGAATTTTGGATTCGGGAAGTACATTTTCTTGGTCATGTGATCGGTGAAAGAGGAATCCATGTAGATCCAGCTAAGATAGAGGCAATCAAGAAATGGGAGGCCCCCAAAACCCCGACAGAAATACGACAATTCCTAGGATTAGCTGGGTACTACAGACGCTTCATTGAGAATTTCTCTAGGATTGCTCAACCATTAACATCTTTGACCCAAAAGGATAGAAAATTTCTCTGGGAAGAGAAACACGAAGAGGCGTTTCAAATCCTGAAAAACAAGCTGTGCAATGCACCAATTCTGGCTTTACCAGAAGGATCAGAGAACTTTGTGGTGTATTGTGATGCGTCTCATCAAGGATTAGGATGTGTGCTAATGCAAAAAGATAGGGTCATTGCATATGCTTCCAGACAACTCAAACCGCACGAGAAGAATTATACCACCCATGATCTAGAACTAGGAGCAATAGTTTTCGCCCTTAAGATATGGAGGCATTATTTGTACGGAACCAAATGCACCATTTATACCGATCACAAAAGCCTTCAGCATATTCTGGATCAGAAAATGTTAAACATGCGGCAGAGAAGATGGGTAGAGTTGTTTAGTGATTATGATTGTGAGATACGATACCACCCAGGAAAGGCTAACGTAGTAGCCGACGCTCTTAGTAGGAAAGTAAGAGTGAAACCTTCCCGTGTGAGAGCTTTGGGAATGGTAATTCAGACAAGCTTGAAATCTCAAATCATTAATGCCCAGGAGAAAGCGTTATGCAAGGAAAATCTTCCAGGCGAAACTTTACATGGTTTGGAAGAAAGATTTGAAACCAAACCTGATGGAGTTCGTTATTTTAAAGACAGGGTCTGGATTCCAAGGGTTAACAACCTGAGAGACATGGTATTAGAAGAGTCTCATCGATCTAAATACTCCATCCACCCTGGAGCAGATAAGATGTACAAGGATCTTAAAGAGTACTATTGGTGGCCTGGAATGAAAAAGGATATTGCCTTGTACGTCGGGAAGTGTTTGACATGCTCAATAGTCAAAGCTGAACGTCAGAAACCTTCCGGGTTGTTGCAACAACCTGAAATTCCCCAATGGAAATGGGAGCAAATATCTATGGATTTCGTTACCAAACTCCCTAGAACTGCTAGAGGTCACGACTCAATTTGGGTCATAGTGGATCGACTGACGAAATCCGCTCACTTTCTCCCTATTCGAGAAGATTTCAAGATGGAAAAATTGGCCCAAATCTACATCGACAAAATTGTTTCTCTGCATGGTGTACCCCTATCTATCATTTCTGATAGAGATAGTCGTTTTACATCTCGATTTTGGTGGATGTTACAGAGGGCACTAGGAACCAAGATAGATTTGAGCACAGCTTACCACCCTCAGACAGATGGGCAAACAGAGAGAACAATACAAACATTGGAAGACATGCTACGAGCGTGTGTCATTGAGTTCAAAGGAAATTGGGATACTCATTTGCCCCTAATTGTGTTTTCCTACAATAACAGTTACCACACGAGTATCCAATGTGCTCCATATGAAGCATTGTATGGACGCAAGTGTCGTTCGCCCTTATGCTGGACAGAAATCGGTGACAGACAGTTGACTAGAGTCGAACTTATCCAGGAAACATCTGACAAGATTACTATCATCAAAGATAAGCTTAAAGCTGCTAGAGATCGTCAGAAAAGTTATGCGGATAATCGTCGAAAACCATTAGAATTCCAAGTAGGAGACAAGGTACTTTTAAAAGTGTCGCCTTGGAAAGGGCTTGTGCGTTTTGGTAAGAAAGGAAAACTAAGCCCGAGATATGTTGGACCCTTTGAAATCCTTGAAAGGATTGGTCCGGTAGCGTATAAACTCCAATTGCCCCAAGAGTTAAGCGCCATTCACGACACATTCCACGTCTCCAACCTTAAGAAATGTCTAGCCGACGAAACATTGATAGTACCCCTGGAGGAAATTAAGATCAATGATAAGCTGAGCTTCGTTGAGGAGCCGATAGAAATCCTTGACAGGGAGGTAAAACAACTTAAGCGGAGTAAGATCCCGATTGTGAAAGTTCGATGGAACTCAAAACGCGGGCCGGAGTACACCTGGGAGCGCGAGGACTTCATAAAGGAAAAGTATCCGCAACTTTTCCCTTGCGATGACAAGCGATGACATAGAATGAATTTCGGGACGAAATTCTTTTTAAGTGGGGGATACTGTGACAACTGCCAATTCAGGTCATTCTTGGACTCATGCATCTTTATAATAACCATTCATGCACAACATGTCATGACCTAGTAGTATAAATTAGGTCAAAAATCTTGCATAAACTAGGATCCAACTAAGGTCTAGGACTAATATACTTGATACTTACAATTCTAGTAAGTTGCTTAGCTACAATAGGAAATGCCAATATTATAATTAGAATAAAGCTTCAAGCTTTGTTATAATTGAAATAGGGTATAAAACTCTAAAAATAAATTAAAACATTCTAATTATACTTCAACATGTTGTTGAATATCAATCAATGTTCCAAAAACTCTAAACAGCCAAAAATCCAAATTTATAAATCTTAAAGCTTAAAAACTTTATAAAATTTGGCTATAAACTTTCTAATATCAAATTTTATTAATCAAATTATGGATTATACCAATGAAATAGAAATATAAATTACAAGTATTAATCATAATTTATTAGTTAAAAACAAGATTTTTAAATAAATCAAAAATTGCTTAAAGAATCACTTTTATAAAAATTAGATTTTTATAAAAATTAGATTTTTATAAAAATTAAGGAGGGATTTTTTATAAAAATTTGAATTTAGGAGAGAGGAGGCTTTAATGCCTCAAAAATCTGGCCATCTCCCCTCTCCCCATGCACTCTCTTCCCAAAACTCATGATTAAACTCAAACCCACACTCCACCTCTTCTCTCTTCACTCTTCTCACTTCACTCTCTTCACACACTTCACCCTCTTCCTCTCTCTCTCTAAACTCACGAAATTTCTCTCATTTCTCTGCCAAATTTCAAGACTTTGAAGACCTTGAAGTGTTCTTACTTCTCTCAAGATCATAACCAAGGTAAACAACATCATCTTCTTCCATAGTTTGATGATTCTACTTCTTTTCCTTCTTAGTTTTCTCTTCTTTTAGGATTCTATGCCTTTCCATGGCTAGAAATCTTTATTCTCCCCTTGTGGTTTGTAGATTCTCACCATAACACAATGCATGTGTTTGAAATGGTGAAAATCCGGGATCAAACCCATGCAAGGAGTGAAAAAGATGCACATATGATCATGTGACATCAAAATCTAATATTTCATGTTCTTCTCCATCTCTTTTATGTTCATGCATGACCAAAAGCATTTAAACCATTTCTAGTACATATTGAATCCTCATTCATTCCATGCATGTGTTAGAAATCGGATCTTACCAAAGACATGCATGATGTTCTTGTTGAAATACCCTAATAATGCACACAAGCAAACATGCAATCTGCCAGATTACTTTGTTCGACTTTGAACAGTCATAACTCAGTCATTTCTTAACCAAATCATGATATTCTTTTTGTATTGGTTAGTTCCACGAGTTAACTTTCTAACCCAATTGGTCTCACTGTAAAATATTAAATATCCGATTTTTAGCAGATTTTACAAAAAGGTTGCGCATACAGCTCTTTTTCTGTGATCACTATTTTTATCTTGCTTAAACAATGGCCTTAAACCCAACCATAAATCTGAGGAAAAATACCTTAGAAACTTAACATATCTAGTGAATTATGGTTGAAATTTCGTGGCTTAAAACCTCACTGAATGGGCTACACAAATTCATGAACTTCAGCCACATTTACACTTCATGCATTATTGCATGCAACTTTTCTTAAATTGTTTGGAATCATTACCCTCATTTCTCTTCTGAATACATTTTTTTACATTTTTCCTTTTGAAAGCCCTTGCATGCATGAGATAATCTGGAAAATTTCAAGAGCTTTTGTTATTTATTTGATTTATTAGAATTATTGCTAAAACCAAGGGCATAAATCATATAAAATACTTCCAGAGGTCAATAAATCCTAAATAAATTCATGGATGATACTTATGGGGAATAATGACCCCTCACCAAATTTCAGTAATTTTTGTTACTGTTTCATATGATTTCTAATTTTCTTTTATTTATGACATGATAAATTACAAAACCACTTTTTAGGATGTGAAAATTGTATCTAACAATTTTCGCATACCTTACTTGTGATGGGTGACTCAAGAAAATAATTTCAAGATTTTTCATCATGTCTAGCTATTTTTCCCAATTTTTGGTAATTATAATGGCTTAAAAATGGGAAAAATAGTTCTGATTATCCAAAATTCATGAAAATTTGCCAGGATATCATATTATATAGTAGGAGGTTACATAAAAATTTTGAATATTTTTCTCCACTGTAAACTATTTTTCCCTTATTTTCTAAAGTTAATTGCACTAAAATTCACTTAAATATACATAAATACCCAAAACCAGTTTATACATTATGAAAACCACTTTTGATATTTTTCCCAAGATATTTATACTGTAAATGATGTTACAAAAATTTATGGTAATTTATTTTAACTGTTTAATAATATTTCTTTAATTAATGACTATTTAAAGGAATAAAACAAGGAAAAATACAAATAACCACTGAAAAATATATTTTATATTTTTCCCAGCCTATTTATGTATAATAACAATTAAATAAAAAGTTTGGGTAATTTTGGAAACTGTTTACTATTTATTTCAATTTTTATTGAAATAAATGCTCAAAAATTATAAAATATAATTAAACAGCTTGGAAATCCATTTTTATAATTTTCCCAGCTTAGTATTGTGTATTAACAGTTAAATAAAAAGTTTGAGAATTTTTATCCCTCGAATGCTATTTTTCGTGAATTTATGTTGTTATTGAGACTTAAAATTTGGAAAATTAACCTTCCAAGGTTGTAATTAATCGCACGACTTGTAAAATTTCAATACATCAGAAAAAGTGTAACAAAATGATATAAATCCAATACTAAAACATAAATTGGCATTTCCCTATATGTAGAGTTTAGTATATTAGCATTAGATATCGACATGGAAACTCACTAGTGTGTGTGTTTGGTGTCGTAGGATCCCGGTAGTAAGACGTTGGTGCATCCCGAAGTACCGCTTGTGTCTACACAAAACATCGTGAGTATTCACGCACTCCCCTATTTTCAGTTTTATGTTTTGGGGTGGAAAAGCATGTCCAGAAAAACTATTGTTTGCATGTTGTACTTAAATTGAATTGTATCAAACATGATTGCTATTGTATTGCTATGTTTCTTTATGTATGTCTATGCAACACGGAACATGAGAACTTATCGTACAAAGGCCCTTCCCTTATCTCTAACCATTAACTCTTTGAGCCAATGGTCGTTATGGATAGCGCTATTAGGAATTGACAACTCCTCACTCGCCCGAATCGCTGGAGTGCATGATACCATATTCATCTATGGAACGATAAGCATAGATCTCGATAGGGCTTCAGTCATAGGTTTGGTTGAGACTCATTGTTTGCTCATACACATACAAACGCGTTTCTCGTTATAGCAATAAACTTGTATTCATTAATAGCAATCAACTTGTTTATCATTGAAGCAATGTACTTGTATTTACGAAAAGCCTTATTGTACGCTCGATTTTATAAACTTGTGATACTCACCAACTATTTTCATAGTTGACGCTCGTTTTACATGCTTTTTCAGGAAATAATTAGTAAGTGGATGTAAAGATTCATCATCATAGAGCATGCTGCATCGTGTTGAAGCTATTATGAAGCTATATTTTGAACAATGTTATTTTGAAAAACTTGTATTTTGTTCTTTTGAAGCTATGGGTTGTAAACTTTTAAATACTGCTATGGTGATGTATCTTTATCTTTTGCAATGAAACCGTTATCGCTGTCATACCTTGCGTTTCCGCTTTAGCGGGGTGTGACAGTATGTCATTCTATTTGATTTTTGTGTTACATATACTTCATGGTATGCTAGTTAGGATTAAACCTTGGAAAAATCAAAGTTTGCATGTATAATAGAGAAAACAAAGATCCAAGGTATCTAGGGTTGCATGCACACCTTAGGAGTGTTAGAATGCTCAAAACCCTTCACTTTTAATGTGAGACTTCCATTTCCATGGAATTTTCTTGTAATAATCTCCAAAGGAATACTTTATAATACCGGTGGTCAAGTCTCTGAGACTTTTTGCACCTAGATATTACAAAAAAGGAATCTTTAAATAGTAGATTTGAAATTGGGAAATGATTTTAATTGGAAATGTTTACAATTGCTTTATTTCACAAAGTAAGGACCATAGGTAAACATAGTGTGCATGCTTGGAGCATGGGATAACTATTGTTTTAATTCAAGTATTAAGTTGATTCTTTGAAACATTATACAATGAATATTGAGTAATCAATATGGTGATTAAATAAAAGGTGTTTTATTTATGCTCACAAGTTTTGGTGCCATATAGGATTATTATTATACTTGTGTTTCTCTTTGCATGTTTTGACTTACAGAATAATAAGATTATTCAAACTATTCACAGTGGATCAAACTTTGGAAGTAAGTATGAAAGAAGACTTTCATGAGTTGCCTTGTAAGATTATCTAATGTGTTAGGCATAGCAACAGGCTTGCTACACCATTAATGAGTACTTCTGAAATAAGATTTGAGTATTGGGTTGTCACGCCCACGAATCGTCAGAAAAACAACGACGGAAACGTCCGGGGGCGGCGACGTCATATGTAGTATCACAGCAATCGTATCATAGCAATCAAAGTAAACACAACCATTACATTAGAATATGAATATTTACATATCTTTGAAAAAATAGTTTGTACATCATATTATACAGCAAAAGATAAAGACGAGACTCCAAAAATGCTCTGTCTTCTCCAAAAGCTGGCTAGGTACCTGTCTATCATTTCCCTGAGAATACAAGCGGCTTTGAAAACGTATCAGCATAAAGCTGGTGAGTTCATAAGCATCTTTTTGTATTGAAAACTAGTCACTGACTTTGTATAAATGTTTTCTTTCCATTATACGTAAATATTGTTATTATCGAAAATAGTTGTTACCAAGTTCTGAAATATGTATGCATGCTTACCAAGAAAATCCAATATTTTCTAACATGTTTGTTGGTTTTTGTACAAAAAGTACGTTCTGTTTTGTCACACCCCGAAACCGATGGCGGAAACGTTCCGGGGTGGAGGACGTTATGTAAAGTATCACAACCAATGTACACAGTAAGCATAGTAAACATGAAACATTACATTACATAGATTCATTACATTTGTTTGAAAGTAGAAAAGCAAAGTAATACATGTCTATAGGTACATAAGATTAATCAAAAGTAAAGACAAGAATTCCATCTGCTCCGACTTCTTCAAAAGGACACAGGATAATTGTCTAAGGAGAACCTGAGAATACAAGCAGTTTGAAAATCAGCATAAAGCTGGTGAGTTCATAAACTGTTTGTTTATGTAAAAAGATCATGTTTCTTTTGGTTTTCTGAAAAGTTGTTATCCAAGAAAATCTCATATTTTCTTATAAAGACAGTTTAGTCAAAGTTCTAAATTTCCGTTCCATACAATAGTAGATAGTTTAATACGTAAGACTATATATTGAAAATCCACTGGGAATACCATCCAGTACAACAGTAGGTAGTTTTAATATATATATATATATATATATATATATATATATATATATATATATATATATATATAACTATATATTTAAAGACCACTGGGAATACCATCCAGTAAAACTATAGATTAATAGAAGATATACATTTAAAACCACTAGGTTACCATCCAGTAAAACTATAGATTAGAGAAGATATAGATTCAAAACCACTGGGAATACCATCCAGTAAAACTATAGATTAAAGAAGATATAGATTCAAAACCACTGGGAATACCATCCAGTAAAAGTATATATTATAGAAGATATAGATTCAAAACCACTGGGAATACCATCCAGTAAAACTATAGATTAGAGAAGATATAGATTCAAAACCACTAGGAATACCATCCAGTAAAAATATAGATTAGAGAAGATATAGATTCAAAACCACTGGGAATACCATCTAGTAAAACTATAGATTAGAGAAGATATAGATTCCATGAATAAGCTTATATTTTTATATTAATAAGTAATGTGAGTCGGATAACCATGCTAATATGACAATGAGACCTCCTTAACGTTGTTCAGGCGTCGGACGATATCCAGAACTTGTCACCCCAGGCGTGCGCGCCTAAATGTAGCTAGCAGTTTAGGTGTGGGATTGTCAGTCCCGAATAGATCTATTCACAAATTCCACGCTCTCCCTCCAGGAGACTCTGGTTACACTTTCGAGGAGGATTTACTGATGACCCGAAGGGTTTAATGAAGATAATCTCACAAGCTAGTATTAAATTATTCACGGTGTACTCGTTCGTTATCAAACATAATAATCGTTATAAAGCATAATACAGTAAACACAAATTAATACAACGAAATTATCTGGCATGATACTTTAAATTAAACAGAGATAAACTGAATCAGACATAGTTATCTATTAATCTTGCATAAAATCTGTGTCCGTAAAACAAGAACTAAAGATCCAAAATTATTCCCATAATAATTTAATTGGTTTGATTGTTTCCTTTACTGTGATTGAAATCTACTTAGTTAAATTCAGTAAAAATATCCCTTATGCTCCGCATGATACAAAAGGGGTAACGATATCTAAAAGTTTTTCAGATATTTATAGAATTACATTAGCTTTAGGTTTCGAAAACATTTATAGTTTGCTTGTATTCCCCCCTGAAAACATTGAAAAACACAGAAAAAGGTGTAGGGGTATGAACTAACCAGTCGAGAAACGTGTCGGTTTTGATGCTATGTGTCAATTCGAGGCTCGAGAATGCGCGAGGTTCCTATGTAACATGAGTAGATATATAATTGTATCTAATTAGACTTTGAACGACTAATTAGATAATAGTAAACACTTCTACACGCGAAAACACTTCAAATCAAGTGTTCGGAGTGACCCGGGTGGCATCTACGGATGTATGGGGCATAGATATGGAGTTTGATCTTCAAGAGTAAACTCCTAAGGGAGATTACATCCATAACACCATGTCCCCATGATTTTACTGCTGTAAACTCATGGGTGATGGGTTCTTGGTTGCTAAATGGCCTTATATCACTGGTGGGGTGATGCTAGGATCAAATCTAGGGTATAGGGAAGGATTAAACCACTAAAGGGACTATCAAATGGAGTTTACGGCTGTGAACTAGGAGTTCACAGCCTTAAGCTCCTCTATACTCTTTCCTTTCATGTTTTGGTGGCCCTAGATTAATTACATGTGATTTAAACTCATTATACAAGCCTTGGGATGAATTTAGGGCATCATTTGACTAAGATATAGGAGTTTACGGCCCAGGACCCTATCCTTGGGGGGTTTACGGCCGTGAACTCCTAAGGGAGTGATTACTATCAATTTTAAGGTCCCTAACTCGTTAGTGGTTGCTTCTAGACTTTATTCCAAGGCTTAGGAGGTGTTTATGGGGCATCTTAACACCTTAAAATGAGTTTACTATCCATAAAATGGTGTTTATGGTCCAAGCATGTTCTTGGGCTGTAAACTCATATATTCCCCCTAAATGATGAGTTTATGGTGTTCCTAGTCCATTCCAATAAGTCCTTAAGTCATTTCCAAGCTCCAAAAGTGATTTGGGAGGGTTTTGGGCTCCAGAACCCATTTTATGTGTATTTATGGCCTAGGACTGTTCTAGTGTTGTAAACACATGTTGATGGTCCTATTTCATAGTTTAAACATGAAATTGAAAGCCAAAGAGGTTATACTATGAGCTAGGATAGTTACCTTAATGATTTGAGGTTTGAATTGGATGATTTTGGAACCTAGAACTTGGATTTGAGTAGAGAGAGAGTGGAAAGACTTCAAATGAAGTCTTTTGAACTTTATATATGGGTCGAGTTTGAGACACGGAGGAATTATACCCGATACTGATGTTTATCGAGGCTTTTGGTCGTACCCGATTTAATTGTTTATAACCCGACGGAATAAAACTATAATTTATCCAAGTAAATATCGAAAGTGTTTTTACGTGTTTCTAACATGTTTGGATACTTACGAGGTCATATTAAAAATCTTAAATTAAATTACCTAATCCAAAATTTTAACGGGAAGATTGAAAGACAAACGGGTTTTACCGACAGAAATGGGTTATAGCGATGAAACAATTTATGGGTTGTCACATGTTTGAAAATCCTGGCTACCACCAGTACGTAATGTAAGATCGTTTGGAAACCCTGGTTACCACCAGTATATATAGTAGTTTTATTTCTTAAAATAAAACTATAGATTTTGTCCCTGGAATACCCTCCAGTCAGTAGATAAGTAGTTTTATTACTTAAAATAAAACTATAGAAGAAAGAAATCCCATAAACAATGATTAGTTTATACTTATTGTGAGTTGTATAACCATACTAATTTGACCTGTGACCTCCTTGAGGTTCTTCATGCGCCGTACGATTACAAAATTTGTCAACCCAAGCGTGCCCGCCTAACTGCAGCTAACAGCTCAGTTGTGGGATTGTTGGTCCCAAATAGATCTATTCACAACATCCACGCTCTCCCTCCAGAAGACTATGGTTATACTACCGGTGAGGATTTATTGGTACCCCGAGGGGCAAAACGAAGATAGTCTCACAATCTTGTATTAACTAGTTAACGTGTTTGTTCGGTTGTTATCGTTTGTAACGGTGTAGAGTATAAATAATTATACATAGAATAATTATTTCACATGATACTCTAGTGTCGTATTCAAAGTAGTGGATAAACTAAATCTGACATAGTTTATATGTTTGACTTTACATGAAATTTGAATCTGTAAGATTGGTAATGAAATCCCAAACTATACCTATTATAGTTTGAATGGTGGTTACGTTCGTGTAAGGTTTTGAAACTACGCAATTATAAATTGAAAACATCCCTTATGCTCCGCATAATATAAAAGGGATAATTGTATCTAAACGTTTGATAGAAAATCATTGTAATTGCATCAGTTTGTAAGTTATGAAAACCTTTTATGTTTAGTTTGTATCCCCCCCCCCCTGAAAACATGAAAAACTCGGAAAAGTTTAGGGGTATGAACTCACAATTTATCGTACCATCCGAATGTTCGATTGGTTATATGTGTCGAGCGTCAACCGGTGTTTTTTACGCGAGTGGACCCTATGAACACATATTACACATATATGTATTAGATTGAGTATCGCATGATAAATCATGATGGAAAACCACCCTAAAGACTTGGAATCACAAGAAATAAGTGTTCTATGTCCCATACTTAGTGATCTTTACAAGTTTAAGGCCAAATATGAGCATTAGAGTGGGTGTATGGCCATAAAGGTGAGTGTGCGGCAAGGGTGTGCGGCCAGACTATGTGTGCGGCTGCACACAAGAGTGTGCGGTCGTACAGAGTGTGTGTGTAGCCATACACAGGACTATACAGCCATACACTCCTCATTTGATCCCGAAATGTCGATTTAAGGTGTTTCAACTTCCAAACCAAGTCTAATTTCGAATATAGAGGGCCAAACTCTCACCTTGGAGGGTATTTGAGTGTGTGCGGCCACCTTATGAAGGTGTGTGGTTGTACTCCTTTAAAGGATGAAGAACACGAAGAACTTGCAGAGTTTTCAGCCTAGATTTAGGTGTTTCACCTGTATAAGAAGCTAGATGATGGTGTTAATCACGTTTTTGAGGTCCTTAGAGTGTTCTTGGATGAGGTTTTTAGAGAGAGAAAGTAGAGAGAGAAATTAGTGTGCAACCAAAGAAGGAAAAGGGAATGAAAGGGGGTCCTATCCTATATATAGGGTCGGGTGTGTTGTTGGGGGTGTGTGTGCGGCTAGCTGGCCACATACTTCGGTGTTCGGCCGTACACACTTTCTTTGGTGTGATTGGCTATATTTTGTGATGCAACACACTTTCTAACCCTTCTTAAGAATTTTATCTAAGTTGTACTAAGTTGAAAGCAATCATATGGACCCACAATGTCTCTAAAAGATGGTAAATTCGAGTTAAATATGGATTTATGGATCAATTGTATAGGATAAAAGTTTCGGTTTTCACATCATCCCCATGTTAGAGGGAATTTCATCCCAAAATTCAAGAATATGGATACAAATGATGGATTTGGAAAAAGATGAGGATACTTCTGTTTCATTGAATCCTCACACTCCCAAGTGAATTCAGGTCCCTGCATGGCATTCCAGCGAACCTTTGCTATCGAAATGCGACTTTGTTTTGTTCGTTTGACCTCTCGGTCCATGATTTCGATTAGTTCTTCTACGAAGTTCAAGTTTTTGTTTATTTCGATTTCATCAAGAAGGACCGCAAGGGTTTCATCAGATAGACATTTCTTGAGATTCAAAACGTGGAAGATAGGGTGAATGTTACTGAGCTTATGCGGTAAACGAATGGTCCTATGTACCTCGGGTTTAGCTTTCCATGTTTTCCGAATCGTATCATGCCCTTCCAGGGTGATACCTTCAACAGAACATGGTCTCCGACCTGGAACTCCAAGGGTTTTCGTCGTTTATCGGCATAGCTCTTTTGTCGATCTCGTGAAGCTCTTAGTCATTCTCGTATTTGTATGATCTTTTCAGTGGTTTTGCGGATGATTTCTGGACCAGTGAGAGTGCTATTAGGAACTTTCCCCTTAGCTAGCTGCGTGTCGCCAACTTCAGCCCAACACAGAGGGGATCTGCACTTGCAACCATATAGGGCTTTGAAAGACGCAGCCTTGATACTGGTATGATAACTATTGTTGTAGGAGAATTCAACCAAGTGCAAATGGGAGTACCATGATTTACCAAAGTTAATGACACATGCTCTCAACATATCTTCCAAGGTCTGGATGGTTCTCTTACACTGTCCATCTGTCTGGGGATGATAAGTTGTACTCATATGCAGCTTAGTTCCAAGAGCTTTCTGTAAGGACAGCCAAAACCACCAAGTGAACCTGCTATCACGATCGGAGATGATAGATACAGGCACTCCATGCCGTCAGACTATTTCCTAGATGTAGATTCTTGTGAGTCTTTCCATCTTGAAAGTTTCTTTAATTGGCAGGAAGTGAGCGGATTTCATCAATCGGTCGACTATTACCCAGATGGTGTCGTACCCACTCGTATATTTGGGTAATTTGGTAATGAAATCCATGGTAATCTTCTCCCACTTCCACTCAGGTATTTCCGGCTGATGAAGTAGACCTGAGGGTTTCTGATATTCAACCTTCACCTTGGCACAAGTCAGACACTTTCCCACGAAGGTAGTGATTTCTACTTTCATATTTGGCCACCAATATAACTTTTTGAGATCAAGGTACATCTTATCCGATCCTGGGTGGACGGAGTATCTAGTTTTGTGAGCTTCATTCATGACGAACCCTCTATAATCACCGAACTTTGGGGTCCAGATCCGATCCATGAAATAGTAGACTCTGTCTCCCTTGATTTCTAAGTTATTTTCCATTCCTCTCAATACTTCCTCCGCCACGTTCTCTGGTTTCAGGGCTTCCAACTGATCTTCTCTAATTTGTACGGATAGATGGGAATGGATGGTCATGGTAAGTGCTTTCACACTACGACCTGAGTACTCTTTTCGGCTGAGGGCATCTGCTACAACATTGGCCTTGTCGGGATGGTAGCGTATATCACACTCATAATCACAAAGTAGTTCTACCCATCGCCGTTGTCTCATGTTTAAGTCTTTTTGGTCAAAGATGTGTTGCAGACTTTTATGGTCAGTGAAGATCGTGCACTTTGTTCCGTAGAGGTAATGTCTCCAAATCTTTAATGCAAAGACAACTGCTCCCAACTCCAGGTCGTGAGTTGTATAATTGACTTTGTGTGCTTTTAGTTGTCTCGGGGCATAAGTAATAACCCTTCCTTGTTGCATAAGCAGACAGCCTAAGCCCTGGTTGGATGCATCGTAGTACATAATGAAGTCCTTCATCCATTCGGGCAGAGACAGAATAGGTGCACTGCACAAGGCTCGCTTCAATGTTTGAAATGCAGTGTCTTGCTTTTCACTCAAACAAAAGGGTCTACCTTTCTGAGTCAGAGTGGTTAGGGGTTTGCCAATTCTGGAGAAATTCTGGATAAATCTATGATAATAGCCAACAAGACCCAAGAATTGAAAGATTTTTGTGGGTGTCTTCAGTGCTGACCAATTCTCTATCACTTTGGTTTTGGATGGGTCCACGTATATGCCTTCCTCAGTTACCACGTGACCCAAGAAAGTTACTTTTCGAATCCAGAATTCACACTTGGAGAATTTTGCGTATAGCTTTTCTGCTCTTACAGTTTCCAACACTAATATCAAGTGTTGTTTGTGATATTCCTCGCTTTTGGAATAGACAAGTATATCGTCTATGAACATGATAACAAACTTGTCCAAGAAAGGATGACACAGGCGGTTCATCAGGTCCATGAACACTGCTGGTGCATTGGTTAGACCAAAGGGCATTACCACGCATTCGTAGTGGCCATAACGAGTCCGGAATGCTATTTTTGGAACATCACCCTCATGGACTCGTAGCTGATGGTACCCTGATCTAAGTTCTATTTTGGAGAAATAGATGGCTCCTTAAAGTTGGTCGAAGAGGTCGTCGATCCGAGGAAGAGGATAACGGTTTTTGATGGTGATTTTGTTCAGCTCTCGGTAGTCAATGCACATTCAGAGGGATCCGTCCTTCATTTTCACAAATAAAATTGGGGCTCCCTAGGGTGAGGAACTCGGTCTGATGAATCTTTTACTGAGCAAATCATTGAGCTGGCTAGATAACTCTTGCATTTCTGTTGGCGCTAGGCAATATGGGGACTTAGCTACAAGGGTAGCTCCGAGGATTAAGCCGATGCGAAACTCGACTTGGCGCTCAGGAGGAATTCCCGGAAGCTCTTCAGGAAAAACATCAAGAAAGTTGTAGACTTCGGGGACGCTCTCGAGGTCTTTAACCTCCTGTTTCTCATTAACAACATGAGCTAGGAATGCACGACACTCATTTCGCAGAAGCTTTTGGGCTTTGATACACAAAATAATGCTAAGGTTTGAACTAAGTTTATCACCATAGATAACGCGTGATTCTCTGGAGGGAAGGTTGAGACGGATAGCTTTTTCGAAACAAAAGATATCGGCATGAATGGGGCTCAACCAATCTATGTCAATGATGTGACAACCCGATATTTCAACTCTTTGTAATGGCCTAATAGGTCAAGTATTGTAAACATTTTTGAGTTAATAAAATTAACTTTGATAATAAAATATCCAAAAAGTTTCTATTTGAATTCTTCTATGTTTAAATATCATTAAACCATGACCGTACATAAAAAGAACGCCCAAATCCGACTTCGTATATTCAAGTTATGATTTTTCCAAGTTCAGCTTAGCAACAGACAGCTAAAAACTCGAATCGGAGAGCGAACGACATTTGGCCAGAATGACCTAAACGAGAATCGAAGGTCTCGACAATGGTATTTCAACGGTAAAAAATCTAGCAAAAACCGACGTCAGATAAAGAAGTTATGAATTTTTAAAAGAAATTCCTTAATGACGTCATTTTAATAAATAAATAATAAAAATAATTTAGGAATTTGCCAATGGAATCTAAACGAAAGTTGTAGAGCGTAGTCTCATCTACGCGCGGATATAAAGACCATCGAAAACGGAGTTCGTATGAAGAAGATATGAATTTTTGAAGTTCATTAAATAAATTATATATTTATTTAATTCAAAATTCAAGCATACTCCAAAGAAGAGTCAGCGTCCTCATCCGAGGTACGCGCTGCGTACTCCTGTATGCCCTGCGTACCCGAGGGACTTGGCCTCGAATCGTCCATGTCGCCCTATGCAAGGCTACCGACCCATCCGACCCGCCGTCCCATCCGACCCGGCAGACTGATCCGTCCCATCCGAAGCCGAGGCAGTCGAGGCTTCGGTTATGCATGACGTACGCATATGCGCTGCGTACGAGCGTACGCCCCGCGTACGAGGCTTCTCAGGCCCCCCTATAAATAGCATGCGAGGGCTTCCGAGAAAAATGCTCATTTATCTCCTTTCTTTCACGATATTGCCTCGTTTTCCGTGCCCATTCAAACCCGAAGCTCTGGTCTTTTTGCTCAAGTCCCGAGGGTCGATTTTACCCCCTTAATTTACCTTTTAAAGGTTCTATAAATTCTTTTATATGCCTTCAAGGGGGGGGGGGGTTACAAGTAAAACACACGAGTATTATCGTGTGTTACATAAAGAACTCTTTTATATGCTTTTATATATCCAAATCACATGCAATTTACGAACTTTTAAGGAAACTTTCATATATATATATATATATATATATATATATATATATATATATATATATATATATATATATATATATATATATATATAACATATGTTAAAATAGCATTCTATCTTTTGAAATATAAATTTGTTGTAATGCATGTATAAACTAAACTTTCTTAGATTATACTTATCATTCTTAGACTCTACACCGAAAATCTATGCTTTCATAACAAATGATTCCTTTTCTTGGTATTCCTAAACAAACGAGACACACTTTTAGAAAAACTATAATAGGTATAGTTTTACGAACAAATTTCTAACTCTTATGTACTAGAAACATGAATTTCAAGAAGTCACTTTCGTATACAAGAACAAATGTAACATTTTAACAAGTAGATATGTTTTTATACCACGATTTTGTGAGACACTAACTTCATGTACGTTCAAGTACACATTTCAAGTCCTGTATTATATACCAGAATCCCTTGAAGGGGGAGCATGGTGTTTGTGTATAGATCTATACAGGCTTGACAACCCGCGCCCTGACTGTTAGCTGCAGTCCACCGTTTGGGGTGACAAATGTCATAACATTCCAACGCCTGAAGAACATTGAGTATAGGCATTCCGAGTCAATAGTATGGTTATAAAACTCACATGGGGTATTAAAAATGCATTGATTTACAAGGTTCTTAAACACATTGGTTGTTTTACACTTACATAAATTTTTAGAAACAAACATTGGTCTTGAGTGAAGGCTACTTTTATACTAGTAGAAAATATAGGATTTTCTAAACACAAACAAACATAGACAAAACATTTCATTTCATACAAACGTTGTCACTTAAATACTTATGAAACTCACCAGCTTAAATGCTTATCTACTCTTTCAAATTTTACTTGTATGTCCCAGGAAATCAGTAATTTTAGGTATTCATTACGCTTTTGATGAAGAGATGCTGCGGCGCCAGTTTAATCTCGTATTTTGACATCATATTGTAATTGGTTTTGAACATGTAACTTTTGACAAATGTAAACTTTCAATTATATATATATATATATATATATATATATATATATATATATGATGGTTGCATTGCTTTCTTTACTATGTATTCATTTGTTACGCTACCACATGAAGTCATCCACCCCCGAACGTTTCCGCCGTTCAGGTTTGGGGGTGTGACAGATTGGTATCAGAGCAATGTTTATAGTGAACTAAGTATATCGAATCACATAAGATATACAAACTATAAATGCTTAAGGGACTAATGCTCTCTGACAAAAGGATTTTTATTTACGCCTAAGCCGCGTTTCATGTAAACTTAAAAATGTTAGTTCACGCAAGTATAAACACATGCATACAACACATTATTTTCATGGTTATTAACTATACAAACAAGTATTTAGACAAGTTGGACACTACGATTGAGACTCGATATATGTAATCAGATGTGGGACAAATATAGCGTGATCAACTATATTTGCCCGATATCGGACCAAGGTATATCGAGGAACACTCGTAGTGAGCAACAAGTCAAAACTTACCAAAAACATCACAAAGATCAAACACAAGGATTTAAATACTATAGGAGTATTTGGTACATACGTTAGATAAATTAGTACTACATGTCTCAGGTTTTATTCAAATCCTATAACCCTATTCTCGTATAGTCAAATGGTTGGATTTCACCCGCATGGAGACCCCTACTACCCACAACAGGGCAACGAAGGATGGATTGAAGAGGATCCGGAAGAAGACGAAGAGCCCATTGAGTTGGATAGCGGGGACGACTCCGGGACAGACTCAGAACCGGAAATAGTCAACCCTCCACCCATTAGGAGGAACTTTCAAGGACCGACTCCCGTCTGGCGAAGTCACCTCGTCCACTGGAGCCAACAACAAAGTATACGCGCTCCCTACGGCATGTGCCGAGATTTCTACGATGTCCGAAATGGAGGTTCAGCCGATCGGGCACTCCCGGTTATGGTGGGCAAACTTGCCAATCAGTCCTACCAATCGGGGGTTCAAGCAAACCGAATCCGAGAGGTTAACGTGGAAGTACAAATCCACACGGCCGATATCAACCGCCTAGAGATGTTGCAGAACGACATCCACGTTCGCACCGAAGCATTCCAAGCACAAGTAAATGCAGCCTTCGCAGAATTGAGGGAACAACAAGCTGCCCTTGATCGGCGTGTTATGGAGTCAAAGCAATCAGATGCAGAATCGAGCTCCAAGCGCAACACACGTCGCAAGTAGGACTTGTGGAAACCTCAAATTTTGTTATAACTTAGGACCTCGGCTAAAAGTCTTTAAATTTCTCGAACTTTGTAATCGGAGACCCTTATAAGGGTCAAATTTTCATAATCATTGTATCAACTTTTATATTAATATAAGTGACACTATTATTACTAAGTTGAGTATTTCATTCAAACCTTGAAAAGTCATCGAGAAACCAAATACTTGTTTCATACTATTAGTCTTACAAATGACTTTCATTTTTCTATGTTATCATCTATTGTTAGCAATTTGGTTCATGAGACACATTCATTTGTCACTTATTCTTATCCATATCATCATCTTTTAAACGTATAGTTAAAGATGCCGCCACGCAGGAATACAAGGCGTAACCCTATCAATTAAACACCGATACCACCACCTTCACCTTCACCTCATCAATTTGATGCTGTCATGTTCCAAGCAGCAGTCACCGCAGCGGTAGCAGCTGCCATGTCAAAAATGAATAACTCGAGTACCAATGACTTGAGAGCTGGAACACACCTTTCTAACCATGGCGAGAGTCATGGGAAACCCCGAGAATGCACATATATGGACTTTACTAATGCAAAACCCCGTAAGTTTTATGGAACTGGTGGTGTGATGGCTTTAAGATAGTGGATTGAAAGGACAGAAGCAGTCTTTGAAATCTGCTCCTGCCCCGAGCACAGCAAGGTCAAATTTGCAACCTTCACACTCATTGATAGAGCTTTGACTTGGTAGAACGGCCACGTTAAAGTACTTACTCTAATAGTGGCAAACTCCATAAGCTGGGAGAGCCTCAAAGCCATGATGATGAGGGAATACTGCCCACAGGGAGAGATTCAAAGGCTCGAACATTAACTATGGACTCTCGGAATGGTTGGTACCGACATCGCAACATATACCAACAGATTCTGCGAGCTGGCAATCCATTGCCCAGATATGATTGCTCCTGAGAGCAAGAAAATAGAGAGGTACATATGGGGACTGACGACCCAATTACGGTCAAGCGTGTTAGCCTCCAAACCTGACACCTTTGAAAGTGCTAAGGAATTGGCACAATCTCTGATTGACTACGGAGGCCACCGGAACTCAACTGTTTCAACACCAGAACCACAGAGAGGAAACAACAACAACAACAACAACAACAACAATAGGAAGAGAGTATGGAATAAAGGGAAGGGTGGGTCTTCCCAAGAACCCGCAAAGAAACAATTGGTTGCGGTAAATGCTGTCACGGTACCTACTACAACTCCTACAATCACCTACCCAACAAAGCCTTATGAAGGTAACCGTCCAAAGTGCACCAAATTGTAACAACCCATTATTTCAAGTCAGTAAAAATCAAGTCCTGTAACCTCTTTGAGAAAGGAAATAGAATATCATCAAAAAATGAAGTATTCAAAAACTCTATTTGGAGTACACTATGTGGTATTTATCGTCTTAAGGTTTCCAAACATATAAATAACACAAAAATCCGAGTTATAACGAAGAAGTTATGCTCATTCTAAGTTTTCTGACAAAAACCAGCAATACGAAGTTGCGTAAAAACGCAAAGTTTCAATAAAACACTTTCCGACCTTAGGTGTCTAAATGAAAGTTGTATATATCGTTAAACTACAAACATGCATAAAAAGAACGCTCAAATCGGACATCGTATGAATAAGTTATGAATTTTTAAAGAAATTCCTTAATCACGTCATTTTAATAAATAAATAATAAAAATAATTCCTGAATTTGCCAACAGAATCTAAATGAAAGTTGTAGATCGTAGTCTCACCTTCGCGGGGATATAAAGAACGTCAAAAACGGAGTTCGTATGAATGAGATATGAATTTTCGAAGTTTGATAATTAATTTATATATATTTTTTAATAAAACTTCGGTATTATCCGAAAGGGAGTCAGCGACCTCATCCGAGGTACGCGCTGCGTACTCCTGTACGCCCCGCGTACCCGAGGAACTTGGTCTCAAACCGTCCACGTCGCCCTATGCGAGGCACCCGACCCGACCCGTCCCATCCGACCCGACTGCCTGAGCCGTCCCATCCGAGGCCGAGGCAGTCGAGGCTTCGGTCACGCATGACGTACGCGTACGCGCTGCGTACGAGCGTACGCCCCGCGTACGTGGCCTCTCAGGCCCCCCTACAAATAGCATGCGAGGGTTCCCGGGAAAATGGCCCATTCTCTCTCCTTTTTCTTGCGTTTCACCTTGTTTTCCGTGCTTGCACTACCCCGAAGCCCTGGTCATTTTGTGCAAGTCCCGAAGGTCGATTTTTCTCCCGAGGAATCCCGAGATTTCCGAGGAAAATCCATTTCCCGAGACGAAACTCTGCCCGGTTTTCCATCTTGCTATCTTCAAACTTTCAAGTGAGTTCATACCCCTTTCAAACACACTCTAAATACATTTTAAATGCTTTTATACTCTTTTAGGGGGGAATACAAGTAAACATACGGTTATTATCGTGTATTTTATAAAGTTTCACTTCACTTGTTTTATCGAATAAATCACTTGGAACTCATTACTATTATGGAAAACTCTTGTCATACTTTGCGTGCATCAGACATTATACAAAGTATATAATGATTTCAAAGTAACTTTCGTTGTTAAGTCGTTTTATACATTCTAAAAACTTATGATTTTGCTTTGTCAAACATTGTGAAAAAGGGATAACCTTTGCATAGAAAACTATCACTTTAATACGGGCTTAATTGAGAATCCATGAGACGTGTATATCTTCAAACGTTACTTTTCTTTATTAGAAAGTAATGTTGCAAGTCATGTCTATAACCAGAGTCTCCCGTTCAGAGAACGTGTCAAAGGTGTATAGATCTATACGGGAAGTCATGATCCCGCGCCCTGACTGTTAGCTACAGTCCGTCTTTTGGGGTGACAGTTGTCATAACGTTGCGACGCCTGAAGAACGTCGTTACAGGCATATTATGTTTAGTATGGTTATAAAACTCATCGGATATACAATTATTATGGTATTATGCTTTTATGAACGAGTAGCTATTAAAACTATTCTTCATCTAATAAATGCGATCTTCGTATAGTTTACTATATAAAACTATGACACAACTTTTGAGAACGTCGGTTTCTTGCGATTTTCGATCTTAGAGACTGCCAATTATATTAGGAAAATAAGGGTTTCTCCTGCATACAAACCAAACAACTAATAGGAAAATAAGGGATTTTCCTGGTGCAATTATTTACAACTTATAACACGAACATTTATATGTATTTCATACTTTTATAAAAAAATAAGGGTTTTCTTGGAAAACACAACAACTCGTATCTCAACCATTAGGGAAAATATGGGATTTTCTGGATCTAATACATTCACTTTCAACACAACGAATCACAACTCTTTACATTTGAAATGCTGCGTTTTCTGGAAAATATACACCCATTTTGGAATGGCATCCAATTTTTCTTAACTACTTATGAACTCACCAACTTAATTGTTGACACTTTTTCTTTGAAATAACTTGTATTCTCAGGGAACCGCTAAGCAGGTTTGGGAATCAACTTTTGGGATTAACGCGCTGGCGTTAATTACTTCTTTTGGATGATGTTTATGTATTTATCTTTTGAACATGTAATGAATACAATTATGTAAACATCTTGGAAACTTTAATATATATGGTGGTGTGTACTTTCCTTTCTATGAACTGTTATGATACTGAATATGACGTCCTCCGCCCTCGAACGTTTCCGCTGTTCTGGTTTGGGGGTGTGACAGATTGGTATCAGAGCTTTGTTTATAGGGAATTAAGTATATCAAAACCATTCCTTTTTGATATAAAACTATAAACTCAACTGGGCAAAAACTCTGAGAAAAATTCATACTTTTGAAAGTAAACCTAATTAGTTTTAAGGTAAGCATGCACTCATTTTTATACTAATAACAGTTTCATAGTAAATAACTTTAGAAGTATTATAAATAAGTTGTGCAGCACAGGTACGCCTTGGGACATGTAATCGGAACTGGGAAGAATATAGCCTGATCAACTATATTTGTCCAAGAGCCGACTAACGTATGCCAAGGAGTGTCTGTAATGGACAACAAATTTAAAACTTACCAAAAGCAAATTGCTAAAGGATATTGAGGGAGTATTCGAGTGCTGTCAACCATTAAACTTAAGGGTAAGTTTCATGTGCTCTAGCTTATAGTAAACTTTTAACTCTATTCTCGTACAGTCTAAATGGCGGGATTCCATCACCCCAATGACCCCTACTACCCCAACCAAGGTAATGGAGGGTGGATTGAAGAAGATCCTGAAGAAGACGAAGAGCCTATAGAGTTGGAGGGAGGGGATGACTCTGGCACGGATTCGGAGCTAGAAATTATAAATCCACCAATCCCACAATCTCCCGTCCACGTGAGGAATTTCCAAGGACCCACTCCAGTGTGGGGAAGTCACCTCCATCATTGGAGCCAACAACAAAGCTTACGCCCTCCTTACGGCATGTGTCGAAACTTCTATGATGTGAGAGGCAGGGGATCAGCCGACCGCGCACTTCCGGTCATGGTTGGCAAACTCGCCAACCAGTGCTATCAATCCGGAGTGCAAGCCAACCGAATCCGAGAGGTCAATGTGGAAGTACAAATCCACACGGCCGATATCAACCGCCTAGAGTTGTTGCAGAACTACATCCACATTCGCGCCGAAGCGTTTCAAGCACAAGCAAATGCGACCTTCGCAGAGTTAAGAGAACAACAAGCTGCGTTTGATAGACGCCTCATGGAGTCGAAGCAGTCCGACATGGAGTCGAGCTCCAAACGCAAAGCGCACCGCAAGTAGTACTTGCCCAACTCCCAAATTTTGTTATAAATTAGGACTTCGGATAAAAGTATTATTTTCTTTAAATTGTTCTGTAATCGGAGGCCTTTAGAAAGGCCAAGAAATTTTGTCTAGACCCCGCTGTAACACAACTATATGTTTAATATATATAAGGGTATACCCCTTTTGTTGTTGTTGTTAATCATGCGCAAATCGTTCGATTCATTGGTACAACTATTCAAACTTTACTTTCAAGCTCAAAACATTGTGTCAGTCAAACCCAACTTCTTAGTGATGGGTTTTGAGCATTCTAACACTTCCTAAGTGTACATGCAACCCTAATAACCTTGGATCTATGTTTGTCTAATTTGTCATGCAAAGTTGAATTCCAAGGTTATATCCTATCTAGCATACATGGGAACAATTTTAACATAAAGTATAGATAGAATAACTTACCTTGTTGTTGCTTGTGTTCCTTGAAACCTTGTGAGCCTAGCACCTCAAGTGGTGATGCCTCAAATGCTTCACACAACACCAAATGCTCTTGGAAGAACTTATGAGAGTATACTCACTTCTTCAAATCGGCTAAGCCCTCTATTTCTTTGTTGCGTATGTGTAACCGATTTGGGAGGAGATCATATTACTTATATAGTGTTGACACATCTAGGGTTAAACCCTAATGTGTCATGACTCTTCATTTCCATGACCCATGGGTTTGTAACTCCCATGGAGCATCCATGGAGCATCCTATGGGTGGAACCCAACTTGATGATCCATGGAGCCTTTTAGCCCACTATACAAGATATGGATGATTTACTTAATCAACCCATATATTTAATTAGTTATCTTTTGATCACTTAATTAATTCTAAATTAATTCTTGATCAAACTAATCAAATAATATTATTAATATATTAGAACTTATAATATATTAATAATCTCCAAGCGTTATTTCTCTCATTTAATTTATCCAATTGCATGGTGCCATGCAACCCAAATGGACCATGCCGGGTCGGGTCAAGTACATACCAGAAATAGTTATGGACTTAGACACCTTATCCAACAGTCTCCCACTTGGATAAGTCTAGTAACTATTACTGCAAGTATGACTTCAGGAACCGATCGGCAATCGTAGCTCTTTACAAGGTTTCTCGAAACTTGAGAAGATGATGGTACGCCATTTAAGATAAGTGATCATATAATCCTCTGTTCTAGATATCAGTCGGACAAATACATGGAACAATGTCTTACTTATTGTCCAACATTTGTTTCCCGATTTCCGATTTGTTTGACAAAGAACTTTATTGAACACATCAATCTAGTTCTGACCAGGCCCGGTACATAGGTCAAAACAAAATCATCGAGGGGCCCAGATATCAGCTTCTAATCCAAGAAGGAACAGATAAACTTCGACTCATATGTTTGTTCTACTACTTATTGAATTACACATAAGAGCACGATTTTATAACATCGAGTTACCAATGCGTTTTTCGTACAATCAATGCATAACCAACTCGTAAGTAACAAATCATATCTCTAGGTTTAAAGATTTATATGATATTACCGTCTCACGATCACTCGAGATAGAATTCCATGAAGTGATTCCAGTGAGCGTGGGTTGAGTCCAATGCTCAGAACTTATGAGCACTCATGATTGTTGTAGCCTTGTCCCAGACCTCTACAATCAAACATGACAGTCTTGATTCATACCTACTTCCGACATATGACCGACTGTGGAGGTTTGAATAATATGTTATACCAAACAAAATTATTCTGGAAGTCAAAACATGCAAAAGAAATATAGTAAACGATCGACAAGAGATAGCAACACTTTACTCATAAATAAACACTTTTATTCATCATCAAATGTCAATTACACTTTACAAATTTCGAGATTATCTAACTACTAAATTTAATATCATCCTTCAGCCCTATGCTCCGAGCATGCTGGAGATGCTTAACCCGAGTCAGTCCCTTCGTGAGGGGATCTGCCGGATTCTCATCTGATGATACCCTCTTTGCCACGAGGAGTCCTTCTTCGATCCGATGTCTGATGAAATAGTATTTTCTGTCGATGTGTCTGGATCTCCCGTGATCCCTTGGTTCCTTGGCTAAGGCAACAGCACTTTCACTATCACAGAAAATTTCCATCGGCTCTTTAATAGCTGGTACAACTCCAAGGTCTCCAATGAAGTTCCTCAGCCATAACGCCTCCTTTGCAGCTTCGCTAGCTGCAATATACTCTGATTCACAAGTAGAATCTGCCACTGTCTCTTGCTTGGAACTCTTCCAAGAAATTGCTCCTCCATTTAGGGTAAAGACCCAGCCTGACTGAGAGCGGAAGTTATCCCTATCAGTCTGGAAGCTAGCATCACTATACCCTACAACTCTCAAGTCATCACTTCCACCGAGGGTAAGGACCCAGTCCTTAGTCCTTCGTAGGTACTTGAGAATATTCTTTACCGCAATCCAGTGTGCCTTGCCAGGGTTCCCCTGAAACCTGCTAACCATGCTCAAGGCAAAGGCTACATCAGGTTGAGTACACGTCATAGCATACATGATCGAACCTACAGCCGAAGCATAAGGTAATCGACTCATTTCTGCTATCTCAGCCTCAGTGCTAGGGCTTTGTGTCTTACTCAGCTTGGCGCTACTCTGGATGGGCAGCTCTCCTTTCTTGGAGTCTTGCATTCTGAATCTCTTCAGAACCTTCTCCAAGTAGGTACTTTGACTAAGTCCAATTAGTCTTTTACTCCGATCTCTCAAGATTCTTATCCCCAAAATATAGGCAGCTTCACCAAGGTCCTTCATAGCGAAACACTTTCCAAGCCAGGACTTTTCTTCCTGCAAGGTTGGAATGTCGTTTCCTATGAGTAGTATGTCATCCACATACAATACCAAAAATCTAACTATACTCCCACTAGCCTTGACATATACACAAGATTCATCTTCACTCCTAGAAAAGCCAAATTCCTTGACCTTTTCATCAAAGCAAAGATTCCATCTGCGAGGTGCTTGTTTTAATCCATAAATGGATTTCTCAAGCTTACACACTCTATTAGGGTACTCGTTACTGACAAAACCCTCTGGCTGACTCATGTAAACATCTTCAGCCAACTTTCCATTAAGGAAAGCGGTTTTGACATCCATTTGCCAAATTTCATAGTCATGAAATGCGGCTATGGCTAACAGAACCCGAATAGACTTAATCTTGGCTACCGGAGAAAAGGTCTCATCATAATCCACTCCAGGAATTTGAGAGAAACCCTTTGCAACCAGTCTAGCCTTATAAGTGTGTACTTTACCATCCATGTCGGTCTTCTTCTTGAAGACCCATTTGCACCCTACAGTCTTTCGACCTGGTACATTCTCAACCAAGTTCCAAACTTGATTGTCATACATGGATTGTATCTCGCTATCCATAGCCTCTTTCCATTTGGCAGACTCGGGGCCCGCCATGGCTTCCTCGTAGCTGTTAGGGTCATCTTGACTTACTAGTGTCTCATCACTAATAAGTGTCTCACCTTCTGCAGTAATATGGAATCCATAGTAATGCTCAGGTGCACTCCTAACTCTCGTGGAACGCCTCAGAGGTACAGATTCATCAATTGGCTCAACAGGAGTTTCCTCCTCAAGTTGAGGGCTAGAGTTTGAAGTTCCTTCACCACTTGACTCTTGAATTTCTTCAAGATCAACTTGCCTCCCACTGTCTCCTTGGCTTATAAACTCTCTTTCTCGAAAGACTCCTCTTCTTGCTACAAAGACCACATTGTCACTAGGTCTGTAGAAGAGGTAACCAAAGGAATGTTGTGGGTAGCCGATGAAAATACACCTCTCGCTTCGGGGTTCGAGCTTATCATGAGTCTCGCGTCTCACGAAAGCCTCGCATCCCCAAATCTTGATGTGGTCTAGTTTAGGTACTTTACCAGTCCACATCTCGTGAGGAGTTTTGGCAACTTTCTTTGTAGGGACTAGATTAAGGATATGGGCGGCAGTCTCTAAGGCATACCCCCAGAATGAGATTGGTAGCGAAGATCGACTCATCATGGAACGAACCATGTCCAACAAGGTTCGATTACGCCTCTCAGCCACACCATTCAACTGCGGTGTCCTGGGAGGTGTCAATTGTGAGACAATCCCACATTCCTTTAGATAGTCGAGGAACTCTGAACTAAGATACTCACCACCTCGATCGGATCGAAGCATCTTAATGTTCCTGCCCAATTGATTCTCGACTTCCTGTTTAAATTCCTTAAACTTCTCGAAAGTCTCTGACTTATGCTTGATTAAGTAGACATATCCATATCTACTGTAATCATCGGTAAAAGTCAAATAATAACGATTAGCATCTCTTGTGGCATGTTTGAATGGTCCACACACATCCGTGTGTATAAGGTCCAACAAACCTTCACCCCTTTCACATGAGCCTGTGAAGGGTGACTTTGTCATTTTTCCAAGTAAGCATGATTCGCAACTATCATTTGACTTTAGGTCAAATGACTCCAAGACTCCATCCTTTTGGAGTTGGCCTATGCGTTTCTTGCTTATATGTCCAAGACGACAATGCCATAATGATGCTTTATCCAAGTTACTATTATTAGTAGAATCAATACACAAAACATTATTTCCTAAGTTATCTACAATAGATACAGCTTCATACACACCATCACAAGGTAATGCTTTAAAATAAAGTACATTATTAAAGAAAGCATTAATCGAACCAACTTCATTATCAAACGAAAAGGTGAAACCTTGTTTGTACAATGCATGAAAGGAAATAATATTTCTTGCCATTTCTGGCGAATAACAACATTTATTCAAATCTAAATTTAACCCACTACTTAGCGATAAAGTATAAACTCCAATCTTGGTGACAGGTGTAACTTTCCTATTCCCCATGATTAAGTTTATTCTTCCTTGCTCCACATTCTCACTTCTTCCTAGTCCCTGCAAGTCACAACAAATATGAATACCGCAACCTGTATCAAGGACCCAAGATTTTGAATGGGGTGAGTTATTAGAAATGATAGTGTAAATACCTGCATGGTTGGGTTTGACTTTCCCATCCTTTACATCTTGCTGGTACTTTGGGCAGTTCCGCTTCCAATGAGCTTTTTCGTGGCAATAGAAGCATTCAGCCTCTTTTGGGTCAGAAGAAGGAGTAATGAAACCTTTCTTGGTTCCACTTGAAGAAGAGCCATCAAGGGTCCGAGCCTTGGTACCCTTTGAAGATCTCTTTCTCTTCCTCCCTCGACTCTGCCCGATTGCCAAGACCGGAGTTGTTTCTGGAGTAGGAGTGATAGCAACCGACTTCCCCTTAAGACCTGTTTCTGCAGTCTTGAGAAGTCCCTGAAGTTTGCTGAGGGTGACCTCTTCCTTGTTCATGTGATATGTCATGCGGAATTGATCATAGCACGATGGTAAGGAGTGCAAAATGATATCTATTGCAAGCTCCTCAGGGAAGTTCACATTGAGCTTCAGCAACCGATCCACATACCTTTGCATTTTCTGCATGTGGCTCGTGACAGACTCTCCGTCCTTCATCATGGTTGTTATCATGGAGCAGATGACTTCGTACCTCTCTTGTCGTGCACTTTGATGGTATCTTTCCATCAAATCTTGGTGCATTTCATAAGGGTAGAAGTCTTCATAAGACTTTTGGAGTTCAGCTGTCATGGTGGTTAACATGATGCAAGCCACCTTGGTTGCATCTCTTTCATGAGTATGAAAGTCAGCGATCTCCTGGGGAGTTGCAGTGGACTCGTCAATTTCCTTAAGCTCCTTGTCAAGGACATATTCTTTGTCCTCGTAGCGGGTAATCATCCTGATGTTTCTGATCCACTTATTAAAGTTGGATCCATCAAAGGTGACTTTCCCACATAGACTCATAAGAGTAAAGGAGCCATTAGGATTCGAGCCAGAAGCATTGTTTGAAGACATCTGAAAAGAAGAACAAGTTTAGTTTAGATTTAAGAGAGTCCTTAATAAAACACCCAAATGTAATATTAAGGCTAGGATCCAATCACAATATAATATAACTTAGAAGAGGTATGCCGTAATCTAAGCTATACCATATTTGAAAGGTAGGTGAATGACGATTCACCAATTTCCACCACGAAAACCGAAATATTAGATATTTAGTTTTTATTGGTTTTTATAAATTCCTAGATTCTTTGAGATCCAATGAACTTTTCAAAGGCATGTTTCGATCTCGGGAGTGCCCTCCAGGTTTTGTGACTGGGATGCCGAGGATCACAAAACGAGGTGTGAAGTAACCATGCAAATCACTTGGTACCCTTAAAGTTTATCACTCAATCGATGTGCCGGTAAACCACACACGCTCCACCGATACTATAATAAACCTTAGGTCACCCTTTACCTACCTTGTTAAGTCCAAGTTAGTGTGCCGGTTAACCACACACGCTCCACCAACGACTCAGACAAAGTGTAAAGTGTAATTTCATGGATTAGCACCTTATTCACATTTTTCCTAAAGTAAATAAGATTGGGAATTTAATAAACATTTAGTTACTTTATATATTCATCATACTTTGAATGAGAATTTATAAGTCCTTGTCTTACCCGTTCGGCTAACGACCCTCCACCAGTCAAGCAAGCGGTGGGTGAGAATATACACCCATTAAGTCACCATTTTATAGGCAACAACCTTATACCCACCTTATAGACCGGCTTCGTGAATGAGGCGTACTAGCGGTAAGACGACTTTATTCTTATACATATATATATAATTATTAAATTATCATAATATAAGTATAAGGGTTGAATTTTAACTTTTTTAAAATTCTAGGGGTTGGAACTAAAGTTTTAACTTAACTTTACTTGTTCCAAAACTTGAGGGCAAGTTTTGTAACTTTCAAAACTTTTCATTTCTTGTAACTTATGAGTTTAATAGAGTCATAAAATGAAGACTCTTCATTTTTATAACTCTTGTGTTTTCTTAATGGTTTTAACTCAAGTGTGACTCTTGGTTTTCCATAACTTAAGGATAAGTTATGGACTCCATTAAAACACATTATGATCAAGAATTAAACTATCAAATAGGTTACAAATAATTCCTATGATCATCTAAAACATCATAAGAACAAGAACATGAATATGAACATAATCAAAAATTACATAAAACTTTGTAATTTTGATAACTAGTTGTTGTAAATGAATTAGCAAAACATTACACCACCAAAAACAAGTTTACATTTACTAAAACAGTTTAGGGTAATGTTTCTAATTCATTTTCCAGCAACTGAATCGAAATTCTGCACTCATTCGACCCTACTCGCCGAGTGCATGAACATGACTCGCCGAGTTGGTTGAAGATACACGTGGACTCGACGAGTCCCCCCTATGGACTCGACGAGTCCGATCGCAGACAGCAAATTTTCGATTCTGTTTTTCAACTTTTAAGAACAAATAAGAACAAACAAGCCTAGGCTCTGATACCACTCTGAACTGCCAAAACCCATCAGAACTATTAGAAGTTAACTCAATATCATTCAACTCTGAACTGCCAAAAATTATAAATTTTTCCATATTTTTTCTTTTGGCAGCACGATGCCTCCCCGTCCAAACCTAAGGCCCAGGTCGGGCACGGTACCACCACCACCTCCACCACCAGCTTATGATCCAGCCATGGTCCAGGTTGCTATCACAGCAGCAGTAACTGCAGCCCTCTCGCAAATAAACTCTCACGGAAATGGAGGGGCGGGAAGCAGCACGAATCATCCAAATCATGGCACTGGTCATGGCCAAGGAAGAGAATGTACTTACAAGGAGTTCTCTAACGCTAAGCCAAAAACTTTTAATGGAACTGGGGAAGTCATTGCACTGATGCAATGGTTCGAGAAGACCGAAACGGTCTTCGAGATCTGCTCATGCCTAGAAGCAAGCAAAGTCAAGTTCACTGCTTGCACTTTCGTGGATCGAGCCCTCACTTGGTGGAAAAGCCATGTGAATTCAGTGACGCTCACTGTCGCCAACGCCATGAGTTGGGACAATCTAAAGGTTCTACTACTGGAAGAATACTGCCCAAGGGGTGAAGTGCAAAAGCTGGAGCAGGAGCTCTGTAATCTAAAAATGACTGGGTCTAACCTAGTCACCTACACAGCTAGGTTCAACGACCTCGCTGCATTGTGCCCTACCATGGTCAACCCAGAATCAAAGAAGGTTGAAAGGTACCTTTGGGGGTTGTTACCCCAGATTCAAGGGCATGTCCTAGCTTCCGGCCCTGTTACCTACAACAGCGCTAAACGCCTAGCTCAACGACTCATCGACCACGGAGTAAAACCCAGTATCATTTCAACAACCGCAAATCCACCTAGGGAGGCTCAGGGCCAGAGTAGGCCTTGGAACAAAAGGAGGGGACAAACTCTCCAGGAAACCCCCAAGAAACAACAAGTAATAGCGACCCACGCTATGACTGTACCTATGAACCCTGCCCCCACAAGCTCATATAATGGGAAACTTCCTAAATGCAACCGATGCAGCTTCCACCACCACGGTCCTTGCCCTGATCTTCAATGCACCAAGTGTAATAAGAAGGGACATACAGCCCGTTATTGCAAAGGGCCAACCCAACCATCCGTCCCCACTACTAATACCGGGGTAAGCCGCGCCTTCTTTGAGTGCGGAGACACGGGGCACTACCGCAGGGATTGCCCAAAGGCAAACAACCGGAATACCGGCGGAAGGGGGCGAGTTTTCGCAATGGGACAAGATGAAGCCATTGCGGACCCTACTATTGTTACGGGTACGTTTCTTCTCGATAACTCGTATGCATGCATTTTGTTTGATAGTGGAGCGGAAAGAAGTTTTGTGAGTCACGACTTTAAACGCCTGCTAAAATCAATACCACAATCATTAAGTGAACCATTCATAGTAGAAATGGCTAACGGGAAAACCGAAGGCACTAAGGAGATATACTTAAACTGCACCCTAACTTTAAACGATAATCCCTTTTCAATCAACCTCATGCCAGTCTCGATTAAGATTTTCGATGTCATCATTGGCTTGGATTGGCTGAGTTCTCATCATGCTGACATTCTATGTTACGATAAGGCCGTTTGCCTTAATCTGCCAACCAGTGAAACTTTCATTGTCTTGGGCGACAAACCAAGTACCACTCTTCGTATCATCTCAAGTATCCAAGCTCGGAAATGCCTACGCAAGAAGTGTCACGCATTCTTGGCACATGTTGTAGATGTGAAACGCGAAGTCCAAGACATCAAGAGTGTGCCCGACGTACGCGATTTTCCCGACGTTTTTCCCGAGGAGCTTCCGGGAATACCACCCGCGAGACAAGTTGAGTTCCGAATCGATCTAGTTCCCGGAGCTACCCCAGTAGCCAAAGCACCCTATCGATTAGCCCCGTCAGAGATGCAAGAGCTATCCAGCCAACTGAATGAACTACTTGGAAAAGGATTCATCAGGCCGAGCTTCTCGCCATGGGGAGCACCCGTACTGTTCGTGAAAAAGAAGGATGGATCATTCAGAATGTGCATCGACTACCGAGAACTCAACAAACTTACCATCAAGAACCGATACCCCCTACCCCGAATCGATGACTTATTCGACCAACTCCAAGGAGCCAACTACTTCTCCAAGATCGATCTGAGGTCGGGATATCACCAGCTGCGAGTCCTGGAGAGTGATATTCCCAAGACGGCCTTCCGAACATGATACAGACATTACGAGTTCGTAGTGATGCCGTTCGGACTAACCAATGCCCCGGCCGTGTTCATGGATCTAATGAATCGGGTATGTCGTCCATTCTTGGATAAATTCGTGATAGTATTCATAGGCGACATACTCATTTATACAAAGAATAAAGAAGATCATGGTCAACATCTGAGGCAAGTTTTAGAGACGTTACGGACTGAGAGACTATATGCAAAATTCTCAAAATGTGAATTTTGGATTAGAAAGGTGGACTTCCTCGGTCACGTGGTCAGCAAGGAAAGAATCCACGTGGATCCATCAAAAATCAAGGCTATCAAAAACTGGTCTGCGCCAACTACACCAACAGAAATTCGCCAATTTCTAGGTCTTGCTGATTATTACCGAAGGTTCATCCAAAATTTCTCCAGCATCGCAAAGCCTCTTACCGACTTAACCCAGAAAGGTGTGACCTACAATTGGGGAGAAAAGCAAGATGCTGCATTTCAGACTTTGAAACAGGCCCTTTGCAGCGCGCCCATCCTTTCTCTCCCAGAAGGGACCGAAGATTTTGTGGTGTATTGCAACGCTTCGAAGCAACGGCTGGGCTGTGTACTAATGCAGAGGGGAAAGGTTATTGCATATGCCTCACGACAACTGAAAACGCATGAGGTCAATTACACCACTCATGATTTAGAACTTGGGGCGGTGGTCTTCGCTCTTAAAATCTGGAGACACTACCTATATGGTACCAAATGCACTATCTTTATAGACCACAAGAGCCTACAACACATCTTCGAACAGAAGGAGTTGAACATGAGACAGCGACGTTGGGTCGAATTGCTCAACGACTACGAATGTGAGATTCGCTATCATCCATGAAATGCTAACGTCGTGGCAGATGCCCTTAGTCATAAGGAGTACTCTGGCCGAAGAGTGAAGTCATTAGCCATGTCAATCCATTCGCACCTGTCGACACAAGTCAAGGAAGCTCAAGTAGAGGCCCTGAAACCCGAAAACATGACAGGTGAGACCCTTAGGGGAATGGACAAGAATTTAGAAATCAAGAGTGACGGAGCACGCTACCTCATGAACCGAATATGGACGCCCAAGTTTGGTGGACTTAGAGAGGTAGTTATGAGCGAGGCACACAAGACTCCATACTCCGTACACCCCGGGTCAGACAAGATGTATCAAGATCTCAAACAACTCTACTGGTGGCCAAACATGAAAGCAGAGATCGGTACATATGTGAGCAGGTGTTTGACTTGCGCCAAGATCAAAATAGAACACCAGAAACCCTCAGGACTACTCCAACAACCTGAAATTCCTGAGTGGAAATGGGAGCAGATTTCCATGGACTTTATAACGAAACTACCCAAAACTCAGGGTGGCCAAGATACTATTTGGGTAATCGTTGATAGATTAACCAAGTCCGCTCATTTCCTACCGATCAAGGAAACTGATAAAATGGAAAAGCTATCAAGAATCTACATCCGAGAGATCGTACGACTTCATGGAGTGCCAATGTCTATCATCTCGGATAGAGACAGCAGATTCACGTCTAGATTCTGGCAATCATTGCAAAAATCCATGGGAACAAGATTGGACATGAGTACTGCCTATCACCCCCAAACTGATGGACAGAGCGAAAGAACGATCCAAACCTTGGAAGACATGTTGCGAGCATGTGTAATCGACTTTGGTAAAGCATGGGATGTTCACTTACCTTTGGTTGAGTTCTCTTATAACAATAGCTATCATACTAGTATCAATACTGCTCCATTTGAAGCCCTTTACGGCCGTAAGTGCAGATCACCTCTGTGCTGGACGGAAGTGGGCAACACACAACTAGTGAAAGGTCTAGTCCCTGATAGCACCCTCACTGGTCCAGAGATCATCAATGAAACTACTGAAAAGATCGTGCAAATACGAGAACGACTGAAATCCTCGAGGGACAGGCAAAAGAGCTATGCCGACAAAAGACGTAAACCCTTGGAATTTCAGATTGGCGATCGGGTACTACTGAAGGTCTCACCCTGGAAGGGAATGATACGCTTTGGAAAGCATGGGAAGCTAAATCCTAGGTACATTGGACCCTTCGAAATCATTTCAAGGATTGGTCCAGTAGCCTACAAACTCCGACTTCCAATTGAGCTTAACAAAGTACATCCAGTATTCCACGTATCAAACCTGAAGAAGTGTCTGTCCGACGAAACACTTGTAATTCCACTCGATGAGATCGAATTAAATGAAAATCTTAACTTTGTGGAAGAACCCGTCGAGATCATGGATAGGGAAGTTAAACGAACTAAACAGACTCGCATTCCAATAGTAAAGGCCCGATGGAACGCTAAGAGGGGACCTGAGTTCACGTGGGAACGAGAAGATCAAATGCAACAGAAGTATCCACATCTCTTCCCCAACCCCTAACACTCTTCTTTTGTATTAAAAATTTCGGGACGAAATTCCCTCTAACGGGGGGATGATGTAACAACCCGTTATTTCAAGTTAGTAAAAATCGAGTCCTGTAACCTCTTTGAGAAAGGAAATAGAATATCATCGAAAAATGAAGTATTCAAAAACTCTATTTGGAGTACACTATGTGGTAGTTATCGTCTTAAGGTTTCCAAACATATAAATAACACAAAAATCCGAGTTATAACGAAGAAGTTATGCTCATTCTAAGTTTTCCGACAAAAACCAGCAATACGAAGTTACGTAAAAACGCAAAGTTTCAATAAAACACTTTCTGACCTGAGGTGTCTAAATGAAAGTCGTAGATATCGTTAAACTACAAACATGCATAAAAAGAACGCTCAAATCGGACATCGTATGAATAAGTTATGAATTTTTAAAGAAATTCCTTAATCACGTCATTTTAATAAATAAATAATAAAAATAATTCCGGAATTTGCCAACGGAATCTAAATGAAAGTTGTAGATCGTAGTCTCACCTTCGCGGGGATATAAAGAACGTCAAGAACGGAGTTCGTATGAAGGAGATATGAATTTTCGAAGTTTCATAATTAATTTATATATTTTTTTTAATAAAACTTCAGTATTATCCGAAGGGGAGTCAGCGACCTCATCCGAGGTACGCGTTGTGTACTCCTGTACGCCCCACGTACCCAAGGAACTTGGCCTCAAACCGTCCACGTCGCCCTATGCGAGGCACCCGACCCGACCCGTCCCATCCGACCCGACTACCTGAGCCGTCCCATCCGAGGCCGAGGCAGTCGAGGCTTCGGTCACGCATGACGTACGCGTACGCGCTGCGTACGAGCATACGCCCCGCGTATGTGGCCTCTCAGGCCCCCTATAAATAGCATGCGAAGGTTCCCGGGAAAATGGCCCATTCTCTCTCCTTTTTCTTGCGTTTTACCTCGTTTTCCGTGCTCGCACTACCCCGAAGCCCTGGTCATTTTGTGCAAGTCCCGAAGGTCGATTTTTCTCCCGAGGAATCCCGAGATTTCCAAGGAAAATCCATTTCCCGAGACGAAACTCTGCCCGGTTTTCCATCTTGCTATCTTCAAACTTTCAAGTGAGTTCATACCCCTTTCAAACACACTTTAAATACATTTTAAATGCTTTTATACTCTTTTAGGGGGGGAATACAAGTAAACATACGGTTATTATCGTGTATTTTATAAAGTTTCACTTCACTTGTTTTATCGAATAAATCACTTGGAACTCATTACTATTATGGAAAACTCTTGTCATACTTTGCGTGCATCAGACATTATACAAAGTATATAATGATTTCAAAGTAACTTTCGTTTTTAAGTCGTTTTATACATTCTAAAAACTTATGATTTTGCTTTGTCAAACATTGTGAAAAAGGGATAAACTTTGCATAGAAAACTATCACTTTAATACGGGCTTAATTGAGAATCCATGAGACGTGTATATCTTCAAACGTTACTTTTCTTTATTAGAAAGTAATGCTGCAAGTCCTGTCTATAACCAGAGTCTCCCGTTCGGAGAACGTGTCAAAGGTGTATAGATCTATGCGGGAAGTCATGATCCCGTGCCCTGACTGTTAGCTACAGTCCGTCTTTTGGGGTGACAGTTGTCATAACGCTGCGACGCCTGAAGAACGTCGTTACAGGCATATTATGTTTAGTATGGTTATAAAACTCATCGGATATACAATTATTATGGTATTATGCTTTTATGAACGAGTAGCTATTAAAACTATTCGTCATCTAATAAATGCGATTTTCGTATTGTTTTACTATATAAAACTATGACACAACTTTTGAGAACGTCGGTTTCTTGTGATTTTCGGTCTTAGAGACTGCCAATTATATTATGAAAATAAGGGTTTCTCCTGCATACAAACCAAACAACTAATAGGAAAATAAGGGATTTTCCTGGTGCAATTATTTACAACTTATAACACGAACATTTATATGCATTTCATACTTTTATAAAAAAATAAGGGTTTTCTTGGAAAACACAACAACTCGTATCTCAACCATTAGGGAAAATATGGGATTTTCTGGATCTAATACATTCACTTTCAACACAACAAATCACAACTCTTTACATTTGAAATGCTGCGTTTTCTGGAAAATATACACCCATTTTGGAATGGCATCCAATTTTTCTAAACTACTTATGAACTCACCAACTTAATTGTTGACACTTTTTCTTTGAAATAACTTGTATTCTCAGGGAACCGCTAAGCAGGTTTGGGAATCAACTTTTGGGATTAACGCGCTGGCGTTAATTACTTCTTTTGGATGATGTTTATGTATTTATCTTTTGAACATGTAATGAATACAATTATGTAAACATCTTGGAAACTTTAATATATATGGTGGTGTGTACTTTCCTTTCTATGAACTGTTATGATACTGAATATGACGTCCTCCGCCCCCGAACGTTTCCGCCGTTCTGGTTTGGGGGTGTGACACAAATGCACTTACCACCACCATGGACCTTGTCGGGAAATGCAGTGCGCCAACTGCAACAGAAAGGGACACACAGCCCGTTTCTGCAAGGATCCCGCAAGGCCGATCACTCAAGTTCCCAGTGCAGGTATAGGCCAGACTTGCTACGGTTGTGGCGAGGTGGGCCACTACAGGAGGAACTGCCCCAAGACAGCAGGCACCGGCGGCGTAGGACGAGTTTTGACTATAAGCCACGATGAAGCTATAGCAGACCCAACTGTACTTGCTGGTACGTTCCTCCTCGATAATTCATATGCGTGCATATTATTCGATAGTGGAGCGGAGAGAAGCTTCGTGAGTCAAAACTTTATTCACTTACTTAAACCTAAACCAAGCAAACTAGAAAAATCATTCACTGTAGAGATGGCCAACGGAATAACCGAAAACACTAACTACATATACAAGGACTGTACGTTAACTTTAGACGGTCATTCTTTCTCAATCAATTTTATGCCGGTTCCTATTAAATGTTTTGATGTCATAGTCGGTATGGATTTGTTAAGTCTTCTTCGAGCCGACATTATGTGTTTTGAGAAAGCAGTTCGCCTTAATCTTCCTAACAATGAAACATTAGTGATTTACGGCGACAAATCAAGTACGAACCTTCGTATCATTTCGTGCATCCACGCTCGAAAATGTTTACGGAAGGATTGTTGAGCATTCCTAGCGCACATCATCGATACAAGCCAGGAACTAAAGGACATCAAGAACATTCCAGAAGTACACGATTTTCCCGATATCTTTCCAGAAGAACTACCAGGATTACCACCACAACGCCAAGTCGAATTCAGAATCGACTTAGTTCCAGGGGCTACCCCAGTAGCGAAATCGCCTTATCGTCTGGCACCAGCAGAGATGCAAGAACTTTCCAGTCAACTTAACGAACTCCTGCAAAAAGGATTCATAAGACCAAGTTTCTCACCTTGGGGAGCACCGGTCTTGTTCGTAAAGAAGAAGGACGGATCGTTCTGTATGTGCATCGACTACAGAGAGCTGAACAAACTTACTATCAAGAACCGTTATCCCCTACCCCGCATTGACGATTTGTTTGATCAACTTCAAGGAGCAAACTACTTCTCGAAGATAGATCTACGGTCCGGATATCACCAATTACGGGTACTTGAGGGGGATATTCCCAAGATAGCTTTCCAAACTTGTTATGGGCACTACAAATTTGTCGTAATGCCATTTGGATTAACCAACGCACCAGCAGTATTTATGGACCTAATGAATAGGGTATGTCGTCCCTACTTAGATCAGTTCGTCATCGTCTTTATCGATGATATACTTATCTACTCCCGAAGTAAGGAAGAGCATAGTCAACACCTACGAAAAGTCCTCGAAACACTACGATCGGAGAAACTCTATGCGAAGTTCTCTAAATGCAAATTTTGGATTCGAAGAGTCGAATTTTTGGGCCACGTGGTTAGCGAGAAAGGGATACACGTGGACCCCTCCAAAATCAAAGCCATCGAGAACTGGTCGGCACCAAAGACACCTACAGAAATTCGTCAATTTCTAGGTCTCGTTGGCTACTATCGCAGATTTATAAAGAACTTCTCTAGCATTGCGAAACCTCTTACTACATTAACCCAGAAAGGCATAGCCTTCGACTGGGAAGCAAAACAAGAGAAGGCGTTCCAAACACTGAAACAGGCCTTGTGCACCGCACCGATACTATCCCTCCCCGAAGGGATAGAAGACTTCGTAGTGTATTGCGATGCGTCAAACCAAGGACTTGGTTGTGTTCTTATGCAGAGAGGGAAAGTTATTGCTTATGCCTCCCAACAGCTTAAGACACACGAAGTGAACTATATGACACACGATCTTGAGTTAGGAGCAGTGGTATTTGCTCTGAAGATCTGTAGACACTACTTATACGGAACAAAGAGCACTATTTTCACCGATCACAAGAGCCTTCAACACATTTTTGATCAGAAGGAACTCAACATGTGACAACGATGATGGGTTGAGTTACTCAATGACTACGAATGCGAAATTCGTTATCATCCTGGCAAGGCCAACGTGGTAGCTGACGCCCTCAGTCGAAAGGAATACACTGGTCGGAGGGTCAGCTCTCTGACTATGACTATCCATTACCACTTATCCACCCAAATTAAAGAGGCACAAATGGAAGCTTTGCGACCTGAAAACGTGGCGGGTGAATCCCTGCGGGGAATGGAAAAGAATCTAGAAGTCAAGGGTGGCGGAGCATATTATCTTATGGACCGAATCTGGACGCCAAAATATGGCGGGTTCAGAGACGTAGTAATGACTGAGGCACACAACACAAGGTATTCCGTCCACCCGGGTTCATATAAGATGTATCTGGATCTTAAAAACTTGTACTGGTGGCCTAACATGAAAGCAGAAATTGCTACCTTCGTAAGTAAATGCCTTACTTGCGCTAAGGTTAAGGTCGAGTATCAGAAACCTTCAGGATTACTACAACAACCGGAGATACCAGAATGGAAATGGGAACGGATCACTATGGACTTCATAACCAAGTTGCCCAAGATGACGGGTGGACTCGATACCAAATGGGTCATCGTCGACAGGTTGACCAAATCCGCGCATTTCCTACCCATCAAGGAGACTAACAAAATGGAAAAGCTTACAAGAACTTACTTAAGGGAAGTAGTGCGACTGCATGGTGTTCCGATATCCATTATCTCCGACCGAGATAGTAGATTCACTTCAAGATTCTGGCAGTCACTACAAGGTTCCCTGGGGACTAAGCTAGACATGAGTACAGCCTACCACCCACAAACAGACGGGTAGAGTGAGAGAACGATACAGACTTTAGAAGATATGGTGAGAGCATGTGTGATTGACTTTGGAAGGGCATGGGATATCCATTTACCCCTTGTCGAATTTTCATACAACAATAGTTATCATACAAGCATAAAGGTTGCTCCGTTCGAAGCCCTCTATGGTCGAAAGTGCAGATCCCCTCTGTGTTGGATTGAAGTTGGCGATACCCAGTTAGCTAAAGGAAGAGTTCCTGAAAGCACTCTCACCGGTCCGGAAATCATACGAGAAACGACAGAGAAGATCGTTCAGATTCGTGAGCGATTGAAAGCCTCTAGAGACCGACAGAAAAGCTACGCTGACTAAAGGAGGAAACCTTTGGAATTCCAGGTAGGAGACCATGTCTTATTAAAGGTCTCACCGTGGAAGGGTTTAATACGCTTTGGAAAGCATGGGAAACTAAATCCAAGATACATAGGGCCTTTCGATATTCTTGCCAGAATCGGCCCTGTGGCTTACAAGCTTAACCTACCGCACGAACTTAATAACATCCATCCAACCTTCCACGTCTCAAACTTGAAAAAGTGTCTGTCCGACGAGACTCTTGTTATTCCACTCGACGAGATCGAGATCAACGAGAGCCTCAATTTTGTGGAAGAACCAGTAGAAATCATGGACCGAGAGGTCAAACAAACAAAACAAAGTCGCATACCCATCGCGAAGGTTCGCTGGAGCGCCAAGCGGGGACTTGAATTCACATGGGAACACGAAGATCAGATGAAATAAAAGTACCCTCATCTCTTTCATGTTCACTAATATCTTTACTACTTTAAATTTCGGGATGATTTGACAACCCGATATTTCAACTCTTTGTATTGGCCTAATAGGTCAAGTATTGTAAACATTTTTGAGTTAATAAAATTAACTTTGATAATAAAATATCCAAAAAGTTTCTATTTGAATTCTTCTATCTTTAAATATCATTAAACCATGATCGTACGTAAAAAGAACGCCCAAATCCGACTTCGTATATTGAAGTTATGATTTTTCCAAGTTCAGCTTAGCAACAGACAGCTAAAAACTCGAATCGGAGATCAAGCGATATTTGGCCGGAATGACCTAAACGAGAATCGAAGGTCTCGACAAAGGTATTTCAACGGTAAAAAGTCTGGCAAAAACCGACGTCAGATAAAGAAGTTATGAATTTTTAAAAGAAATTCCTTAATCACATCATTTTAATAAATAAATAATAAAAATAATTTCGGAATTTGCCAACGGAATCTAAACGAAAGTTGTAGAGCGAAGACTCACCTACGCGTGGATATAAAGACCATCGAAAACGGAGTTCGTATGAAGAAGATAGGAATTTTTGAAGTTTATTAAATAAATTATATATTTATTTAATTCAAAATTCAAGCATAATCCGAAGAGGAGTCAGCGTCCTCATCCGAGGTACGCGCTGCATACTTCTGTACGCCCTGCGTACCCAAGGGACTTCGCCTCGAATCGTCCACGTCGCCCTATGCGAGGCTACCGACCCGTCCGACCCGCCCATCCGACCGACCCGTCCAACCCGCCGTCCCATCCGACCCGACCGACTGATCCGTCCCATCCGAAGCCGAGGCAGTCGAGGCTTTGGTCATGTATGACGTATGCGTATGCGCTGCGTACGAGCGTACGCCCCGCGTACGAGGCTTCTCAGGCCCCCCTATAAATAGCATGCGAGGGCTTCCGAGAAAAATGCTCATTTCTCTCCTTTCTTTTACGATATTGCCTCGTTTTCCGTGCCAGTTCAAACCCGAAGCTCTGGTCTTTTGCTCAAGTCCCGAGGGTCGATTTTACTCCCGAGATTCCCGAGAATCCCGAGAAAAATCCGTTTCCCGAGACGAAACTCTGCCCGGTTTTCCATCTCGCTATCTCAAAACTTTCAAGTGAGTTCATACCCCTTAATTTACCTTTTAAAGGTTCTATAAATTCTTTTATATGCTTTCAAGGGGGGGATTACAAGTAAAACACACGAGTATTATCGTGTGTTACATAAAGAACTCTTTTATATGCTTTTATATATCCAAATCACATGCAATTTACGAACTTTTAAGGAAACTTTCATATATATATATATATATATATATATATATATATATATATATATATATATATATATATATATATATATATATATATAACATATGTTAAAATAACATTCTATCTTTTGAAATATAAATTTGTTGTAATGCATGTATAAACTAAACTTTCTTAGATTATACTTATCATTCTTAGACTCTACACCGAAAATCTATGCTTTCATAACAAATGATTCCTTTTCTTGGTATTCCTAAACAAACGAGACACACTTTTAGAAAAACTATAATAGGTATAGTTTTACGAAAAAATTTCTAACTCTTATGTACTAGAAACATGAATTTCAAGAAGTCACTTTCGTATACAAGAACAAATGTAACATTTTAACAAGTAGATCTGTTTTTATACCACGGTTTTGTGAGACACTAACTTCATGTACGTTCGAGTACACATTTCAAGTCCTGTATTATATACCAGAATCCCTTGAAGGGGGAGCATGGTGTTTGTGTATAGATCTATACGGGCTTGAGAACCCGCGCCCTGACTGTTAGCTGCAGTCCACCGTTTGGGGTGACAAACGTCATAACATTCCAACGCCTGAAGAACGTTGAGTATAGGCATTCCGAGTCAATAGTATGGTTATAAAACTCACATGGGGTATTAAAAATCCATTGATTTACAAGGTTTTCAAACACATTGGTTGTTTTACACTTACATACATTTTTAGAAACAAACATTGGTCTTGAGTGAAGGCTACTTTTATACTAGTAGAAAATATAGGATTTTCTAAACACAAACAAACAAAGACAAAACATTTCATTTCATACAAACGTTGTCACTTAAATACTTATGAAACTCACTAGCTTAAATGCTGATCTACTCTTTCAAATTTTACTTGTATGTCCCAGGAAATCAGTAATTTCAGGTATTCATTACGCTTTTGATGAAGAGATGCTGCGGCGCCAATTTAATCTCGTATTTTGACATCATATTGTAATTGGTTTTTAACATGTAACTTTTGACAAATGTAAACTTTCAATTATATATATATGATGGTTGTATTGCTTTCTTTACTATGTATTCATTTGTTACGCTACCACATGAAGTCATCCACCCCCGAACGTTTCCGTCGTTCAGGTTTGGGGGTGTGACAAATGATGACATCAAAGCTCTTTATGGAAACTGGCATAAGGTCGATGGGAAAGGAATGATCGTTTAGGGTAAGGGTACAGCCACGAAATATAGCGTTAGTGCTCTCTTTCTCACCGTTAGCCATTTCGACGGCAAATGTTTCGGTTAAAGATTGAGGTTTATGTTTGACAAGATGTTTGAATGCATGACTGATAAAACTTCTCTCTACACCAGAATCGAAAAGAATGCATGCATAAGAGTTGTCGAGGAGGAACGTACCCGTGACAACGGTAGGATCAGCAACTACTCCCTCTTGCCCCATTGCTAGAACTCTCCCAGTGTTGCAAGTTGTTGCTACCTTGGGGAAATTTATCTTATGGTGCCCGACCTCACCACAACCATAGCAGGCCTGACCGACACCTGCTCCAGATGCTTTATTGGTTAGTTGGGCTAGTGTTCTGCAGTTTAGAGTAATGTGACCCTTCTTGCCACAATTGTTACACTGCATATCACGACATGGGCCGGGAATACAGTGATGATAACTACACTTGCTACACAAAGGGAGGGTACTAGTATATCCACTGGTAGGTGCTTGAGATGCAGAAGCAGCAGCAGCAGTAGTGGCAGCATGGACTGTCACGATATTTTGTTTCTTGGAAGACTCCTATGAAAACTGGCCCTTTCGCTGCTTCTAGAATTTTCTTTTCTCGCCACTTTTGTTTGCTTGTTCGGGAGCGGCTGTTACTTTATCCAGATCAAACCCGTGATCTATGAGAGTCTACACCAGGCACTTAGCGCTGTCAAAAGTAATTCGCCTTGCGGTCAAGACATTTCCTTCAGTTGGGGGTGTTAATCCCCAAATGTACCACTCTATCTTCTTGCTTTCCAGGGTGACCATTCCCAGGCAAAGAAGTGCTAGGTCTTCAAATCCAGAAGTGTAGGCAGCAATATCGGAACCCTTCATCTTTAGGTTCCAAAGTTTATGCTCTAGTTTCTGCATTTCGCCCCGTGGGCAGTACTCAACAAGCATGAACTCTTTCAAGCTCTCCCAACCCATAAAATTTGCTATTGGTAGGGTTAGGGATTTGACCCGACTATTCCACCAGGTCAATGCTCTGTTGGTGAAAGTGCAGACGGAAAATTTCACCTTGTTGGCTTCCGAACAGGAACAGATTTCGAAGATAGACTTGATCTTCTCGAACCATCGATTCAAGGCAATGACACATCCAGTATCGTCGAAAGATGTGGGTTTTACGTTCATGAAGTCTTTATAGGAACACTCCTTCTGGTGCCCCTGACCACCTTCCTAATTTTGGGGATGGGTACCACCTCCTGGCTTGCCAGAGTAGCCGTGGTTCATCTGTGACATTGCAGCAGCCACAGCGGCAGTAACAGCTGCCTAGAATATAGCAGGATCGAACTGGGGAGGTGTTGGTGCAGGATTGTTGTTCTTTGAGCTGGGTCTTTTCTTTGGAGGCATCTCATTCTAAAATAATCAGGAAGGAGAGGATGGTAGGTCCACTGAATTGAATCAATAGATATGAAACAAGATATATCTCTATATGATAGATAAAGTGTTCTACTAAGTGATAAATAGGAAAGAGTGCCTAAAGCAAGTAAACTATCGCTAGGAATGAATGAGTAGCAACACTTGGAATGAATTTCTACAATTTATCCTGCTCTGACTAAAATACTCCTATAGTATTTTTATGTTGAAGGTTTTATTCTATCCATGTTTTTGGGTTGGAATACTCGGTAAGTTTTAAGTTTGTTGCAACACTACAGTCACTCCCAAGCACATGTTGGTCATGTATCGAATGAATATAGTTGATCAAGATATAATGACCCTATACATGATTACATAACTGCCCAGGTTTAACCACAGTGTTCGACATCCAAATACTTTTGTTTGGTTCTTTTCATGATACTATTTTTTGGTATGTAGGTATGCTTGTATACTTGGAGTAAAAATACTTATATTTTTAAAGTATACTTTTAGTTCAGAGCACATCGGCCCCTTAGTGTTTATAGTTGTATACCATGTAAGGTTCGGTATACATATTTCACTATAAACAATAGCTCTGATACCAATTTGTCACACCCCCGAACCGTCAGAAAAACAACGATGGAAACGTCCGGGTGCGGCGACGTCATACGTAGTATCACAACAATCGTATCATAGCAATCAAAGTAAACACAACCATTACATTACAATATGAATATTTACATCTTTTTGAAAATATATTATATAGAAAAAGACAAAGACGAGACTCCAAAAACGCACCGTCTTCTCCAAAAGCTAGCTAGGTACCTGTCTATCGTTGCCCTGAGAATACAAGCGGTTTTGAAAACGTATCAGCATAAAGCGGGTGACTTCATAAGCATGTTTTTGTATTGAAAACTAATCATTGAGTTTGTATAAATGTTTTCTTTCCATTATAAGTAAATATCGTTAGTATCGAAAATAGTTGTTACCAAGTTCTGAAATATGTATGCATGCTTATCAAGAAAATCCAATATTTTCTAAAATGTTTGTTGGTTTTTGTATAAAAAGTACGTTCTGTTTGAAAATCCTGGCTACCACCAGTACGTAATGTAAGATCGTTTGGAAACCCTGGTTACCACCATTATGTATAGTAGTTTTATTTCTTAAAATAAAACTATAGATTTTGTCCCAGGAATACCCTCCAGTAAGTAGACAAGTATTTTATTACTTAAAATAAAACTATAGAAGAAAGAAATCCCATAAAAATGATTAGTTTATACTTATTGTGAGTCGTATAACCATACTACTTTGACCTGTGACCTCCTTGACGTTCTTCAGGCGTCGTACGATTACAAAATTTGTCACCCCAGGCGTGCCCGCCTAACTATAGCTAACAGTTTAGGTGTGGGATTCTCGGTCCCGAATAGATCTATTCACAAATTCCACTTTCTCCATCTACGAGACTCAAGTTATACTACCGGAGAGGATTTATTGGTACCCCGAGGGGCAAAACGAAGATAATCTCACAATCCTGTAATAACTAGTTTACGTGTTTGTTCGATTGTTCTCGAGTTCGAAATCATTTGTAACGGTGTAGAGTATAAATAGTTATACAAAGAATAATTATTTAGCATGATACTCTAGCTTTGTATTCGTAGTAATGGATAAACTAAATCTGACTTAGTTTATATGTTTGACTTTGCATGAAGTTTGAATCTGTAAGACTGGTAATGAAATCTCAAACTATACCTATTATAGTTTGAATGGTTTTCACATTGGTGTAATGTTTTGAAACTACGCAATTATAAATTGAAAACATCTCTTATGCTCCGCATAATACAAAAGGAATAATTGTATCTAAACATTTGATAGAAAATTGTTGTAATTGCATCAGTTTGTAAGTTATGAAAACCTTTTATGTTTAGTTTGTACTCCCCCCCCCCCCCCCCCTGAAAACATGAAAAACTCGGAAAAATTGTAGGGGTATGAACTAAAAATTTATCATAGGATCCGAATGTTCGACTGGTTATAAGCGTCCAGCGTCAACCGTTGTTTTTGTATGCGAGTGGACCCTGTGAACATATATTGCACATATATGTATTAGATTGAGTATCCCATGATAAATCATGATGGAAAACCACCCTAAAGACTTGGAATCACTAGAACTAAGTGTTCTATGTCCCATACTTAGTGATCTTTACAAGTTTAAGGCCAAATATGAGCATTAGAGTAGGTGTATGGCCATAAAGGTGAGTGTGCGGCCAGGGTATATGGCCAGACTACGTGTTTGGGTGCACACAAGAGCGTGCAGCCGTACAGAGTGTGTGCGGCTGTACACAGGAGTGTGCGACCGTACACTCCTCGTTTGAGCCCGAAATGTCAATTTTTGAGGTGTTTCAACTTCCAAACCAAGTCTAATTTCGAATATAGAGGGCCAAACTCTCACCTTGGAGGGTTTTTGAGTGTGTGCAGCCACCTTATGAAGGTGTGTGGCCGCACTCCTTCAAAGGATGAAGAACACGAAGAACATGCAGAGTTTTAGGCCTAGATTTAGGTGTTTTACCTGTATAACAAGCTATATGATGGTGTTAATCACGTTTTTGAGGTCTTTAGAGTGTTCTTGGATGAGGTTTTTAGAGAGAGAAAGTAGAGAGAGAAATTAGTGTGCAACCAAAGAAGAAAAAGTGAATAAAAGGGGTCCTCTCCTATATATAAAGTAGGGTGTATGGTTGGGGGTGTGTGTGCGGCACACACCTTCTGTGGTGTGATTGGCTCGATTTTGTGATGCAACACACTTTCTAACCTTTCTTAAGACATATATCTATGTTATACTATGTTGAAAGCGCTCATATGGACCCCACAATTTTGCTAAAAGATGATCAATTTGAGTTAAATATCTATTTATGGATGAATTATACAGGATAAAAGTTTCGGGTTGTCACATGGATGAACCCACGCTCACTTGTATCACTTCATGGAATTTATCACGAGTGTTCGTGAAACGACAATGTCATATAGTCTTTACACTGAGATATATGAGTTGTTGACTACGATTTGGTTGTGCATTGATGATACGAAAACACATTAGTAACTTGATGTTATAAAATGTATCCTTATGGATGATTTAATGAGTAGTTAGTACAAGCATATAATATCGAAGTTTATCTATTACCTTTTATCCTAAGAGGATTAAAAGCAATATCTTAGGCCCCTCGATGATTCTGTTTTGACTTATGTGTCGAGCCCAGTCAGAACTAAATTGATGTGTTCAATTAAGTTATGTGTTAGAAGAATCGGAACTCGAGAAACAAACTGTTGGAGAATAAGTATGACATTGTTCCATGTCTTTGTCTAGATGATATATTGAGAACCGAGGAATGTATGATCCATTATCTAAAGGACGAGTCACTGACTATGTCAAAGTTTGAAAACGACTTTTGAAATCTTAAGAATGCTATGTCAGATCCTAGAGGTACATTGGCAGTTATAGCTATTAGACTTATCCAAGTGGGTGACTATTGGATTTAGTGTCTAATCCATGACTATAATTGGGATGTACTTGACTCGATTGTAGCATGGTCCTTTTGGGTTGTCTTCATCAGTGGAATTTGATAGGATGGACTTTCGAGAATAAGTTTATTTTTTATTTATTAATATATCATAAGTATAATATATTAATTAATAATATCATATTATTTAAGTAGTATTGATCAAGAATTAGTTTGGAATTAATTTTGTGATCAAAATACACTAATTAAGTATATGGGAATTGATTATGTAAACAATGATATTTATAATGTGGGCTAATGATCCATAGTTATTTAGGATAGGCTAAACCAATGTGATAACCCATGGATAGTCCATGGAGGTTAACCCATGGATGCTAAGTATATGAAACGTCATTAGGGTTTACAAAGTGTAACCATAGCATTTGCTACATTATAAATACATATATCAAAATCGGCCACCACTTGATTCTAACAGATTAAGATTGATTTTGTGCCAAATAATCTTTTATTTAAAGCCTCCTCTTGCATATGGTGTTTGTGAACCATTAGAGGCATCACACTTGAGGTGCTAAGGCTTTCAAAGGTCAAGAACTACAAGTCCTACTAAGTGGTAAGTCATTTAACTAGTTATATTGTTCAATTGTTTGTATGCTAGTTAGGGATAATGCTTTGGATAAAAGAAAATGCATTTATAATTAGAGAAAACATATATCCAAAGCGTGTAGGGTTGCATGTGCACTTAGGAAGCGTTATAGTGCTCAAAACCCAACGGTTTTAACCTATAAATTCCTTTGTCAAGGATCAACAATGATCAGGAAACTTATCGTTTACGAATCCATATGGCTACTCAACATAAAATGTCTCTTTAAGTACATCATTGAGAAATGTGCACTTTACATCCATTTGATAGACATCGGAATTCTTATGAGCTGCATAAGCTACAAAAATTTGTACAGCCTCGAGTCTTGTGACAGGGGAAAATGTATTCATCATAATCAATTCCTTCTTTTTGAGAATAACCTTTAATGACTAATCTTGCTTTATTGTGAACCACATCACCTTCTATATCCATTTGATTTTTAAAAACCCATTGTAAACCAACTATTGAAACATTTTCAGGTTTAGGATTAAGCCTCCAAACTTTGTTGTACTCAAATTTATCCAACTCAAATTCTATTGCAACAACTAAATCAGGACATTCTAATCCATTCTTGACAGTTTTTTGGTTTGATTTTTGAAATAAAAATATCGAACATATAATATTCTTCATGAATTTGTTCTTTCAGATGAGCACGAGCCCATTTATCCAAAGGTGGATAATATAGATCAAACTCCAAATGAGCATCTTCAAATATCTCTTTATATTTTTCTATAATAGAAATATCATCATTATCATTACCTAGAGCATCTTTAGTATCTTCATTATGTGTTCGTTCTTGCTCCCACTTAACACCCGAATCATGTAAACAGTGCTCCGCTTCAATGTCAGCATATAAAGTTACCAGCTCCCCCTTTACATGAGATTGAAAATTCAAGTGCTCCCCCTCTATATGAGATTGAGAAGTTGAGTGCTCCCCCTCGACATTATCATTTTTTGTCAAAAACAAATATTCATCAGTTATTGTTGAGTCATCAAAGTGATTTGATTCTTATGGAACTTGATTGCCTAAGACATGGACCTCAACATCAATAGCCCTATTAGGTATACCAAAAAGTAAATGATAATCAATATCAAAGGTAAGCATTTTCTTAGATTCCTAGTTTTACTTAGAAAGAATAGGTTTCTTTAAAAATTCATGTTCTACTCGTTTGGCATAATAATCGTAAAATGTGAAATTGAAATTTTCTTCAACTCTTCATGTTTTTTGTTCATCACCATATATGATACAGAGTTATTTGAATATCCAAGAAACAGTCCTTCATCAGCCTTATTTTAAAACTCTAAAAGATTATCCTTTAGATTCATGATGAAGCCTCTCAAACCAAAAACATGCAAAGATTTAACTTTAGATTTCCTTTAGTTAATAATCTCATAAGGTGTGGTGTTAAATCTAAAATAAATAAAATAACGATTTTGCATGAAACACACTTTAGATACTACTTCCGCCCAAACATATTGAGGTAGATTTGCACAAGTGAGCATAGTTCTGAAAGCTTCACACAACGAACGATTCCTCCCCTCGATAACATTATTATGGTGCAGTGTGTATGGAGATAAAAAAAATTGCGAGATATTCCAAGATTCGTCAAGAATGAATCGAGACCACAATTTTTGAATTCTGTTTCGTTATCGCTTTTGATTCATCTGACTTTCTTTTTCTAACTCAATTTAATGCTTTTGATGAAATCGATCATTACTTGAGTAGTTTCAAATTTCTGTCTAAGACAATAAATCCAAGTAAAGCGTGAAAAGCCATCTACAATAACAAGTGTATTTCTTCACATTAAGAGACTCAATAATCGAAGGACCACACAAACCGATATGCAGAAGTTCCAATGGTTAACCAATCTTTGAATCGATAATGATTTGATGAACCTGATGATGTTGCTTCCCTTTTCCCAAGTTGTACACAAAGAATCATTGTCAATTTTCAACCAGCTAAACCTCAAAAAAAAATCATTTAAAACCAATATATTTAAAATTTTCAAATTTAGATGAGGAAGTCTTCGATGCCAAAGCTAACTGGGGTTAGAAGAAGCCTTCGATAGTAGGAAAACTGAAGGAATGTCGACAATTGGATTTATGTCCAAATTGAACATATTTCCTTACTTCTTCAACTTTAACAAGAATTCATTTGTTACATTTTTATAATATCACACTTCCTTCTTCATCAAAAATAACTTGATTTCCAATTCCAACAATAAGTTGAGATACACTTATAAAGTTGTGCTTCAAACCTTCGACATAAGTGACCCTCTTTACAGTAAGCTTCCCATTCGTCACTTTACCATAGCCTTTTACTTTTTGACGGTTCCCAAATTTCATAACACCAGCATTCTCCAGCTCCCTAAAATCCCTCAGGTTCTCCTTCTAGCCAGTCATGTGACTCGAGCATCCACTATCGATATACCAATTTTCATCATATTGCTCGTCACATAGAACCTGTAATTATTCAAAGAAATTTAGCTACCCAAGGCCTTTTGGGCCCTTAGATATTAGTGGGAAAAGTTGTGTGCAATTGAAAATTAAGAATCCAACTACAAACTTTTGTTTTGATTTTTTCAATTAAATCAACTTCAACAAATTTGGGCACATAAATATAATCATTCAATGTCGAAGTTTCAACTTTGATTTTCTCTTTTTCAACCTTTTTCTTAGAAAAATTAACTTCCTTGATTGCTTTATGTTCTTTCCATTCTCAAGTCTTCGACAACGATTCTTGAGATGAATTACTTCGATGTGCTTTGAATCAACATTTAGAAAATGTAAACCATCCAATTTGACTGGTACATTTTTCTTCACAACATTTGTTAGTTTTGGAAAACTTGTTTCTCCAAAAGGTTTATGTGATCTTTGCTGAAAACAGTTTTTTGATATCGACTTTGATACCTAAATTGAGATTCCTTTTGAAAACTCATATGATTTTGAGAAAAATTCCTTTAAACATTTTTCTAAAGTAAATTTTGTTAAAAAAATCTTTTGAAAACGATTTTGTGCTTTCATTTTTATATTTTGAACACCATTTGTCTTTTGTGAATAACTATTATGGGTTTTGTTCACAAAATATACTTGTTGACTTCATTATAAAAAAACTTTTCAATTTTCTTTTTTGATGTAAAAGTTTTGGATGTTTGTAAAAACTTATTTTCTTGATTTTACAGTGTTTTTTTTTCAACTTTTTTTCCTTTTGAAAATTTGTACTTTTCGTCCAATAAGCTTTGTTTTGAGCTTTCTTTTTGAAAATTTCTTCTTTCACATCTGATTTTCCCACCACTTTTGCGTGATTTGAGTCTTTTCCTTTTGATTCCTTAAATCATTGGGAAAAGGCTTATCACAACTCTTCTTTGTTTTGTCTTCAACATCAGGCTTGACAATTTTTTACAGCACAAACACCATTTTTGTCATTTTTTTCTTTTGGAAAATATTTTTTACTCTTTTGACATTGAAAAGTTTTTGACCTTTGATTCAATTCATTTTCCACAACATTTGATTATAGTGAATGATGAGACCCATTTTGTCGATTGGTTATTGCGGAATAATAAGAACATCTTGAAATTTAACGATAAAAATGATGGCTTTTAGCCATAAGAACATCCTGTGTGCTCATACAAACCCTAATGCTTGGATCTAGGTTTCTCTATTGTACATGCAATTTATCCAATACTATAAACCCTAGATCTACCATATGATAATCAATATAACATATAATTAGGGTTTAGATCATACCTTGATTGTTATGTAGCAATAACAATCACAATCCCTTCTTGTAATGACTTTAGAAGGTTTAGAGTCACAAATGTCACTCCTCTAATGGTTCATAAACACCAAGAGCAAGAGGATGAAGAGGATAAGAGAATGAGGCTGCCCAAAATCGTCCAAAACCCTAGAAGGAAGCTTGTCCACGTTTTTGAGGCATAAGGGTTCTATATATAGAGAGGCTATTAGGGTTATCTAACAAGGAAACCCTAATTTGGATGCTTAAGCCCTAAGCAACCCATGGACTCCTTTAATTAAAGGCCTTGGACGATTTCTTATGGGTTTCCCCATAGAATTCGTCCAACCTTATAATATAAGGTGATCCATAGCCCAATTACAAGTATCTTATAATTACAATTCTATTCCCTTAATTTAATTAATCTCTTTTAGTCACAAACTTAATTCTTATTAATTCTTGACTAATATTAATTAAACAATATAATTTCTCCTTTAATATATTATTCCCATAATATATTAATAAATCATATTTAATCCTTTCTCTCCATAATTCATCCTATCAAGTTGCTTCGGTGAAGGCAACCTAAAAGGACCATGCACCATCGGGTCAAGTACATACCAAAATAGTTATGGACTTAGACACTAATCCAACAGTCTCCCACTTGGATAAGTCTAATAATTATTCCACGTATGACTTAAGATCCTGATCTGCAATCGTAGCTTTCCAAAGCCGCTGTCAACTCTGATCTTATCAGATACTCGTGTCCTTAGATAAGGGGTCATATATTCCTCCATTCTAGATATCATATAAGACATGATTTCTAATCATTCTCTTTGTACTATTTCCCGACTTCTAATTTATGAAGACTGACTAATTGAACAAATAAAATTAGCCCTAGCACGGCCGAGCATTTACGTTTATCATCACTAAATCATCGAGGGGCCCAAAGATATCGCTTTTATCCTACTTTGGATAAAAGGAACGGATAAAGCTTGACTCAATGCTTGCTTGCACTTACTCACCAAATTACTCACAACAATATTGTGACAACCCGATATTTCGACTCTATGTAATGACCTAAAAAGTCAAGTATTCTAGCTACTTTTGAATTAATGAAATTAACTTTGAAAATAAAATGTGCAAAAGTCTCTATAGGAATGTCTATTATTCTAGATAATGTGTCAAGGTTTATAGAAATACTAAGAACACTAAAATCCGAGTTACAACGAAGAAGTTATGACCATTCTAAGATTTCCGACAAAACCGGCAACACCGATTAAACGAAAAACGTGAAGTTTCAATACAATAGTTTTTAGCCTTAAGTATCTAAATGAAAGTTGTAGATAACATTCAACCGTGAGCGTACATAAAAAGAACGTCCAAATCTGACTTTGTATGAGGAAGTTATGATTTTTTCAAGATTCAAGTATAGCAATAGACAGCTAAAAACTCGAAATAGAGCTCGAGAGACTTTTGACCAAAACAACCTAAATGAGAATCGAAGGTCTCAACATTATTAGCGCAACGGCGAAAAGTCTGATGGAAACGGACATCGAATAAAGAAGTTATAGATTTTTAACGGATTTTTCGTGTCGCGGCCCGTTAAAAATAAATAATTAAAAATAAAGTCAAAATTAGCCGATGAAGTCTAAACGAGAGTTGTAGATCATGTTTTCAGCTACACGTTCATATAAAGAACGTCGAAAACGGAGCTCGTGCACGAAAGTTATGGATTTTACAAATTCGGGGTCCAAAATCCGAGGTTGTTAGGCTTGCCACGACGTGGCACAGCTTTGCCGCGACCCGGTAAGTGACTGAGGGCGTCCCATCAATGGAAGAGGATAGAATTGCTCCCCACGATGTGGCACACCCTTTGCCACGACGTGGCACTCAAAAATCACCCCTATAAATAGAACTCTTGGGGTGTCGGGTTTAGGTGCTCCATTCTTCCATCTCTCGTGCTGAAACTCTGTGGTTAAGCTCCCGAAGCCCTCCCGAAGCCCCGGTTTTCACACTCTATGTGGGAAACCTCCCAAAGTGCACCAAGTGCAATTACCACCACCACGGACCTTTTCGGGAAATGCAGTGCTCCAACTGCAACAGAAAGGGACACACTGTTCGTTTCTGCAAGGCCCCCACGAAGCCGATCACTCAAGTTCCCAATGCTGGTGTAGGCCAAGCATGCTACGGTTGTGGAGAGGTGGGCCACTATAAAAGAAACTGCCCAAAGGCAGCGAATACCAGCAGAGTGGGAAGAGTATTATCTATTGGTCATGAGGAAGCCATAGCTGATCCTACAGTAGTTGCTGGTACGTTTCTTCTCGATAATTCATATGCATGCATCCTATTCGATAGTGGAGCAGATAGAAGCTTCATGAGCCAAAACTTTATTCACTTACTTAAACGTAAACCTAGCATGTTAGAAGAATAATTCACTATAGAAATGGCAAATGTAAAAATAGAAAACACTAATTGCATATACATGGGTTGTACATTAACTTTAGATGGTCACTCTTTCCCAATCAACTTCATGCCACTCCAAATAAAAAGTTTTGACGTCATAGTTGGCATGGATTGGTTAAGTCCTCTTCGCGCCGACATCATGTGCTTTGAAAAATACGTTCGTCTAAATCTCCCTAACAATGAAACATTAGTGATTTACGGCGACAAATCAAGTACAAACCTTCGCATCATTTCGTGCATCCAAGCTCGAAAGTGTTTGCGGAAGGATTATCCAGCATTTCTTGCACAGATCGTTGATACGAGTCGGGAAGTAAAGGATATAAATAGAATTCCAGAGGTACGTGACTTCCCGATATCTTCCTAGAAGAACTACCAGGATTACCACCACAACGCAAAGTCGAGTTCAGAATCGATTTAATTCCAGGGGCTACCCCTGTAGCAAAATCGGCTTATCGTCTGGCACCAGTAGAGATGCAAGAATTTTCCAGTTAGCTTAACAAACTCCACCAAAAAGGATTCATTAGACCAAGTTTCTCACCATGGGGAGCACCGGTCTTGTTTGTGAAGAAAAAGACGGATCGTTCCGGATGTGCATCGACTACTGGGAGCTGAACAAACTCACTGTCAAAAATAGTTACCCTCTGCCCCACATTGACGACCTATTTTATCAACTTCAAGGAGCGAGCTACTTCTCGAAGATAGATCTACGATCCAGATATCACCAATTATGAGTGCTGGAGGAAGATGTTCCCAAGACAGCGTTCCGAACCCGTTATGGCCACTACGAATTTGTAGTGATGCCGTTCGGATTATCCAACGCACTAGCAGTATTCATGGACCTAATGAATAGAGTGTGCCATCCTTACTTGGATCATTTCGTCATCGTATTTATCTACTCCTGAAGTAAGGAAGAACATAGTCAGCACCTACGAAGAGTCTTAGAAACACTACGATCAGAGAAGCTCTATGCGAAGTTCTCTAAATGTTAATTTTGGATTTGAAGAGTCGAATTTTTGGGCCACGTTGTTAGCGAAAAAGGGATACATGTGGACCCCTCCAAAATTAAGGCAATTAAGAACTGGTCGGCACCAAAGACACCTACAGAGATTCGTCAATTTCTAGGTCTAGCCGGCTACTACAGCCGACTCATAAAGAACTTCTCTAGCATTACGAAACCTCTTACTACATTAACCCATAAAGGCGTGGTCTTGGACTAGGAAGCAAAACAAGAGAAGGCATTCCAAACACTGAAACAGGCCTTGTGCACAGCATCGATACTATCCCTCCCCAAAGGGATAGAGGATTTTGTAGTGTATTGCGATGCATCAAATCAAGGACTTGGTTGTGTTCTTATGCAACGAGGGAAGGTTATTGTCTATGCCTCCCGTCAGCTTAAGATACACGAATTAAACTATACAACACACGATCTTGAGTTAGGAGCAGTGGTATTTTCTTTAAAGATCTGGAGACACTACGTATACAAAACGAAGAGTATTATTTACACCGAGTCTTCAACACATTTTCGATCAAAAAGAGCTCAACATGCAACAACGACGATGGGTCGAGTTACTCAATGATTACGAATGCGAAATTCGTTATCATCCTGGCAAGGCCAATGTAGTAGCTGACGCCCTCAGTCAAAAAGAATACACTGGTCGGAGAGTCAAATCTCTGAATATGACTATCCATTCCCACTTATCCACACAAATTAAGGAGGCTCAATTGGAAGCTTTACAACCCGAGCATGTGACGGGTGAATCCTTGAGAGGAATGGAAAAGAATCTAGAAATCAATGGTGGCAGAGCCTATTATCTCATGGACCGTATCTGGACACCAAGACATGGTGCTTTCAAAGATGTGGTCATGACCGAAGCACATAACACGAGGTATTCTGTTCAACCAGGTTCAGATAAAATGTATCTGGATCTTAAGAAACTGTACTGGTGGCCTAACATGAAAGCAGAGATTGCTACCTTCATAAGTAAATGTCTTACTTGCGCTAAGGTTAAGGTCGAGTACCAGAAACCTTCGGGATTACTACAACAACCAGATATACCGGAATGGAAATGGGAACGGATTACTATGGATTTCATAACCAAGTTGCCCAAGACAACGGGTGGACTTGATACCATATGGGTCATCATCGACAGATTGACCAAATCCACGCATTTTCTACCAATCAAGGAGTCTGACAAGATGGAAAGGCTTACAAGAACTTACATAAGGGAAATAGTGCGATTTCATGGTGTTCCGATGTCCATTATCTCTGATAGAGATAGTAGATTTACATCAAGGTTCTGGCGGTCACTACAAAGTTCCGTGGGCACTAGACTAGACATGAGTACAGCCTACCATCCACAAACAGACGGGCAAAGTGAGAAAACGATACAAACTTTGGAAGATATGATGAGAGCCTATGTGATTGAATTTGTAAAGGCATGGGATGTCCATTTACCCCTTGTCGAATTTTCATACAACAATAGTTATCATACGAGCATAAACGCTGCTCCATTTGAAGCCCTCTATGGCCATAAGTGCAGGTCCCCTCTGTGCTGGACTGAAGTTGGCAACACACAGTTAGCTAAAGGACGACATAGTGAAAGCACTCTCACTGGTCCAAAAATCATACAAGAAATGACAGAGAAGATCGTTCAGATTCATGAAGGTTGAAAGCATCTAGAGGCCGACATAAAAGCTACGCTGACCAACGGAGGAAACCTTTGGAATTCCAAGTAGGAGACCGCGTTCTATTGAAAGTCTCACTGTGGAAAGGCTTAATACGATTTGGAAAGCGTGGAAAGCTAAATCCAAGATACATATGGCCTTTCAAGATTCTCGATAGAATCGGACCTGTAGCTTACAAACTTAATCTACCAAGTGAACTTAGTAACATACACCCAACCTTCCACATATCGAACTTGAAAAAGTGTTTGTCCGATGAGACTCTTGTTATCCCACTCGAAGAGATCGAGATCAACCAGAGCCTCAACTTCGTGGAAGAACCGGTAGAAATCATGGATCGAGAGGTCAAACAAACGAAACAAAGTCACATACCCATCGTGAAAGTCCGTTGGAATGACAAGCGAGGACCTGAATTCACATGGGAACGCGAAGATCTGATGAAACAAAAGTACCCACATCTTTTTCACAGATTCACAAGTATCTTTCTTACATTAATTTTCGGGACAAAATTCCCTCTAACGGGGGGATGATGTGACAACCCGATATATCGACTCTATGTAATGACCTAAAAAGTCAAGTATTGTAGCTACTTTTGAAATAATGAAATTAACTTCGAAAATAAAATGTGCAAAAGTATCTATAGGAATGTCTATTATGCTAGATAATGTGTCAAGGTTTATAGAAATACTATGAACACTAAAATACGAGTTATAATGAAGAAGTTATGACCATTCTAAGATTTCCAACAAAACCGGCAACACCGATTAAACGAAAAACGTGAAGTTTCAATACAATAGTTTTTAGCCTTAAGTATCTAAATGAAAGTTGTAGATAACATTCAACCGTGAGCGTACATAAAAAGAACGTCCAAATCTGACTTTGTATGAGGAAGTTATGATTTTTTCAAGATTCAGGTATAGCAGTAGACAGCTAAAAACTCGAAATAGAGTTCGAGAGACTTTTGACCAAGACAACCTAAATGAGAATCGAAGGTCTCAACATTATTAGCACAACGGCGAAAAGTCTGACGGAAACGGACATCGGATAAAGAAGTTATAGATTTTTAACGGATTTTTCGTGTCGCGGCCCATTAAAAATAAATAATTAAAAATAAAGTCAAAATTAGCCGATGAAGTCTAAACGAGAGTTGTAGATCATGTTTTCAGCTACGCGTTCATATAAAGAACATCGAAAATGGAGCTCGTGCATGAAAGTTATGGATTTTACAAATTCGGGGTCCAAAATCCGAGGTTGTTAGGCTTGCCACGATGTGGCACAGCTTTGCCGCGACCCGGCAAGTGACTAAGGGCGTCCCATCAATGGAAGAGGATAGAATTGCTCCCCACGATGTGGCACACCCTTTGCCACGATGTGGCACTCAAAAATCACCCCTATAAATAGAACTCTTGGGGTGTCGGGTTTAGGTGCTCCATTCTTCCATCTCTCGTGCTAAAACTCTGCGGTTAAGCTCCCGAAGCCCCGGTTTTCACACTCAAGTTCTGAAGGAAGGATTCTATGCTCTCGAGACTCCCAAGATTCTCGAGAATCCCGAGAAAATCAACTTTCACAAGCCGAAGTTCTGCTCGATTTTCATCTCGCTTTCTCCGATCTTTCCAGTGAGTTCATACCCCTATAATTCACACTTTTAAATGTTTTATAAATACTTTTATATGCTTTTAAGGGGGGAATACAAGTAAAACACTCGATCATTATTCTGTGTTATATAAAGTTTCATTATACGCTTTTTATCAACGGAATCATATGTGATTTATAACTATTATGGGGAAACTTTCATATGCAAATTATTCCGCGATAACATCTTATCTTTTGAAATAAGAGATGATTTAGGTATTTATGTAAATCAAACACTCTGCTTATACTATATTTATGTGTGTCAGTTTTGGCACTACAAAGATTATACTTTTCATAACAAGTGAGCTTTTTCACTAGGGATTTTATACAAATGAAACACTCTTTTAAGAAACTATAATAGGTATAGTTTTACGAGGATACTACGAACTTTTACATACTGGAAATACTATTTCAAGAAGTTACTATCATGTACAAGAACAAACGAACATTTTCACACATAAATCTGTTTTATACTAAGTTTTGTGAGACATTAAACTTCATATACGTTCGAGCACACATTTCAAGTCATGTATTATATACTAGAATCCCTTGGAGGGGGAGCATGGTGTTTGTGTATAGATCTATACGGGATTGACAACCCCGCACCCTGACTATTAGCTACAGTACACCATTTGGGGTGACAAACGTCAGAACATTCCAACGCCTGAAGAACGTTGTGTATAGGCATTCCTTGTCAATAGCATGTTTATAAATCTCACATAGAGTATTAAGAACACATTGATTTACGAGGTTTTACAAATATAATGGAGGTTTTATACGTACATAGATTCATTTTCTTTATGCATGAAAAACCCAATTGTGATATAAGTTTGGAACTTCTAACGACTACTCATAGATGGGAAAGCATCAACTTTTTAACATATATTGGTCCTGATTCAAGGCTATGCTTATACCAGTAGGAAATATGGGATTTTCTAGAGATTAACAAACAAAAACGAACCATTTCATTTTCGTACAAATACTATCATTAAATGCTTATGAAACTCACCAGCTTAAATGCTGATCTACTCTTTCAAAACTACTTGTATGTCCCAGGGACTCAGTAATTACAGGTACTAAACAGCTTTTGAAGAAGAAACGTTGCAGCACTAGTTTAAATTCATATTTTGGCATCATATTGTAATTGGTTTTGAACATGTACTCTTTTAAGCAATGTGAACTTTCAATTATATATATGACGGTTGTATTGCTTTCTTTACTATGTATTCATTTGTTATGTTACCACATGAAGTCATCCGTCCCCGAACGTTTCCGCCGTTCCGGTTTGGGGGTGTGACAAATATGTTTTATAACACCAAGTTACTAGTGCGTTTACGTACTATCAATGTGCAACCGACTCGCAAGATACAACTCACACATCTCGGTTTCAAGAATATAAGATGTTATCATCTCACCAATCACTTGTGATACAATTCATGGAGTGATCCAAGTGAGCGTAGGTTTAATCCAATGCTCAAATCATATTCATAAGCACTCATGAACGTTGCAGCAAACATTTGCTTATGTCTAATACTCTTTTAGACAATCCAGAGGCCAATTCATGACAGTCTTCATTCATACCTACTTCCAACATATGAACGACTGTGGCCTGTTCGAATAATTTGACTGTTCTAAACCAATTAAACTATTCAGGAAGTCAAAACATGCAAAGTGAAACACTAGAATAATACCAATCCCATATGGACTCAACCCTTTGAGTATAAATAAAACACCTTTTATTTATCACCATATTGATTACTCATTATTTGTTGTTTCGGGTAATCAACTTCTTACTTGAATTATTACTACAATTGTCCCATGCTCTTAGCGTGCACACAATGTTTACCTACGATTCTTACTTTGTGAAATAGATCAAATGAATACATTTCCAATCACACTAATTTCACAAATCCTAATCCTTTCCACAAGTGATAGAATATCAAATTCTTGCCACTTATAGAATATGTTAGATTCTAACATTTTATGCAATGATCCTTTCGTAATGTCACTGCACTAAAGTCACAATGACTATGGCCAATGAAATTACAAAGTTCTCTATTGGAAATTGTTATAAGACAATTCCATAGATGTGATGTCTCTCACTCAAAGTAAATTTCTTCAAACATCCATTTGCATAAAGATTCTAATCTAGACATAGATTCTTAATATCTAACTCCCAATATGGAAACATGTCCATATTTTCCATATGAAAACTCATTCTTAATAGAATCTTATCTATTCATAATAATGTCGATATACTCCATCCAATACTATACTTCCAACTACTCACAAGCAACCAATCCTCGTCGAACTTTGGATTGTCCTTTGATAGTTGCTTAATTATCTTAGTTAAAACTGATTCTTGTCCTTTTTCCCTCTAAATGCACTAGACATTTGGAAAATTTTAGAATGGTAAAATATTATAGCATTTGCAATCGATCCTATACCTGAAGCGTATGGGACACGATTCATAATGTCTTACATAAAGATTTGATACTTTATCAATCTTCTGCCATAATATTTTACATGTCACATTCTCACAATTCGAACTATGAAGAGGGATGCCACAATCATAATCGAAATTTTGAGAACGCACTACGTACACTTGACTAAATTTATTAACATTCCACAACCTAAGCCTTTAGATTTGAAATAAATCATAATATTCTCTCCGTTAATTATAGCAAAACAACTATTCAACCCTTACAACTTTGCAAAGTATGACTCTTGTTTTCTATAATTAATATTTCTAACTTGCCTTAATAATCATACAATCATAACATTTATACTCCCACTATCATGATGATTATTATGAACATAACACTTATGCTCCCACTAGCTTTGACATGTATTCAGAAACAGCTTAACTTTCAGAAAAAAAATACCTATTGAATTTCTTAAGTTCATGTTTCTAATATCTAATGCTTTGATAAGCCTTTATCTAAGCTTATACACCTTTCCTTTAGATAGCTCATATGTGTGTCTAAACAATTAAGACTAATTTCCAAATATCATAATTCGAATTATGGAAAGGGATACCGTAACCATAATCAAATTTGAGAATACAATTTTACAATTGCTATCTTCTTAAAATCTCTATTAGTGAAAGCATTTCCTCACAGTCATTTTCATGAAGGATGGAATCTTATGACACTTAGATTTTAATGGTGTATGTGTTCCTATCTATGTGAATTTGTCAAAACTAAGGTTTGCGACAAATTCAAACTCATATGGACCGAACTTTCTTAATCTTGATTTCTTGCCTTATGGTAGCACAGCTGCCCACCATGTCTTCCAAGTAGTTAAGCAGCTCACCTTTTCCTATCAATGTACTTTTCATTGATCAAGGTCCTTGCTTTTTATGCATTCAAATGAGAATTCATAGAACTCATATGCATAATTAACTCGATTGGAATGGCATAGAAACAAGATATTGTCAACACGATAGGTTGTAGACCTCAACTCGTGTACTAGTGATGATCGATAAGGTTTATTCTTGATTTGTTCTTGAAACCTTTCAAGACCATTAAGACTCCCACTGACTCTTCGACATATAAGATTCTCTTGTCAATAAACATTTCTTGACAAATATTAGTGTAGTTTTTATCAAAACACTTCATAAATAGGTCCTAGTTGGTCTTTGTCTTATCCAAGACATCACAACTTTCCTCATTTGATGAATGTTATAAACCTTCTTATTACTCAATGTCACAATCTTAACTCTAACACTTGTTTTGGAATGAAGTATGAATGACTTCTTGATTTAACCATTTCTTTAATTCTTGATTCCTCTTCTTAGACATACAATTGTACTAAGACCTACTTAGAGGCTCAATTGAGATATGGTTCTTAATCATTAAGACTTATCATAAAACATAATAAAAGTTACTCTCCCTTCTTCTTAGAATAGAGAAACTTTTATCTTTCTGCCTACTTGATTCTTCTTATTCGTGCTGCTTATTGATTTAAACTTTTACAATCAATTCAAAATTACACTTAATCTTATAAGTATAATAATATTTACTAAACCTTTAGTAAATCATGATGAATATCTTTGTTACTCTTATGGTGGACTTGATCAACACATAACCTTTTGTACTCGATCTCCTAGCCCTTCACTTGACACTTTGTCAACGAATTAGTCTAATTTCCAAATGTGAAAGTTTATTCATTCATCATACAATTCTTGTTGTACGATTCCAAATCTCAATCCAATAGAAACTTGGGCGATAAGAAACTTTCCCTATTTGGTAAATTCTTGACATTTCCAAGAATAACATAATTAAGAATCACATCCATTTGTTGTAAATATACGAACATCAATTTTCCATAACGATTTCATTGCAAGGAAATAAATAAATAAACACGTCAAACAAAATTTATTTTATTTATAAAAGCAGCGGAAAACATTTGTCCTTACAATGAAAAATCAACTGAAAAACTATGTAATAAATATTCCTAACAACTCTATCTAAGCTCAAAATCTAATATTTGAATCCTTGTCTTCGTGATTAGATTCATCTTGCTATCTCATCAAGCTTCCTCTCTTTTCATCGATCCTGCAATCTTATGACATTATGTATTAAGAATCAACGAATAGCAACTTAATCGAGTTAGATAGTGGATTTTACCTGAAACACAGTCATACTCTTTGACTCTCCCATCTTCTGGACTCTTAGGGCAGACTTGTATCCAACTCCCTTTCTCTTGGCAGCAAACGCATGTCGGTTTTCCTAGAACGTCCTCGGAAGCATGGTTGGTTGACTTTCCCAACAAATACACTCCATTGCTTTGCCAAATCATTTGTAATTCAGCAGCAATGAGCATGTAAGTTAGGTCAATGAGGCTTTCGTCATGATCCATCATATAATACTTTCTTTTGAACTCATTATATGATTCGGGAAGTGACTGCAGAACCCAGTTCACAGCCAACTTATCCGGGAATGACACACCTAACATCCTCAACCTATCAATGTGTGATTTCATTCCTAGAACGTGGGCACACACGGGTTTACCATCTTCATGTTTTATTTCCAACAGGGTTTTAGTGACATTGAACCATTCAATTCTTCGATCTTGTGGGTTAGGGAGAATTACGGGAGGAGGTGGAGGAAGTGAAGCATGATCTCTTGTTCCTTGATTGAATCGTGGAATATCATCTTCATGTGGAAAGCTTGTTCCACGGGATTTGGGAAGACCATAGTTGTCGAACTTTGACATCTACAAAACGAGAGAAAACAAATTCAAGTTAGTTGATAGAATGAGTCCTTAATAAATCACCCAAATGAGATATTAAGGCTAGGACCCAACACAATACGCTACAACCTAGAAAAGGGATGCCGTAATCTAGTTGCAGCATATTTGAAGGTAAGTGAATGACGATTCACTAATTTCCACCACGAAAAACGAAAAAGAAATTTGAGTTTTAAATCTATGAAAACTCCTATATCCTTTGAGATTCATTGAACATTTTAATGGCATGTTTAAATCTCGATATGCCCCTCTTGTTTGTGAATGGGATGCCGAGGATCACAAAGCGGGTGTGAATAACCATGCAAACTTACATGGTGCCCTCACATGTTACGGTCACCTATTCGATGTGCCGGTAAACCACACACGCTCCACCGAACTATGACAAACATTGAGTCACCCTTTGCTTCCTTTGCTTAGAACCATTTAGTGTACTGATAAACCACACACGCTCCACTAACGTCTTTGCAAGGGCACAAAGTGTAATTTCATGGAATTGCATTAATTCACTTTTGCCTAAGTAACTAAGATTGGGAATTTTTTTTCAAAAAGCTTAAGTCACTTTAGTACTTCATTATACTTATAATGGAAGGTTTTGTCCTATCCTACCCGTTCGGCTAACGACCCCCCACTAGTCAAGAGTGTGGTGCGTAAGAGTGGATACCCATTCAATCGCCATTTTATAGGCAAATTCCTTAAACAGCCCTTATAGACCAGCTTCGTGAATGAGGCCTACTAACGGTAAGACTGACTTTTACTCATACATATATATAATGTTAGACTTTTAATGTTATATATAGTATAGGGTGTATTTTACACTTTTAAAATACTAGGTGGTCAAATTTAACGATTATACCTTTAATTCAATTAAATGTAAACCAAAACTTTTATGGATTTATTAAACCTCTTTTAATTATACGCCTTAATTAATTAATAAAATCATAAGGGTGTGATTTGAACTTTTCAAAACAATACTAGGGTTTTAGAATTTAACATTTCTAAATTAAACTTTTAATCAACTTTTAAATTCCAAAAACTTGAGGGCAAGTTTTAAAACTATTCAAAACATTTGGGTTTTAACTATTTAAATTTCAAAAACAAAACTTTTAAGTTCAAATTTAAATTATAAAACCTAAAGGGGAAAAAATTGATACTTTTCATAACACAAGGATCAAATAACAAATAATATAAATTAAACAATTAATTTCATCAGTATCTATATTTGACCTAATTTCAATTACTTGCAAAATAAGTTACCCAGTTAATACAAATAATTAACTTTAATCATATAAGGAAGTTATTATCTAATCAATTGGTAATTATCTTGTGTTTTGGCAAGGATATTCAGTAAGAAACAATAAAATTTATATTTTATAGGTTTAAAACGAATATGGTAATTATCTTTAAGCAAAACAGCAATAAAATCCGAAAATCCCTCTGTCTGACATTCCGAGTCGCCGAGTAGGGCTGACTCGCCGAGTCCAGGTAGTGACTCACCGAGTCAGGTGGAACAGAAGGCCAGAAAATGATTTTCAGTTACATAAAGCATCAATACAATAGAAACCAATCTAGTCTCTAATACCACTGATGGGTTTTAGCCATAAGAACATCCTATGTGCTCATACAAACCCTAATGCTTGGATCTAGGTTTCTCTATTGTACATGCAATTTATCCAAGACTATAAACCCTAGATCTAGAATATGATAATCAATATAACATATAATTAGGGTTTAGATCATACCTTGATTGTTATGTAGCAATAACAATCACAATCCCTTCTTGTAATGACTTTAGAAAGCTTAGAGTCACAAATGTCACTCCTCTAATGGTTCACAAACACCAAGAGCAAGAGGATGAAGAGGAGAAGAGAAGGAGGCTGCCCAAAATCGTCCAAAACCCTAGAAGGAAGCTTGTCCACGTTTTTGAGGCATAAGGGTTCTATATATAGAGAGGCTATTAGGGTTATCTAACAAGGAAACCCTAATTTGGATGCTTAAGCCCTAAGCAACCCATGGACTCCTTTAATTAAAGGACTTGCACGATTTCTTATGGGTTTCCCCATAGAATTCATCCAACCTTATAATATAAGGTAATCCATAGCCCAATTGCAATTATCTTATAATTACAATTCCAGTCCCTTAAGTTTAATTAATCTCTTTTAGTCACAAGCTTAATTCTTATTAATTCTTGACTAATATTAATTAAACAATATGATTTCTCCTTTAATATATTATTCTCATAATATATTAATAAATCATATTTAATCCTTTCTCTCCATAATTCATCCTATCAAGTTGCTTTGGTGAAGGCAACCCAAAAGGACCATGCACCATCAGGTCAAGTACATACCAAAATAGTTATGGACTTAGACACTAATCTAACAAAAAAATCATATGAAGAACATAAAAGAGATGAGTAATTCCATGATTTTAATAGAATAGAGATATAAAATATTACATGAAGAACATGGGTTGGGAGAGATAACTCTCCCTTGGTGGGAGACATCCAACCACACTCTCTCTCACTAGAAACTACATTGTGCACTCTTAATAATACATGACCAACTCTCTCTATTTATAAGCAGAGAAAAACCATACAATACAATAAAGGGAATAAAATAACCTTACTATCACTCATAATTTGTAGAGCATTTCTACGCTCCAACTATAACATCCCAAATTTCAAGGCCAAAAATTTCATTTTGATATAACGATTTAGAAAAACATTTATAAGAAAACATCATTGTGTCACATCATATCATAAAACCATAATCACATGTCTCAAAACCATCATGTAACAACCCGTCATTTCAGATCAATGTAAATTTAAACAACAATAGCATGCAAGCGATTTAACATCATAACATCTATACTCTAAGAAGTTTAGATACTATTGGGTGTGTTATATAAGTTATTGTAAAGGAGAATTGCCCATCCTGAGCAATACCAAACTGAGTGAGGCTTAGAGTCCGAGTACCGATGTCGAGATAGCAGAGATGAGTCGAGTACCATATGCTTCAGCAGTTGGCTCGATTATGTATGCTATGACATGTAGTCACCCTAATGTGGCATTTTCCTTGAGAATGGTCAACAGATATAAATGAAATCCTGGTAGAGCTCATTGGATTATGGTCTGCAGTAAAGAACATTCTTAAGTACCTAAGGAGAACTAAGGACTGGGTCCTTACCCTCGGTGAGAGTAATGACTTAAGAATGATAGGGTATAGTGACGTTAGCTTTCAGACCGACAAAGATAATTTCTGCTCTCAGTCGGGCTGGGTATTTACCCTTAATAGAGGAGCATAACTTGGAAATTTTCCAAACAAGAGACTGTAGCTGATTCAATGTGCGAATCAGATTACATAGCAGGGAGTGAAGCGTCGAAGGAGGTGATATGGCTAAAGAACTTCATTGGAGACCTTGGAGTTGTACCAACTATAAAGGTGCCTATGGAGATTTTCTGTGATAACAAAATTGCGGTCGCCTTAACCAAGGAACCAAGGTATCATGGCAGATCTAGGCACATCGACAGAAAATATCATTTCATAAGACATCGAATAGAAGAAGGAGCCTTCGTAGTAAATAGGGTATCACTAGAGGAAAACCTATCATATCCCCTTACAAAGGGACTGAGTAGGATTAAGCACTTGTAGCACGCTAGAAGTATTGGGCTGAAGAACGATATTAGTTTTAATGATTAGATAGATGTTTAGAAGCTTGTAATAGATAAAATTTAATTGACATTTGATGATTAAATAAAAGGAGTTTTATTTATGATTAATGTTACTGTCTTGTGTCAATTGTGTACTATTGTTTCATTTTGCATGTTTTGACTTCCAGAATAATAAGATTATTCAAACCATCCACAATCGATCATACTCTGGAAGTAGGTATTGAGACAATACTATCATAAATTGACTTGTAGATTGTCTAAATCGTTTACACATAGCAAACGTTTGCTACAAAGTTCATGAATGCTCTTGAATTAAGATTTGAGTATTGGATTAAGTCCACGCTCACATGAATCACTTCATGGAATTTATCACGAGTGATTGTGTAACACCGTGATTTTCAAGACAAAAATTTTCATTAAATAATCAATTTAATATTAAAACACTTATTTAAAATCTCATTCATAATTGAATTACAAGATGTAGTTCCATTTTCAATTAAATAGAGAACCAGGATCCTCCAAAATACAACTCTTTCTTTGGTGTGTACAATCGAGCCGGTGCCATCCCGTGTTACTGAAAGAACCTGAAACAACATAACATAAAACACTGTAAGCACGAAGCTTAGTGAGTTCCCCAATATACACCTTACGCACATACGCCTTTCCAGGCCCTGACCTTCCGGTCCACAGCACAATGCCTTCCGGCCCATGAGATAATCGCCTTCCGGCCCATAACATGTTGCCTTCCGGCCCATAGCACATTGCCTTCCGGCCCATAACATATTGCCTTCCGGCCCATAACATATTGCCTTCCGGCCCATATAAACATACACAGCACGCATAACAATTAACTTCACACATATAACACATATTACACTTAACATATCCGACCTTCCAATCACATAACATATTGCCTTCCGGCCTATAACATATTGCCTTCCGGCCCGTAAACATACACAACACATGATACCTTTAACTTACCACATATAGCACATATATCATATACCATATCCGACCTTCCGGTCACACATTCAAACCCTTCCGGGTACAGTATAGTGAGAAGACTCACCTCGTGGATACTGAAAGCTAGCAACTCCTGAAATCCCTCGTACTCGATCTGCCGAGCTACAGACTCCCTGTAATATCGTACGTCCCTTATTAACACTTTTTTCTTTCAAGACAACTGACCCTAAGAAATCACACCTAGGTCAACTCTGGTCAACAGTCCACGATCAACTCGACCGGACTCGGCGAGTACCCTGGCGACTTGACGAGTCTAGTCATCCTCTAGTCCTCTAAAGTTTCCCTTCTACTCGTCGAGTATCCTCCTTGACCCAACGAGTTCCTCCTGGAAGAATCGCGGGGCCACCCCGACTCCACTCGCCGAGTCTGAGGAACAACTCGGCGAGTCTCAGTTATTCTTCAAGCTACTAGCCGAGTCTGCTCATCTGACTCGGCGAGTCCATGCCATGCAGTCGCTCAAACTGCTCCGACCATTCATAGGTCTGGCCTTCCTCGACTGCTCCTTTACATAAGGTCTTCATTTAGGTGCTCATGCTACACCCCAAGACTTATGGTTTACATGTTGACCTAAGGCATAAGGATTTCAATCCAAAACCTTCACCAATTCCCGAAATGCCCAGACATGGAATAATCTGGACCTCCAAAGGTCCCAACACAAGGTTACAATCGCTTGGGGGACCTGGGTAACACTCAATCTATCCACAAAAGGGCTCCATAAACCCTAATCCTCTAAATATATCAACATAGTAGAGTATACCCGAATTCATACCTGGATAATGTATTCTCTGTGTCCCCAATCTTCAGCATGTGACTCCCTTGCTGTTCCTTTAGCCAAAACCTTCCCTTCCTTGCACAACAACTCCTTCACAATCACCCATGGCCTCTAACCTTGCTCTAGATGCACCCAATCGGTTTAGGGCTCCTCTCAGACGGCTAAAAAGGGAACAATGACGGCCAATGATCCCCTTTATACGTCCTAAACCTGAACGGTTAGGGTTTTCGCTAAACAGCGCAGACTCGCCGAGTCCCTATCTGGACTCGTCGAGTCCAGTCGCGAACCCGCGACCCGATCTGCGGTCCTACTCGGCGAGTTTGGCTCCAACTCGCCGAGTCCCCCCTTTAAAACACCCCAAAAATGTAATTTTAACAATACTTGAGATTTCGGGCTGTTACAGATTGTGAGATTATAATATCGTATAGTCTTCAAACCAAGATATGTGAGTTGTTGATTACGAGTTGTTTATTATTGATAGTACGAAAACGCATCAGTAACTTGACGTTATAAAACGTGTTGTTGTGTATAATTTAACAAGTAATTAGTACAAGCATTAAGTCAAAGTTTATCTGTTCCTTTTATCCTAGGAGGATTAAAAGCGATATCTTGGGCCCTTCGATGATTTTGTTTTGACTTATGTGTCAGGCCAGGTCAGGACTAAATTAATGTGTTCAATTAAGTTCTATATCAAACAAATCACAAATCGGAAAACAAACTGCCGAACAATAAGTATGACTATGTTCCATGTATTTTTCCACACGATATCTGATGGGTTTTGAGCATTCTAACACTTCCTAAGTGTACATGCAACCCTAATAACCTTGGATCTATGTTTGTCTAATTGTCATGCAAAGTTGAATTCCAAGGTTATATTCCTATCTAGCATACATGGGGAACAATTTTAACTTAAAGTATAGATAGAATAACTTACCTTGTTGTTATTTGTGTTCCTTGAAACCTTGTGAGCCTAGCACCCCAAGTGTGATGCGTCAAATGCTTCACACAACACCAAATGCTCTTGGAAGAACTTATGAGAGTATACACACTTCTCAAAATCAACCAAGCCCTCTTATTTCTTAGTGTAGCCGATTTTAGGTGGAGAACATGTTTCTTATATAGTGTAGACACATCTAGGGTTAAACCCTAATGTGTCATGACTCTTCATTTCCATGACCCATGGGTTTGTAACTCCCATGGAGCATCCATGGAGCATCCTATGGGTGGAACCCAACTTGATAGTCCATGGAGCCTTTTAGCCCACTATACAAGATATGGATGATTTACATAATCAACCCATATATTTAATTAGTTATCTTTTGATCACTTAATTAATTCTAAATTAATTCTTGATCAAACTAATCAAATAATATTATTAATATATTAGAACTTATATTATATTAATAATCTCCAAGTGTTATTTCTCTCATTTAGTCTATCCAATTGCATGGTGCCATGCAACCCAAATGGACCATGTCGGGTCGGGTCAAGTACATACCAGAAATAGTTATGGACTTAGACACCTTATCCAACAGTCTCCCACTTGGATAAGTCTAATAACTATTACTGCAAGTATGACTTCAGGAACCGATCGGCAATCGTAGCTCTTTTCAAGGTTTCTCGAAACTGAGAAGATGATAGTACGCCATTTAAGATAAGTGATCATATAATCCTTTGTTCTAGATATCAGTCGGACAAATACATGGAACAATGTCTTACTTATTGTCCAACAATTTGTTTCCCGATTTCCGATTTGTTTGACAAAGAACTTCATTGAACACATCAGTTTTAGTTCTGACCGGGCCCGGTACATAGGTCAAAACAAAATCATCGAGGGGCCCAGATATCGGCTTCTAATCCAAGAAGGAACAGATAAACTTCGACTCATATTTTGTTCTACTACTCATTGAATTACACACAAGAGCGCGATTTATAACATCGAGTTACCAATGCGTTTTTCGTACAATCAATGCATAACCAACTTGTAAGTAACAAATCATATCTCTATGTTTAAAGACTTATATGATATTATCGTCTCACGATCACTCAAGATAGAATTCCATGAAGTGATTCCAGTGAGCGTGGGTTGAGTCCAATGCTCAGAACTTATGAGCACTCATGATTGTTGTAGCCTTGTCCAAGACCTCTACAACCAAACACGACAGTCTTGATTCATACCTACTTCCGACATATGACCGACTGTGGAGGTTTGAATAATATGTTATACCAAACAAAATTATTCTGGAAGTCAAAACATGCAAAAGAAATATAGTAAACGATCGACAAGAGATAGAAACACTTTACTCATAAATAAAACACTTTTATTCATTATCAAATGTCAATTACACTTTACAAATTTCGAGGTTATCTAACTACTAAATCTAATATCATCCTTCAGCCCTATGCTCCAAGCATGCAGGAGATGCTTAACCCGAGTCATTCCCTTCGTGAGGGGATCTGCCGGATTCTCATCTGATGATACCCTCTTTGCTACGAGGAGTCCTTCTTCGATCCGATGTCTGATGAAATGGTATTTTCTGTCAATGTGTCTGGATCTCCCGTGTTCCCTTGGTTCCTTGGCTAAGGCAACAGCACTTTCACTATCACAGAAAATTTCCATCGGCTCTTTAATAGCTGGTGCAACTCCAAGGTCTCCAATGAAGTTCCTCAGCCATAACGCCTCCTTTGCCGCTTCGCTAGCTGCAATATACTCTGATTCACAAGTAGAATCTGCCACTGTCTCTTGCTTGGAACTCTTCCAAGAAATTGCTCCTCCATTTAGGGTAAAGACCCAGCCCGACTGAGAGCGGAAGTTATCCCTATCAGTCTAGAAGCTAGCATCACTATACCCTACAACTCTCAAGTCATCACTCCCACCGAGGGTAAGGACCCAGTCCTTAGTCCTTCGTAGGTACTTGAGAATATTCTTTACCGCAGTCCAGTGTGCCTTGCCAGGGTTCCCCTGAAACCTGCTAACCATGCTCAGGGCAAAAGCTACATCAGGTCGAGTACACGTCATAGCATACATGATCGATCCTACAGCCGAAGCATAAGGTACTCGACTCATTTGTGCTATCTCAGCCTAAGTGCTAGGGCTTTGTGTCTTACTCAGTTTGGTGTTACTCTGGATGGGCAACTCTCCTTTCTTGGAGTCTTGCATTCTGAATCTCTTCAGAACCTTCTCCAAGTAGGTACTTTGACTAAGTCCAATTAGTATTTTACTCCGATCTCTCAAGATCCTTATCCCCAAAATATAGGCAGCTTCACCAAGGTCCTTCATAGTGAAACACTTTCCAAGCCAGGACTTTACTTCCTGCAGGGTTGGAATGTCGTTTCCTATGAGTAGTATGTCATCCACATACAATACCAAAAAGCTAACTATACTCCCACTAGCCTTGACATACACACAAGATTCATCTTTACTCCTAGAAAAGCCAAATTCCTTGACCTTTTCATCAAAGCAAAGATTCCATATGCGAGGTGCTTGCTTTAATCCGTAAATGGACTTCTCAAGCTTACACACTCTATTAGGGTACTCGTTGCTGACAAAACCCTCTAGCTGACTCATGTAAACATCTTCAGCCAACTTTCCATTAAGGAAAGCGGTTTTGACATCCATTTGCCAAATTTCATAGTCATGAAATGCAGCTATGGCTAACAGAACCCGAATAGACTTAATCTTGGCTACCGGAGAAAAGGTCTCATCATAGTCCACTCCAGGAATTTGAGAGAAGCCCTTTGCAACCAGTCTAGCCTTATAAGTGTGTACTTTACCATCCATTTCGGTCTTCTTCTTGAAGACCCATTTGCACCCTACAGTCTTTCGACCTGGTACATTCTCAACCAAGTTCCAAACTTGATTGTCATACATGGATTGTATCTCGCTATCCATAGCCTCTTTCCATTTGGCAGACTCGGGGCCTGCCATGGCTTCCTCGTAGTTGTTAGGGTCATCTTGACTTACTAGTGTCTCATCACTAATAAGTGTCTCACCTTCTGCAGTAATATGGAATCCATAGTAATGCTCAGGTGCACTCCTAACTCTCGTGGAACGCCTCAGAGGTACAGATTCGTCAATTGGCTCAACAGGAGTTTCCTCCTCAAGTTGAGGGCTAGAGTTTGAAGTTCCTTCACCACTTGACTCTTGAATTTCTTCAAGATCAACTTGCCTCCCACTGTCTCCTTGGCTTATAAACTCTCTTTCTCGAAAGACTCCTCTTCTTGCTACAAAGACCACATTGTCATTAGGTCTTTAGAAGAGGTAACTAAAGGATTGTTGTGGGTAGCCGATGAAAATACACCTCTCGCTTCGGGGTTCGAGCTTATCATGAGTCTCGCGTCTCACGAAAGCTTCGCAACCCCAAATCTTGATGTGGTCTAGTTTAGGTACTTTACCAGTCCACATCTCGTGAGGAGTTTTGGCAACTTTCTTTGTAGGGACTAGATTGAGGATATGGGCGGCAGTCTCTAAGGCATACCCCCAGAATGAGATTGGTAGCGAAGCTCGACTCATCATGGAACGAACCATGTCCAACAAGGTTCGATTACGCCTCTCAGCCACACCATTCAACTGCGGTGTCCTGGGAAGTGTCAATTGTGAGACAATCCCACATTCCCTTAGATAGTCAAGGAACTCTGAACTAAGATACTCACCACCCCGATCGGATCGAAGCATCTTAATGTTCCTGCCCAATTGATTCTCGACTTCCTGTTTAAATTCCTTAAACTTCTCGAAAGTCTCTGACTTATGCTTGATTAAGTAGACATATCCATATCTACTGTAATCATCTGTAAAAGTCAAATAATAACGATTAGCATCCCTTGTGGCATGTTTGAATGGTCCACACACATTCGTGTGTATAAGGTCCAACAAACCTTCACCCCTTTCACACGAGCCTGTGAAGGGTGACTTTGTCATTTTTCCAAGTAAGCATGATTCGCAACTATCATTTGACTTTAGGTCAAACGACTCCAAGACTCCATCCTTTTGGAGTTGGCCTATGTGTTTCTTGCTTATATGTCCAAGACGACAATGCCATAATGATGCTTTATCCAAGTTATTATTATTAGTAGAATCAATACACAAAACATTACTTCCTAAGTTATCTACAACAGATACAGCTTCATACACACCATCACAAGGTAATGCTTTAAAATAAAGAACATTATTAAAGAAAGCATTAATCGAACCAACTTCATTATCAAACGAAAAGGTGAAACCTTGTTTGTACAATGCATGAAAGGAAATAATATTTCTTGCCATTTCTGGCGAATAACAACATTTATTCAAATCTAAACTTAACCCACTACTTAGCGATAAAGTATAAACTCCAATCTTGGTGACAGGTGTAACTTTCCTATTCCCCATGATTAAGTTTATTCTTCCTTGCTCCACATTCTCACTTCTTCCTAGTCCCTGCAAGTCACAACAAATATGAATACCGCAACCGGTATCAAGGACCCAAGATTTTGAATCGGGTGAGTTATTAGAAATGATAATGTAAATACCTGCATGGTTGGGTTTGACTTTCCCATCCTTCACATCCTACTGGTACTTTGGGCAGTTTCGCTTCCAATGAGCTTTTTCATGGCAATAGAAGCATTCAGCCTCTTTTGGGTCAGAAGAAGGAGTAATGAAACCTTTCTTGGTTCCACTTGAAGAAGAGCCATCAAGGGTCCGAGCCTTGGTACCTTTCGAAGATCTCTTTCTCTTCCTCCCTCGACTTTGCCCGATTGCCAAGACCGGAGTTGAGTCTGGAGTAGGAGTGATAGCAACCGACTTCCCCTTAAGACCTGTTTCTGCGGTCTTGAGAAGTCCCTGAAGTTTGCTGAGGGTGACCTCTTCCTTGTTCATGTGATATGTCATGCAGAATTGATCATAGCACGATGGTAAGGAGTGCAAAATGATATCTATTGCAAGCTCCTCAGGGAAGTTCACATTGAGCTTCAGCAGACGATCCAAATACCTTTGCATTTTCTGCATGTGGCTCGTGATGGACTCTCCGTCCTTCATCATGGTTGTTATCATGGAGCAGATGACTTCGTACCTCTCTTGTCGTGCACTTTGATGGTATCTTTCCATCAAATCTTGGTGCATTTCATAAGGGTAGAAATCTTCATAAGACTTTTGGAGTTCAGCTGTCATGGTGGCCAACATGATGCAAGCCACCTTGGTTGCATCTCTTTCATGAGTATGAAAGTCAGCGATCTCCTGGGGAGTTGCAGTGGACTCATCAATTTCCTTAAGCTCCTTGTCAAGGACATATTCTTTGTCCTCGTAGCGGGTAATCATCCTGATGTTTCTGATCCATTTATTGAAGTTGGATCCATCAAAGATGACTTTCCCACACAAACTCATAAGAGTAAAGGAGCCATTAGGATTCGAGCCAGAAGCATTATTTGAAGACATCTGAAAGAGAAGAACAAGTTTAGTTTAGATTTAAGAGAGTCCTTAATAAAACACCCAAATGTAATATTAAGGCTAGGATCCAATCACAATATAATATAATTTAGAAGAGGTATGCCGTAATCTAAGCTATACCATATTTGAAAGGTAGGTGAATGACGATTCACCAATTTCCACCACAAAAACCGAAATATTAGATATTTAGTTTTTATTGGTTTTAGAAATTCCTAGATTCTTTGAGATCCAATGAACTTTTCAAAGGCATGTTTCAATCTCGAGAGTGCCCTCCAGGTTTTGTGACTGGGATGCCGAGGATCACAAAACGAGGTGTGAAGTAACCATGCAAATCACTTGGTACCCTTAAAGTTTATCACTCAATCGATGTGCCGGTAAACCACACACGCTCCACCGATACTATAATAAACCTTAAGTCACCCTTTACCTACCTTGTTAAGTCCAAGTTAGTGTGCCGGTTAACCACACACGCTCCACCAACGACTTAGACAAAGTGTAAAGTGTAATTTCATGGATTAGCACCTTATTCACATTTTCCTAAAGTAACTAAGATTGGGAATTTAATAAACATTTAGTTACTTTATTATATTCATCATACTTTGAATGAGAATTTATAAGTCCTTGTCTTACCCGTTCGGCTAACGACCCTCCACCAGTCAAGCAAGCGGTGGGTGAGAATATACACCCATTAAGTCACCATTTTATAGGCAACAACCTTATACCCACCTTATAGACCGGCTTTGTGAATGAGGCGTACTAGCGGTAAGACGAATTTATTTTTATACATATATATATAATTATTAAGTCATCATAATATAAGTATAAGGGTTGAATTTTAACTTTTAAAATTCTAGGGGTTGGAACTTAAAGTTTTAACTTAACTTTACTTGTTCCAAAACTTGAGGGCAAGTTTTGTAACTTTCAAAACTTTTCATTTCTTGTAACTTATGAGTTTAATAGAGTAATAAAATGAAGACTCTTCATTTTTCTAACTCTTGTGTTTGTTTTAATGGTTTTAACTCAAGTGTGACTCTTGGTTTTCCATAACTTAAGGATAAGTTATGGACTCCATTAAAACACATTATGATCAAGAATTAATCTACCACATAGGTTACAAATAATTCCTATGATCATCTAAAACATCATAAGAACAAGAACATGAATATGAACACAATCAAAAATTACATTTAAAACTTTGTAATTTTGATAACTAGTTGTTGTAAATGAATTAGCAAAGACATTACACCACCAAAAACAAGTTTTCAATTACCAAAACAGTTTAGGGTAATGTTTCTAATTCATTTCCAGCAACTGAATCGAAATTCTGCAATCAGTCGACCCTACTCGCCGAGTGCATGAACTGACTCGCCGAGTTGGTCGAAGATACTCATGAACTCGATGAGTCCCCCCTATAGACTCGACGAGTCCATTCGCAGACAGCAAGATTTCCGATTCTGTTTTCAACTTTTAAGCACAAATAAGAGCAAACAAACCTAGGCTCTGATACCACTGATGGGTTTTGAGCATTCTAACACTTCCTAAGTGTACATGCAACCCTAATAACCTTGGATCTATGTTTGTCTAATTGTCATGCAAAGTTGAATTCCAAGGTTATATTCCTATCTAGCATACATGGGGAACAATTTTAACTTAAAGTATAGATAGAATAACTTACCTTGTTGTTGTTTGTGTTCCTTGAAACCTTGTGAGCCTAGCACCCCAAGTGTGATGCCTCAAATGCTTCACACAACACCAAATGCTCTTGGAAGAACTTATGAGAGTATACACACTTCTCAAAATCGGCCAAGCCCTCTTATTTCTTAGTGTAGCCGATTTTAGGTGGAGAACATGTTTCTTATATAGTGTTGACACATCTAGGGTTAAACCCTAATGTGTCATGACTCTTCATTTCCATGACCCATGGGTTTGTAACTCCCATGGAGCATCCATGGAGCATCCTATGGTGGAACCCAACTTGATAGTCCATGGAGCCTTTTAGCCCACTATACAAGATATGGATGATTTACATAATCAACCCATATATTTAATTAGTTATCTTTTGATCACTTAATTAATTCTAAATTAATTCTTGATCAAACTAATCAAATAATATTATTAATATATTAGAACTTATAATATATTAATAATCTCCAAGTGTTATTTCTCTCATTTAGTCTATCCAATTGCATGGTGCCATGCAACCCAAATGGACCATGTCGGGTCGGGTCAAGTACATACCAGAAATAGTTATGGACTTAGACACCTTATCCAACAATATCTTGTAGAACAAAGGATTATATAATCCCTTATCTAAAAGATGCGTCAGATTTTGACATCGACTTTTGAGAGCTACGATTGCTAATTGGTTATTACTTACAGTTATAGTTATTAGACTTATCCAAGTGGGAGACTATTGGATTAGGTGTTTAAGCCCATAACTATAATAGGTATTTACTTGACCAGAGAGTAGCGGGGTCCTTTCGGGTTGCCTTCACCAGAACAATCTGATAGGATGGAAATTTGGGAAAGAGGTTATTTGGGATTTATTCATATATTATAAGTATAATATATTAATTGAGTAATAATATTATTTAATTAGTATTGATCAAGAATTAATTGGGAATTAATTTAGTGATCAAAAGAGACTGATTAAATTAACGGGGTCTAATTATGTAAATCAGTGATACATATGGTTTAGGCTAATCATCCATGATTGATTTGTGATGGACTAAGCTTATGAGATAGTCCATGAAGTTTTAGTCCAAATCAATTGTTGGATCATAAGCCTATGTGTATGAATTAGGATTTACAAGTGACTCTTAGAATTCTACACTATATATGTAACACTTATAGCCTAAAATTGGTACACAAGGGATTCTAAGAAGAGTGTAGCCGATTTTGGTGCATGCTAAGCCTCTCTCATTGTCATCCAATTGTTGGTGGTGTTTGTAACTTATTAAAGGCATCACACTTGAGGTGCTTAGCTCTTGAAAGGCCAAGTTCTACAAGCTACAACAAAAGGTAATCATTTAACTAGTTTTTTATGATTCAAATATCAAGTTGTATACTAGTTAGGATTCATGCTTTGGAAAAATGAAAATTGCATGTATAAGTAGAGAAAACTTATATCTAAAGCATTAGGGTTGTATGTGCACCACAGGTATGTTATCGTGCTCAAAACCAAACACATGTGACCTTCAAAAAACCTTACACTTCAATTTCCTCCTTTAAAAAGAAGAATGACAGGCAAGCCAACAGTCAAAAGAATAAGGGATGCCTCTCAAAGGTCTAGAGAACACATTATTTCAAAGGCAGGGAAAAATATTTCTTGTGGAATATGCAAAGAGAAAGGGCACAATAAGACCACTTGCACTCAAGTGCCAAGGCCTACTAAAACTAATGTCACAAAGAAACAAAGGATCATGCAAACACAAGAATCAGTGAATATGAAATGGGTGGAAAAGATGTTATTATGGTAATGCATTTGAGCCACAAACTGATGAAGTTATGAGGGTAAACGAATCTGAGCAGGTGGTGACGGTAAATAAATCTAAGCAAGTGGTGACGGTTAATGAAGCTGAGGAACTAGGCAGGGTTAACCAAATTGTTAGGCAAGTGAATACTACGGGTCAACCAAGCAAGAGGAAAAAGTTAGAGAGAATTCTTAAACTAAAGCTTGCTAAAAGAGTTGAAGGTGAAGGTAGTACTGTAGGATCACCAATGGAGTTAGATTAACTACAGTTCTAATTGTATGTCTGTTATGTGGATTGAACAAGGGAATTTATGTTTGCTATGTTGATGTATGTTATAACAATCTTAACATTTGATATATGGATGCGTGTTTCTATTTATAATATGTATGGTCCTATTTATATTAGTGTGTAAGAGGTAATTTAGTCATTAAAATTTTTTCAAGAGGGCATGTGAATGTTACTTTAGGAGTAATTTAGTCATTTGAATAAGTTAATCCATAAGTGTATGTTATTTCAAGTAATTATTAAAGTAGGGGTATTTTAGTCAATCAAAGAAGTTAAATTACATACAATCTCCCTAGGTGTATTAGTATCATTTTAATTAGTTAAAAAGGCATGTGAAGGTTAGTCTAAGGGTAATATAGCCATTAGAATGAGTTAATACAATATGTGTATGTTGTTTCAAGTAATTATTAAAGTAGGAGTATTTTAGTCAATCAAAGAAGTTAAATTACATGAAATCCCTCCAAGTGTGTATTAGTCTCATTTTAATTAGTTAAAAAGGGCATGTGAATGTTAGTTTAGGGGTAATATAGTCATTAGAATGAGTTAATACAATACGTGTATGTTGTTTCAAGTAATTATTTAAGTAGGGGTATTTTAGTCAACCAAAGATGTTAAATTACATATAGTACCCTAAGGTGTATTACATTCATTTTAATTAGTTAAAGAACTAGGGGTAATTTTGTCATTATTTTTTATTCTACTAAACCCATCAGGGGTATAGAGGTAATATTTCTTATATGACTTAACCCACTAGGTGTATTACAGCCATAACTTTATTATTTTACAAAACCCATTAAGGGTATTTCATTTCTTCTATACAATTATCCAAAGTGGGCAATCATAGACACAACAAAATAACACTTTTCATTGTTTTCCATTTGTAGGTTATAGGCAACGAAAAATCTTGAAATTAGATTCTTCTATGTTGTCCCATGTCCCCACACACAAAAATTAGGGTTCATGTTTTAATGGTATAAAAAGTTTGATTGTTTCATGTGGTCCTAGGAACAAAATAAACAAAAAAATGGCTACTACTTCACGACACATACACATTTACATTTATAACAAGAACAACTTCACTTTATCAACATTTCATTCATGGGTTTCAGCATCTTTACATATATTAAACAAGTTAAAGCAGGATTTCCACATCTATCTAAGTACATACAAGACCCATCACATGTGAGTACCATCAAAATACTGATAATCCCAACATCATGATCACAAAACCACCAAATACTACAACCAGAAACCAAAAGACAACCAACAAAACCCTTTACTAATAAGGAACTATACACAAGATAAACATCAAAACAAAATTGAAACCCAAGAATGAAATGTTTAACCTAAACTTCTTCTGTCATTTAAAAAACGTGTAGGTTAACACCCCCACAATAGCAACAACAGTAACCCCAAAGACCCATTTCACTTTCTTCCACTTGGTTTTTCCCAAAACAATGTTGACATACGATGCTTGCAATGTTACATGATTCTTCAAATCAGCAACCACGTTAGATAGATCGAGTTGACATGCCCTAATGTCACACCCCAAAACCGGAACAGCAGAAACGTTCTGGGGTGGATGACGTTATGTCAAGTATCACAACATATGCAGTATAGTAATCAAAGCACAACAATCATTGCATTAAAAGTAATAGTTTTACATCAGTTTGCATTGATCAGAATCGTCAAAGTAATACAAGTAATAATGTAGATCCAGCTTGGTACTAAACGGTTTTCACCAAAAGCGCCTGAGATGTACCTGTCTAAAGCTGACCTGAGAATACAAGTTATTTGAAAGCGAGTATCAGCATTTTTATAAATGTTGGTGAGTTCATAAGTATTTAGTGTCATTTTATTCAAATAACTTTATATAAGTAGTAGTTTAGAATCAACGGTGTGTTAGAGTCCTTTCCATAAAATCCTATGTTTTCTAATTAAAAGTAGTCTTCCACCATGACCCGATAGTGTTATGTTTTAAAGATGAATTTCCCTAAAATATTATCCTTATCAAAATACGGTATTTGACTTTAAAGAAAGTAGGAGGATATTACAAGTAAAAGTATTAGGGAAAATAACATAGGCCTCAACAGGAAATACTGCTGACTGAGGCAAAAGAAATCATAGACTCCAGGAGAGTATCGAATGAACAACACGCCTGGCTCAGTCTAACGAAAAGAGACCCAGACCCCAGACTGTATCAAATGGATGATACGTCTAGCAAGGTCTAAAAACAGTGAATACAGACCCCATACAGTATCAAATGAATGATACGTCTAGCAAGGTCTAAAAACAGTGAATACAGTGTTAAAACCTGTTACCTTAAGGCCATGAATTATAAGGTAACCCCGAGATACTCGTAACCATACTGATAGACACTAGAGAACTTGACGCCCTGCAAGCGTCGAAAGAATGTGACATTTGTCACCCCTTGGCTTGGTGGGTCGTGGACTGTAGCTAGCAGTCGGGGTGTAGGGGTGTCAATCCCGTATAGATCTATACACACAAATGCCCTCTCTCCCTACAGGAGACTCTGGTTACCAACTAGACAACGGAGAAGGCCATGTCCTGAAGATGCATCTCGTATAGTGAGATCTGATGTAAAATATTGGACTAATGATAAAGACTCACAACTAAACTGACTGATGTAAACCTATATGTCTATGCTTGTATACATAATGTATAACTAATGATCAAACGACCTTCGAACGGATATCCGATCCCACCAGACCACATCTCAATGAAGAAAAGGAAATAGGGTGAACTAGCCTTCCTAAGTCCTTTAAACATTATTTATATAAGTTATACAAGCACAGGTATACATTTAACTAAGTAGAAGCGTATCGTGAAGTCGGAGTGTATCGTGAAGTAGGAGCGTATCGTGAAGTAGGAGCGTATCGTGAAGTAGGATCGTAAATAAGTAGGAGCGTATTATGAAGTAAAAGTGTATCAAGAAGTAAAAGCGTTAACAAAGTAGTGGCATTTAACTAAGTGAGAGCATTAACTAAGTGGAAGTATAACTAAACAGTAATATCTAACAAAGTAGGAGTATAAAAGCATGGAAGAAAACTTTGGTGAAAACTTTAGAAAACCTTTATACTTAAGAAAAGCACGACTTGCTATTCTTTTATAGAATAAGTTTAAAAACCTTTAGAAATCCTTTGAAAACCTTTCATAAAAAAGTTTTGAATGAAACTTCGATAAAACATTTTGGGTAGAGAAATCCTTTGTTTAAAATACTATTATAATAGGATCTGAAGTAAACATATAGCGTGGGAAAGAATTTGAGAAAAGCTTTGAACAAGTAAAGATATTTTGGAAAACCATTTGCAGTATCATACTCGGTAAAACAGTTGACAGTGTGATAAATCCTTATGCATGCGGGTTATCAATCACATGTGATTGATATGATAACTGGCATGTTTAACTTCTATTCCCCCCTAAAAGCATGCAAAAACATTTAAAAGGTTAATTCAGGGGTATGAACTCACCTGTTGTAAGTGGATCGAACGAAGGTGTTGGTTGGGCGTTCGGTGTCAAGTAAAGACTTGAACACACTTAGTGACCTATTAACATATAATGACATATGTTTACATACAATTACTAAATATAATACTAATTAAACATGTATACGCATCCTAAAGTGCGGAAAACACTTTGATTAAGTGTTATGGGTGTCCCGGGTAACATCTATGGGTATGTATGGCCTAGATAGGGAGTTTACTATTTAAGAGTAAACTCTTTATAGAGTTCACGACCCTAAGACCAACTCCCCATGATTTTACGGCCGTAAACTCATGGTGGGGGTGTTCTAGGATGCTAAATGGTCTTATCTCACTCATAGAAATAGGCTAGGTCCCAATATAATGCATATGAAGGGGTTTAAGGCTCTTAAAGGACCATTTGAGAAGTTTACGGCCCTAAACAAGGATTTTACGACCGTAAGCTCCTAGATGCACATTCCTTTGGTGTATTAGGGTCTTAAATGGTAGGAAATAAAGCTCTAAGCATTATTCCAAGTCAAATGGGGGTGTTAAGGCATCATTTGGCCACCTTTTGGGAGTTTACGACCCATGGACCAATCCTAGGGCGGTTCACGGCCATAAACTCCTATTTCCTTGGTTTAATTGATGTTTAATGCCTTTACTTCAATGGTGGTTGCTTCTATACATTTTCCAAGGCCATAGGAGGTGTTTAAGGGCATTTCTTACACCTTAAAAGGTGTTCACGACCCTTGAAGAGGGGTTTACGGTCCAAGAGTGTTCTTGGGCCATAAACTCATGTTTACTCTCCATACCATAAGGTTTTGGTGTTCTAAGCTCGAAGGTGTAAGTGATGGGATTTTAGCATTCTAACACTTCCTAAGTGTACATGCAACCCTAATAACCTTGGATCTATGTTTGTCTAATTTGTCATGCAAAGTTGATTTCCAAGGTTATATTCCTATCTAGCATACATGGGGAACAATTTAAACATAAAGTATAGATAGAATAACTTACCTTGTTGTTGCTTGTGTTCCTTGAAACCTTGTGAGCCTAGCACCCCAAGTGGTGATGCCTCAAATGCTTCACACAACACCAAATGCTCTTGGAAGAACTTATGAGAGAATACACACTCTTCAAAAATCGGCCAAGCCCTCTATTACTTAGTGTAACCGATTTGGGAGGAGATCATATTACTTATATAGTGTTGACACATCTAGGGTTAAACCCTAATGTGTCATGACTCTTCATTTCCATGACCCATGGGTTTGTAACTCCCATGGAGCATCCATGGAGCATCCTATGGGTGGAACCCAACTTGATGATCCATGGAGCCTTTTAGCCCACTATACAAGATATGGATGATTTACTTAATCAACCCATATATTTAATTAGTTATTTTTTGATCACTTAATTAATTCTAAATTAATTCTTGATCAAACTAATCAAATAATATTATTAATATATTAGAACTTATAATATATTAATAATCTCCAAGCGTTATTTCTCTCATTTAGTCTATCCAATTGCATGGTGCCATGCAACCCAAATGGACCATGCCGGGTCGGGTCAAGTACATACCAGAAATAGTTATGGACTTAGACACCTTATCCAACAGTCTCCCACTTGGATAAGTCTAGTAACTATTACTGCAAGTATGACTTCAGGAACCGATCGGCAATCGTAGCTCTTTACAAGGTTTCTCGAAACTTGAGAAGATGATGGTACGCCATTTAAGCTAAGTGATCATATAATCCTCTGTTCTAGATATCAGTCGGACAAATACATGGAACAATGTCTTAATTATTGTCCAACATTTGTTTCCCGATTTCCGATTTGTTTGACAAAGAACTTTATTGAACACATCAATTTAGTTCTGACCGGGCCCGGTACATAGGTCAAAACAAAATCATCGAGGGGCCCAGATATCAGCTTCTAATCCAAGAAGGAACAGATAAACTTCGACTCATATGTTTGTTCTACTACTCATTGAATTACACATAAGAGCACGATTTTATAACATCGAGTTACCAATGCGTTTTTCGTACAATCAATGCATAACCAACTTGTAAGTAACAAATCATATCTCTAGGTTTAAAGACTTATATGATATTACCGTCTCACGATCACTCGAGATAGAATTCCATGAAGTGATTCCAGTGAGCGTGGGTTGAGTCCAATGCTCAGAACTTATGAGCACTCATGATTGTTGTAGCCTTGTCCCAGACCTCTACAACCAAACATGACAGTCTTGATTCATACCTACTTCCGACATATGACCGACTGTGGAGGTTTGAATAATATGTTATACCAAACAAAATTATTCTGGAAGTCAAAACATGCAAAAGAAATATAGTAAACGATCGACAAGAGATAGCAACACTTTACTCATAAATAAAACACTTTTATTCATCATCAAATGTCAATTACACTTTACAAATTTCGAGATTATCTAACTACTAAATCTAATATCATCCTTCAGCCCTATGCTCCGAGCATGCTGGAGATGCTTAACCCGAGTCAGTCCCTTCGTGAGGGGATCTGCCGGATTCTCATCTGATGATACCCTCTTTGCCACGAGGAGTCCTTCTTCGATCCGATGTCTGATGAAATGGTATTTTCTGTCGATGTGTCTGGATCTCCCGTGATCCCTTGGTTCCTTGGCTAAGGCAACAGCACTTTCACTATCACAGAAAATTTCCATCGGCTCTTTAATAGCTAGTACAACTCCAAGGTCTCCAACGAAGTTCCTCAGCCATAACGCCTCCTTTGCTGCTTCGCTAGCTGCAATATACTCTGATTCACAAGTAGAATCTGCCACTGTCTCTTGCTTGGAACTCTTCCAAGAAATTGCTCCTCCATTTAGGGTAAAGACCCAGCCCGACTGAGAGCGGAAGTTATCCCTATCAGTCTGGAAGCTAGCATCACTATACCCTACAACTCTCAAGTCATCACTCCCACCGAGGGTAAGGACCCAGTCCTTAGTCCTTCGTAGGTACTTGAGAATATTCTTTACCGCAATCCAGTGTGCCTTGCCAGGGTTCCCCTGAAACCTGCTAACCATGCTTAAGGCAAAGGCTACATCAGGTCGAGTACACGTCATAGCATACATGATCGAACCTACAGCCGAAGCATAATGCTATCTCAGCCTCAGTGCTAGGGCTTTGTGTCTTACTCAGCTTGGCGCTACTCTGGATGGGCAGCTCTCCTTTCTTGCAGTCTTGCATTCTGAATCTCTTCAGAACCTTCTCCAAGTAGGTACTTTGACTAAGTCCAATTAGTCTTTTACTCCGATCTCTCAAGATTCTTATCCCCAAAATATAGGCAGCTTCACCAAGGTCCTTCATAGCGAAACACTTTCCAAGCCAGGACTTTACTTCCTGCAGGGTTGGAATGTCGTTTCCTATGAGTAGTATGTCATCCACATACAATACCAAAAAACTAACTATACTCCCACTAGCCTTGACATATACACAAGATTCATCTTCACTCCTAGAAAAGCCAAATTCCTTGACCTTTTCATCAAAGCAAAGATTCCATCTGCGAGGTGCTTGCTTTAATCCATAAATGGATTTCTCAAGCTTACACACTCTATTAGGGTACTCGTTACTGACAAAACCCTCTGGCTGACTCATGTAAACATCTTCAGCCAACTTTCCATTAAGGAAAGCGGTTTTGACATCCATTTGCCAAATTTCATAGTCATGAAATGCGGCTATGGCTAACAGAACCCGAATAGACTTAATCTTGGCTACCGGAGAAAAGGTCTCATCATAGTCCACTCCAGGAATTTGAGAGAAGCCCTTTGCAACCAGTCTAGCCTTATAAGTGTGTACTTTACCATCCATTTCGGTCTTCTTCTTGAAGACCCATTTGCACCCTACAGTCTTTCGACCTGGTACATTCTCAACCAAGTTCCAAACTTGATTATCATACATGGATTGTATCTCGCTATCCATAGCCTCTTTCCATTTGGCAGACTCGGGGCCCGCCATGGCTTCCTCGTAGCTGTTAGGGTCATCTTGACTTACTAGTGTCTCATCACTAATAAGTGTCTCACCTTCTGCAGTAATATGGAATCCATAGTAATGCTCAGGTGCACTCCTAACTCTCGTGGAACGCCTCAGAGGTACAGATTCGTCAATTGGCTCAACAGGAGTTTCCTCCTCAAGTTGAGGGCTAGAGTTTGAAGTTCCTTCACCACTTGACTCTTGAATTTCTTCAAGATCAACTTGCCTCCCACTGTCTCCTTGGCTTATAAACTCTCTCTCTCGAAAGACTCCTCTTCTTGCTACAAAGACCACATTGTCACTAGGTCTGTAGAAGAGGTAACCAAAGGATTGTTGTGGGTAGCTGATGAAAATACACCTCTCGCTTCGGGGTTCGAGCTTATCATGAGTCTCGCGTCTCACGAAAGCCTCGCAGCCCCAAATCTTGATGTGGTCTAGTTTAGGTACTTTACCAGTCCACATCTCGTGAGGAGTTTTGGAAACTTTCTTTGTAGGGACTAGATTAAGGATATGGGCGGCAGTCTCTAAGGCATACCCCCAGAATGAGATTGGTAGCGAAGCTCGACTCATCATGGAACGAACCATGTCCAACAAGGTTCGATTACGCCTCTCAGCCACACCATTCAACTGTGGTGTCCTGGGAGGTGTCAATTGTGAGATAATCCCACATTCCTTTAGATAGTCGAGGAACTCTGAACTAAGATACTCACCACCTCGATCGGATCGAAGCATCTTAATGTTCCTGCCCAATTGATTCTCGACTTCCTATTTAAATTCCTTAAACTTCTCGAAAGTCTCTGACTTATGCTTGATTAAGTAGACATATCCATATCTACTGTAATCATCGGTAAAAGTCAAATAATAACGATTAGCATCCCTTGTGGCATGTTTGAATGGTCCACACACATCCGTGTGTATAAGGTCCAACAAACCTTCACCCCTTTCACATGAGCCTGTGAAGGGTGACTTTGTCATTTTTCCAAGTAAGCATGATTCGCAACTATCATTTGACTTTAGGTCAAACGACTCCAAGACTCCATCCTTTTGGAGTTGGCCTATGCGTTTCTTGCTTATATGTCCAAGACGACAATGCCATAATGATGCTTTATCCAAGTTATTATTATTAGTAGAATCAATACACAAAACGTTATTTCCTAAGTTATCTACAATAGATACAGCTTCATACACACCATCACAAGGTAATGCTTTAAAATAAAGTACATTATTAAAGAAAGCATTAATCGAACCAACTTCATTATCAAACGAAAAGGTGAAACCTTGTTTGTACAATGCATGAAAGGAAATAATATTTCTTGCCATTTCTGGCGAATAACAACATTTATTCAAATCTAAATTTAACCCACTACTTAGCGATAAAGTATAAACTCCAATCTTGGTGACAGGTGTAACTTTCCTATTCCCCATGATTAAGTTTATTCTTCCTTGCTCCACATTCTCACTTCTTCCTAGTCCCTGCAAGTCACAACAAATATGAATACCACAACCTGTATCAAGGACCCAAGATTTCGAATGGGGTGAGTTATTAGAAATGATAGTGTAAATACCTGCATGGTTGGGTTTGACTTTCCCATCCTTTACATCTTGCTGGTACTTTGGGCAGTTCCGCTTCCAATGAGCTTTTTCGTGGCAATAGAAGCATTCCGCCTCTTTTGGGTCAGAAGAAGGAGTAATGAAACCTTTCTTGGTTCCACTTGAAGAAGAGCCATCAAGGGTCCGAGCCTTGGTACCCTTTGAAGATCTCTTTCTCTTCCTCCCTCGACTTTGCCCGATTGCCAAGACCGGAGTTGTTTCTGGAGTGATAGCAACCGACTTCCCCTTAAGACCTGTTTCTGCGGTCTTGAGAAGTCCCTGAAGTTTGCTGAGGGTGACCTCTTCCTTGTTCATGTGATATGTCATGCGGAATTGATCATAGCACGATGGTAAGGAGTGCAAAATGATATCTATTGCAAGCTCCTCAGGGAAGTTCACATTGAGCTTCAGCAACCGATCCACATACCTTTGCATTTTCTGCATGTGGCTCGTGACGGACTCTCCGTCCTTCATCATGGTTGTTATCATGGAGCAGATGACTTCGTACCTCTCTTGTCGTGCACTTTGATGGTATCTTTCCATCAAATCTTGGTGCATTTCATAAGGGTAGAAGTCTTCATAAGACTTTTGGAGTTCAGCTGTCATGGTGGCTAACAAGATGCAAGCCACCTTGGTTGCATCTCTTTCATGAGTATGAAAGTCAGCGATCTCCTGGGGAGTTGCAGTGGACTCGTCAATTTCCTTAAGCTCCTTGTCAAGGACATATTCTTTGTCCTCGTAGCGGGTAATCATCCTGATGTTTCTGATCCACTTATTGAAGTTGGATCCATCAAAGGTGACTTTTCCACACAGACTCATAAGACTAAAGGAGCCATTAGGATTCGAGCCAGAAGCATTAGTTGAAGACATCTGAAAAAGAAGAACAAGTTTAGTTTAGATTTAAGAGAGTCCTTAATAAAACACCCAAATGTAATATTAAGGCTAGGATCCAATCACAATATAATATAACTTAGAAGAGGTATGTCGTAATCTAAGCTATACCATATTTGACAGGTAGGTGAATGATGATTCACCAATTTCCACCACAAAAACCGAAATATTAAATATTTAGTTTTTATTGGTTTTAGAAATTCCTAGATTCTTTGAGATCCAATGAACTTTTCAAAGGCATGTTTCGATCTCGGGAGTGCCCTCCAGGTTTTGTGACTGGGATGCCGAGGATCACAAAACGAGGTGTGAAGTAACCATGCAAATCACTTGGTACCCTTAAAGTTTATCACTCAATCGATGTGCCGGTAAACCACACACGCTCCACCAATACTATAATAAACCTTAAGTCACCCTTTACCTACCTTGTTAAGTCCAAGTTAGTGTGCCGGTTAACCACACACGCTCCACCAACGACTCAGACAAAGTGTAAAGTGTAATTTCATGGATTAGCACCTTATTCACATTTTTCCTAAAGTAACTGAGATTGGGAATTTAATAAACAGTTAGTTACTTTATATATTCATCATACTTTGAATGAGAATTTATAAGTCCTTGTCTTACCCGTTCGGCTAACGACCCTCCACCAGTCAAGCAAGCGGTGGGTGAGAATATACACCCATTAAGTCACCATTTTATAGGCAACAACCTTATACCCACCTTATAGACCGGCTTTGTGAATGAGGCGTACTAGCGGTAAGACGAATTTATTCTTATACATATATATATAATTATTAAGTCATCATAATATAAGTATAAGGGTTGAATTTTAACTTTTAAAATTCTAGGGGTTGGAACTAAAGTTTTAACTTAACTTTACTTGTTCCAAAACTTGAGGGCAAGTTTTGTAACTTTCAAAACTTTTCATTTCTTGTAACTTATGAGTTTAATAGAGTCACAAAATGAAGACTCTTCATTTTTATAACTCTTGTGTTTTCTTAATGGTTTTAACTCAAGTGTGACTCTTGGTTTTCCATAACTTAAGGATAAGTTATGAACTCCATTAAAACACATTATGATCAAGAATTAAACTACCAAATAGGTTACAAATAATTCCTATGATCATCTAAAACATCATAAGAACAAGAACATGAATATGAACATAATCAAAAATTACATAAAACTTTGTAATTTTGATAACTAGTTGTTGTAAATGAATTAGCAAAACATTACACCACCAAAAAACAAGTTTACAATTACTAAAACAGTTTAGGGTAATGTTTCTAATTCATTTTCCAGCAACTGAATCGAAATTCTGCACTCATTCGACCCTACTCGCCGAGTGCATGAACATGACTCGCCGAGTTGGTTGAAGATACACATGGACTCGATGAGTCCCCCCAATAGACTCGACGAGTCCGATCGCAGACAGCAAATTTTCGATCCTGTTTTCAACTTTTAAGCACAAATAAGAACAAACAAGCCTAGGCTCTGATACCACTGATGGGATTTTAGCATTCTAACACTTCCTAAGTGTACATGCAACCCTAATAACCTTGGATCTATGTTTGTCTAATTTGTCATGCAAAGTTGATTTCCAAGGTTATATTCCTATCTAGCATACATGGGGAACAATTTAAACATAAAGTATAGATAGAATAACTTACCTTGTTGTTGCTTGTGTTCCTTGAAACCTTGTGAGCCTAGCACCCCAAGTGGTGATGCCTCAAATGCTTCACACAACACCAAATGCTCTTGGAAGAACTTATGAGAGAATACACACTCTTCAAAAATCGGCCAAGCCCTCTATTACTTAGTGTAACCGATTTGGGAGGAGATCATATTACTTATATAGTGTTGACACATCTAGGGTTAAACCCTAATGTGTCATGACTCTTCATTTCCATGACCCATGGGTTTGTAACTCCCATGGAGCATCCATGGAGCATCCTATGGGTGGAACCCAACTTGATGATCCATGGAGCCTTTTAGCCCACTATACAAGATATGGATGATTTACTTAATCAACCCATATATTTAATTAGTTATTTTTTGATCACTTAATTAATTCTAAATTAATTCTTGATCAAACTAATCAAATAATATTATTAATATATTAGAACTTATAATATATTAATAATCTCCAAGCGTTATTTCTCTCATTTAGTCTATCCAATTGCATGGTGCCATGCAACCCAAATGGACCATGCCGGGTCGGGTCAAGTACATACCAGAAATAGTTATGGACTTAGACACCTTATCCAACAGTCTCCCACTTGGATAAGTCTAGTAACTATTACTGCAAGTATGACTTCAGGAACCGATCGGCAATCGTAGCTCTTTACAAGGTTTCTCGAAACTTGAGAAGATGATGGTACGCCATTTAAGCTAAGTGATCATATAATCCTCTGTTCTAGATATCAGTCGGACAAATACATGGAACAATGTCTTACTTATTGTCCAACATTTGTTTCCCGATTTCCGATTTGTTTGACAAAGAACTTTATTGAACACATCAATTTAGTTCTGACCGGGCCCGGTACATAGGTCAAAACAAAATCATCGAGGGGCCCAGATATCAGCTTCTAATCCAAGAAGGAACAGATAAACTTCGACTCATATGTTTGTTCTACTACTCATTGAATTACACATAAGAGCACGATTTTATAACATCGAGTTACCAATGCGTTTTTCGTACAATCAATGCATAACCAACTTGTAAGTAACAAATCATATCTCTAGGTTTAAAGACTTATATGATATTACCGTCTCACGATCACTCGAGATAGAATTCCATGAAGTGATTCCAGTGAGCGTGGGTTGAGTCCAATGCTCAGAACTTATGAGCACTCATGATTGTTGTAGCCTTGTCCCAGACCTCTACAACCAAACATGACAGTCTTGATTCATACCTACTTCCGACATATGACCGACTGTGGAGGTTTGAATAATATGTTATACCAAACAAAATTATTCTGGAAGTCAAAACATGCAAAAGAAATATAGTAAACGATCGACAAGAGATAGCAACACTTTACTCATAAATAAAACACTTTTATTCATCATCAAATGTCAATTACACTTTACAAATTTCGAGATTATCTAACTACTAAATCTAATATCATCCTTCAGCCCTATGCTCCGAGCATGCTGGAGATGCTTAACCCGAGTCAGTCCCTTCGTGAGGGGATCTGCCGGATTCTCATCTGATGATACCCTCTTTGCCACGAGGAGTCCTTCTTCGATCCGATGTCTGATGAAATGGTATTTTCTGTCGATGTGTCTGGATCTCCCGTGATCCCTTGGTTCCTTGGCTAAGGCAACAACACTTTCACTATCACAGAAAATTTCCATCGGCTCTTTAATAGCTAGTACAACTCCAAGGTCTCCAATGAAGTTCCTCAGCCATAACGCCTCCTTTGCTGCTTCGCTAGCTGCAATATACTCTGATTCACAAGTAGAATCTGCCACTGTCTCTTGCTTGGAACTCTTCCAAGAAATTGCTCCTCCATTTAGGGTAAAGACCCAGCCCGACTGAGAGCGGAAGTTATCCCTATCAGTCTGGAAGCTAGCATCACTATACCCTACAACTCTCAAGTCATCACTCCCACCGAGGGTAAGGACCCAGTCCTTAGTCCTTCGTAGGTACTTGAGAATATTCTTTACCGCAATCCAGTGTGCCTTGCCAGGGTTCCCCTGAAACCTGCTAACCATGCTTAAGGCAAAGGCTACATCAGGTCGAGTACACGTCATAGCATACATGATCGAACCTACAGCCGAAGCATAAGGTATTCGACTCATTTCTGCTATCTCAGCCTCAGTGCTAGGGCTTTGTGTCTTACTCAGCTTGGCGCTACTCTGGATGGGCAGCTCTCCTTTCTTGCAGTCTTGCATTCTGAATCTCTTCAGAACCTTCTCCAAGTAGGTACTTTGACTAAGTCCAATTAGTCTTTTACTCCGATCTCTCAAGATTCTTATCCCCAAAATATAGGCAGCTTCACCAAGGTCCTTCATAGCGAAACACTTTCCAAGCCAGGACTTTACTTCCTGCAGGGTTGGAATGTCGTTTCCTATGAGTAGTATGTCATCCACATACAATACCAAAAAACTAACTATACTCCCACTAGCCTTGACATATACACAAGATTCATCTTCACTCCTAGAAAAGCCAAATTCCTTGACCTTTTCATCAAAGCAAAGATTCCATCTGCGAGGTGCTTGCTTTAATCCATAAATGGATTTCTCAAGCTTACACACTCTATTAGGGTACTCGTTACTGACAAAACCCTCTGGCTGACTCATGTAAACATCTTCAGCCAACTTTCCATTAAGGAAAGCGGTTTTGACATCCATTTGCCAAATTTCATAGTCATGAAATGCGGCTATGGCTAACAGAACCCGAATAGACTTAATCTTGGCTACCGGAGAAAAGGTCTCATCATAGTCCACTCCAGGAATTTGAGAGAAGCCCTTTGCAACCAGTCTAGCCTTATAAGTGTGTACTTTACCATCCATTTCGGTCTTCTTCTTGAAGACCCATTTGCACCCTACAGTCTTTCGACCTGGTACATTCTCAACCAAGTTCCAAACTTGATTGTCATACATGGATTGTATCTCGCTATCCATAGCCTCTTTCCATTTGGCAGACTCGGGGCCCGCCATGGCTTCCTCGTAGCTGTTAGGGTCATCTTGACTTACTAGTGTCTTATCACTAATAAGTGTCTCACCTTCTGCAGTAATATGGAATCCATAGTAATGCTCAGGTGCACTCCTAACTCTCGTGGAACGCCTCAGAGGTACAGATTCGTCAATTGGCTCAACAGGAGTTTCCTCCTCAAGTTGAGGGCTAGAGTTTGAAGTTCCTTCACCACTTGACTCTTGAATTTCTTCAAGATCAACTTGCCTCCCACTGTCTCCTTGGCTTATAAACTCTCTCTCTCGAAAGACTCCTCTTCTTGCTACAAAGACCACATTGTCACTAGGTCTGTAGAAGAGGTAACCAAAGGATTGTTGTGGGTAGCTGATGAAAATACACCTCTCGCTTCGGGGTTCGAGCTTATCATGAGTCTCGCGTCTCACGAAAGCCTCGCAGCCCCAAATCTTTATGTGGTCTAGTTTAGGTACTTTACCAGTCCACATCTCGTGAGGAGTTTTGGAAACTTTCTTTGTAGGGACTAGATTAAGGATATGGGCGGCAATCTCTAAGGCATACCCCCAGAATGAGATTGGTAGCGAAGCTCGACTCATCATGGAACGAACCATGTCCAACAAGGTTCGATTACGCCTCTCAGCCACACCATTCAACTGTGGTGTCCTGGGAGGTGTCAATTGTGAGATAATCCCACATTCCTTTAGATAGTCGAGGAACTCTGAACTAAGATACTCACCACCTCGATCGGATCGAAGCATCTTAATGTTCCTGCCCAATTGATTCTCGACTTCCTATTTAAATTCCTTAAACTTCTCGAAAGTCTCTGACTTATGCTTGATTAAGTAGACATATCCATATCTACTGTAATCATCGGTAAAAGTCAAATAATAACGATTAGCATCCCTTGTGGCATGTTTGAATGGTCCACACACATCCGTGTGTATAAGGTCCAACAAACCTTCACCCCTTTCACATGAGCCTGTGAAGGGTGACTTTGTCATTTTTCCAAGTAAGCATGATTCGCAACTATCATTTGACTTTAGGTCAAACGACTCCAAGACTCCATCCTTTTGGAGTTGGCCTATGCGTTTCTTGCTTATATGTCCAAGACGACAATGCCATAATGATGCTTTATCCAAGTTATTATTATTAGTAGAATCAATACACAAAACGTTATTTCCTAAGTTATCTACAATAGATACAGCTTCATACACACCATCACAAGGTAATGCTTTAAAATAAAGTACATTATTAAAGAAAGCATTAATCGAACCAACTTCATTATCAAACGAAAAGGTGAAACCTTGTTTGTACAATGCATGAAAGGAAATAATATTTCTTGCCATTTCTGGCGAATAACAACATTTATTCAAATCTAAATTTAACCCACTACTTAGCGATAAAGTATAAACTCCAATCTTGGTGACAGGTGTAACTTTCCTATTCCCCATGATTAAGTTTATTCTTCCTTGCTCCACATTCTCACTTCTTCCTAGTCCCTGCAAGTCACAACAAATATGAATACCGCAACCTGTATCAAGGACCCAAGATTTCGAATGGGGTGAGTTATTAGAAATGATAGTGTAAATACCTGCATGGTTGGGTTTGACTTTCCCATCCTTTACATCTTGCTGGTACTTTGGGTAGTTCCGCTTCCAATGAGCTTTTTCGTGGCAATAGAAGCATTCCGCCTCTTTTGGGTCAGAAGAAGGAGTAATGAAACCTTTCTTGGTTCCACTTGAAGAAGAGCCATCAAGGGTCCGAGCCTTGGTACCCTTTGAAGATCTCTTTCTCTTCCTCCCTCGACTTTGCCCGATTGCCAAGACCGGAGTTGTTTCTGGAGTGATAGCAACCGACTTCCCCTTAAGACCTGTTTCTGCGGTCTTGAGAAGTCCCTGAAGTTTGCTGAGGGTGACCTCTTCCTTGTTCATGTGATATGTCATGCGGAATTGATCATAGCACGATGGTAAGGGGTGCAAAATGATATCTATTGCAAGCTCCTCAGGGAAGTTCACATTGAGCTTCAGCAACCGATCCACATACCTTTGCATTTTCTGCATGTGGCTCGTGACGGACTCTCCGTCCTTCATCATGGTTGTTATCATGGAGCAGATGACTTCGTACCTCTCTTGTCGTGCACTTTGATGGTATCTTTCCATCAAATCTTGGTGCATTTCATAAGGGTAGAAGTCTTCATAAGACTTTTGGAGTTCAGCTGTCATGGTGGCTAACAAGATGCAAGCCACCTTGGTTGCATCTCTTTCATGAGTATGAAAGTCAGCGATCTCCTAGGGAGTTGCAGTGGACTCGTCAATTTCCTTAAGCTCCTTGTCAAGGACATATTCTATGTCCTCGTAGCGGGTAATCATCCTGATGTTTCTGATCCACTTATTGAAGTTGGATCCATCAAAGGTGACTTTTCCACACAGACTCATAAGAGTAAAGGAGCCATTAGGATTCGAGCCAGAAGCATTAGTTGAAGACATCTGAAAAAGAAGAACAAGTTTAGTTTAGATTTAAGAGAGTCCTTAATAAAACACCCAAATGTAATATTAAGGCTAGGATCCAATCACAATATAATATAACTTAGAAGAGGTATGTCGTAATCTAAGCTATACCATATTTGACAGGTAGGTGAATGACGATTCACCAATTTCCACCACGAAAACCGAAATATTAAATATTTAGTTTTTATTGGTTTTAGAAATTCCTAGATTCTTTGAGATCCAATGAACTTTTCAAAGGCATGTTTCGATCTCGGGAGTGCCCTCCAGGTTTTGTGACTGGGATGCCGAGGATCACAAAACGAGGTGTGAAGTAACCATGCAAATCACTTGGTACCCTTAAAGTTTATCACTCAATCGATGTGCCGGTAAACCACACACGCTCCACCAATACTATAATAAACCTTAAGTCACCCTTTACCTACCTTGTTAAGTCCAAGTTAGTGTGCCGGTTAACCACACACGCTCCACCAACGACTCAGACAAAGTGTAAAGTGTAATTTCATGGATTAGCACCTTATTCACATTTTTCCTAAAGTAACTGAGATTGGGAATTTAATAAACATTTAGTTACTTTATATATTCATCATACTTTGAATGAGAATTTATAAGTCCTTGTCTTACCCGTTCGGCTAACGACCCTCCACCAGTCAAGCAAGCGGTGGGTGAGAATATACACCCATTAAGTCACCATTTTATAGGCAACAACCTTATACCCACCTTATAGACCGGCTTTGTGAATGAGGCGTACTAGCGGTAAGACGAATTTATTCTTATACATATATATATAATTATTAAGTCATCATAATATAAGTATAAGGGTTGAATTTTAACTTTTAAAATTCTAGGGGTTGGAACTAAAGTTTTAACTTAACTTTACTTGTTCCAAAACTTGAGGGAAAGTTTTGTAACTTTCAAAACTTTTCATTTCTTGTAACTTATGAGTTTAATAGAGTCACAAAATGAAGACTCTTCATTTTTATAACTCTTGTGTTTTCTTAATGGTTTTAACTCAAGTGTGACTCTTGGTTTTCCATAACTTAAGGATAAGTTATGAACTCCATTAAAACACATTATGATCAAGAATTAAACTACCAAATAGGTTACAAATAATTCCTATGATCATCTAAAACATCATAAGAACAAGAACATGAATATGAACATAATCAAAAATTACATAAAACTTTGTAATTTTGATAACTAGTTGTTGTAAATGAATTAGCAAAACATTACACCACCAAAAAACAAGTTTACAATTACTAAAACAGTTTAGGGTAATGTTTCTAATTCATTTTCCAGCAACTGAATCGAAATTCTGCACTCATTCGACCCTACTCGCCGAGTGCATGAACATGACTCGCCGAGTTGGTTGAAGATACACATGGACTCGACGAGTCCGATCGCAGACAGCAAATTTTCGATCCTGTTTTCAACTTTTAAGCACAAATAAGAACAAACAAGCCTAGGCTCTGATACCACTGATGGGATTTTAGCATTCTAACACTTCCTAAGTGTACATGCAACCCTAATAACCTTGGATCTATGTTTGTCTAATTTGTCATGCAAAGTTGATTTCCAAGGTTATATTCCTATCTAGCATACATGGGGAACAATTTAAACATAAAGTATAGATAGAATAACTTACCTTGTTGTTGCTTGTGTTCCTTGAAACCTTGTGAGCCTAGCACCCCAAGTGGTGATGCCTCAAATGCTTCACACAACACCAAATGCTCTTGGAAGAACTTATGAGAGAATACACACTCTTTAAAAATCGGCCAAGCCCTCTATTACTTAGTGTAACCGATTTGGGAGGAGATCATATTACTTATATAGTGTTGACACATCTAGGGTTAAACCCTAATGTGTCATGACTCTTCATTTCCATGACCCATGGGTTTGTAACTCCCATGGAGCATCCATGGAGCATCCTATGGGTGGAACCCAACTTGATGATCCATGGAGCCTTTTAGCCCACTATACAAGATATGGATGATTTACTTAATCAACCCATATATTTAATTAGTTATTTTTTGATCACTTAATTAATTCTAAATTAATTCTTGATCAAACTAATCAAATAATATTATTAATATATTAGAACTTATAATATATTAATAATCTCCAAGCGTTATTTCTCTCATTTAGTCTATCCAATTGCATGGTGCCATGCAACCCAAATGGACCATGCCGGGTCGGGTCAAGTACATACCAGAAATAGTTATGGACTTAGACACCTTATCCAACAGTAGTCCACAAGTCATATCTAAGCCCTAGGGGTAGTTTAGAGGGTTTTTTGTGGCTTAAAAACCCCACTTAAGGGTGTTCACGGTCCAAGAGTGTTCTTGGGCCGTAAACACATAATCTTTCCCCTATTTGATGTCTTAAACACGAATTTACATGCTAACTAAGCTATACAACAAGTTAGGATAGATTACTTACTAGTTTGGGGCTCGAAACGGGCGTTTTTGGCTCGAAAACAAGTTGTAGAGAGAGAGTGGAAAGAGTGTGAATGGAGTCCACTCCCCCTTATATATGGGTTTGAGTTGGGGCTCAGTGGAAATCTACCCGATACTGCCGTTAAACGGGGCTTTTTGGTCGCACCCAATTAAACGTTCGTATTTTGTCTTGGTTGAAACTAAAAATTTCCAAGGGAATATTGTGGTGTTTCTAAATTATTTCTACCCTTACCAAGTCATCATAAAGATCCCACATTAATTAACTAGTCCAAAAGGTTAATGGACGGTTTAATAAAAGTAGGCTTATTAACAGAAGGAGGGGTTAAAAATGATGGAATAAATTTCGGGTTGTCACATCATCCCCCTGTTAGAAGGAATTTCGTCCCAAAATTCAGGTTTAAGCAAGGAAGTAATCATGAACAATCGGGTAGGGGTATGAGTGCACTTCCTATTCGGTTGGTCCTCGCACTCCCAAGTGAACTCTGGCCTCTGCTTGTCATTCTGAGAAACCTTCACTTACGGGATGCGGATTCCGTCTTGTGTCGTTAGCGATTCCTACTGGTTCGTCTACGAAGTTAGGGTTCCCAATGGTTTCTATCAAGATGAGTGGGATACAAAGTGTGATGTCGGGTAAACACTTATCAAGTCTAAGAAGTGGATTGATTTGGGGTTGAAACTTGTGGAATTACCGAAAGTAGTGGTGGTCTGACGAGGGTTGGACCAATCTTCGTAAAGAATCTCGGATGGTCCTAAGCTCTCGGAAGGGTAGAGCTTTTCAGTACTTAGAACATAGTGTACTTCTATGGCGAGATCATTACTAGCATGATTGCCATTCTGAAGTTCCAAACGTTCTCTCTCATACTGGAAGTGTAGTCCTTCAGGTTGTTTCTAGATCATCGGATGGATTGCGTGTCTACAGGTATCCGTTTGCTGCAGAGTGTCTATCTCAGTCTCGTGCAAAATGAACCTGCACTTCTGATTGTTGAGATATTTCTAACGGAAACCCTCAGGGTCGGGGAGATAGGGTTTCACCAGACAGGTGTCACACTCTTCCAGGGAGGTGGTACTACTATCTCTGCACAAGATAGTATTCTCGGAACACCTATCAGTCCAGTAAATCTCTAAGGCATGCCCTATTCTCTAAGGTGTTGGTTTATTCTAGTAGCATAAAGTGCGTGCTCTTGTACAACCCATCAACTAACACCTAGACTGGTGTCAAGTCTATAATCTCTTCGGGATCTGGGTTATAAGGCTTAACAAAACCTACTTTCAACTTTAATCAAGTATTCTAGGCTGCGGAGGTTATCATGTGGTTCTCGGCATTCTAGTGTTTACTTCGGAGAATGTGGTCCATCGTCTACAGGGCAACGGTGATTTCCTCTATGCGAGAGGGCGGAGGGTCCTAGGCACTACTCGTCGGCAACGGAGTGAACAAAGTGCGTGAGTAGTGCGAACATCTTCTGCAACTACTCTTCCAAAGGTTCTAAGTTCTCTCGTTTTATGTCAAATCTAGTGAGTATAGGGTTCCATCACTCGGAACTTTAATCTCCTCATCCACTCATCTCAAAATTTAACTTATCGTAGCTTCCAGGGATACGGGATATCCGCTGAGATGCCTATTTATGGGAATTAAGCATGAGTGGATGGTTGTAATCAATGTCCTTGACTCTTACGACTCATATTTCCTTACCAACCGAAGGTGTTAGCTACTATGTTGGCTTAACCAGGATGACGACAAATTTCGGATTTGCGGTCATTATAGTAGCTCAACCCGCAGGGGTTCTCTTGATTCTAGATCCCATTCTGTGGGATAGGGTGAAAGGTTTTACTATGAGGTTCGTGGTAGAGCTCGTACTTGGCTTAACCACTAATACTTGGTGTATACAAGCTGTACATAATTGAGGTCGGCAGGATGTTTAGTTGTGCGACTCCACCCCAGACCCACAACCCAACAAGGAACAGGGAGTAGGGAGGAAGCACACATCTTAAATCTTTTTTATCTCAATTATATACCACTCTTATGCATATACTCAGTTATAGTAGTCAGTCCCATGAGTTCTATCCTCTGGATTCATGAACATGATTGGCGAGGTGTGAAGGGTCTTTCTGGGGGATCTACGGTCTCTGCTTCAGGTGTTTATCATCTTATGGAATACTTGCAGTGTCTTTCGCTTCGGTTTCTATTTGTCTAAGAAGGGTTGGTTAACAGCACGTGGTACCCTTCTCCTGGGTACTTCGGAAGGTTTGAGATAAGAGTGACGACTGACGGATCGCATTAGTTTTTATTATTTTTATTTTGTTTAGGTTCGAAAGAACCTTTATTTGCATAAATGGCTACGGTGAAAGTTCTTTTTACACATCACTAAGGATTTACACATGGTTGCACGAAGTCGAACCATGACTAATAGAGGTGTCTAAGTTGGCATACTTCGACATGATATAGAATGAGAGTCGATAGGGTCATGTGTTGAACGGGCACACAAGTTCTAGGCAGCTCGGGTTCGTTCTGTGTGTCACTGTCGTGGATACTTGGACCGATAGAGTCGACGTGGAACTATAGAGGGTCCTGAGTGTTTCTGAGTAGAGTACCTTTTCATGAATGGATTCTCACGAGGTATTTCTATAATTGCCTAACATATACTAGTCATGTATAATTAGGGTGGGGAGGACTGTTGACTGAGCGACTCCGCCTTAAATCCACAACCAAACAAGGAAAAGGAAATGAGGCGGCATTCACTCACTCTAGGTCTATCCATATCAATTATACATGGCCGTAACGTATATATTTAGCCATTATAGTTTTACGTGATGAAATTTTAAATTTTATAATAGTGCTGCGACTTTCGCCTTAATGGGGAAATATTTACATTTAGAATTAGCCATTTAATGGTTTCGGTTAGTTATCTGAGATTGAGAGACGTACCAAAATCTACCAGGTTCCTTGATGCCTCTCCCTAAGCATTAGAGTTAGACTCCTCCTGTGTCCTTGTCTTTTCTTTCAGTTGGACAGTCCTTCTTGAAGTGTCCAATCTCACCACATTGACGGAAAACTGGATTGGCTGCCACATTGGTGGTTGATGTAATAAACTCAACCGGGGTTCTGCAGACGCGAGCAGTATGCCCCTTCATGTTGCACCTAGCACAAAAGAGTTCTCGACAGATACCATGATGATGGTAGCTACACTTACTACAGTGGGGAAGGTTTCTTAGGTATGGTCTTGTAGGTGTCGGGATGGAAAGGTTGGCAGGGGTATTGACTGTCTCAGCTTGTTGCCCTTCGAAAGGTCCTTGAGCTGAGGTACTTCCCTCCTCGTTCTTGAACTTTCTCTTCATTGGATTTGGTGGAGGTTCTTGGGTGGCTGGGTAGACAGAGGTTGGTTGTTGCTGTCCACTACTAGGATCGGAATTCCCGATAGGGCTCTTGCTAACATTAGCGTTGTTAGCATTGAGTCGAGCCATGACAGCTGCTAGGGCTGCTGAGACTGCAGCTTGGAACGTAGCTTCATCGAATAGGCGAGTCGGTTTCTTGACAACGGATGGGTTATGCTTCTTCGGAGGCATGGTTTTTCCTACACAGAAAGGAACACAAGCTGATGAGAGACGATGGTTAACCCTGTACATAACTGTCCTTACTGTATTAGGCATAAATTTTTCCCGTGCTTCGAATATTGTTAGTCTGAGTGTCGACCTACATCCCTATGATGTAGTCCGGGTATTCAAGTTAAGAGTATGAGTGTCGGAAAAAGCCGTAATATGGGAGTCGTTCCTACTAAGTTACCTTTATACTGGGAAAGGTTTCACTCTCCGGCCTGGAAAGATTTGATAACAGTTCGGAACGAAGACCGCGGGAAGAAAGGCTCATGAAGACTTATGGCTGAAAAACCTCGATAGAGGTGTTGGGATCCACTCCATTCATATTACTTGCAACGGGAAAAAGGCAATTTACCTAACACATAGCGTGAGTAGTGTAATCACTAACTCACTAAATTTGTATTATTTTATGGGTTCATTAGCATGACGAACACGAGGAAAAGACACTTCCCGGGTTCCATGTGTTGGCTCCCTCTGTCTACCTCGTATTTTGACTGGGACCGGCGTTGGTTTCCTTCGGTTAGTTACCTAGGGTTCTCTCCTCGTATGGACATATTGAATCTCTACTTTGCCTTCCTTCTGATTCCGACTCTGAGTGTCATCGCTTCAGGATGGATGACAGGAAATCTCAGGTGTTTAGGCGAATTTCTCACCGATGTCCCTAAAAGGATATAGGCACTTGCTGGTTTCAATAGTCTCGACCTTGTTCATTTATTTCCGAACTGGAAATCTTCTTAATGAACTTTTCCTGGATCTACATCACTTCTTCTGCCGAGTACTGAAGTGGATAGGGTTTTCTACAGGGTTCATGCAAGAATGGAAATGTCTAAATAATCCTAAGAGATTATTAACATTTCACTGGGTGATCCATATCGAGTCCTGCTACGATTATATAGGGTATACAAATCATATATAGCTTAGATCCGATAGACCTTCGAATATGTGATACTACTTTATATCCACATCCCAACGAGGAAAAGGAAGTAGAGCGAAACCACACATTCTTAGTCTATGGGATCATTATTATATATAACCTTGGGAGTATACCCTCTGTAATTGTAGGTATATCAATAAGGATCTTTTTAGTTCTTCACACAAGGTTATCTATGGATCCTAAAATACCCCTATGGTATTTTAATTTCTTGTTTGTTTCTTATCTTCTGAATATGATTATGGGATTGATGTGAGTCTTTTAGTATTCCAAAATACTCCTATAGTATTTTAAACTTTATGTTTGGCTCTATCATTCCTAGTTGGTAAATTTCAGACCTGTTGCAACACCACTATCACTCCCAAGCACACGTTCATCGCATCTCGAATATATGTAGTTGATCAGGTTACATTTATTCCAGCTTACGATTACATCACTGCCCAGGTTTGACGGTAATGCTCAACATCCGAAGACTTTTATTCTTGTTCTTCTTGTGATGCTTGTGTTCGAGTGTTTAGATTCTAAATGTTCTTATACTTTGGTAAAATATGGTTATATTTTAAAGTATAATTCTTGGTCAGAGTGTTTTATCCCTATGCATTTATAGGTTGCATATCTTTTATGAATTGATATACTTAGCTCACTATAAACAATGCTCTGATACCAATCTGTCACACCCCAAACCGGAACGGCAGAAACGTTCTGGGGTGGATGACGTCTTGTCAAGTATCACAACGTATGCAGTATAGTAATCAAAGCACAAGAATCATTGCATTAAAAGTAATAGTTTTACATCGGTTTACATTGAATAGAATCATCAAAGTAATACAAGTAATAATGTAGATGCATCTTGGTACTAAACTGTCTTCACCAAAAGCGCCTGAGATGTACCTGTCTAAAGCTGACCTGAGAATACAACTTATTTGAAAGTGAGTATCAGCATTTTTATAAATGATGGTGAGTTCATAAGTATTTAGTGTCATTTTATTCAAAAATCTTTATAAAAGTAGTAGTTTAGAATCAACGGTGTGTTAGAGTCCTTTCCAGAAAATCCTATATTTTCTAATTAAAAGTAGTCTTCTACCAAGACCCGACAGTGTTATGTTTTAAAGAATATTTTCCCTAAAATATTATCCTTATCAAAATACGGTATTTGACTTTAAAGAAAGTAGGAGGATATTACAAGTAAAAGTATTAGGGAAAATAACATAGGCCTCAACAGGAAATACTGCTGACTGAGGCAAAAGAAATCATAGACTCCAGGAGAGTGTCGAATGAACAACACGCCTGGCTCAGTCTAACGAAAAGAGACCCAGACCCCAGACAGTATCAAATGGATGATACGTCTAGCAAGGTCTAAAAACAGTGAATATAGACCCCATATAGTATCAAATGAATGATACGTCTAGCAAGGTCTAAAAATAGTGAATACAGTGTTAAAACCCGTTACCTTAAGGCCATGAATTATAAGGTAACCCCGAGATACTCGTAACCATACTGATAGACACTAGAGAACTTGATGCCTTGCAAGTGTCGGAAAGAATGTGACATTTGTCACCCTTTGGCTTGGTAGGCCATGGAATATAGCTAGCAGTCAGGGAGTGGGGGTGTCAATCCCGTATAGATCTATACACACAATGCCCGCTCTCCCTACAGGAGACTCTGGTTACCAACTAGACAACGGAGAAGGCCGTGTCCCAAAGATGCATCTCGTATAGTGAGATCTGATGTAAAATACTGGACTAATGATAGAGACTCACAACTGAAATTACCGATGTAAACCAATATGTCTGTGCTTGTATACATAATATATAACTAATGATAAAACGACCTTCGGACGGATATCCGATCCCACCAGACCACATCTCAACAAAGAAAAAGAAATAGGGCGAACCAACCTTCCTAAGTCCTTTAAACATTATTTATATAAGTTATACAAGCACATGTATACATTTAACTAAGTAGAAGCGTATCGTGAAGTAGGAGTGTAACGTAAAGTATGTCACACCCCAAAACCGAGAATGGTGGAAACGTTCTGGGGTGGAGGACGTCATGTAAAGTATCACAACACAGTATAACAGTAAATAAGCAAACAACATCATCCATTGCATTAAATATATAATTTTAATACAAGCGTGTTCTATACAGTTATAAACACCAAAAATAATGTAAATCAAAATAAGAAGATGAGTCTTAGATGCGCTCCATCTTCTCAAAAGCTGGCCGCAGTACCTGCCTACTGATGACCTAAGAATACAAGTTATTTTGAAAGAGTTTATCAGCATAAAGCTGGTGAGTTCATAAGTATTTTAGTGTCGGTGTTTGTTATCAAAACGTTTGAACATGTCGCAACTGTAAGTTTGTAAAATGTATGTAAATGTTTGTAAGTGATTGTAAAAGTTTGAATCACTCAGAAAAACCTATATTTTCTATTAAAGTAGCCTTCTACCAAGGCTTAAATGTGTTGTATTATCGTTTGTTGTAAAAGTGTGTAATTTCCCCCAAGTGTAACTATCATTAACAAAATATAGTTTGTACATAAATGTTTAAGTGAAATAATCACTAAGTATATGTAATGGGTAAATTATTGTAGTACTGTAGTGTTGTATTATAGGAACTACTGTTGTACTAACTACCTTAAACCGGATTTATATTAAGGTATCATGTGATTAGTTGTACCATACTATCGACTGGATAAACAACGACAAATGTAGGTCGTAAAATGATATGACGTTTGGCACCCGCAGACCTGCAAGCCCGGCTGTAGCTAGCAGCAAGCTGTAGGATAGTCAATCCAGTATAGATCTATACGCAAACTCACGCTCTCCCTCCAAGATACTTTGGCAACAACTCGGGCCATGACATTTAAGGCATGCTCCGATACAGTTGATCACAATTCTGTCAATGTATATATGTGTCTGTAATGTATTGTTACTCGTTCTAGTATCGTTGTATATGTTCTCATAGTATAGTTGTATATGTTCTCTTTCTAGTATAGTTGTATATGTTATCATATTGGAGTTTTATATGTTCTCTTTCTAGTATAGTTGTATATGTTCTCATAGTAATAAGTATTCACTCATGAATGAACTGACTCATTGATATAACAATAGTATGTGTATGATCCTGTGTTACCCGATGGTAACTTACAAATGATGTAACTAGTAGGTATTAAAATGGAAGAACTTTTATGACCATACATGTACACATGATATATAATTAATATTGAAACGACCTTCGGATGGCTACCCGATATCCCACCAGACCACATCTCAAGCGCGAAAAGGAAATAGGGTGGATGGCCTTCCTAAGCCCTTTAAACATTTCTTATATATCTATACATATATGGGCATGTAATTTATAAGAAGTATAACAAAGTTTAAATAAAATTATTTGGTAAGAAAAAAAGTTTTCAAAACATTTTGAAGTAAAGTTGTTTGATAAACAGTTTGAACAGTGATAAAATCATTGGTTTTATAGTTATTAATCACATCTGATTGATGTAATAACTATAAGTATTTAACTTGTATCCCCCCCCCCCATAAAAGTATTTAAAACATTTAAAAGTATTTCAAAGGTTAATTAACAGGGGTATGAACTCACTTGCGGTGAGTTGATTGGATTGAAGTGTCGGCTATTGTGCTAGGTGGCAAACGGAGACTTGTTCACACGCACAAGCCTAGTTATCATATAATGAGCATATATATAACTAATTAGCCATATCATAACTAATGAAATAAGTTGGGACACTCTAGAACATGTAACCACTTTGTATAAGTGTTATAAGTCCTAATGGTTGCATCTAAGTGGTTGTGGGACAAGGCTAAAGGGGTTTAATGTACCAAAGGGCCTTATATAAGTGTTTACTCCTCAATAAACCCCACACAAGGAGTTTACGGTCGTAAACCCTTGAATTTACGGCCGTGAACTCCAAATCTTGGTGGTAATTGATGTTTTGAAGTGTTATTTCATTTCTAGAATAAGCCTTGCTTGGTTGTTTAATCCTTTGGGTAGTTTAGGGCATAGAAATACTCCTTTGAGGAGTTTACGGCCCCAAGGCCAAATCCCTTAGAGTTTACGGCCGTAAACTCTCATGGGATGGGTGTTTTTATTCTTTCAAGTCCCAAGCACAAGTAGGATAAGTTCAAATTATTTGTTTGAGGCTAAAGAGGACCCTAGGCACACTTTGGTGGCCTTATTTGGTGTTTACGGCCTAAGAGTATTCCTTGGCTGTAAACTCCCTTTAAAGGGGTGCTTTTGATGTTTTAAAGTCCACAAATTAGCTAGAAGTAACTGAGGGTTAATGTCTAAAGCCTTAGGGGTGATTAGGGCACATTATGGCCCTTGAATTTGGAGTTCACGGTCCAAGAAGTTCTTGGGCCGTGAACACCCTAAGCTATGTGTTTTTGTTTGTATTCTAGTCTCTAATGTACATACATATTATCCTAAGCTAGTTACCTAACAAGGAAATGGGACTAGATAGCCTTTAAGCTTCATTTTGGAGTTTACTCCCCAAGAACGTTCTTGGGCGGTAAACTCCCGAATCTCACATATTTGACATGTAATCTGTGTTATTAAGCATATAACAAGCATTATATAACAACTAGAGAAGTTTACTCACGATTTGGGATGAAAACCCGAAGATCCGTGAGAGAGAAAATGGCTTTTCTCTAGTTGAAAATGTGAATAATGAATGAATTTGGTTCAGAAATCTATTTATAGTCCTGAGATATTTTTGACAGAAAATATTTTTATTCCTGAAATGATTTCTAATATAACCGAGTGTTGGAATAACAGTGTTTCACAAAACCATAGTGCATCCACTCTCTTGATATTTACTGAAGTGTAAACCCTAAATTACTCCAACTTATACGAAAAGTCTAAAAATCGACTATGACTGTTATAACTTCTATTGAAGTGATAATGTTTGTATAGAATGGAAATTTCAGTTTGTCACATCATCCCCCCATTAGAAGGAATTTTGTCCAGAAATTAGAATTTAAGCAAATAAGAAGTTACAAATAACTAAGCGAAAAGATGAGGGTATTTCAGTTTCATCTGATCCTCGCGTTCCCAAGTGAATTCCGGTCCTCGCTTGGCATTCCAGCGAACCTTCACGATCAGGATACGACTTTGCTTCATCTGCTTGACCTCATGGTCCATGATCTCTACAGGTTCTTCCACGAAGTTGAGACTCTCGTTGATCTCGATCTCGTCGAGTGGGATTACAAGAGTCTCGTCGGATAGACACTTTTTCAAGTTAGATACGTGGAATGTAAAATGTACGTTACGAAGTGTGTCAGGTAGGTCGAGTTTGTAAGCTAGGGGGCCGACTCTTGCGAGAATCTCGAAAGGCCCTATGTACCTCGGATTAAGCTTCCCACGCTTACCGAAGCGTATCAAGCCTTTCCAGGGTGAGACTTTGAGAAGGACTCGGTCTCCCACCTGAAATTCCAAAGGTTTTCTTTGCTTATCAGCGTAGCTCTTTTGTCGGTCTCTAGAGGATTTCAATTGTTCACGGATCTGAACGATTTTCTCTGTCGTTTCCCGAATGATCTCCGGACCGATAAGAGTACTGTCAGAAGCCTGCCCCTGTCTAATTGGGTATCACCCACCTCAGCCCAGCACAGAGGGGATATGCACTTTCGGCCGTAGAGGGCTTCAAATGGAGCAGCCTTGATGCTCGTGTGATAACTGTTATTATAAGAAAACTCAACAAGGGGTAAAATGAGTATCCCATGCCTTTCCAAAGTCAATCACACAGGCTCTCAACATATCTTCCAGTGTTAGGATGGTCCTCTCACTTTGTTCGTCGGTTTGTGGATGGTAGGCTGTGCTCATGTCCATCCTTGTTCCCAGGGAATGTTGTAGTGATTGCCAGAATCTTGAGGTGAACCTGCTATCTCTATCGGAGATAATGGATATAGGCACACCATGTAGTCGTACGATTTCCCTAATGTATGTTCTCGTAAGTTTCTCCATCTTGTCAGTTTCTTTGATAGCCAGGAAGTGTGCAGACTTGGTCAATCTATCAATGATGACCCATATGGTATCAAGTCCACCCGCTGTCTTGGGCAACTTGGTTATGAAATCCATAGTGATCCGCTCCCACTTCCATTCCGGGATCTCTGGTTGTTGCAATAAACCAGAGGGCTTCTGGTACTCGACCTTAACCTTTGCGCAAGTAAGGCATTTACTCACGAAGGTAGCAATCTCTGCTTTCATATTAGGCCACCAGTATAGCTTTTTAAGATCCAGATACATCTTATCTGAACCTGGGTGGACGGAATACCGAGTGTTGTGCGCCTCGGTCATGACCAAGTCTCGGAAACCACCGTGTTTTGGTGTACAGATCCGGTCCATGAAATATAAGGCCCCGTCACCCTTGGCTTCTAAATTCTTGTCCATTCCTCTGAGGGATTCACTCGTCACATTTTCAGGTTTCACGGCTTTAAGTTGGGCCGCCTGAATTTGATTAGACAAGTGTGAATGGACGGTTATTGACAATGACTTGACCCTGCGACCAGAATATTCCTTCCGACTTAGGGCGTCTGCTACTACGTTGGCTTTACCCGGATCATAACAAATATCGCATTCGTAGTCACTGAGTAGCTCGACCCACCGTCGTTGTCTCATGTTGAGCTCCTTCTGATCGAATATGTGTTGTACACTCTTGTGGTCGGTAAAGATAGTGCTTTTCGTCCCGTACAAGTAATGTCTGTAGATCTTTAGAGCAAACACCACTGCTCCTAGTTCAAGATCGTGGGTCGTCTAGTTAACTTCGTGTGTCTTCAACTGTCTGGAGGTGTAGGCGATGACCTTACCTCGCTGCATCAGAACACACCCGAGCCCTTGGTTCGATGCATCGCAATAGACTATGAAGTCTTCTATCCCTTCGGGGAGAGATAGTATTGGTGCAGTGCACAAGGATCGATTGAGCGTTCGGAATGCTCCTTCTTGTTTCTCTTCCCAGTCAAAGGCCATGCCTTTCTGGGTCAGGGTTGTAAGAGGTTTCCCTATTCGGGAAAAGTTATGTATGAATCTGCGGTAGTAGTCCATGAGGCCTAAAAATTGACGAATTTATGTAGGCGTCTTCGGTGCTGACCAGTTCTCAATGGCTTTAATTTTGGATGGGTCCACGTGGATTCCCTCTTCGCTTACCACGTATCCTAAGAATTCGACTCTTCGGATCCAAAATTCACATTTCGAGAACTTCGCATAGATTTTCTCCGTTCGTAAAGTTCCTAGAACTTGTCGCAGGTGATCGCTATGCTCTTCCTTACTTTGGGAGTAGATCAGGATGTCGTCAATGAAAACGATGACGAACTGATCCGAGTAAGGTCGCCATACTCTATTCATCAGATCTATGAAAATTGCGGGCGCATTAGTCAATCCGAATGGCATCACCACGAACTTGTAGTGTCCGTAATGAGTTCGGAAGGCTGTCTTCGGAACATCCTCCTCTAGCACTCGTAACTGGTGATATCCGGATCTCAGATCAATTTTGGAGAAGTAACTCGCCCCTTGCAGTTGGTCAAATAGATCGTCTATGCGCGGCAGAGGGTATTGATTTTTGACCGTCAGTTTGTTGAGTTCCCTATAGTCGATACACATACAGAATGATCCGTCTTTCTTCTTAACAAACAAGACCGGTGCTCCCAAAGGTGAGAAGCTTGGTCTTATGAAGCCCTTGTTGAGCAGTTCGTTAAGTTGACCAGATAGTTCCTGCATCTCTGCTGGTGCTAAACGGTAGGGCGACTTGGCTACTGGGGTAGCTCCTGGAACTAAGTCAATTCTGAACTCGACCTATCGTTACGGATGTAATCCTGGTAGCTCTTCTGGAAAAATGTTGGGGAAGTCACTCACTACTGGAATGTTCTTTAGTTCTTTCATTTCGAGGTTCGTGTCAACGTTGTGAGCAAGGAATGCATGGTATTCTTTACGCAGATACTTTTGTGCTTGAATACTTGATATAATACAAAGACTCGCACCGGGTTTGTCGCCATAGACGGTAAGAGTTTCGTTAGACGGGAGGTTTAGACGGACTGCTTTCTCGAAGCACATGATGTCGGCGCGATGAAGACTCAACCAATCCATGCTGATGATAATGTCGAAGCTTTTAATCAAGACTGGCATAAGGTCGAATGGGAATGAATGGTTATCTAGAGTTAGGGTACATCCTAAGTATATGCTATTGGTGTTTTCTGTTTTTCCATTAGCCATTTCTACTATGAATTGTTCTTTAAGTGTGTGTGGTTGTTGTTTAAGAATGCGAGCAAATTTATGGTTCACGAAGCTTCGCTCCGTTCCACTATCGAACAGAATGCATGCATAGGAGTTACAGAGGAGGAACGTACCAATTACCACCGTCGGGTCAGCAACTGCTTCCCCATGGCCTATTGCTAGTACCCTCCCTGCTCCGCAGACATTCTTCGCTTTGGGGTAGTCCCTCTTATAGTGGCCTGCTTCACCACATCCATAGCAGGTCGGGCTCGTGCCAGAGCCGGGGACTTGGGTGATCGGCCTCACCGGGGATTTACAGAAACGGATGGTGTGTCCTTTCCTGTTGCAGTTAGAGCACTGCATTTCACAGAAGGGGCCGTTGTGGTGGAAGTTGCATTTGTTGCACTTGGGCAAACTTCCAGCATACTGCCTCACCGGAGCAGTATCAGCAGCAGGGGTTATCGCGGCATGAACAGCCACAACTTGCTGCTTTTTATCAGCTCGCTGTTTCTTCTTGTCTTCCCAAAACTTCCGCTTAGTGTCAGTGGGTTTGGAGGGTTCCTGGATGGCTAGGGTTGTTGTTGTTGCAGGGGTTTTGACTCCATGGTCAATGAGTCGCTGTGCCAGTCGCTTGGCACTATCGAAGGTAGCGGGGTTTGATGATAGGACATTCCCCTAATACAGAGGCACTAGCCCCCATATGTACCTTTCGATCTTTTTCCCCTCAGTGGGAACCATATTGGGGTAGAGGGCCACCAGTTCGCTGAATCTGGCAGTATAAGCGACAATGTTGGTGCCCTTCATAGTCAGGCTCCAAAGCTCCTGCTCTAATTTCTGGATTTCGGCCCTTGGGCAGTATTCCTCAATCATGAGGTCTTTCATCGTTTCCCAGCCTATGTCGTTGGCTACGACGAGGGTTAGAGATTTAACGTGACCGTTCCACCATGTCAAGGCCTTTCCTTCAAAGGTGCATGCGGCATATTTGACTTTGCTCGCAGCAGGGCATGAACAAATTTCGAAGACTGATTCAGTCTTCTCGAACCATTGCGAGAGGGCGATGACTCCACCGGTCCCATGAAAGGACTTCGGCTTGAAGTTGGTGAAATCCTTGTAAGAGCACTCTCTCGAGCGCACAGGAGTTTCCACTAGAATAAAGTTAACATGGGTTCCACCTCTATTGGCATCAGTAGAGTGATACTGTGCCACGGCAGTTGCCATTGCTGCAGCTACGGCAGCATTTAGGGCTGCAGTATCGATGACCGGAGGCGGAGGAGGCGGTGGAGGTGTAGGGTTATCCCGAGGAGATTTGCGAGGAGGGATCTTTCAGCTATAAGTTTATAAAGATAAGCAAAGTGGTAAGAATCAATTTGTAAGTAAGGTGAGAGTGACACATGGACTAACTAACCATAGCCCAACAGTTGAATGAGTGTTTGAGATCATAACCAGGAAGATTAGTAGGGAAACACAAGTGTAAAGATTCTTCCTACAGATTAAATAGACGTCAATAATGCTGGTATTACCGATGTAATAGGTTCAGAAAAATCGACCTAACAGTAGGTCTTACATTATACCAGACGGAAAAGTTTGACAGTTCTTAGATTCCTAATTAGAGTACTGAAAGTTAGGAATATTTTACAGACAAGTGCTTCTTAGAGCACAAATGTTAAAGGCTATTCCTTAACCAAAAAGGCAGAGATGTACTAGACATCTTCTAACGGTGATGAGTATTCCTCGGGAGAACCCTGAGGTCTCTCATTTGACGGATCACCTCTTGAAGGTTTCGTTCATGAGCCCTTTGACGCGCTCGAAGTTCCATGACTTCTGCTTGAGAGGCAACCAGATGTTGCTATAGGGTTTCATTGGTTCTCCGGGTCCATTCCATGTCTTCTTCGAGACGGAGGATTCGGACTGTGTTGACACCAGTGTTGGCATCAATCTCCACGACCCGGTCGATGGCTGCTCGACCTTGCTCAACATTACGAGCTATTCTGCAGATAATGACGGGCAGAGCTTGGTCAGCAGAACCACCTTCGCTAACGTTGTAAAAGCTTCGGTCCCCAAAGTATGGTAAGGGTTGACCCTGTTCGTCACTCCATCGATTCAAGTTATTTACCCACGAAGGAGTGGGACCTGGAAAAGTTGGTAGAGGGTTGTTGTTCGGGGCTTGACCTATTGGAGGTAGGTTGTTGACTTCGGGCTCAGAGTCTGATCCATCCGAGAAGCCTTTAGCTTGATGATCATCCAACGGAATTTGGTGCTCATCATCGGACTCTGCTTCGAGCCATCCTGCGTTTCCTTCATTTGGAAAGTACGGGTCGCCGTGATGGAATCTAGCCATTTAAATCTACGCGAGAAGAGAGGTATAAGGATATAGTATATATCTAGCTAGTAGTACAAAATGCACCTATAATATTTTAAGTTTAGGTTCTATTGATCTTCTTGTGGTATTGTTGGTAAGTTTTTAGACTTGTTAACATATTACAACCATTCTTGGGCATATGCTAATCACTCCTCGGACCAGCATAGTTGATCAGGCTATGCCATTCCCAGGACTGACCATACATCTCCGAGCTTACCTGTGATACTTAACAATCGTAATAATTTTGTTCTTGTCATTGTGACACTGATTTTAGCATGAATGCAGACTAGTATACTTAATTAAATATCTTAGTATTTAATGTATAGACTCTTGGTCAGAGTGTTTTAATCCCAAATGGGTTTATAGTTTAGTATATCTTTTATGTGTTGATATACTTGATTCACAATAAACAATTCTCTGATACCAATCTTTCACGCCCCAAAACCGAGAATGGCGGAAACGTTCTAGGGTGGAGGATGTCATGTAAAGTATCACAACCCAGTATAACAGTAAATAAGCAAACAACATCATCCCTTGCATTAAATATATAATTTTAATACAAGCGTGTTCTATACAGTTATAGACACCAAAAATAATGTAAATCAAAATAATAAGATGAGTCTTGGATGCGCTCCATCTTCTCAAAAGCTGGCCTCGGTACCTGCCTACTGATGACCTGAGAATACAAGTTATTTTGAAAGAATTTATCAGCATAAAGCTGGTGAGCTCATAAGTATTTTAGTGTCGGTGTTTGTTATCAAAACGTTTGAACATGTCTCAAGTGTAAGTTTGTAAAATGTATGTAAATGTTTGTAAGTGTTTGTAAACGTTTTAATCTCTCAGAAAAACCTATATTTTCTATTAAAGTAGCCTTCTACCAAGGCTTAACTGTGTTGTATTATCGTTAGTTGTAAAAGTGTGTAATTTCCCCCAAGTGTAACTATCATTAACAAAATATAGTTTGTACATAAATGTTTAAGTGAAATAATCACTAAGTATATGTGATGGGTAAATTATTGTAGTACTGTAGTGTTGTATTATAGGAACTACTGTTGCACTAACTACATTAAACCGGATTTATATTAAGGTATCATGTGATTAGTTGTACCATACTATCGACTGGATAAACAACGAAAAATGTAGGTCGTAAAATGATATGACGTTTGGCACCCGTAGACCTGCAGGTCCGGCTGTAGCTAGCAGCAAGGTGTAGGATAGTCAATCCAGTATAGATCTATACGCAAACTCACACTTTCTCTCCAAGAGACTCTGGCAACAACCCGGTCCATGTCATTTAAGGCATGCTCCGATACAGTGGATCACAATTCTGTCAATGTATATATGTGTCTGTAATGTATTGTTACTCGTTCTAGTATCGTTGTATATGTTCTCATAGTATAGTTGTATATGTTCTCTTTCTAGTATAGTTGTATATGTTCTCATAGTATAGTTGTATATGTTCTCTTTCTAGTATAGTTGTATATGTTCTCATAGTAATAAGTATTGACTCATGAATGAACTGACTCATTGATCTAACAATAGTATGTGTATGATCCTGTGTTACCCTGATGGTAACTTACAAATGATGTAACTAGTAGGTATTAACATGGAAGAACTTTTATGACCATACATGTACACATGATATATAATTAATATTGAAACAACCTTCGAACGGCTACCCGATATCCCACCAGACCACATCTCAAGCGCGAAAAGGAAATAGGGTGGATGGCCTTCCTAATCCCTTTAAACATTTCTTATATATCTATACATATATGGGCATGTAATTTATAAGAATTATAACAAAGTTTAAATAAAAGTATTTGGTAAGAAAAGAGTTTTTAAAACATTTTGAAGTAAAGCAGTTTGATAAACAGTTTGAACAGTGATAAAATCATTGGTTTTATAGTTATTAATCACATGTGATTGATGTAATAACTATAAGTATTTAACTTGTATCCCCCCCCCCCCCCCATAAAAGTATTTAAAACATTTAAAAGTATTTCAAAGGTTAATTAACAGGGGTATGAACTCACTTGCGGTGAGTGGATTGGATTGAAGTGTCGGCTACTGTGCTAGGTGGCAAACGGAGACTTGTTCACACGCACGAGCCTAGTTATCATCTAATGAGCATATATATATAACTAATTAGCCATATAATAACTAATGAAATAAGTTGGGACACTCTAGAACATGTAACCACTTTGTATAAGTGTTATAAGTCCTAATGGTTGCATCTAAGTGGTTGTAGGACAAGCTTAAAGGGGTTTAATGTACCAAAGGGCCTTATATAAGTGTTTACTCCTCAATAAACCCCACACAAGGAGTTTACGGTCGTAAACCCTTGAGTTTACGGCCGTGAACTCCAAATCTTGGTGGTAATTTGTCATACCCCGCTAAAGCGGAAACGCAAGGTATGACAGCGATAACAGTTTCATTGCAAAAGATAAAGACACATCACCATAGCAGTATTTAAAGTTTACAACCCATAGCTTCAATAGAAACAAAATACAAGTTTTTCAAAATAACATTGTTCAAAATATAACTTCATAATAGCTTCAACACGATGCAGCATGCTCTATGATGATTAATCTCTACATCCACTTACTAATTATTTCCTGAAAAAGCATGTAAAACGAGCGTCAACTATGAAAATAGTTGGTGAGTTCACAAGTTTATAAAATGGAGCGTACAATAAGGCTTTTCGTAAATACAAGTACATTGCTTCAATGATAGACAAGTTGATTGCTATTAATGAATACAAGTTTATTGCTATAACGAGAAACGAGTTTGTATGTGTATGAGCAAACAATGAGTCTGAACCAAACCTATGACTGAAGCCCTATCGAGATCTATGCTTATCGTTCCATAGATGAATATGGTATCATGCACTCCAGCGATTCGGGCGAGTGAGGAGTTGTCAATTCCTAATAGCGCTATCCATAATGACCATTGGCTGAAAGAGTTAATGGTTAGAGATAAGGGAAGGGCCTTAGTACGATAAGTTCTCATGTTCCGTGTTGCATAGACATACATAAAGAAACATAGCAATACAATAGCAATCATGTTTGATAATAATCAATTTAAATACAACATGCAAACAATAGTTTTTCTGGACATGCTTTTCCACCCCAAAACATAAAAACCAAAAATATGGGGAGTGCATGAATACTCACGATGTTTCGTGTAGGCACAAGCGGTACTTCGGGATGCACCAACGTCTTACTACCGGGATCCTACGACATCAAACACACATACTAGTGAGTTTCCATGTCGATATCTAATGCTAATATACTAAACTCTACATATAGGGAAATGCCAATTTATGTTTTAGTATTGGATTTTATATCAATTGGTTACACTTTTTCTGAAGTATTGAAATTTTACAAGTCGTGCGATTAATTACAACCTTGGAAGGTTAATTTTCCAAATTTTAAGTCTCAATAACAACATAAATTCACGAAAAATAGCATTCGAGGGATAAAAATTCTCAAACTTTTTATTTAACTGTTATTACACAATACTAAGATGGGAAAAATATAAAAATGGATTTCCAAGCTGTTTAATTATATTTTATGATTTATGGGCATTTATTCCAATAAAAATTGAAATAAATAGAAAACAGTTTCCAAAATTACCCAAACTTTTTATTTAATTGTTATTATACATAACTAGGCTGGGAAAAATATAAAAGATATTTTTCAGTGGGTATTTATATTTTTCCTTGTTTTATTCCTTTAAATAGTTATTAATTAAAGAAATAATATTAAACTGTTAAAATAAATCACCATAAATATTTGTAACATCATTTACAGTATAAATATCCTAGAAAAAATATCAAAAGTGGTTTTCATAATGTATAAACTGGTTTTGGGTATTTATGTGTAGTTAAGTGCATTTTAATGCAATTAACTTTAGAAAATAAGCGAAAAATAGTTTACAGTAGAGAAAAATCCTGAAAATTTTTATGTAACCTCCTACTATATAATATGATATCCTGGTAAATTTTCACGAATTTTGGATAATCAGAACTATTTTCCCATTTTTAGACCATTATAATTACCAAAACTTGGGAAAAATAGTAAGACATGATGAAAAATCTTGAAATTATTTTTTGCAGTCACCAAATCACAGGTAAGGTATACGAAAATTGTTAGATACAATTTTCACATCCTCTAAAGTGGTTTTGAAATTTATCATGTTCTAAACAAAAGAAACTTAGAAATCGTATTAAACAGTAATAAAAATTACTGAAATTTGGTGACGGGTCATTATTCCCCATAAGGATCATCCATGAATTTAGTTGGGATTTATTGACCTCTGAAAGGATTTTATATGATTTATGCCCTTGGTTTTAGCAATAATTCTAATAAATCAAAGAAATAACAAAAGCTCTTGAAATTTTCTAGATTATCTCATGCATGCAAGGGCTTTCAAAAGGAAAAATGTTAAAAATGTATTCAGAAGAGAAATGAGGGTAATGAATCCAAACAATTTAAGAAAAGTTGCATGCAATAATGCATGAAGTGTAGATGTGGCTGAAGTTCATGAATTTGTGTAGTCCATTCAGTGAGGTTTTAAGCCACGAAATTTCAACCATCATTCACTAGATATGTTAAGTTTCTAAGGTATTTTTTTCTCAGATTTATGGTTAGGTTTAAGGCCATTGATTATGCAAGACAAAAATAGTGATCACAGAAAAAGAGCTGTATGCGCAACCATTTTGTAAAAATTTCCAAAAATTGGATATTTAATATTTTACAGTAAGACCAGTTGGGTTTGAAAGTTAACTCGTGGAACTAACCAATACAAAAAGAATATCATGATTTGGTTAAGAAATGACTGAGTTATGGCCGTTCAAAGTAGAACAAAGTAATCTGGCAGATTGCATGTTTGCTTGTGTGCATTATTAGGGTATTTCAACAAGAACATCATGCATGTCTTTGGTAAGGTCCGATTTCTAACACATGCATGGAATGAACGAGCATCCAAGATGTATTAGGAATGGTTTAAATGCTTTTGGTCATGCATGAACACAAAAGAAATGGAGAAGAACATGAAATATTAGGTTTTGATGTCACATGATCATATGTGCATCTTTTTCACTCCTTGCATGGGTTTGATCCCGGATTTTCACCATCTCTAACACATGAATTGTGTTATGGTGAGAATCTACAAGCCACAAGGGGAGAATAAAGATTTCTAGCCATGGAAAGGCATAAAATCCAAAAAGAAGAGAAAACTAAGAAAGAAAAGAAGTAAAATCATGTAACTATGGAAGAAGATGATGTTGTTTACCTTTGTTATGACCTTGAGGGAAGTAAGTACACTTCAAGGGCTTCACAATCTCGAAATTTTGCAGAGGAATGAGAGGATTTTCGTGAGTTTAGAGAGAGGGAAGAAGAGAGTGAAGTGTGTGAAGAGTGGAGTGTAAGAGAGTGAAGAAAGAAGAGGTGGAGTAAGGGTTTTGACTTAATGATTGTGTTTTGGGAAGAGAGAGTGTATGGGGAGGGGAGATGGACGGTTCTTACATGCATTTAGGCCTCCTCTCTCCAAAATTTTAAACTTTATAAACTTCACCTCCATCATTTATATAAAAACATTCATTTTTTAATAAAAATGCTTATTAAGCAATTTGATTTATTTAAAAATCTTGTTTTCAACAAATAATTATGATTAATACTTGGTAATTTAATTTCTATTTCATTGACTATAATTCATAATTTGATTAATAACAATTTGATATTAGGAAGTTTATAGCCAAATTTTATAAGGTTTTTAAGCTTTATAATTTATAACTTTGGATTTTTGGCTCTTTAGGGTTTTTGGAATATTGTTTGATATTCAACAACATGTTGAAGTATAATTAGAATGTTTTAATTTATTTTTAGGGTTTTATACCCTATTTCAATTATAACAAAGCTTGAAGCTTTATTCTAATTATAGTATTGGCATTTCCTATTGTAGCTAAGCAACTTACTAGAATTGTAAGTATCAAGTATATTAGTCCTAGATCTTAGTTGGATCCTAGTTTATGCAAGATTTTTGACCTAATTTATACTACTAGGTCATGACATGTTGTGCATGAATGGTTTTTATAAAGATGCATGAGTCCGAGAATGACCTGAATTGGCAGTTGTCACATAATTGATGTTTTGAAGTGTTATTTGATTTCTAGAGTAAGCCTTGCTTGGTTGTTTAATCCTTTAGGTAGTTTAGGGCATAGAAATACTCCTTTGAGGAGTTTACGGCCCCAAGGCCAAATCCCTTAGAGTTTACGGCCGTAAACTCTCATGGTATGGGTGTTTTTATTCTTTCAAGTCCCAAGCACAAGTAGGATAAGTTCTAATTATTTGTTTGAGGCTAAAGAGGACCCTAGGCACACTTTGGTGGCCTTATTTGGTGTTTACGGCCTAAGAGTATTCCTTGGCCGTAAACTCCCTTTAAGGGGGTGCTTTTGATGTTTTAAAGTCCACAAATTAGCTAGAAGTAATTGAGGGTTAATGTCTAAAGCCTTAGGGGTGATTAGGGCACATTATGCCCCTTGAATTTGGAGTTCACAGTCCAAGAAGTTCTTGGGCCGTGAACACCCTAAGCTATGTGTTTTTTATTGTTTTCTAGTCTCTAATGTACATACATATTATCCTAAGCTAGTTACCTAACAAGGAAATGGGACTAGATAGCCTTTAAGCTTCATTTTGGAGTTTACTCCCCAAGAACGTTCTTGGGCGGTAAACTCCCGAATCTCACATATTTGACATGTAATCTATGTTATTAAGCATATAACAAGCATTATATAACAACTAGAGAAGTGTACTCACGATTTGGGATGAAAACCCGAAGATTCGTGAGAGAGAAAATGGTTTTTCTCTAGTTGGAAATGTGAATAATGAATGAATTTGGTTCAGAAATCTATTTATAGTCTTGAGAAATTTTTGACAGAAAATATTTTTATTCCTGAAATGATTTCTAATATAACCGAGTGTTGGAATAACAGTGTTGCACAAAACCGTAGTGCATCCACTCTCCTGATATTTACTGAAGTGTAAACCCTAAATTACTCCAACTTATACGAAAAGTCTGAAAATCGACTATGACTGTTATAACTTCTATTGAAGTGATACTGTTTGTATAGAATGGAAATTTCGGGTTGTCACAAAGTAGGAGCATATCGTGAAGTAGGAGTGTATCGTGAAGTAGGAGCGTATTACGAAGTAAAAGTGTATCAAGAAGTAAAAGCGTTAACAAAGCAGTGGCATTTAACTGAGTGAGAGCATTAACTAAGTGGAAGTATAACGAAACAGTAATATCTAAAAAAGTAGGAGTATAAAAGCATGGAAGAAAACTTCGGTGAAAACTTTGGAAAACCTTTATACTTAAGAAAATCACGACTTGGTATTCTTTTATAGAATAAGTTTGAAAACCTTTAGAAATCCTTTGAAAACCTTTCATAAACAAGTTTTGAATGAAACTTTGATAAAACATTTTGGGTAGAGAAATCCTTTGTTTAAAATACTGCTGTAATAGGATCTGAAGTAAAATATACAGCGTGCGAAAGAATTTGAGAAAAGCTTTGAACAAGTAAAGATGTTTTGGAAAACCATTTGCAGTATCATACTCGATAAAACAGTTGACAGTGTAATGAATCCTTGTGCATGCGGGTTATCAATCACATGTGATTGATATGATAACTGGCATGTTTAACTTGTATTCCCCCCCTAAAAGCATGTAAAAACATTTAAAAGGTTAATTCAGGGGTATGAACTCACCTGTTGTAAGTGGATCGAACGAAGGTGCCGGTTGGGCGTTCGGTGTCAAGTAAAGACTTGAACACACTTAGTGACCTATTAACATATGATGACATATGTTTACATACAATTACTAAATATAATACTAATTAAACATGTATACGCATCCTAAAGTGCGGAAAACACTTTGATTAAGTGCTATGGGTGTCCCGGGTAACATCTATGGGTATGTATGGCCTAGATGGGGAGTTTACTCTTTAAGAGTAAACTCCTTATAGAGTTCACGGCCCTAAGACCAACTCCCCATGATTTTACGGCCGTAAACTCATGGTGGGGGTGTTCAAGGATGCTAAATGGTCTTATCTCACTCATAGAATTAGGCTAGGTCCCAATATAATGCATATGAAGGGGTTTAAGGCTCTTAAAGGACTATTTGAGGAGTTTATGGCCCTAAACAAGGATTTTACGACCGTAAGCTCCTAGATGCACATTCCTTTGGTGTATTAGGGTCTTAAATGGTAGGAAATAAAGTTCTAAGCATTATTCTAAGTCAAATGGGGGGTGTTAAGGCATCATTTGGCCACCTTTTGGGAGTTTACGGCCCATGGACCAATCCTAGGGCGGTTCACGGCCGTAAACTCCTATTTCCTTGGTTTAATTGATGTTTAATGCCTTTAGTTCAATGGTGGTTGCTTCTATACATTTTCCAAGGCCATAGGAGGTGTTTAAGGGCATTTCTAACACCTTAAAAGGTGTTCACGACCCTTGAAGAGGGGTTTACGGTCCAAGAGTGTTCTTGGGCCATAAACTCATGTTTACTCTCCATACCATAAGGTTTTGGTGTTCTAAGCTCGAAGGTGTAAGTCCACAAGTCATATCTAAGCCCTAGGGGTAGTTTAGAGGGGTTTTTGGGGCTTAAAAACCCCACTTAAGGGTGTTCACGGTCCAAGAGTGTTTTTGGGCCATAAACACATAATCTTGCCCCTATTTGATGTCTTAAACATGAATTTACATGTTAACTAAGTTGTACAACAAGTTAGGATAGATTACTTACTAGTTCGGGGCTCGAAACGGGCGTTTTTAGCTCGAAAACAAGTTGTAGAGAGTGAGTGTAGAAAGAGAGTGGAAAGAGTGTGAATGGAGTCCACTCCCCCTTATATAGGGGTTTGAGTTGGGGCTCAGTGGAAATCTACCCGATACTACCGTTAAACGGGGCTTTTTGGTCGCACCCGATTAAATGGTCGTATTTTGACTTGGTTGAAACTAAAAATTTCCAAGCGAATATTGTGGTGCTTCTAAATTATTTCTACCCTTACCAAGTCATCATAAAGATCCCACATTAATTAACCAGTCCAAAAGTTTACGGACAGTTTAATAAAACTCGGCTTATTAACGGAATGAGGGGTTAAAAATGACGGAATAAATTTCGGGTTGTCACACCTAACATCATCGACTTCATGATTTAGAGCATCCATTTTTCTAGTGATGTTGTGTCGTAGTTCGCGAAGGTCGTTTGTAATCTTTTCCCTCACAAGCAACACCTCCAACTGTGTCTGCAACAGATTGATCGTTAAGTCTTCATTTGTGACTCCTTTCGAGAAATTCTCAGCCATGTACCGAGTGTTGCTGGGTGACCAACTGTGATCTTGATATAATCGTGAAGGCATTGTTTCTACGATTTGTAACGAAGTTTAGGGTGCAATCGGGGTAACTAGGTTACGAATTGTGCCATTTTAGGGCACAAGCTTTACATTTTATACAGAGGTAGGTGAATATTATGAACGTGGCCTCTACGTTTCACCTTCCAAAACGACGTCATTTGGGTCCAAGACTTAAATACAATTTCCTCATGCCATCGATGATGTGTCAAATTGGGACGATGTGACATGGTTACCGGGTATACTAAGTAAAAAGGACTAAATTGCTAGGTTGCAATACAATTCGTTCCCTTATAAAGCCACTAAAAATTTTTAGTGACTAAAAGAGTAAACCCTAGAAATTTCATAGGTCGTCTGTGTCATTTTCCCTTAAAATTAATGTAATATGTTTTAATTTAATGTGTGCTTTATTTGAATTATTTTTTAATTTAATCTAATTATGTCAAAAAAAAAAAAAGTTGTCACGTATCTCCCTTCTTCTTGCACGTCATAGGACGGAACCAGGCGATATTAACGCATATATATTTTTTTTTCTTAAAATGCTTTCAATCTACTCTAATATTTAAATGTGTTTTTTTATCACATGTCATACTCTGGTTTAATTTGCAAAATGATATTTTGTGGTTATTTTAAATTAATTTTGTTATCCACATGTCATTTTATGAGTTTTTTCTATTTTAATAAACTCAACATAATACTTTAACGTAATACAATAAATGTAGTAATAAATAAATATAAATTTATTAATAGATTTACCTTCTTATTTTAAAATTACCAAATTAAAGCCAATTAGTTTGTTTTGTAGTATTTTTTTAAATTTAAAAGATAAAAAAAAAATGAATTTAAATAATTTATTATTTTTCTTATTTTCTTATAAATCCAAAACTTAAATATTTAAACATTTATATTTAATTTTTTTAATTAACTCTCTTCTTTTAATACATGAGTTTTACACCTGATACCATTAAAATTAATAATATTTTTTAAATAAGTTAAAATAAACGATCCAAATCAGAATCAGTAAAGCTTATATAATTATATTTATTCAAAAGTATCAACTATATTAGCTAAGTAGATTTATATTGTTACCTATGATAACATTAACATGATTTACATAGTTGGTAGCCTATTAAACAATTTATTACATTCCAATGAATCACCAAAGGTATAATGAATCATGGGATGTTGGAATCTTTGATAGGGATGTTTGTAACACTCTGAAATTCAATTAATGCGTACATATATACTTTTTTTTGTATTATATATAGTGAAAGAAGGATCAAGACAATTGAAGTATCGACCATAACCTTCAGGCTCATATTCCTCTCACCAACCCACCGTTTGAAGAATCGACACGTGAGTCGCTAAAACCCTTTACAGATCCACATTTCTTAGACTCATCCAATCTTGGATATACATTACCTAATAAATAATTTTATCTTCCATAGTTTTTGTACCCTTTTGTTTTCCCCCTTTTCGATTTTTCATTATAGTAATCATTGTTTTGATGTGGGGGTTTTGTTCTTTAATCGATTTTAGTTTCGTTTTCGAGTTGTATAAAGGGGCTTTCGAGGTTCTCGAGTTTCCGTCAATGGCGGCGATTTTGAATACTGGCAATGTGTCTTTCTTCCTGTGGTTATTCATCTGGGGATTCGCTGATATTCTAAAGCAAACAAGGGGTGAAAGAACAAGATTTTCGATTAATTTCTCACGTTTTTCAAAGATTACTCTCGTCTCCACTTTTATAATCTTGATTTCTCATATTGTTTTTTGTGTGTACAAGTTCTTGAAGCACGAGGTTGTACCTTACGAGTCTGTCACCTCTGCATTAACATGGTCTTTAGCCACTGTTGTCACTGTGTATTCATTCTTCAGTAGAAGAGATGAACAAACACGAAAATGGCCATGGGTGCTTGTTCTATTCTGGTGTTTTTCCATGATTCTTGATTCAGTTTCAGTCACTTTCATCATCTTCAACTATCTTGAATCCAAAAACATGCATGTATTTCTTTCAAAATCGAATCTTGTCGACATGGCCACCTTCCCATTTTCAATTCTTTTGTGTTTCGATGGTCTAACATATCGTGTCACCAAGAAACACGAAGAACTAGATGAACCATTGCTCCAAGAAACTAGCAAAGACACTAGCGCTTTTACAAAATCAGGAATTTGGAAAAGGGTTACATTTAATTGGTTAAACCCTCTTTTTGAATTGGGTCATGCTCAAAAACTCGAGTTTAATCATGTCCCTTCGATTCCTGAATCTGAAACTGCTCAAGAAGCTGCATGTTTGTTGGAAGAGTCGCTTCAAAAACAAAAAACTCGAGGCTCAGTATTAACCATGGCGATAATTCATGCTATACGACAATCTTTAGCAATAAACGCGATATTTGCAGGTATGTTCTTGCCTTTCTTTTTCTTGAATTCAGTTTTTTTGGGAACAAAGTTTACGAACATGTTTATTAGTTGTACTTTGTTGAAGAGCTTTTGGTTTCTAATAAATTTTTAATGAGTTTGCTATTGCTACCACCCAATGGTGATTTTTGCATAAAGTTGTCATCTTTTTAGACAATATAACTTATGTTTAGTATTTGGGTTTCATGTGATTAATTGCATAAAGTTGTTAATTTTGTAGTTTTTCATCAAATATATTTAAATGCATAAAGTTGTTACCAAGTTTGTTCTTTACAACCACGAATATAATCCAAGAGATCCTCCAAAGGACCACCAACACACAAACATATAGGACAAAGTTACAAAAGTTGAAGCTAATATGAATGCACATGGTTGAAGTTATTAAAAAAATATTTCTTTTTTACTATTCTTGTGACTTTTCTTTTCAAGTTAGACGTGTTTGTTAAAGGGAGCTACACAAAAATGGTTTTTAGTTAATCGACTTAAATGTCGACAACTGACTAGGCTTAAATTGGTTAAGAGAGTGTTTTTTTTTTTTCGACTTAATAAAGAAAGGACTCATTTATTTCACGTACTCTAGTGTTCTTTTTTGGCCTATTAAGTAAAGTGGACCACCACTTGAGTTTTCTTCATAATGAGTGCATGTGTAGTTCACTTATAAACTGACCATTTTATTGGGTGAAATAGTAAAAAAACAAACATTAAAATGTGCTTGAATTAGTGATTCTAATCATCATGCTTGTTTATTTTATTACATCAAGGTGAGGGAAAATGTCAAAATTAATATCATTTGTTCTGACAGACTTCGGTGTTTTTTTTTTTTTTTTTGTTAATTTTCTTTCTTTTTAGCTTTTTGGGTAGTGGAGACTTTCCACATAAAATTCACATGTGATGCACATAAAGTTTAAAATAAAAGGAGGAAAAGTGGGGTATACAAATTGGCCAAAGTTTCATTAGTTCAACATATATGCACATTCTGCGAATCAGCTTACATACAAGTCTTGTCAAATATTTATTTATTTATTTTGTTTTACGCTTAAAAGATGTGGTAACTTTAATTTTTTCTTTTTGATAATTTTAGGGGTGAATACGCTTGCTTCATACATGGGACCGATTTTGATAACAAGTTTTGTGAATTACTTATCAGAAGATGATAATGATTCAAGCTACCAAAAAGGAATTATTCTCTCATGTATTTTCTTTTTGGCAAAAACAATTGAATCATTATCTCAAAGACAATGGTATTTTGGTGCTCAACGTATTGGCATTCGTATACGTGCTGCGCTTATTGTACTAATATACAAGAAATCTTTATCAGTCAAATATGGCACCACAAGCAATGGCAATATCGTAAATTTGATCAACATGGATGTCGAAAAGATAGGAGAGTTTTTTTGGCATATACATGGGATCTGGTTGCTCCCGATTCAAGTTCTTCTTGCCTTGATCATCTTATACATGAACCTTGGTTTTGCTCCTTCAATGGCTGCCCTCATTTCCACTATTCTTGTTATGATCATCAATGTCCCATTAGCAAATATGCAAAAAGATTTCCAAACAAAAGTCATGGAGTCAAAAGACTCGAGGATTAAAGCTACTTCAGAAATCTTGAAGAGCATGCGAGTGTTGAAGTTGCATTCATGGCAATCCAACTTCAAGAAAAAGTTGATTGCTTTAAGAGAAAAAGAACAAAATTGGCTCAAGAAATATCTTTATACGTGTTCGGCTATTGCTTTCCTCTTTTGGACATCTCCTACGTTAGTTTCCGTTTCCACTTTCGGTGTTTGCATTTTCTTGAAAATCCCATTAACCCCAAGTGTTGTTTATTCAACTTTGGCTACTTTTAGAATCTTGCAAGATCCGATTTATAATCTCCCGGATCTTGTTTCCATGGTAGCTCAAACGAAGGTTTCACTTGATCGAATCAAAGATTTTATAATCAAAGATTCTACAACGGATCAAGATTTTGTAATGGAACAAGATGTGGCAATAGAAATTGAACCTGGGGAGTATGCATGGGACACAAATGATTTGGATCAAAGAAAACCCACAATCAAGATTTCTCAAAAGATTAAAATCCCAAAAGGGTATAAAGTGGCGATATGTGGTTCAGTTGGAGCGGGAAAATCGAGCTTGTTATGTAGCATACTTGGTGAAATCCCAAGGATTTCGGGTGGACGTATAAAAGTATTTGGATCAAAAGCTTTTGTGCCACAAAGTGCTTGGATTCAAACGGGAACAATAAGAGACAATATTCTATTTGGTAGGGGAATGAATAAGGGATTTTATGATGAAGTTGTGGATGGATGTGGTTTGGATCGGGATTTTGAGACATTGGTTGATGGGGATTTAAGTGTTGTTGGGGAGAGAGGGTTGAATTTAAGTGGAGGTCAAAAACAACGGATTCAATTAGCAAGAGCTTTGTATAATGCTTCGGATGTTTATATCCTTGATGATCCGTTTAGTGCGGTTGATGCTCATACGGGTGCTCATATGTTCAAGGTACAAGATTACTTCAAATTTTCTTTTGTTTTTATACTTTTTGTTTGTGGATGCTTTTGGGGTTAATTTGAATCTTTGTTTTTTGTAGAAATGTTTGATGAATTTGCTAGATAAGAAGACTGTTGTTTACGTAACACATCAATTGGAGTTTTTAAGCGCAGCGGACTTGGTTCTGGTAGGTTTTATGTTTTTTTTGTTGGCTATATTGATTTTTAGGTTCCATTTGTTATACTAAAAAGTTGTCAATGGGACAAAAGTTCGTAATTTGTCCTACAAAAAAAATGAAATTACATCGCACACCATGATATATGGCTATACTGTGTTTAACATCCATTGGACAAAAACTAAGAATATTGATATCAATGGACAAAAAGTTTATGTCCCACCTAAAAAGATTGGACATGACTCCCTTATGATTTCGTGTGTGTGTACAAAAGACTTAAATACTCTCCACATCCTCATCATCGAAAATAGACCTAGAAATCTCTTCAATGTAACCAACTTAGCCTTTGTGTGTGTTTTTGGCATAGGTGATCAAAGATGGTGTTATCGTACAATCCGGAAACTACAACGACCTAATCGCGGACCCCACAAGTGAATTCGCACGCCAAATAGCGGCTCACTCCATGTCTTTAAACCCACTCCACGAGACCAAAACCCTCACCACTTTCCCTCAAGCCAACCATGGTGCACCCTTGGAACTAAAACACGAGCCCTGTAGGACCCGAGTCGGGTCCATAGAAACAATACCACAAGAGGAATCACAATCCGGGCGGGTCAAATTCAGTGTTTACTCAACTTTCATCACTTCAGCATGTAAAGGAGCCTTAGTTCCGATTATCCTCATATGTCACACTCTCTTTTTAGCCCTCCAAATGGGCAGTAATTACTGGATGGCATGGGCCACGGAAGATGAGGGTCGGGTTAGCAGCAAAACCCTAATTGAAATCTTTGTGATTTTGTCGGGTGGAAGCTCGCTTTTTATTTTGGTTAGGGCTTTTTTGTTGTCTGTGATTGCCATCAAAACGGGTCAAAACCTCTTTTTACAAATGATCAATTCGGTTTTCCGGGCACCCGTTTCATTCTTTGACTCCACACCTTCAAGTCGCATCCTCAATCGTGTAAGTAATGAATCCTCATTTATTTATTTATTTTTTGTTTTTTCACACAACAAAAAAAAAAGTATATTTGTAGGTTAAATTGATAGTGAAATTCAATAACTTTTTAGCTTTTTTATTATATGTTTTACAGTCTTCAACGGATCAAAGCACAGTGGATGTAGATGTCCCTTATCGATTGGCGGGATTAGTTTTTGCAATAATTCAACTTCTAAGCATTATTTTGCTAATGTCACATGTCGCATGGCCAATCTTTTTGCTTTGCATTATCGTAATTGCTATATCAATATGGTATCAAGTAAGTTCAAAACACAAAATTTTAAATTTATAGACCGTTTTTTATAATGAAAAAAAATGATTATTTTTGTACATTTTAGGCGTACTACATTACTACTGCTAGGGAGCTAGCGAGGATGATCGGGATTCAAAAGTCTCCAATTCAACATCATTTTTCGGAATCAATTTCCGGGGCTTTGTTAGTTCGTTGCTTTAATCAAGAAGTTCGTTTCTTGAACAAGTGTTTAAAGGTTATTGATGATTATTCTCGTGTTACTTTTCATAACACTGCTACAATGGAGTGGTTATGTGTTCGGATCAACTTCCTTTTCAACCTCGTGTTTTTTATACTCCTGGTTGTGTTAGTGCACCTCCCTAGGGCATCAATTGATCATAGTAAGTTTCTTTAAACATCCACCTCAAATAATACAAATAGTAAGGATTATGAAGGTGTCTTTTTGTATACACAAGAGTTAAAAGAATAAGTCACTCTCACACTTTTTAAGGACCAATAATTTGGAATTTCAAAACAACGTAAACCGTTCTTTCAAATATGAAAACAACCTAATTATAATTAAAATTTGAATTAACAGTTTTGAGATTATATATGAAAATATGTTATATTAATTTAGTTGTATAGAATAAGTTGAAAATTGTTGCATATTCTTTTAAAAATAATAATATAATATCTAATTTATTCCTAAAGAACTTTTATCCAAAAATATATATATCCACACCGTTGCAATTCAAACTATTTTTTATTTTTCAATTAACCTTTAAAGTGTAGGGCTAATTAAAATAAAAAAAAAAAACCCTATATTTTATGTATTTTCCTGATTAAACCTCAAATTTATTTTTTGTCTGAAAAAAATCTTGTATTTTTTTTTCTGAAAAAAAAAAAAAAAAAAAAACTCTCAACCTTCTAAATGCTTTCAAAATAAACCCTCAACCTTTTTAATTTTTCTCAAAAAAAAAAAAAAGCCTTACATTTTATATTTCTTTTTGGAAAAAAAAAAATGGCCAGATCGGAAAAAATAAAATATACAGTCTTTTTCAAAAAATAAAAAAGTTGAAGTTTTAATTCAGAAAAAACACAAAATATAGGATCTTGTATTTTACTTCAAAAAATATTTCAAAGGGATGCTCATTTACACATCAATAATTACTTTATATTATTAACAAATATCTAAATCAACCAAATTTTGCAACGACCACAGGTTTAGCCGGGTTAGCTGTTACATACGGTTTGAGCCTAAACGTGCTACAAGCTTGGGTGATATGGAACCTCTGCAACGTTGAAAACAAAATGATTTCAGTTGAACGAATTCTCCAATTTGCAAATATTCCAAGTGAAGCCCCTGAAACAATCAAAGATTACAAACCAGAATCCAACTGGCCCACTTTAGGCCAAATCGAGCTCAAAGATCTACATGTTCAATACCACCCGGCTCTTCCAACAGTTTTAAAAGGAATCACTTGTATTTTTCCTGGTCAAAAGAAGATCGGGGTTGTGGGAAGAACTGGGTGTGGAAAGTCAACGCTGATTCAGGCTCTTTTTAGGGTGGTTGAACCCACAAAAGGTTGCATTTTGATTGATGGGATTGATGTTTCCAAAATTGGGTTGCATGATTTGAGGTCTAAATTGGGGATAATTCCACAAGATCCGACTTTGTTTCAAGGGACTATGAGGACTAATCTTGATCCGTTGGAAGAGCATTCGGATTGTGAGATTTGGGAGGTGTTGATTAAGTGTCGACTTGCGGACATTGTAAGGCAGGATAAGAGGCTTCTTGATACACCAGGTGCCTTATATTTTTATTTTTACAACATTTTGATAAATTTAGTTGGATACGATTTTAAGATGTATCAATAACCTAAAATTTTAAAGTAATCCACTAATTTGATATATTATTGGAATACAATGACTATGTTAGGCCAAATTCCTTAAGAAACTACTAGTTTGTTATTTTTTAACAATGTTTTAATGATTTAAACATTTTCAGTGGCTGAAGATGGCGAAAATTGGAGTGTTGGGCAACGACAACTTGTATGCTTAGCGAGGGCATTGCTCCAGAAACGCAGCATACTAGTTCTTGATGAAGCGACTGCTTCCATTGATACAGAGACAGATAACATCATGCAGAAGACAATAAGAGAAGAAACAAGCAGATGTACAGTCATAACCATCGCTCATCGGATCCCCACCATTGTCGACAGCGATTTAGTTCTCGTTCTTGATCAAGGTAACAAAACTTTCGATTAATTCTCTATAGATTACCAAAATAATGCACGAATAATGCACGAAAAAGGCTAAAATTAACCGGCTTCATCGGAAATACAGGGGAAGTGGCGGAGTACGATTCTCCGGCGCGGTTGCAAGAAGACGCTTCTTCGGCGTTTTCGAAGCTGGTGAATGAGTTCTTGAGGAGATCGGTGTAAATCTGTAGATCGTTAACGTGGGTTTAGAATTTAGATTGTTTATTGTACAGCGAGTTATTAGGGTTAGGGTTAGGGTTGATTTAGGATTTTAGGAATCATGAGGTTGAGGAGGAAACATTATTTGGTCCGGCCCATGCCTGGAATAGCTTGGATCGGGTCGTGTTGTCAAATAGACCGGTGACAGAATTAGGCTGAGGTTATGAGACTTTTTTTTTTTTAAAAATTTTAAATGAGAAATTAAGTTGTAAAATAACTCGAGACTGTAAATGGTTAATTCAATGTTATAAAAGTGACACAATAAAACAGTAATTAAATTTATTTCTTTTAAATAAAATGGCTTAGGAAGTCCTAAATGTTACGGATGTATGCATTTTGGTTTAAATGTAAACCTAAAGATAACAAACCATTTTTTTATTATCTAAATTTGACATATTTTCAGTCTAAGATGCAATGGTAAATGATAATGATAAAAATGGAAATTGAGTAAACTAAACCAGTTTGGATGGCATTTTGAAGAATAACTAACTGATAGTTTTTAGCAAAATAATAATGCATTTTTTGATATAGTCTAGCAAAATCATCATGCATTTTGAAATGAATATTTCAGAATAGTTGAAAACGGGTCAAAGCCAATACCACGCTTAGTTCTATATAATATGGTGCTGACAAATTTATATTTGAATGTCATTCTGGAAAAGCCTAAATTCTTGGAACTTAAATTTTGAATATTTATGTGTTTATTATCATGGATTCAAGAAACTATATTAGCATTTCAGATTAATGTACTAACGTTTAGATGTATAAACATTGTTCTTAAGTCCGGAAGGCATAGAACATATTGCATGTGTGTGTGTTTTTTTTTTTTGGTTACTTTTATTGTTTACTTGTTACTAGACTAAAAATTCTTAGTAATACACCATGGAAAGTATAGTATTACATGTAATGTTAATTTGTTTCCAAAATGGGAATAACGAGTCCGGAATAAGAGCTGATCCGGAACGTTATTTTCCGAAATGTCTGGAATTTTTTGTTCGAAATGATCAGAATGACTCGTATTGTTTTGCGTATTGTTAAATTAATAACTAATATTGATTTGCATTAAACCAATATCATAGACTAATATAAAATCAGAATAAGTTCCTTGAATGACATAAAGGGTCTTCATGATCAATTTGCGGGGATGTTGCTTAAAAAAGTGGTTTTTATAGATAACGAGATTATATACATCTTCAAGAACTTCAAAATTTGTCCAATAAAGGTTACCCTCAATTAAAAACACTTTTATTATATTTGTATTTTATGATACTAAAATTAAACATTTTTATTTGCATACAAATGTGGAAATAGAAAAATAGTGACACACTTACCCACTAAGGTCAAATATGAAAATAACAAGGAAAACAAAGAGGGTGTTCATTGTTAAATTGAAAGCATATTAAACTATGAAAGACAAAGGTGAATCAAGCTTAGACAAATTTGTGTTTTCGAGTAGTCATCTTTTTATAATTTTTGTTATAGATTATGGATACTGATATGTGTATTTTTATATATATTTTTATGCACTTTATCTTAATATTTTGGTCTTTATTATTCTCTTTTAGAACTAAAAACTACTCATAATGCTTTGAATTATGTTTTGCAGCTATTCGTTGTCGATAAAGAACAAAAGAAAAGACTGAAGCGGAAACCGGGCTTAGAAGCTAAAAGAAAGAAAAATGTTGGAGGACCATTTACGCCCAGCATAATACACTTGTACGCTAAGCGTAGTACCCAAAATCACAGTACGCCCCGCGTAATTAAAGGGTACACCCCGCATAATCCGATGTACGCCCAGCGTACTTAAGTCAGCTACAAAGGTTATAAAAGTCGATTTTCAGCTAACTAGGAGGGGGGATTCGACTTCTAACCTAATTTAGTCGATAATTAACTTCTGTTAAGCCGTTTTGAGGGTCTAGAAGGCGGCCGGAAGGCCGTTAAGCTAACGGGAGCGGAGATCGGAAGGGTTGGAGAGCGGATACGTGTTGGTAATCATATGGGTTGTTAACGTGACCATGTTTAGCATTCCATTGTGTTACTATTCTGTATTTAGTTTCTGACTTGGGTGTAAAAACCTTTTACTTTGTGTTTATGATTGAATGAAGCTTTGATTATTAGACTAATTCCTATATTGAATAGTTTGTTTGTGTTTAATTTATCTTGCCAAGCTTGTTAAAAGATCCTTACGGATTAATGATAATTATTTGCTGTTAATTGTTAAGTAAATTGAGTTGTATGAACATATGCTTGATTGCTTGTCTCTTATGATTTTGATGACCATCGAGATTATGAGTCTAGGAATAACGAATGTGAAACTAGGATTAACTTGGGAATAAGTAAGTTAATGTGTGAGCCTTGTTTGATGACCATCAACAAGAGGTTAATTGAATGTCTAATTTGATTAACTATATTTGCAAGTCTTGCTTGATACGAATTGAATACTAGGAAGCATGTTAGTTTAACCAATTGATCATTGTTTGAATTGACTTGTTTGCTAAAGGATTAGTTATAGTGAACGCGAATCTAATCATTTTAGGAATCGGTGAACATGAATAAATGACTTTGTGTATGCAATTGTCTATGTTTTTAAGGTGTAACTTGTTTAAACCAAAGTACCTGAAGAGATTTGTTTTCCTGTTAGTTTATCGAGAGTTGTTAATTAATTATTAGTTTGAGATTTATTAAACTATTTCTTTTATTCTTTTCATGTGACCTGTAACCTATAATCAAATATATTAAATTAATCCACCGTTCCCTGTGATTGACACCCGACTTGCCTAAGCTATACTGTAATCTGACTAGGTACACTGCCTATAAGTGCATAGTTAGTCTAAGTTGGTTAGGTTATACATATTAAAATTTATGGGTACCTTCGTGCACATCAAGTTTTTGGTGCCGTTGCCGAGGAACGGCTTGTCATTAATTTAGTTTATTTGATTATTCATTATTTGTTTTTAGTTAGTTTTTATTTTTAGTTTGATTTTTGTTGATAACATTTCACTTGTCGGGAAGGTACTTGTTTTTATTTACAGGAATTTGGGATTGTACACATTGCTTGACTTTACTTTTTGCATGGGTTTCGAGGATGAAAGCGATTAGGGAATTCTTAACCTGTTTAGCCTACTACTTTGTTGATTTGTCCAACTCAATCCATGAGGCGTAGTATAGCAAGGCGTATTGTGGTGGTTAAGTGGAAGACCGAGCTCTTGCTGTTCTTGACTAGTTAGGTCACTTCTTGTTTCGCTTTTAGTTAAAGGTGCGAGGAAAAAAAAGGAAATATTTTAACGGGTCCCGAAAGTGGGTGTTTTCGTAAACCAATTCTTGCATGCAAAGGTTTTTGATCAACCGTTGTTGTTTGATCTCGACAAAGATAAGTGATTATGACGTCTCATTTTTTTTCACTCATCGGAAAGTCATTTGCTGAAGAAATTAAAAAGAAAAAAATAATTAAGTTTTAAGTCCCTTAATTAAATAATTAAAAGAAAAGGAAGTTAAATTAAAGAAATAGGAAATTTTCATTTAAAATTACGCCCAACGTAAGTTTGATTACGCCATGCGTAATTAACAACTGATCGCGTATAGATTTTCATGGAGCTGGAGTTATGCCCAGCGTAACATTTTTTACGCCCTGCGTAAAGCAGCGACCAGGTATATCTCTTGACCCTTTGACTTCTTTGTTATTCTTTTCACAACTCCTTTCTTCGCACATGAACTGTGACGACAACGTATCTCCCATAATCTCGATTTTGCTTCTTTTCTTGTCAAATTCGACACACAAGTAAGTTTTTCGGTTACTCAATGTTATGCATTTGTGTTTCAATCGATGGAATTAGTTGCAAAAAGCCTTTGTTCGAAATCTAGGGTTTATAGGGTTCTTGAATTAGGGCCGATTTCGCAAATATATGTTCTGATTACCACTTGAATGCACTGATTTTTGTTAATAAAATGAACCCTAGGACTTAATTTATCCTTAATCCAGTTCCACACCCATCGACTGAAGCTCGGGGACGTACGTCAAGCGTAGCCCTGTAAACTTCGATTCTTGACTATGTAGTTTCCCTGTTAACTGGTTGTTAATTTTGAATAGATACAAGATTATGGGGAATGGATTTTTAAAGATGGTCCCGATTCTCTCTTACTGCCTTTGGACCATGCAATATTAACAACTTAACTGTGTTGTTGCCCTTGCTGTGTTTATTTTGATGTGGTTTATGACTTTAGCACAAGCAAGGGAACCATGTCACAGAATCGTGAACCTGGACGTACGCCCAGCGTACGCTGGATGTACGCCCAACGTACAGACCATACCCAACACTATTTTTTTTAGTTTAAAATTTATTAATGCTGCTATATTTTGTTTTGTTTTGTGTTTGTGCTTATTTGTGCAGATAATGGCCCGAAGAACTCAACGGACCAACCCACCCGAGGATGTGACTGATCACCGTTTCCTACAATTTCCGCAAACTTTGAACAATGCAACCTGGGCACGATATGTCGCCAATTTGAGCCTGCTTCTCACCAAGGAGATCGATATAGCACCGTCATTCGACTGGGAATTGGCTACCCCGACTGGACTTGCTGCATTGATCCAGGGATTTTTGTAATACACGCACTCGGATGCGAGTGGTGTGGACTTGTTCTTGTGTCAGGGATGGGCACGTTTGTTCCGGATCCAGGAGCCTGTTTATCGGGAATTTTTGCTGGAGTTTTACGCTACAGTTTCCTATGATCCTAGGAAGGCACCCGATGACAGGACAGATCTTGCCTTCAGACTGGGGGGAGTGAGCCGAGAATGCAGCGTGATAGAGCTTGCGACTCGAGTGGGTATTTACACAGCCGATGAGATGAGGAGTGTCCACCTCCCGCCATTCCATGCTGATTGTCTTACGGAGCGGCCAGATGACTATAACGAGAACACTTTTTGGGCTGAGATTACAGGGGCAGTTTATACACCATCTACCGCACGCGGGGGGATGATTCGGTCTACTACATACCGAATGTTGCACCGGTTGATTTCTATGTCTCTCACGCATCACAAGAATAGTGAAAGAGTGCCTTCGACGGACTTGTATTTCCTATTGGCACTTGTTACTCCAGGGAGGCACCTAAACCTTCCAGTTGCTTTAGCTGTATATTTGGGATGGAGGGCCAGGGGACTTCGGGGGGACAACCCGATTTGCGGAGGGCATTTTATCACGCGATTAGCCCAGTCATATTAGTTGCAGACGCGTGAGATCACGAGATCGATGGTGTTCCACGACATGAGGCCGCTGAGTCTTCAGCTGTTAGAATTGATGCGTGTATTGGAGCGGGGTGGAGATGGCATCTTGAGAGTATGAGCAGATGATGTGGCGGATAAGGAGGGTGCCGTCGAGCCACAGCCGAGACGGGTCCAGCGGTGTAGACCTAGTCCTCGGGGAGCGCAGCAGGGACCTGAGCCAGAGAATGATATGCACTACCTAGCTCAGGGCATTGATCGTCTTGACATGAGGGTCCAGAACCTTAGTGAGTATGTTGCACATGTGGATAGGCAACATCAGTGGCAAGGGAATGCGTTGAACGCATTCTTTGCCCACCAGGGGTTTTCGTATTCGGTTCCCTATCCACCACCATTCCAGTCACGATATGATGGGGCCGGTACTTCTGGGACACAACAGCATGATGATGGAGATGATGAGTGATTTAGTTATCCTTTTTATTTTTATTTTTATTTTGTGTTATTTTTAGTTTAGTTTAGTATTTTTATTTGGTGTGTAATTAATCTTTAATTTAGTTTGCTTTACTTTTGTTTTCCATGTTGATGCTCTTTAGTTGTTTAGATCTCTGCATAAATTTCGCTCTTAGAAAGCTGGCAGTAAGTTCAGCAGCTAGGTCCGATTGTTGCTAGAGAGAGCCGTGTGAGAGTTCGAAGATTATAGTCAAGACCCACAATTTGTCATCAGTGTGGGGTGCATATTTATTAGAGTTGTAATTCGACGCGAGAAAGAAGTATCATCCTGGCTGCCACGACATGGTTGACACTTTCCTATGTTGTGGGGGATTTTTCATCGCGAGAAGAGGATGTCATTCATGACGAGACGACATGGTCGATACTTTCCCACGTCATGACGCAGCAGTTCCAGTTCCAGTCTTTCAGCAATATTTGAAGCAACCTGTAGCAGCCCCATTCGATCTTGCCACAACTACTCAGGGGAGTCTGTTCCTTTTTCTCCCTTTTTATGTTCTTAATTTGTTTTAACATACAATGAGGGCATTGTATGAAATAAGTGTGGGGTAGGGGGTCGGTAAAAGTAAATTATAAAAATGAAATAATAGTTGGAAATTGCTAGATTTAGGGAAATTTAAAAATTTAAAAGAAAACTTGAAATAATAGTTTAATTTAGAAAAATCTAGTGCTAATTTAAACTTTTGCTAATATTGTATGAGATGATCCGATGAGAACTCAAATGTTTAGTTGAGCCAATATACGTTATAGTGCATTTGTGGCTTCCCTTATTTTAGTGAAATCATGGAACAAAAACATAACCCCGCTTGGTTTGAGGGATGCAATATGTTTAGCAGCCTAAACCTGAAATGTATCCAGGAAAATTATTATCATTAACCAATAAAGGTTGAGGTTGAGCGCCTCTGCTTAAGCATGTAGGTGTTGAGTGAAAAAAGTGAGGAATGCATGTAATAAAAAAAAGAGAGAATTACGAAAAAGTTTGAAGAATTTTGGAGCAAATAAAGTGAAGATCAAAAGATCAGAATTCCAAGAAATTCAAAAAGTTGAAGATACCAAGAAATCAAATCAAATATGGTGGTGAATTCAAAGAAATCAAAGATCAAATTATCAAGGAAGAGAAGAATTCCTAAAAAGCTCCATAGTGGTATCATAAATTGTAATTCTAGATTATGTATGCTTAGGTTGCTCAACTAAAAATACCTTGAGGTTAGGAGGTTTTCTGCGGATGGATTCGGAGGGTTGCATAAAATGAGCATTGTTCGGAAAAAGTGGGCAGGTGTTTATGAAGATTGTAAGTATTTAAAGTATTGGGGGGGGGGGGGGGTACTTTAGGAAAATTTTAGACACAAATGCATGCGTTGAGGTCTTGGCATAATGGCTGAGTTTTAAATGGATTGTTTAGTGCAATATTAGTAAAATAAAAGTAAATTTGCTTGGGGGCAAGCAAAGGCTAAGTGTGGGGTATTTTGATATGTGTATTTTTATATATATTTTTATGCACTTTATCTTAATATTTTGGCCTTTATTATTCTCTTTTAGAACTAAAAACTACTCATAATGCTTTGAATTATGTTTTGCAGCTATTCGTTGTCGATAAAGAACAAAAGAAAAGACTGAAGCGGAAACCGGGCTTAGAAGATAAAAGAAAGAAAAATGTTGGAGGACCATTTACGCCCAACATAATACACTTGTATGCTAAGCGTAGTGCCCAAAATCGCAGTATGCCCCGTAATTAAAGGGTACGCCCCGCGTACTGGTTTGCCTCGGATAAGTTCAATCGCGTAGTGATCCTTAGTACGCCCCGCGTAATCCGATGTATGCCCAGCGTACTTAAGTCAGCTACAAAGGTTATAAAAGTAGATTTTCAGCTAACCAGGAGGGGGGATTTGACTTCTAACCTAATTTAGTCGATAATTAACTTCTGTTAAGCCGTTTTGAGGGTCTAGAAGGCGGCCGAAAGGCCGTTAAGCTAACGGGAGCGGAGAGCGGAAGGGTTGGAGAGCGGATACGTGTCGGTAATCATATGGGCTGTTAACGTGACCATCTTTAGCATTCCATTGTGTTACTATTCTGTATTTAGTTTCTGACTTGGGTGTAAAAACCTTTTACTTTGTGTTTATGATTGAATGAAGCTTTGATTATTAGACTAATTGCTATATTGAATAGTTTGTTTGTGTTTAATTTATCTTGCCAAGTTTGTTAAAAGATCCTTACTTATTAATAATAATTATTTGCTGTTAATTGTTAAGTGAATTGAGTTGTATGAACATATGCTTGATTGCTTGTCTTTTATGATTTTGATGACCATCGAGATTATGAGTCTAGGAATAACGAATGTGAAACTAGGATTAACTTGGGAATAAGTAAGTTAATGTGTGAGCCTTGTTTGATGACCATCAACAAGAGGTTAATTGAATGTCTAATTTGATTAACTATATTTGCAAGTCTTGCTTGATACGAACTGAACACTCGGAAGCATGTTAGTTTAACCAATTGATCACTGTTTGAATTGACTGGTTTGCTAAATGATTAGTTATAGTGAACGCGAATCTAATCCTTTTAGGAATCGGTGAACATGAATAAATGACTTTGTGTATGCAATTGTCTATGTTTTTAAGGTGTAACTTGTCTAAACCAAAGTACCTTAAGAGATTTGTTTTCATGTTAGTTTATCGAGAGTTGTTAATTAATTATAAGTTTGAGATTTATTAAACTATTTCTTTTATTCTTTTCGTGTGACCTGTAACCTATAATCAAATATATTAAATTAATCCACCGTTCCCTGTGATCGACACCCGACTTGCCTAAGCTATACTGTAATCTGACTAGGTACACTGCCTATAAATGCATAGTTAGTCTAAGTTTGTTAGGTTATAAATATTACAATTAATGGGTACTTTCGTGTACATCTAGTTTTTGGCGCCGTTTCCGGGGAACGGCTTGTCATTAATTTAGTTTATTTGATTATTCGTTATTTGTTTTTAGTTAGTTTTTACTTTTAGTTTGATTTTCGTTGATATCATTTCACTTGTCGGGAAGGTTCTAGTTTTTATTTGTAGGAATTTGGAATTGTACACATTGCTTGACTTTACTTTTTGCATGGGTATCGAGGATGAAAGCAATTAGGGAATTCTTGACCTGTTTAGCCTACTACTTTGTTGATTTGTCCAACTCAATCCATGAGGCGTAGTATAGCAAGGCGTATTGTGGTGGTTAAGTGGAAGACCGAGCTCTTGCTGTTCTTGACTAGTTAGGTCACTTCTTGTTCCGCTTTTAGTTAAAGGTGCAAGGAAAACAAAGGAAATATTCTAACAGGTCTCGAAAGTGGGTGTTTTCGTAAACCAATTCTTGCATGCAAAGGTTTTTGATCAACCGTTGTTGTTTGATCTCGACAAAGATAAGTGATTATGACGTCTCATTTTTTTTCACTCATCGGAAAGTCATTTGCTGAAGAAATTAAAAAGAAAAAAATAATTAAGTTTTAAGTCCCTTAATTAAATAATTAAAAGAAAAGGAAGTTAACTTAAAGAAAAAGGAAATTTTCATTTAAAATTACGCCCATCGTAAGTTTGATTACGCCATGCGTAATTAACAACTGATCGCGTATAGATTTTCATGGAGTTGCGGTTACGCCCAGCGTAACATTGTTTATGCCTGCGTAAAGCAGCAAACAGGTATATCTCTTGACCCTTTGACTTCTTTGTTATTCTTTTCACAACTCCTTTCTTCGCATACAAACTGTGACGACCACGTATCTCCAATAATCTCGATTTTTCTTCTTTTCTTGTCAAATTCGACACACAAGTAAGTGTTTCGGTTACTCAATGTTATGCATTTGTGTTTCAATTGATGGAATAAGTTGCAAAAAGCCTTTGTTCAAAATCTAGGGTTTATAGGGTTCTTGAATTAGGGCCAATTTCGCAAATATATGTTCTGATTACCACTTGAATGGACCGATTTCTGTTAATAAAATGAACCCTAGGACTTAATTTATCCTTAATCCCGTTCCACACCCATCGATTGAAGCTCGGGGACGTACATAAAGCGTAGCCCTGTAAACTTCGATTCTTGACTATGCAGTTTCCCTGTTAAGTGGTTGTTAATTTGGATTAGATACGAGATTATGGGGAATGGATTTTTAAAGATGGTCCCGATTCTCTCTTACTGCCTTTGGACCATGCAATATTAACAACTTAACTGTGCTATTGCCCCTGTTGTGTTTATTTTGATGTGGTTTATGACTTTAGCACAAGCAAGGGAACCAGGTCACAGAATCGTGAACCTGGATGTACGCCGAGTGTACAAACCATACCCTACACTATTTTTTTTGGTTTTAAATTTATTAATGCTGCTATATTTTGTTTTGTTTTGTTTTTGTGCTTATTTGTGCAGATTATGGCCTGAAGAACTCAACGGACCAACCCACCCGAGGATGTGACTGATCACCGTTTCCTACAACTTCAGCAAACTTTGAACGATGCAACCCGGGCACGATATGTCACCAATTTGAGCCTGCTTCTCACCAAGGAGATCGATATAGCACCATCATTCAACTGGGAATTGGCTACCCGGACTGGACTTGCTGCATTGATCCAGGGATTTTTGCAATACACGCACTCAGACACGAGTGGTGTGGACTTGTTCGTGTGTCAGGGATGGGCACGTTTGTTCCGGATCCAGGAGCCTATTTATCGGGAATTTTTGCTGGAGTTTTACGCTACAGATTCCTATGATCCTAGGAAGGCACCCGATGATAGGACAGCTTTTGCCTTCAGACTGGGGGGAGTGAGCCGGGAATGCAGCATGATAGAGCTTGCGACTCGAGTAGGTATTTACACAGCCGATGAGACGAGGAGTGTCCACTTCCTGGTATTCCTTGTTGATTGTCTTACGGAGCGGCCAGATGACTATAACGAGAACACTTTTTGGGCCGAGATTACAAGGGCAGTTTATACACCATCTACCGCACGAGGGGGGATGATTCGGTTTACTACATACCGAATGTTGCACTGGTTGATTTCTATGTCTCTCACGCATCATAAGAATAGTGAGAGAGTGCCTTCGACGGACTTGTATTTCCTATGGGCACTTGTTACTCCAGGGAGGCACCTGAACCTTCCAGTTGCTTTAGTTGTATATTTGGGATGGAGGGCCAGGGGACTTCGGGGGGACAACCCGATTTGCGGAGGGCATTTTATCACGCGATTATCCCGGTCATATCAGTTGCTGACGCGTGAGATCACGAGATCGATGGTGTTCCACGACATGAGGCCGATGAGTCTTCAGCTGTTAGAGTCGATGCGTGTATTGGAGCAGGGTGGAGATGGTGTCTTGAGAGTACGAGCAGATGATGTGGCGGATGAGGAGGGTGCTGCCGAGCCACAGTCGAGACGTGCCCAGCAGCGTAGACCTGCTCCTCGGGGAGCGCCACAGGGACCTGAGCCGGAGATTGATATGCGTTACCTAGCTCAGGGCATTGATCGTCTTGACATGAGGGTCCAGAACCTTAGTGAGTATGTTGCACATGTGGATAGGCAACAACAGTGGCAAGGGAATGCGTTGAACGCATTCTTTGCCCTCCAGGGATTTCAGTATTCGGTTCCCTATCCACCACCATTCCAGTCACGATATGATGGGGCTGGTACTTCTGGGACACAACAACATGATGATGGAGGTGATGAGTGATTTAGTTATCCTTTTTATTTTTATTTTTATTTTGTGTTATTTTTAGTTTAGTTTAGTATTTTTATTTGGTGTGTAATTAATCTTTAATTTAGTTTGTTTTACTTTTGTTTTCCATGTTGATGCTCTTTGGTTGTTTAGATCTCCGCATAATTTTCGCTCTTAGATTCAGCAGCTAGGTCCGATTGTTGCTAGAGAGTGTCGTGTGAGAGTTCGAAGATTATAGTCAAGACCCACAATTTGTCATAAGTGTGGGGTGCATATTTATTAGAGTTGTAATTCGACGCGAGGAAGAAGTATCATCCCGGTTGCCACGACATGGTTGACACTTTCCTATGTTGTGGGGGATTTTTCATCGCGAGAAGAGGATGTCATTCATGACGAGACGACATGGTCGACACTTTCCCACGTCATGAAGCAGCAGTTCCAGTTCCAGTCTTTCAGCAATATTTGAAGCAACCTGTAGCAGCCCCATTCGATCTCGCCACAACTACCTAGGGGAGTCTGTTCCTTTTCCCCCCTTTTTATGTTCTTAATTTGTTTTAACATACAATGAGGGCATTGTATGAAATAAGTTTGGGGTAGGGGGTCGGTAAAAGTAAATTATAAAAATGAAATAATAGTTGGAAATTGCTAGATTTAGGGAAATTTAAAATTTTAAAAGAAAACATGAAATAATAGTTTAATTTAGAAAAATCTAGTGCTAATTTAAACTTTTGCTAATATTGTATGAGATGATCCGATGAGAACTCAAATGTTTAGTTGAGCCAATATACGTTTTAGTGCATTTGTGGCTTCTCTTATTTTAGTGAAATCATGGAACAAAAACATAACCCCGCTTGGTTTGAGGGATGCAATATGTTTAGCAGCCTAAACCTGAAATGTATCCAGGAAAATTATTATCATTAACCAATAAAGGTTGAGGTTGAGCGCCTCTGCTTAAGCATGTAGGTTTTGAGTGAAAAAATTGAGGAATGCATGTAATAAAAAAAAGGAGAGAATTACGAAAAAGTTTGAAGAATTTTGGAGCAAATAAAGTGAAGATCAAAAGATCAAAATTCCAAGAAATTCAAAAAGTTGAAGATACCAAGAAATCAAATCAAATATGGGGGTGAATTCAAAGAAATCAAAGATCAAATTATCAAGGAAGAGAAGAATTCCTAAAAAGCTCCATAGTGGTATCATAAATTGTAATTCTAGATTATGTATGCTTAGGTTGCTCAACTAAAAATACCTTGAAGTTAGGAGGTTTTCTGCGGGTGGATTTGGAGGGTTGCATAAAATGAGCATTGTTCGGAAAAAGTGGGCAAGTGTTTATGAAGATTGTGAGTATTTAAAGTATGGGGGGGGGGGGGTGTACTTTAGGAAAATTTTAGACACAAATGCCTATGTTGAGGTCTTGGCATAATGGCTGAGTTTTAAATGGATTGTTTAGTGCAATATAGTAAAATAAAAGTAAATTTGCTTGGGGGCAAGCAAAGGCTAAGTGTGGGGTATTTTGATATGTGTAGTTTTATATATATATATATATATATATATATATATATATATATATATATATATATATATTTTATGCACTTTATCTTCATATTTTGGCCTTTATTATTCTCTTTTAGAACTAAAAACTACTCATAATGCTTTGAATTATGTTTTGCAGCACTTCGTTGTCGATAAAGAACAAAAGAAAAGACTGAAGCGGAAACCGGACTTAGAAGCTAAAAGAAAGAAAAATGCTGGAGGACCAGTTACACCCAACGTAATACACTTGTACGCGAAGCGTAGTGCCCAAAATCACAGTACGCCCCGCGTAATTAATGGGTACGCCTCGCGTATTGGTTGGCCTCAGATAAGTTCAATCGCGTAGTGATCCTTAGTACGCCCCGGGTAATCCAATGTACGCCCAGCGTACTTAAGTCGACTACAAAGGTTATAAAAGTCGATTTTCAGATAGCCAGGAGGGGGGATTCGATTTCTAACCTAATTTAGTCGATAATTAACTTATGTTAAGCTATTTTGAGGGTCTAGAAGGCGGCCGGAAGGCCGTTAAGCTAACGGGAGCGGAGATCGGAAGGGTTGGAGAGCGGATACGTGACGGTAATCATATGGGCTGTTAATGTGACCATGTTTAGCATTCCATTGTGTTACTATTCTGTATTTAGTTTCTGACTTTGGTTTAAAAATCTTTTACTTTGTGTTTATCATTGAATGAAGCTTTGATTATTAGACTAATTCCTATATTGAATAGTTTGTTTCTGTTTAATTTATCTTGCCAAGCTTGTTAAAAGATCCTTACGTATTAATGATAATTATTTGCCGTTAATTGTTAAGTGAATTGAGTTGTATGAACATATGCTTGATTTCATGTCTCTTATGATTTTGATGAGCATCGAGATTATGAGTCTAGGAATAACGAATGTGAAACTAGGATTAACTTGGGAATAAGTAAGTTAATATGTGAGCCTTGTTTGATGACCATCAACAAGAGGTTAATTAAATGTCTAATTTGATTAACTATATTTTCAAGTCTTGCTTGATACGAACTGAACACTAGGAAGCATGTTGGTTTAACCAATTGATCATTGTTTGAATTGACTTGTTTGCTAAAGGATTAGTTATAGTGAACGTGAATCTAATCATTTTAGGAATCGGTGAACATCAATAAATGACTTTGTGTATGCATTTGTCTATGTTTTTAAGGTGTAACTTGTCTAAACCAAAGTACCTGAAGAGATTTGTTTTCCTGTTAGTTTATCGAGAGTTGTTAATTAATTATTAGTTTTAGATTAATTAGACTATTTCTTTTATTCTTTTCATGTGACCTGTAACCTATAATCAAATATATTAAATTAATCCACCATTCCCTGTGATCGACACCTGACTTGCCTAAGCTATACTGTAATCTGACTAGGTACACTACCTATAAGTGCATAATTAGTCTAAGTTTGTTAGGTTATAAATATTAAAATTAATGGGTACTTTCGTGCACATCAGATACCATTAACTTCACGTACTAAATAACATTTTATAATGTTTATTTTTATTTTTGGCACTTATTTAACTTTTCAAAATACCTGTTTGGTTTTTTAAGGGATCAAACTCTTCAACATCCACATGTGAGAGCGAAGAGCCAATGAGCTATTGTTGATCCATTGCATTAGAAATGATCTGTGATTTTCAACATGTTAAAAATCAAATGGTAATATTGAAAACCCCATTACCGTCTTCTGCCATTGAGGAGCGTAGAAATCTAGCCTTCTATAATATGCAAAATTTTCTCATTACAATGTCGAAAAATATACAGCAGTTGGTCAACACAATGGAAACGAGCAGAAATGACCGATAATGTGTTCCGACTAATTAAAAACTAAGTGGAATTGTTTGAAGTTCACGTGGACACTGCTACTTTTCATCATATTCAAGTCCAAATTTATCTTGAATATCAAATCTAATTATAGAAAATATAATGTCATTTTAAACTGAAATATGTAAAAATAGATATATTTCTTAAATTGGAAGTACTATCCATTCATATTAGGAAAACAAGCCATTCAAAATCTATTACATACTTAAATTCCTTTCAACAATTTTGAAAATTATAAGGGATACATATATTGTTTTCGATCTATAAAATCTCCTTTAATTTTAACAACATTTGTAAGATAGTCTCGTTTTGAGACAAGTTTATCAATCTTTATATTTTCACCTAAAATACACTTCTCAAGCACTTTGAGTTTTTTCCGAGTTCCAGCCAACCATTTTGTAACACCTTATTTTCATCTTTCAGTTTGATTCAATAAAAATCGTTGTTTATAAAAATAGAAGTAGAGATATAACATTCTTAGCCCAAGTAATCATAATAAACTTGAAGGAAATATCGATATGATTGATGTAGATATATATAACATGTAAATCCGACTTCGTATGAAGAATATGCTTCTTCGAAGTTTTGCGATTAAACCGATATGACTCTATGTATCGTAAAAAGTGAATTTTAATTTCTTACTAGCCTAAGCAATCTGAACAAAATTTGTAGTAGTCGTAAAACCGAGAGCATGGATATAGTGAATGTTGAAATCTGACTTCGTATAAGGAAAATATGATTTTTATAAGTTTTGATATAACAATACGCGACACCAAAATCGAAATCGCGATCGGTCGATTGTTAGTTGAAACAATCTAAAAGAGAGTTGAGGATCTCTTAAATACAATTCCATCAATATAAATACAATCGGGAATGGATGTTGTATAAAAGAGATACAAATTTAAACAGAGTTTAGCAGTGTAAACCTTCTAAAATAAAAAATTAAAAATAAATTGTGAATTACCCAACAGATTCTAAATTAAACTTTTAGAACATGTAAATAGATAAGTGTGGATGTAAAGAACATAAAAAATGAAGCTTGTCTGAAGAAGTTACGGGATTTTCAAAATCAACATTTTGTGCTATGCACGTGGCTTCTAGAAGGAGAAACATAGACCAGTTAGTTGACTACACATGGCACCCTCCGATGTTAACCAAGTGCGGAGGCATGCCTGGTAGGTGTGCATGGTATATATCCTCGAAAAATTAACTATAAAAGCCATTTTGAAGCCAATTCATTTCCTCACCACTTCCAAACACTCTCTCTAATTCTTAGGCACAAAAATAAGCTTTGTCTTCTGGATTTTGGAGTATTTTAGTTTAGCGAAGCTCTGGGTACACAGGCTCGACTAGTAGAAGCTCTCGGGAATGAATTATGCCAGCACTATTTCACAGTTTTCACTAAAATCTCAGTAAGTTAAGCTGCACTTATCTTAATTCAAGTGTAACTTATATTTATAGTTATAGTCGTTATTATGAAGATATAAAGAACATTTATCAGTAATTCTAGTTATAATATTGATTGATCTACTAACGGCAGAGGTGTCTAGAATGGTCACGTTGGCTTGGTTGTTGGATTTCAGAAAAACTATATACCAAAATGATCATGCCTCCCAATTGTCATGCCTGACTAATCCTTATTTGATAGAACTCTCAATATTCATTGGGAATAGTGAAAGATCTAGCTTTACTTATCAGATTGTCATAATGATTAATGAGTAATAATATTATAGTTTAATATTCATTAGGCGCGTTGCTCGCTAGTGTGATTGCCTAGAAACCTGTTAATCTTCTGTAAAACTGTCCAGGTGAGTTATCTTACTCTACTATGTGTTACCATATATATCCATGTATGTTATGACATAGGAGATAGTAGAGTAGATTTGATAGTATAGCTTGTACATCCTTGTATCATTAGAACGTAAGGTGTAGCCATTATGTATGGTTATGCATGTCGGGCGGGGCCCGTCATATAGTTTGGGTGAGGCCCATTATGTATGTTGGGAGGGGCCCGTTAGGTACTTTAGGGTGGGGCCCATTATGTAGTTTGGACGGGGCATGACATGCATATGTGTTATGGTGTATGGTATCTTGGGGAAATCACAAAGCCTCGTGATTACCCAGTTGATTATAAATGTTTTACACGTACTTCATGGATTCGGGAAAAGGGAAAGGCTCGACTGTACACACCTGCATCCGTAACATGTTTATGCACAATGTAATCATACTCTGATATATTTTAATAAATAAAAAATGAAAATTTTCCTTGAAAATCGAGACATTACAAGTTGGTATCAAACCCTTGTTTAAGTCAACTGGATGAACACTTATGTGATTCCAAACTCAATCTAAGGATATGAGTAATTAACAAATCTTTTCATAAAAAGAGTAATTCATAAAGGAAAAAATGTGATACGTGTAGTCAACCATAACTCAGAAAGAAAAGTGATTCCTAAAATATCCATATATGTTATGTTTGTTGATATATGAAATGTTATAAATGCATGCTAGTATGTAGGTTGTGGGTCTTTTCAGGAATTTCCGGTCAGAATTGCTTGATACTTAAGATGCCTTATAGTCTAGGAATTTGCTTGTTACTTGCTGCTTAAAACCTATATTAATATAGATTATTTATTTAACAAATACGTTAGGTTTCATGCTCCCAAAATTAAATTATTTTAGATTTCTTGATATGGCACTTTGGTGCTATTGCATAACTCTCGTATGAGTCCAACCGTCGTAGTGTCAGATCTTTCAGCCAACAAACTGTTTGATTTTAAAGACATGTAACCATATTCGTCCGACAATTAGTTAATATTAGTAGAAGTTCTTCCTCAACCAATAAATAGTAAAGATGGGTGGAAGGAATCCTAAATGAAAAGCCTATGAAGTTTGTTATGGGCTTAATAAGCCACATATTCATAAGATAGGGTGTCGGTAGAGAGGCAACATCTGATTTAAGTCTAATTAGGTCATTAAACATTCTGTATATGAAATGATCTACGAATAGCAGAGTGTAGTGACTTAGAAACCTTAGAATAGTTATTGGATCTAGTATGGATACGTGTGAAAGATAGTATGAGCCCGTAATACCAGAAGCACATAACCCATATAAGAATCAAGAAAAGCCACAAAGTTTCTAAGGAACTAAGGAGGATTCAAAAATCATTTTAGAGTTACTTTGATTTATATTAACCCATTCCAGTTACACCTTCAACATGGTAGTCATCATAAGAGCAAGCAGGTCGGGTTCTAGATCTGAATGTTCATGACCAAGCAAGATTGAGATACACGGTTGGATAAAGGCGTTGGTATCAACATGTCACAACCCCACACAAGGTGAAGGAACACGCCAGGCTGTGTGACTAAGTTCATGGATCACAGGTAAATTGAATATATAACACAAGTACAACAATAAACAAAATAGTATTCATGTTCCATCTTGATATTTGAATACAAGGTTTTTTATAGATAACAATAGTACATGAATTACCTTAACAGATAGGCATATAATACAACAACAAGTAAACTAGGTCACATGTAATCCAATCCATCTTGAATGTCCGTTTAGTGATTTTCTAAGAATACATGTAATTTTGAGGGTTAAGACAATGTTGGTGAGGGTTACAAGTTTTCTACTAACAACAGTAGTACTTATAAAAAGACTAAAAAGTATTATCTTTGTATGTATAACAATAGTTAAAATAGTGTTTGCAATGTGTCTTTAAAAACCAAAATGTATTTTTGTATAAGTAAATCCATACTTAAAATAGTTTTGAAAGCAACCAAGCCCATGGTTTGTAGTGTGTGTGAGAGAGAAAGAGAGAGAGAGAGAGAGAGAGAGAGAGAGAAAGAGAGAGAGAGATAGAGAAAGAGAGATATTCTAGTTATTGATTATAGTGATTCCTATAACCGAGCTATGTGACTGAATGTACCCCACTACAATGCTTCATTAAACATTGTAGTGAAAATTTTAGACATTTATCACCTATTTCGATTCAGCGGTAGAGGTTGTAGCTAGCAACCGTAGGTGGGCATGTTAACCCCATATAGATCTATACATATGTATCTCGCTCCGAAGATTAACGGTTATAGTAGTGTGGGTATGCTAAGTGTTTAGACTCAACTAATGAAATATCATCTCACTAAAAATCCCTTAACTAAAGTATGTGAAAAACTCTCAACCCAAACTTAACTGTGATTAAGTCAATAGGCAAAATGAATTTCCTTGTACAAAGATTATAAAAGTTGAGTATGTTTGGTATGTATGTAAAAGTGTAATGTACTCGCTTTTATAAAGATGTATGTTTCAATCTAATGAACATATGCACATGTATAAAATTTATGTATTTAAACATATAAATATACATGAATAGTAAGAGCTTGAATCCTTGAAATACTAAAAAGTTTTATAACGTGCTTGTTATAATATAAAATGTCATATAAAATCATCTTTTTTGTATCATGTAGAATTTGTTGTGTGGACTAGTTATTTCACGATAAAATGTAACATTCACAAAATTCATGAAAAATTTAATCTTATAAATTAACCCAAAACCATTATTGTTTACAAATAGTGTTCAAAACGAGTTCAATATCCAAGTAATCCCAAAATCATGAAAAAAAACATGAGGAGGTGCACGATCATGCCTTCGCCTTCCCGTGATCCTCTAATGTACCTGAAACATAATCCAAAACTGTAAACCCAAAGCTTAGTGAGTTCCCACAAAATACCAATACATAACAAATAACACAAATATAATAACAGTATGCAATGGGTCCATAACTAACAGACTGGATTACCCCTCAGTCCACAACATAAGTCTGGCTTGCCCCCTAGGCCTATAGCTTATGTCTAGCTTGCTCCCCGACCTGATCAATCCTCAGATTGAATACCACTAAGCCCTCAATATTAGTGTCGCGTTCCCTTTCTAGCCCTTATCTCGTATATAGAATGCTCATGAGCCCTCAGTATGAGTATGACATGCCCTCCCTGGCCCTCAGCTCATATCTGATATGCTCTAGGGTTTGTTGGCTACAACACGGAGTAGTACAACCTCAAATAAACCCACATAATATGTTGACATATAACAGATAATATCATATATAGAAAAACAGACAATATCACAGGTAGTCCTACATATCTACCAAACTATCATATCAAAACTAGCATGCATATGTATTCCATACTCTACACATCCACAGTATCAGGTTATCAAACCAATTGACTGACCTTGGTGCCTTCGACCTGAATGTACAGTGAAGAAAACTCACCTCACAAGCAGTACAAAACTAATAAGGCTCAACTCCGAATCTCAGCTCTCAACTCAAATGCCTATATGTGACAACCCGATATTTCAACTCTATGTAACGACCTAAAAAGTCAAGTATTGTAACCACTTTTATTATAATTGTGACAACCGTCAAAATTCGAGTTGGTCATAGATTTGACTATACTTAGTTGCACATAAAGGCACTACACATATTGGACTTAGTAACTAGAAGCTATGTTATAACCTACTAGAAACTTGGAAACAGTTAGAAACAATGGAATTGTGCTTGGATTTCACATTGGTATGTGAATTCTACAACTACTTAACTGTAGTGACTATCCATATTCGGGTTACTCTTTGACTCGAACAACATTTCATGAATCATATACACACATCATGCACTTGACCTAGAAGTAGAAGTGAGTTCAAAGTCTCATAGAAACTTAAGTCAAAGTTGAAGACTAGGACTAGTTTACTTGATTCCTAAATTTCGCTTGAATCTCGGAATCACTACATAGAATGCCAATAAACCGATAAAAATAAATTACAAACATTATTTATAATTATAAAAGAGTTATAATACCATAAGATAATTTGAAGTCTCAAATATTCAATTTATTTTGATATTCAAAGTTTATTAAACTTCAAAACCCTAAAAGCCCTAAAACCTAAATTTTATAAAATTTGACATCAAGAATTCTATAAAAATAATTATGAAACTTATAATATTATCTTATCATAATAATTATGAAATACAATCAATGAAAATAAATATTTAGTTATTAAAATTTAACCTTGATTTATAATTCAAAAATCAAGAGTTTTATGCATAAAAACTAGGTTAAGGTGCACATTTTATAAAAAGTTGGACATTTTTATAAAAGATTTGAATTTTTATAAAATAAACAAGAGAGAGGGAGCCTCCCCCCCCCCCTAAAATTCATCCTCTCTCTTCCCCAAAATTTGAATCATTTCTCACCTCTCCACACTTCACCTCCTCATTCTCTCTCACACTCTTCATCACCATCACATTTTCTCTCTTCCCCTCACCCTAACCACGAAATTTTACAGAAAAATGGCTCCAAGAACACACCTTAATATCTAAATATTCTTCATTTGAAGTAATCTTGAAGGTATTCTCGAATTTTCTTTCATTCTACTTCACTTTTCCTTCAAGTTTTGCTATTTTCTTATACTTTCTCCTTATTCTCCTTCTTCATCTTCTTCAAACTTGTTTTCTTTTTGTTAAAATGGTTTTTAGAACATCATGGATGTGTTTTAACACCACGCATGTATGATAATGTGACAACCCGATATTTCAACTCTTTGTAATGGCCTAATAGGTCAAGTATTGTAAACATTTTTGAGTTAATAAAATTTACTTTGATAATAAAATGACCAAAAAGTTTCTATTTAAATTCTTCTATGTCTAAATATCATTAAACCATGATCATACGTAAAAAGAACGCCCAAATTCGACTTCGTATATTGAAGTTATGATTTTTCCAAGTTTAGCTTAGCAACAGACAGCTAAAAACTCGAAACGGAGATCGAGCGACATTTGGCCGGAATGACCTAAACGAGAATCGAAGGTCTCGACAATGGTATTTCAACGGTAAAAAGTCTGGCAAAAACCGACGTCAAATAAAGAAGTTATGAATTTTTAAAGAAATTCCTTAATCACGTCATTTTAATAAATAAATAATAAATATAATTTCGGAATTTGCCAACAGAATCTAAACGAAAGTTGTAGATCGTAGTCTCACCTTCGCGGGGATATAAAGAACGTCGAAAACGGAGTTCGTATGAAGGAGATATGAATTTTTGAAGTTTGATAAATAATATATATATATATATATATGTATATATATATATATATATATATATATATATATATATATATATATATATATATATATATATATATATATATATATATATATAATTTTTATTAAAAATTCGGTATTATCCGAAGAGGAGTCAGCCTAGGGCCGAGGTACGCGCCGCGTACCCTCGTACGCCCTGCGTACTCGAGGCCACGGCCTCGGATCATCCACGTCGCCCTATGCGAAGCTACCCGACCCGCCGTCCCATCCGACCCGCCCCATCCGAAATACGTAAGCGTTGACGTACGGGTACGCGCTGCGTACGCCCGTACGCCCCGCGTACGGAGGCGGTTCAGCACCCCTATAAAAGGGATGCGAGCCTTTCCGAAAAATTTGTTCATTTTCTCTCTTTCTCTCACGATGTTGCCTCGATTTCCGTGCCCGTTCAAACCCGAAGCTCTGGTCTTTTTGCTCAAGTCCCGAGAGTCGATTTTACTCCTGAGATTCCCGAGAATCCCGAGAAAAATCCGTTTCCTGAGACGAAACTCTGCCCGGTTTTCGATCTCGCTATCTTCAAGCTTCCAAGTGAGTTCATACCCCTTTATTCAACCTTTTAAATGCTTTTAAATGTTTTAAATACTTTATGGGGGGGGGATACAAGTTAAACACTTATAGTTATTGCTTCGATCACATGTGATTGCATTAATCACATGTGATTAATAACTAGGAAACCAATGATTTTATCACTGTTCAAACTGTTTTACTTCAAAATGTTTTACAAACTCTTTTACTTATCAAATGCTTTATTGTAAACTTTGTTTTACTACTTATAAATATGCATGCCCATATATGTATAGATGTATAAATAATGTTTAAAGGGCTTAGGAAAGCCACCTGTCCTATTTCCTTTTCCTCGATTTGGATGTGGTCTGGTGGAATTTCGGGTGACCATCCGAGGGTCGTTTCAATATTAGTTATATATCATATATACATGTATAGACATAAAAGTACTTCCATATTCATACTTATTAGCACATCATTAGTAAGTTACCATCGGGGTAACACAGGATCATACTACTACAATTTCTAGATCAACGAGTCAGTTCATTCAGGAGTCAATACTTATTACTAAGAGAACATATACAACGATACTAGAAAAAGTAATATTATATTGCATATACACGAATACGTTAACAATTGTGATCCACTGTATGGGAGCATGTCTAAATTGTCATGACCCGAGTTGTAGCCAGAGTCTCTTGGAGGGAGAGCGTGAGTTTGCGTATAGATCTATACTGGATTGACTATCCTACACCTCGCTGCTAGTTACAGTGGGACCGACAGGTCTGCGGGTGCCAAATGTCATACCTTATTTTTCGACTATACGTTGTCGATGTTACCAGTCGATAGTATGGTGCAATTTATCACATGATACCTTAATATAAATCCAGTTTAAGGTAGTTAGTACAGCAGTAGTTCCTATAAAACAAAACTACCGTACTACAATAATTTACCCATTACATTTTGGTGATAACCTCACTTAAACTTTAATGTACAAACTATATTTTGTTAAATGATAGTTACACTTGGGAAATTACACACTTTTACATCAAACGAGCATACAAAACAGTTAAGCCTTGGTAGAGGGCTACTTTAACAGAAAATATAGGTTTTTTTGAGAGATTCAAACTTTTACAAACACTTACATACATTTACAACTCATACTTGCGACAGGTTCAAACGTTTTGATAACAAACATCGACACTAAAATACTTACGAATTCACCAGCTTAATGCTGATAAACTCTTTCAAAATAACTTGTATCCTCAGGTCATCAGTAGATAGGTACCGATGCTAGCTTTTGAGAAGATGGAGCGCATTCAAGACTCATCATATTATTTTGATTTACATTATATTTTTGGTGTCTAAAACTGTACGGAACACGCTTGTATTAAAATTTTATATGTAATGCAATGGATGATGTTGTTTGCTTATTTACATTTACTATGTTGTGATACTTTACATGACGTCCTCCGCCCCAGAACGTTTCCGCCATTCTTGGTTTTGGGGTGTGACAGATTGGTATCAGAGCATGGTTTATAGTGAAGCAAGTATATCAACCCATAAAAGATATAATAAACTATAAACCCATTTGGGATTAAAACACTCTGACCAAGAGTCTATACTTTAAATACTAAAATAGTTAATTAAGTATACTAGTCTGCATTCATACTAAGACCAGTGTCACAACGACGAGAACAAAAGTATTGCGATTGTTAAATATCACAGGTAAGCTAGGGGATGTATGGTCAGTCATGGGAATGGCATAGCCTGATCAACTATGCTGGTCTGAGGAGTGATTAGCATATGCCCTAGAATGGTTGTGATAGGTTAACAAGTCTAAAAACTTACCAACAATACCATAGGAAGATTCATAGAACTTAAACTTTAAAATACTATAGGTGTATTTTGTACTACTAGTTACACGTATACTATATTCTTATACCTCTCTTCTCGCGTAGATCTAAATGGCTGGATTCCAACACGGCAACCCATACTTTCCAAGTGAAGGCAATGCCGGGTGGATCGATGAAGAGCCTGAAGTTGAGCATCCAATCCCTTTGGATGGTCACCTCGCAGAAGGATTTTCTAATGGATCCGACTCCGAACCTGAAGTCAACAAACAACCGCTCGTCATTATCCGCAGAATAACTTGTAATGTCGAGCAAGGTCGAGCAGCCATCGACCGGATCGTAGAGATTGATGCCAACTCAGGTGTCAACACAGTCCGCATCCTCCGTCTTGAAGAAGACATGGAACAGACCCGGAGAACCGATGAAACCCTACAGCAACGTCTGGTTGCCTCCCAAGCAGAAGTCATGGAACTTTGAGCTTGTCAAAGGGCTCATGAGTGACACCTTCAAGAGGTGGTCCGTCAAATGAGAGACATTAGGGTTCTCTCGAGGAATATTCATCGCTGTTAGATGATGTCTAGTACATCATCATATTTAGGGTTGAGGATTAGCCTTTAAAATCTATGCTCTAAGTGGCACTTGTCTGTAAAATATTCCTAACTTTCAGTACTCTAATTAGGAAACTAAGAACTGTCAAACTTTTCTATATGGTATGATGTAAGACCTACTGTTAGGTCGATTTTCCTTGAACTTATTACATCAATAATACCAGTATTATTAAAATCTATCTAAATTGTGGGAAAAATCTATACACTTGTGTTTTCCTACTAATATTTCTTGTTGTGGTTTCAAACACTCATTCAACTGTTGGGCTATGGTTAGTTAGTCCATGTGTCACTCTCACGTTGCTTACAAATTGATTCTTACCATTTTTCTTACCTTTATAAACTTATAGCTGAAAGATGCCTCCTCGCAAATCTCCCAGGAATAATCCTGCACCACCACCTCCTCCATCTCCGGTCATCGATACTGTAGCACTGAATGCTGCCGTAGCTGCAGCAGTGGCAACTGCCATGGCACAGTATCACTCTTCTGATGCCAGCAGAGGTGTAACCCCTGTGGAATCAATCCTGGTTGAAACCCCTGTGCGCTCGAGAGAGTGCTCTTACAAGGATTTCACCAACTGCAAGCCGAAGTCCTTTCATGGGACCGGCGGAGTCATTGCCCTCTCGCAATGGTTCGAGAAGACCGAAGCGGTCTTTGAAATTTGTTCATGCCCTGCTGCGAGCAAAGTGAAATATGCCGCATGCACCTTTGAAGGAAAGGCCCTGACGTGGTGGAACGGCCACGTTAAATCTCTAACTCTCGTCGTAGTCAACGACATAGGCTGGGAAACGATGAAAGACCTCATGCTTGAGGAATACTGCCCGAGGGGCGAGATCCAGAAACTAGAGCAGGAGCTTTGGAGCCTGACCATGAAGGGCACCAACATTGTCGCTTACACCGCCAGATTCAGCGAACTGGTGGCCCTCTGCCCTAATATGGTTCCCACTGAAGGGAAAAAGATCGAAAGGTACATATGGGGGCTAGTGCCTCCATATCAGGGGAACGTCCTATCATCAAACCCCACTACCTTCGACAGTGCCAAACGACTGGCACAACGACTCATTGACCATGGGGACAAACCCCCCACAACAACAACAACGCTAGCCATCTCAGAACCCTCCAAACCCGCTGACACAAAGCGGAAACTTTGGGAGGAAAGGAAGAAGACGAATCGAGCTTCCAAAAAGCAGCAAATTGTGGCGGTACATGCTGCAATAACCCCTGTTGTTGCTGCTACTACTGCTCCGATAGGACAATATGCTGGAGGTTTGCCCAAGTGCAACAAATGCAACTACCACCACAATGGCCCCTGCCATGAAATGCAGTGCTCTAACTGCCACAGGAGAGGACACACAGTCCGTTTCTGTAAATCTCCAGCGAGACCGATCGCCCAAGTCCCTGGCTCTGGCGCGTGCCCGACCTGCTATGGATGTGGCGAAATAGGCCACTATAAGAGGGACTGCCCCAAGGCGAAAAATGCTGGCGGAGCAGGGAGGGTACTAGCGATAGGCCACGGGGAAGCAGTTGCTGACCTGACAGTGGTGACTGGTACGTTCCTCCTCGATAACTCCTATGCATGCATTCTATTCGATAGTGGAGCGGAGCGAAGCTTCGTAAACCATAAATTTGCTCGCATGCTTAATCAACCACCGCACGCACTCAAAGAACTATTCACAGTAGAAATGGCTAATGGAAAAACTGAAAGTACGAGTAGCATATATTTAGGTTGTACGAGAAAGCATTCCGTCTAAACCTTCCGTCTAATGAAACTCTTATAGTCTACGACGACAAACCCGGTGCAAGTCTTCGCATCATATCAAGTATTCAAGCACAGAAGTATCTGTGTAAGGAATACCATGCATTCCTTGCTCACACGAGCCTCGAAACGAAAGAACTAAAGAACATCCCTGTAGAGAACGACTTCCCCGACATTTTCCCAGAAGAACTACCCGGGTTACCTCCGCAACGACAGGTCGAGTTTAGAATCGACTTAGTCCCAGGAGCTACCCCAGTAGCCAAGTCGCCCTACTGCTTAGCACCAGCTGAGATGCAGGAACTCTCTGGTCAACTTAACGAACTGCTCAGCAAGGGCTTTATAAGACCGAGTTTCTCACCTTGGGGAGCACCGGTCTTGTTCGTTAAGAAGAAAGACGGATCATTCCGTATGTGTATTGACTACAGAGAACTCAACAAACTGACGGTCAAGAATTGTTACCCTCTGCCTCGCATAGATGATCTATTCGACCAACTGCAAGGGGCGAACTATTTTTCTAAAATAGATATGAGATCCGGATATCACCAGTTACGAGTGCTAGAGGAGGATGTGGCGAAGACAGCCTTTCAAACTCGTTACGGACATTACGAGTTCGTGGTGATGCCATTCGGATTGACGAATGCGCCCGCAGTCTTCATGGATCTGATGAATAGAGTATGCCGACCTTATTTGGATCAGTTCGTCATCGTTTTCATTGACGACATCCTGATCTACTCCCGAAGTAAGAAAGAGCATGGCGATCACCTGCGACAAGTTCTAGAGACATTACGAAAGGAGAAGCTTTATGCGAAGTTCTCGAAATGTGAATTTTGGATCCGGAGAGTCGAATTCTTAAGACACGTGGTAAGCGAAGAAGGAATCCACGTGGACCCAACCAAAATTAAAGCCATTGAGAACTGGTCAGCACCCAAGACGCCTACAGAAAATCGCCAATTTCTAGGTCTCGCTGGCTACTACCGCAGATTCATTCAGAACTTCTCTCGAATAGCGAAACCTCTTACAACCCTAACCCAGAAAGGCGTGGCCTTTGACTGGGAAGAGAAACAAGAAAGAGCATTCCAAACGCTCAAACGAGCCTTGTGCACTGCTCCAATACTATCCCTTCCCGAAGGAATAGAAGACTTCGTAGTCTATTGCGATGCATCGAATCAAGGGCTCGGATGTGTCCTAATGCAACGAGGTAAGGTCATCACCTACGCCTCGAGACAGTTGAAGACACACGAGGTTAACTACACGACCCACGATCTTGAACTAGGAGCAGTGGTGTTTGCTCTGAAGATCTGGAGACATTACTTGTATGGAACGAAGAGCACTATCTTTACCGACCACAAGAGTTTACAACACATACTCGATCAAAAGGAGCTCAACATGAGACAACGACGGTGGGTCGAGCTACTCAGTGATTACGAATGCGATATTCGTTATCATCCAGGTAAAGCCAACGTAGTAGCAGACGCCCTAAGTCGGAAGGAACATTCTGGTCGCAAAGTCAAGTCATTGTCAATAACCATCCATTCACACTTGTCTAATCAAATTCAGGCGGCCCAACTTAAAGCCATGAAACCTGAAAATGTGACGAGTGAATCCCTCAGAGGAATGGACAAGAATTTAGAAGCCAAGGGTGACGGGGCCTTATATTTCATGGACCGGATCTGGACACCAAAACACGGTGGTTTCCGAGACTTGGTCATGACCGAGGCGCACAACACTCGGTATTCCATCCACCCAGGTTCAGTTAAGATGTATCTGGATCTTAAAAAGCTATACTGGTGGCCTAATATGAAAGCAGAGATTGCTACCTTCGTGAGTAAATGCCTTACTTGCGCAAAGGTTAAGGTCGAGTACCAGAAGCCCTCTGGTTTATTGCAACAACCAGAGATCCCGGAATGGAAGTGGGAGCGGATCACTATGGATTTCATAACCAAGTTGCCCAAGACAGCGGGTGGACTTGATACCATATGGGTCATCGTTGATAGATTGACCAAGTCTGCACACTTCCTGGCTATCAAAGCAACTGACAAGATGGAGAAACTTACGAGAACATACATTAGGGAAATCGTACGCCTACATGGTGTACCTATGTCCATTATCTCCGATCGAGATAGTAGGTTCACCTCAAGATTCTGGCAATCACTGCAACATTCCCTAGGAACAAGGCTAGACATGAGCACAACCTACCATCCGCAGATCGACGGACAGAGTGAGAGGACCATCCAAACTATGGAAGATATGTTGCGAGCCTGCGTGATTGACTTTGGGAAGGCATGGGAAACTCATTTACCCCTTGTCGAGTTTTCCTATAATAACAGTTATCACACGAGCATCAAGGCTGCTCCATTTGAAGCTCTCTACGGCCAAAAGTGCAGATCCCCTCTGTGCTGGGCTGAGGTGGGTGATACCCAATTAGCCAGGGGCAAGCTTCCGACAGTACTCTCACCGGTCCAGAGATCATTCGGGAAACGACAGAGAAAATCGTTCAAATCCGTGAACGATTGAAAGCCTCTAGAGACCGACAGAAGAGCTACGCAGATAAACGTAGGAAACATTTGGAAATCCAGGTGGGAGACCGAGTACTTCTTAAAGTCTCACCCTGGAAGGGCTTGATGCGCTTCGGCAAGCGTGGGAAGCTTAATCTGAGGTACATAGGGCCTTTGGAGATTCTTGCAAGAGTCGGCCCTGTAGCTTACAAACTCGATCTACCAGGCGCACTTCGTAACATACATTCTACATTCCACGTATCTAACTTCAAAAAGTGTCTATCCGACGAGACTCTCGTAATCCCACTCGACAAGATCGAGATCAACGAGAGCCTCAATTTTTTGGACGAACCAGTAGAAATCATGGACCGAGAGGTCAAGCAAACAAAACAAAGTCGCATACCCATCGTGAAGGTTCGCTGGAACGCTAAGCGGGGACCTGAATTCACATGGAAACGCGAAGATCAGATGCAACGCAAGTACCCACATCTGTTTCCCTAATCCACGAGTGTTCTCTTAATTTGAATTTCGGGACGAAATTCCCTCTAACGGGGGGATGATGTGACAACCCGATATTTCAACTCTTTGTAATGGCCTAATAGGTCAAGTATTGTAAACATTTTTGAGTTAATAAAATTTACTTTGATAATAAAATGTCCAAAAAGATTCTATTTAAATTCTTCTATGTTTAAATATCATTAAACCATGATCGTACGTAAAAAGAACGCCCAAATCCGACTTCGTATATTGAAGTTATGATTTTTCCAAGTTCAGCTTAGCAACAGACAGCTAAAAACTCAAAACGGAGATCGAGCGACATTTGGCCGGAATGACCTAAACGAGAATCGAAGGTCTCGACAATGGTATTTCAACGGTAAAAAGTCTGGCAAAAACCGACGTCAAATAAAGAAGTTATGAATTTTTAAAGAAATTCCTTAATCACGTCATTTTAATAAATAAATAATAAATATAATTTCGGAATTTGCCAACGGAATCTAAACGAAAGTTGTAGATCGTAGTCTCACCTTCGCGGGGATATAAAGAACGTCGAAAATGGAGTTCGTATGAAGGAGATATGAATTTTTGAAGTTTGATAAATAATTTATATATAATTTTTATTAAAAATTCGGTATTATCCGAAGAAGAGTCAGCCTAGGGCCGAGGTACGCGCCGCGTACCCTCGTACGCCCTGCGTACTCGAGGCCACGGCCTCGGATCGTCCACGTCGCCCTATGCGAAGCTACCCGACCCGATGTCCCATCCGACCCGCCCCATCCGAAATACGTAAGCGATGACGTACGGGTACACACTGCGTACGCCCGTACGCCCCGCGTACGGAGGCGGTTCAGCACCCCTATAAAAGGGATGCGAGCCTTTCCGAAAAATTTGTTCATTTTCTCTCTTTCTCTCACGATCTTACCTCGATTTCCGTGCCCGTTCAAACCCGAAGCTCTGATCTTTTTGCTCAAGTCCCGAGAGTCGATTTTACTCCTGAGATTCCCGAGAATCCCGAGAAAAATCCGTTTCCCGAGATGAAACTCTGCCCGGTTTTCGATCTCGCTATCTTCAAGCTTCCAAGTGAGTTCATACCCCTTTATTCAACCTTTGAAATGCTTTTAAATGTTTTAAATACTTTATGGGGGGGGGGGGATACAAGTTAAACACTTATAGTTATTGCTTCGATCACATGTGATTGCATTAATCACATGTGATTAATAACTAGGAAACCAATGATTTTATCACTGTTCAAACTGTTTTACTTCAAAATGTTTTACAAACTCTTTTACTTATCAAATGCTTTATTGTAAACTTTGTTTTACTACTTATAAATATGCATGCCCATATATGTATAGATGTATAAATAATGTTTAAAGGGCTTAGGAAAGCCACCTGTCCTATTTCCTTTTCCTCGATTTGGATGTGGTCTGGTGGAATTTCGGGTGACCATCCGAGGGTCGTTTCAATATTAGTTATATATCATATATACATGTATAGACATAAAAGTACTTCCATATTCATACTTATTAGCACATCATTAGTAAGTTACCATCGGGGTAACACAGGATCATACTACTACAATTTCTAGATCAACGAGTCAGTTCATTCAGGAGTCAATACTTATTACTAAGAGAACATATACAACGATACTAGAAAAAGTAATATTATATTGCATTTACATGAATACGTTAACAATTGTGATCCACTGTATGGGAGCATGTCTAAATTGTCATGACCCGAGTTGTAGCCAGAGTCTCTTGGAGGGAGAGCGTGAGTTTGCGTATAGATCTATACTGGATTGACTATCCTACACCTCGCTGCTAGCTACAGTGGGACCGACAGGTCTGCGGGTGCCAAACATCATACCTTATTTTTCGACTATACGTTGTCGATGTTACCAGTCGATAGTATGGTGCAATTTATCACATGATACCTTAATATAAATCCAGTTTAAGGTAGTTAGTACAACAGTAGTTCCTATAAAACAAAACTACCGTACTACAATAATTTACCCATTACATTTTGGTGATAACCTCACTTAAACTTTAATGTACAAACTATATTTTGTTAAATGATAGTTACACTTGGGAAATTACACACTTTTACATCAAACGAGCATACAAAACAGTTAAGCCTTGGTAGAGGGCTACTTTAACAGAAAATATAGGTTTTTCTGAGAGATTCAAACTTTTACAAACACTTACATACATTTACAACTCATACTTGCGACAGGTTCAAACGTTTTGATAACAAACATCGACACTAAAATACTTATGAATTCACCAGCTTAATGCTGATAAACTCTTTCAAAATAACTTGTATCCTCAAGTCATCAGTAGACAGGTACCGATGCTAGCTTTTGAGAAGATGGAGCGCATTCAAGACTCATCATATTATTTTGATTTACATTATATTTTTGGTGTCTAAAACTGTACGGAACACGCTTGTGTTAAAATTTTATATGTAATGCAATGGATGATGTTGTTTGCTTATTTACATTTACTGTGTTGTGATACTTTACATGACGTCCTCCGCCACAGAACGTTTCCGCCATTCTTGGTTTTGGGGTGTGACAGATAAACAAGGTTGCATGTTCATGATCTTAGTGCAAAAATCGATTTTAAGGATTAAAACATCAAACTCAAGTTAAGAGTTTTTGAGAAACAAATTTTTGTTCATAAATGAATGTATACATTTTGATAAGTTTTAATCTTTTGATCTCTGGAAACATAACTATAATATAAGTTTATCATGATTTATTTAAAATATTTCAAAAGATTTACTCAAGGAAATGATGAAAACTCACTTTTCTAACCAATCATCATGCATGCAATCTGCCAGATTTATTTACTTGACTTTAAACTACCATATCTCACTCATTTCTTAATCAAATTTCGTTATTCGTTTTCTGAAATATAATATTTTGAGTTAACTTTCAAACCCTCTCACTATAAAGTATTAAATATCCGATTTTTGGCAATTTTTACAAAATGGTTGCGCAAACAGCTCTTTTTCTGTGATCACCATTGTTGCCTTGCATGATCAATGGCCTTAAATCCAACCACAAATCTGAGGAAAAATACCTTAGAAACTTAACATATCTAGTGAATGATTTCTGAAATTTCGTGGCTTAAAACCTCACTGAATGGGCTACACAAATTCATGAACTTCAACCACATCTATATTTCATGCACCATTGCATGCAACGTTTCTTAATTTGTTTAGATTCATTACCCTCATTTCCCTTCTGAATACATTTTTAACATTTTTCCTTTTGAAATCCCTCACATGCATGAGATAATCTGGAAAATTTCAAGAGCTTTTATTATTTCTTTGATTTATTAAAATTATTGCTAAAACCAAGGGTATAAATCACATAAAATACTTTCAGAGGTCAATAAATCCTTAATAAATTCATGGATGATCCTTACGGTGAATAATGACCCCTCACCAAATTTCATCAATTTTTGTAGCAATTTGATACGATTTCCGATTTTCTTTTTGTTAGGGCATAATAAATCACAAAACCACTTTAGAGAGTGTAAAAATTGTATCTAACAATTTTCACATACCTTACCTATGATGGGTGACTCCAGAAAATAATTTCAAGATTTTTCATCATGTCTTACTATTTTTCCCAATTTTTGGTAATTATAATGGTTTAAAAATGGGAAAAGTAGTTTTGATTATCCAAAATTCATGAAAATTTACCAGGATATCATATTGTACCGTAGGAGGTTACATAAAAAGTTTGAGGATTTTTCTTAGCTTTAAACTATATTTCTCTTATTTTCTAAAGTTAATTGCACTAAAATACACTTAAATACACATAAATACCCAAAACCAGTTTATACATTATGAAAACCACTTTTGGTATTTTTCCCAGGTTATTTATACTATAAATGATGTTACAAAATTTTTTGGTAATTTATTTTAACTGTTTAATATTATTTCTTCAATTAATGATTAAGTAAAGGAATAAAACAAGGAAAAATAGAAATACCCACTGAAAAATATCTTTTATATTTTTCCCAGCCTAGTTATGTATAATAACAGTTAAATACAAAGTTTGGGTAATTTTGGAAACTGTTTTTCTATTTATTTCAATTTTTATTGGAATAAATGCTCAAAAATCATAAAATACAATTAAACATCTTGGAAATCCATTTTTATGTTTTTCCTAGCTTAGTAATGCTTAATAACAGTAATATAAAAAGTTTGGGAAATTTTCTTAACTCATTGCTATTTTTCATGAATTTATGGTTATTCAAAAAACTAAAATGGTGAAAAATAGTTAGACAGCTCAAAAATTCAAGAAAATTTATCTTGAGGTCTTTGACTTCAATTAAAACTGAAATGCAAAGTTTGGGATATTTTAGAATTGAATTGATTTAGTTTTGAATATTTAATCATTGGAACACCTCTAAAATGTAAAATATTAACATTTCAATAATGAAAATTTTCCACTTAAATTTTTATATAACAATTGATTCTTTGAAACTTAATTTCCACAGAAAAATGTTTGTAACTTGTCGATATTAAATTTTGACACAATATTGGCATAATTCTATTGTAGTACCATGTATAATAGTGTTAGATTTCGATTAGAGACTCACTAGCGAATACCATTGTTGTAGGAATCGATAGTGATACGAGTGGAGCATAGTCAAGGCACCATTTGCATCATCTGAATGCATATTGTGAGTATTCACCAATCCCCTTTTTCCGGTTTTTATGTTTTGGGGTGGAAAAGCATGTCCTAAACTGTTTATGTTCGTTATATTAAATTGACTCGTATAAACTTGATTACTATATTTTGCACATTGTGAGTATGCACGTACTCCCCTATTTTCAGTTTTTATGTTTTAGGGTGGAAAAGCATGTCCTAAACCTTTTATGTTCGTTGTATTTATTTTGACTTGTATGAAACTTGGTTGCTATATTTCGTATGTATGTGTATGTTACTTTAATTCATGAGGACAGTATCGCGGTTAAGTACCTGGAATCTCTAGACACAACTCATTAATTCTTTTGAGCCTATGGTTATTATGGATAGCGCTATCAGGAGGCAGACAACTCCTCACTCGCACGATTCGCTTGAGTGCATTTTACCATTTTCTACACTATGTTTGCGATACACATAGTAGTCAATAGGGCACGATTCGGTCATTAGGCTTGGGTTGTGAACTCATGAATGGAAACTTGATGCAAGTACTATTCTTTATACACATACGAAACTTGTATTCCCATGTTAGCAATGACACTTGTATACTTATTTTAGCAATGAAACTTGAATACTTATTTTAGCAATGCAACTCGTTACTCATTATAGCAATAAACTTTTTATTAATTATAGTAATAAACTTTGTTTTTCATTATAGCAATGAACTTTGCTTCTCATTATAGCAATGGACTCTATTTCTCATTACAACAATGAACTTTTACTACTGGAAACTTATATACATCTTTTAGCAATGAAATTGTTTGCTCCTTGTAGCAACGAAATTGACAGCTCATTTTAGCAATGAAACTTGTTTACTCGTTTGAGTAACGAACTTTATCTTCCATGAAAATATGAATGTTGCATCTTATTCGGGCAATATACTTTATTTCTCATGATAACAACGAACTGTGTTTACAAACTTATTTACTCCTAGCAATATACTTTTATTATTGGAAACTTTTATCAAAACTTTGATTTCAACTCATGAACCAATATTATTTTGTTAAACTTGTGAGTACTCACCAACTATTTTTATAGTCGACGCTCGTTTTACATGCTTTTTCAGGAATCATCGAGTAAGTGGCACTTAGGGACACCTCAATTTTAGGAGCATTCGCATGTGTTGTATTTCTATTTTCATTGTAATTTCTTTTAAAAGTTGTTCAAACCCGTTGTAAATTTGTAATGGTTTTTAATACTATGGTTGGTGTTGTCTTTAAACTTTTGCTATGAAACCCTTTGTACTGCCACGCCTCGTGTTTCCGCTTTAGCGGGGTGTGACAATAATGAAATTAACTTCGAAAATAAAATATCCAAAAATCTCTAATTAAACTACCTACTATGTTAGATGTCATTAAACCGTGATCGTACATAAAAAGAACGCCCAAATCTGACTTCGTATAAGGAAGTTATGAATTTTCCAAGTTCGGCTTAGCAACGGACAACTAAACACTCGAAACGGAGATCGAGCGACTTATGGCCGGAATGACCTAAATGAGAATCGAAGGTCTCAACAATGGTTTTTCAACTGTAAAAATTCTGGCAAAAACGGACGTCAGATAATGAAGTTATGAATTTCTAAATGAAATTTTCTTACTGCGAACTTTTAAAAATAAATAATAAAAATAATTTCAAAATTTTCCGACGGAATCTAAACGAAAGTTGTAGAGTATAGTCTCACCTACGCGTTGATATAAAGAACATCGAAAATGGAGTTCGTATGAAGAAGATATGAATTTTTGAAGTTTATTAAATAATAAAAATATAATTTTGATATTTAATTTCGGTATTATCCGAAGGGTGAGTCACAGGCCGATCCGAGTTACACCCAGCGTACACACATACACCCAGTGTACTCGAGGCCTAGGCCTCGGATCGTCCACGTTGCCCCTATGTGAGGCTATGCCCCCATCCCATCCGAAGGTCCGAGACAGTCGAGGATGCGGTCATGCATGACGCACGAGTACGCCTAGTGTACCTGCGTACGCCCAACGTACCGAGGCGGTTCCCACCCCCTATAAAAGGGATGCGAGGGTTCCGAAGAAAATGCTCAATTTCTCTCAACTTTCTTGCGTTTTTGCCTCGTTTTCCGTGCACGTGCTATCCTGAAGTCCTGGTTTCCTTGCTCAAGTCCCGAAGGTAGTTTGTACTCCCGAGATTCCTAAGAATGCTGAGAAAATCCGCTTTCTCGAGTCTAAATTCTGCTCGGATTTCATCTCTGTTGAAAAATGTTCTTATGTAACCTTGTATGTGACCATAATTGAAATAAGATGAACTGTTTTTATACAATCTAACAAATATTATCAGTTATTTCAGGTTGCATGAATGCGTGATAAAACGGAAAATACGAAAACACGCGAATGACGAAAACACATATGTGTGACTAAACATTTTCAACAATATATATATATATATATATATATATATATATATATATATATATATATATGTATTATATATATATTGTATATATGTTGAATAGTCAAACAAAGGAGAAATGGTCAACAAAGTCAAGGAAATGAGAAGCCAAATGAAGACCCACGTTTTTTTGCCTCCTACTCTACATCAACTTGCATGACCAGCCATACTCTTCAACTTACACTCAAGTACACTAGATGAAGATATTTGTTTCAATGCATATATGTATACGTGAGTATGTATTGTGAGTGTGTGTGTTCATTTTGTATTCTTGTAACACTTCCTACAAACTACAAACACTCCCAAGAACATCACCAATCATCATCTTCTTCAAGAACAAAGACAAATCCCTGGAGAAAATGAAGAACACCAAGATCAAACAACAATGAAGTGAAGAACACCAAGATCATCAACAAGCTAAATGAAGAACACCATCAACCATCTTCATCTTCTTCATTGAAACTCAAGGTTCTTCATCTTCACTATCCTTGTTCATCACACCATTTACCATCAAACACCTCCCTTATATTAACCTCCTTCCAATCTCAAAATAATCTCCAAACACCCTCCAAATACCCTCCTTAAACCTCCTCCAAAAACCCTTTCAAATCACCACAACCATCACCACCTTGCTGTTTTTCGACATCAGAATCTTCAAGTCAAAAACGAAGAAAACTGGGATCGTTACAAGCACAAAAAGACTAGGGAGATTTTCACCATCAATTCTTCAGGACCTTACCTACATCTAGAAATTTTCGTGGACGATTTTGACCACGGGAAACCCCAAAGAGACGCGAGAGAGAATTGGCTATCCAGAGAGATTTCTGTTTTCAAGTTCAGAATCTGCATGTTAGAAAACAGAAAACCGAGCACAACACAGCCAAAATAAGACTAGGGAGATTTTCACCACAAATTCTTTAGAACCTTACCTTCATCTAGGAATTTTCGTGGACGATTTTGACCACAGGAAACCCAGAGAGACGCGAGAGAGAAATGGCTATCCAGAGATATTTTCTGAAAACTGAAGGTTTTTAATCTGTGTATGCAAGGATCTGCGCGAACACGACCCGTGTTGTTTTTGCCTAAATCAACACGACCCGTGTTCAGGATTTTGACCTTTAAAACCTTCTAAAAACCTCCTACACGACCCGTGTCACTTGTGCCTTATTCTACACGACCCGTGTTCAGAAGCTTCATCAAGAAAACCCTCCAAAACCCTCCTACACGACCCGTGTCACTTGTGCCTTATCTTACACGAGCCGTGTGCATGTTTTTACCCAAAAATACCTCAAATACAAATACATAAACCCATGTATTTTGTACCTTTTTGTAAACACTTGTTTTACATAAAAATCGAGCTTTAAATGAACTTTTTGTTACTTCTCCAATGCCCGATTGATCTTTGAACAAATATCGACCAGTCGCTCCAAGAGTCCCAATATCGACCAGTCCATTCAAAGAACAAATATCGACCAGTCGCTCCGTGAGTCCAGTTCAGTCAATTTATTGACGAACCTACTTGATATATATTTATATATTTATATACTTTATTATAGCTTTATGTCATTTAAATATAGTCATTTAAATACAGTCATTTATATTATTTATAGCTTTACGTCATTTAAATACAGTCATTTATATTATTTATAGCTTTACGTCATTTAAATACGGTCATTTATATTATTATAGCTTTCAGTCATTTATAGCTTTCATATTTATACTTATTCCGCAATTATTATTCTTTATATATATATATCTATCTTATATATTAAACTGATATATCTGTCACACAGTAACTGGTAACCGAGCCTTTTGTTGTGGTGATAAGATTGTTATATTTCCAACAAATCGGTATCTGAGCTGATATATAAAAGGAATAATATCCAACAATCTCGCCTTCTTCGATCTTTCAAGTGAGTTCATACCCCTATAATCCACACTTTTAAATGTTTTATAAATACTTTTATATGCTTTTAAGGGGGGGGGGGGGGGAATACCAGTAAAACACTCGATTATTATTGTGTGTTATATAAAGTTTCATTATACGCTTTTTATCAATGGAATCATATGTGATTTATAAGTATTATAGGGAAACTTTCGTATGCAAAATATACCACGATAACATCTTATCTTTTGAAATAAGAAATGATTTATGTATTTATGTAAATCAAACACTCTGCTTATACTGTATGTATATGTGTCCGTTTTGGCACTATAAAAATTATACTTTTCATCACATGTGAGTATTTCACTAGGGATTACTATACAAACGAAACGCACTCTTAGAAAACTATAACAGCTATAGTTTTACGAGAACACTATGAACTTTTACATACTGGAAATAATATTTCAAGAAGTTACTTTCATATACAAGAACAAACGAACATTTTCACACGTAAATCTGTTTTATACTAAGTTTTGTGAGACATTAAACTTCACGTACACTCGAGTACACATTTCAAGTCCTGTATTATATACCAGAATCCCTTGGAGGGGAAGCATGGTGCTTGTGTATAGATCTTTACGGGATTTACAACCCCACGCCCTGACTGTTAGCTACAGTACATCACTTGGGGTGACAAACGTCAGAACATTCCAACGCCTGAAGAACGTTGTGTATAGGCATTTCTAGTCAATAGCATGCTTATAAAACTCACATAGAGTATTAAAGACACATTGATTTACGGGGTTTTTCAGACGTATTGGAGATTTTATACGTATATAAATTAACTACTTTAGGCACGAAAAACCTAATTGTGATACAATTTTGGAACTTCAAAACCCCTACCCACATACAGGAAAACATCAATTTTCTAGTAACAAACATTGGGCTTGATTTAAGGCTACATTTATACCAGTAGAAATTATGGGATTTTCTAGGAACCAACAACCAAAAACAAACCATTTCAATTTAGTTAATGCAACATTTTCATTTAATACTTATGAAACTCACCAGCTTAAATGCTGATCTACTCTTTCAAAACTACGTGTATGTCCCAGGGACTTAGTAATTGCAGGTACCAAACAACTTTTTGAAGAAGGAACGCTGCGACACCAGTTTAAATTCATATTTTTGGCATCATATTGTAATTGGTTTTGAACATGTACTCTTTTAACAATGTAAACTTTCAGTTATATATATGATGGTTGTATTGATTTCTTTACTATGTATTCATTTGTTAGGTTACCATATGAAGTCATCCGCCCCCGAACGTTTCCGCCGTTCCGGTTTGGGGGTGTGACAGATTGGTATCAGAGCAATGTTTATAGTGAACTGAGTATATCGAACCTCATAAGATATACAAACTATAAATGCTTAGGGACTTAAAGTCTCTGACAAAACATTTTTACACTTAAAACTTTGTTTCATTTAAATAGATTATTTTGGGTCATAAAAATACAAAATACATGCATACAACGATATATTTTCATGGTTAGAGCTATAGAAAAAGTATTAAGACGAGTTGGACACTACGATTAGTTCTCGATATATGTAATCGTATTTGGGACGAATATAGCCTGATCAACTATATTTATGCAAGATTGGACTAACGTATGTTGAGGAATGATCGTAGTGAGCAACATGTCAAAACATACCAAAATAGACACTAGTATCAAACATACAAATTTAAATACTATAGGAGTATTTGGTGCATACAATAGTTTAATCGACATGTTTATTGTTACATGTTTTCAAATTTTGTTCAAATCTTATAACCCTATTCTCGTATAGTCAAATGGCTAGATTCCACCCACCAGGGGACCCATACTACCCGAACCAGGGCAATGGAGGATGGGTAGAGGAGGATCCTGAAGAGGATAAAGAACCTATCGAGTTAGGAGAAGGGGATGACTCTGGTACGGACTCAGAACAAGAAGTAGTCGACCTTCCAGCCATTATGAGGAACTCCCAGGGACCGACTCCCGTTTGGGGAAGTCACCTCCACCATTGGAGCCAACAACAAGGGATACTCTCTCCCTACAGTATGTGTCGGAATTTCTACGACATCAAGGACAGAGGTTCAGTCGACCGAGCACTTCCGGTCATGGTAGGTAAACTGGCCAACTAGTCCTATCAATCAGGGGTCCAAGCAAATAGAATCCGCGAAGTCAACGTGGAAGTACAAGTTCACACGGCCGACATCCATCGTCTGGATATGTTGCAGGATGACACCCATCTCCGCGCCGACGCATTCCAAGCACAAATGATTGCAGCCCGCGCAGAGTTGAGGGAACAACAAGCCGACTTCGATAGGCGTCTTATGGAATCAAAGCAATCGGATGCGGAGTCAAGCTCCAAGCGCAACACACGTCGCAAGTAGTACTTGCGAAAACCCAAAATTTTGTTATAAGTTAGGACCTCGGCTAAAAGTTTTTATTTTCTTAAACCTTGTAACCGGAGACCCTTTTAGGGGTCAAATTTTTGTGATCGTTGTATCATCTATTATATTAATATAATTGGCACGCTATTATTACTACGTTGAGTATTTCGTTCAATCTTTAAAATATTATGGAAAAACCATACGCTTGGTTCATATATTCGGATTTACGAATAACTTTCATTCTTCTATCTCTGAGACTCATACTATCATCTGTTGTTGAACTATAGTAATTTAGTTCATGAGACACATTCATTTTCTATACTATGGAATTCTTACCCTTGTCTTTTCAATCTATAGTTGAAGGATGCTTCTGCGTAGAAATCCGAGACGAAACAACGGTGGGGAAGCACTGATACCACCACCACCTCCACCTCCTCAATTTGATGCTGTCATGTTCCAAGCAGCAGTCACCGCAGTTGTGGCAGCTACCATGTCACAGATTAATACCCCTATTCCTACTGGTTCAGGAATTGGCACACATCCTTCCAACCATGGTGATAGTCATGGGCAACCCGAGAGTGCACCTATAAAGACTTTACGAATGCTAAACCCTGGATGTTTAATGGAGCTTGTGGTGTGATGATTTTGAGGCAGTGGATTGAAAGGACAGAATCAGTCTTTGAAATCTGCTCCTGTCCCGAGCACAGCAAAGTCAAGTTTGCAACTTACACACTTACTGATAGAGCTTTAACTTGGTGGAATGGCCACGTTAAGGTACTTACTCTGATATTGGCGAATTCAATAAGCTGGGAGAGCTTAAAAATCATGCTGATGAGGGAGTACTGTCCACGAGGAGAGATTCAAAAACTCGAGCGTGAACTCTGGACTCTTGGAATGATTGGTACCGACATAGCAACTTATGCCAACAGATTCTTCGATCTGGAAATCCTTTGCCTAGATATGATTGCTCCTGAGAGCAAGAAAATAGAGAGATACATTTGGGGACTGTCGCCCCAAATTCAGTCAAGCATGTTAGCTTCAAAACCTGACACTTTTAAAAGTGCCAAAAAGCTGGCACAATTGCTTATTGATCACGAAAATCATCAGAACTCAACAATTTCTGCACCAGAACCACAAAAGGGAAACAACAACAACAATAACAAGAAGAGAGGATGGAATAAAGGGAAGGGTGGGTCTTCCCAAGAATCCTTGAAGAAACAACAACTAGTTACAATGAATGCTACTACTGTACCTACTACCGTTCCTACAAATCTCTACCCAACAAAGCCTTATGTGGGCAACCTTCCAAAGTGCACCAAATGCAATTACCACCTCAATGGACCTTGTCGGGAAATGCAGTGCTCCAACTGCAACAGAAAGGGACACACTATCTATTTCTGCAAGGCCCCTGTAAAGCCGATCACTCAAGTTCCCAATGCTGGTGTAGGCCAAGCTTGCTACGGCTGTGGCGAGGTGGGCCACTACAAAAGAAACTGCCCGAGGGCAGCGAATACCGGTGGAGTGGGACGAGTTTTGGATATAGGTCACAAAGAAGCCGTAGCTGATCCTATAGTAGTTGCTGGTACGTTTCTTCTCGATAATTCATATGCATGCATACTATTCGATAGTGGAGCAGAGAGAAGCTTCGTGAGCCAAAACTTTATTCACTTACTTAAACATAAACCTAGCATGTTAGAAGAATCATTCACGGTAGAAATGGCAAATGGAAAAACGGAAAACACTAACTGCATATACATGAGTTGTACATTAACTTTAGACGGTCACTCTTTCCCAATCAACCTCATGCCAGTCCAAATTAAAAGTTTCGACGTCATAGTTGGCATGGATTGGTTAAGTCTTCTTCGCGCCGACATCATGTGCTTTGAAAAAGCAGTTCATCTTAATCTCCCTAACGATGAAACATTAGTGATTTACGGCGACAAATCAAGTACAAACCTTCGCATCATTTTGTGCATCCAAGTTCGAAAGTGTTTGCGGAAGGATTATCATGCATTCCTTGCACACATCGTTGATACAAGTCGGGAAGTAAAGGATGTTAAGAGCATTCCAGAAGTACGCGATTTCCCCGATATCTTTCCAGAAGAACTACCGGGATTACCACCACAACGCCAAGTCGAGTTCAGAATCGACTTAGTTCCAGGGGCTAACCCAGTAGCAAAATCTCCTTATCGCCTGACACCAACAGAGATGCAAGTTCTTTCCAGTCAGCTTAACGAACTCCACCAAAAAGGATTCATTAGACCAAGCTTCTCACCTTGGGGAGCACCGGTCTTGTTTGTAAAGAAGAAAGATGGATCGTTCCGTATGTGCATTGACTACGGAGAGCTGAACAAACTTACTGTAAAAAATCATTACCCTCTGCCCCGCATTGATGACCTATTTGATCAACTTTAAAAAGCGAACTACTTCTCGAAGATAGATCTACGATCTGGATATCACTAATTACGAGTGCTAGAGGAAGATATTCCCAAGACAGCCTTCCAAACTCGTTATGGACACTACAAATTTGTAGTGATGCCGTTCGGATTAACCAACGCACCAACGATATTCATGGACCTAATGAATAGAGTGTGCCGTCCTTACTTGGATCAGTTTGTCATCATCTTCATCGATGATATACTTATCTACTCCCGAAGTAAAGAAGAACACAATCAGCACCTACAAAGAGTCTTAGAAACACTACGATCGGAGAATCTCTATGCGAAGTTCTCTAAATGCGAGTTTTGCATTCGAAGAGTCGAATTTTTAGGCCACGTTCTTAGCGAAAAGGGGATACATGTGGACCCCTCTAAAATTAAGGCCATTGAGAACTGGTCGGCACCAAAGACACCTACAGAGATTCGTCAATTTCTAGGTCTAACTGGCTACTATCGTAGATTCATAAAGAACTTCTCTAGCATTGCAAAACCTCTTACTACATTAACCCAGAAAGGTGTGGCCTTTGACTAGGAAACAAAACAAGAGAAGGCGTTCCAAACACTGAAACAGGCCTTGTGCACCGTACCGATACTATCCCTCCCCAAAGGGATAGAAGACTTCGTAGTGTATTGCGATGCATCAAATCAAGGACTTGGTTGTGTTCTTATGCAAAGAGGGAAGGTTATTGCCTATGCCTCCCGTTAGCTTAAGATACACGAAGTAAACTATGCAACACACGATCTTGAGTTAGGAGTAGTAGTATTTGCCCTGAAGATCTAGAGGCACTACCTGTACGGAACGAAGAGTACTATTTACACCGACCACAAGAGCCTTCAACACATTTTCGATCAAAAGGAGCTCAACATGCGACAAAGACGATGGGTCGAGTTACTCAATGACTACGAATGCGAAATTCGTTATCATCCTATCAAGGCCAATGTAGTAGCTGATGCCCTCAGTCGAAAAGAATACACTAGTCGGAGAGTCAAATATCTGAATATGACTATCCATTCCCATTTATCCAAACAAATTAAGGAGGCTCAACTGGAAGCTTTGCAACCTGAACATGTGACGGGTGAATCCCTGAGAGGAATGGAAAAGAATCTAGAAATCAAGGGTGGCGGAGCCTATTATCTCATGGACCGTATCTAGACACCGAGACATGGTAGCTTCAGAGACGTGGTCATGACCGAAGGTCACAACACGAGGTATTCCGTTCATCCAGGCTTGGATAAAATGTATATGGATCTTAAGAAACTGTACTGGTGGCCTAACATGAAAGCAAAAATTACTACCTTCGTAGGTAAATGTATTACTTGCGCTAAGGTTAAGGTCGAGTATCAGAAACCTTCAGGATTACTACAACAACCGGAGATACCAGAATGGAAATGGGAACAAATTACTATGGATTTCATAACCATGTTTCCCAAGACAATGGGTTGACTTGATACCATATGGGTCATCATCGACAGATTGACCAAATCCGCACATTTTCTACCAATCAAGGAGACTGACAAGATGGAAAGGCTTACAATAACTTATATAAGGGAAATAAAGCGACTGCATGGTGTTCTGATGTCCATTATCTCCGATAGAGATAGTAGATTTACATTAAGGTTCTGGAAGTCACTACAAAGTTCCCTGGGGACTAGACTAGACATGAGTACAACCTACCATCCACAAACAGACGGGCAAAATAAGAGAACGATACAAACTTTGGAAGATATGTTGTGAGCCTGTGTGATTGACTTTGGAAAGGCATGGGATATCCATTTAGCCCTTGTCGAATTTTCATACAACAATAGTTATCATACGAGCATAAAGGCTGCTCCATTTGAAGTCCTCTATGGCCGTAAGTGCAGGTCCCCTCTGTGCTGTACTGAAGTTGGTGACACACAGTTAGCTAAAGGACGAGATGCTGAAAGCACTCTCACCGGTCCGAAAATCATATGAGAAACAACAGAGAAGATCATTCAGATTCGTGAATAGTTGAAAGCATCTAGAGATCGACGGAAAAGCTACGCTGACCAAAGGAGGAAACCTTTGGAGTTCCAAGTAGGAGACCACGTTCTATTGAAGGTCTCACCGTGGAAATGCTTAATACGCTTTGGAAAGCATGGAAAGCTAAATCCAAGATACGTAGGGCCTTTCGAGATTATCGCTAGAATCGGCCCTGTAGCTTACAAACTTAATCTACCATGTGAACTTAGTAACATACAACCAACCTTCCATGTATCGAACTTGAAAAAGTGTCTGTCCGATGAGAATCTTGTTATCCCACTCAACGAGATCGAGATTAACGAGAGTCTCAACTTCGTGGAGGAACCGGTAGAAATCATGGACCGAGAGGTCAAACAAACGAAACAAAGACGCATACCCATCGTGAAAGTTTGTTGGAACGCCAAGCGAGGACCTGAATTCACATGGGAATGCGAAGATCAGATGAAACAAAAGTACCCAAATCTTTTTCTCTGATTGACGAGTATCTTTCTTACTTTAAATTTCAGGAAGAAATTCCCTCTAACAGGGGGATGATGTGACAACCCGATATTTCAACTCTATGTAACGACCTAAAAAGTCAAGTATTGTAACCACTTTTGTTATAATCAAATTAGCTTCGAAAATAAAATATCCAAAAATCTCTAATTAAATTACCTACTATATTAGATGTCATTAAACCGTGACCGTACGTAAAAATAACGCCCAAATCTGACTTCGTATAAGGAAGTTATGAATTTTACAAGTTCGGCTTAGCAACGGACAGCTAAAAACTCGAAACGAAGATCGAGCGACTTTTGGCCGGAATGACCTAAATTAGAATCGAAGGTCTCGACAATGGTTTTTCAACGGTAAAAATTCTGGCAAAAACGGACATCAGATAATGAAGTTATGAATTTCTAAATGAAATTTTCTTACCGCAACCTTTTAAAAATAAATAATAAAAATAACTTCAAAATTTGCCGACGGAATCTAAACGAAAGTTATAGAGTATAGTCTCACCTAGGCATGGATATAAAGAACGTCGAACACAGAGTTCGTATGAAGAAAATATGAATTTTTGAAGTTTATTAAATAATAAAAATAGAATTTTTATATTTAATTTCGGTATTATCCGAAGGGTGAGTAATAGGCCGATCCGAGTTACACGCATCGTACACTCGTACGCCCAGCGTACTCGAGGCTTAGGCCTCGAATCGTCCACGTCGCCCCTATGCGTGGCTATGCCCCGTGCCATCCGAAGGTCCGAGGCAGCCGAGGATGCGGTCACGCATGACGCACGAGTACGCCCAGCATACTGAGGTGGTTCCCACCCCCTATAAAAGGGATGCGAGGGTTCCGAAGAAAATGCTCAATTTCTCTCAACTTTCTTGCGTTTTTGCCTCATTTTCTGTGCACGTGCTATCCTGAAGTCCCGATTTCCTTGCTCAAGTCCCGAAGGTCGTTTGTGCTCCCGAGATTCCCGAGAATCCCGAGAAAATCCGCTTTCTCGAGTCGAAATTCTGCTCGGTTTTTATCTCGCCTTCTTCGATCTTTCAAGTGAGTTTATACCCCTATAATTCACACTTTTAAATGTTTTATAAATACTTTTATATGATTTTAAGGGGGGGGGGGGAATACAAGTAAAACACTCGATTATTATCGTGTGTTATATAAAGTTTCATTATACGCTTTTTATCAATGGAATCATATGTGATTTATAACTATTATAGGGAAACTTTCGTATGAAAAATATACCACGATAACATCTTATCTTTTGAAATAAGAAATGATTTATGTATTTATGTAAATCAAAAACTCTGCTTATACTGTATGTATATGTGTCCGTTTTGGCACTACAAAAATTATACTTTGCATAACAAGTGAGCATTTCACTAGGGATTACTATACAAATGAAACACACTTTTAGAAAACTATAATAGGTATAGTTTTACGAGAACACTACGAACTTTTACATACTGGAAATACTATTTCAAGAAGTTACTTTCATATAGAAGAAAAAACGAACATTTTCACACGTAAATCTGTTTTATACTAAGTTTTGTGAGACATTAAACTTCACGTATGCTCGAGTACACATTTCATGTCCTGTATTATATACCAGAATCCCTTGGAGGGAGAGCATGGTGTTTGTGTATAGATCTATACGGGATTGACAACCCCGTGCCCTGACTGTTAGCTACAATACACCATTTGGGGTGACAAACATCAGAACATTCCAACGCCTGAAGAACGTTGTGTATAGGCATTTCTAGCCAATAGCATGGTTATAAAACTCAGATAGAGTATTAAAGACACATTGATTTACGGGGTTTTCCAGACATATTGGAGATTTTATACGTACATAAATTAACTACTTTAGGCACGAAAAACCTAATTGTGATACAATTTTGGAACTTCTAAACCGCTACCCACATACAGGAAAACATCAATTTTCTAGAAACAAACATTGGTCTTGATTTAAGGCTACATTTATACCAGTAGAAAATATGGGATTTTCTAGGAACCAACAAACAAAAACAAACCACTTCAATTTAGTTCATGCAACATTTTCATTTAATACTTATGAAACTCACCAGCTTAAATGCTGATCTACTCTTTCAAAACTACTTGTATGTCCCAGGGACTCAGTAATTTCAGGTACCAAACAGCTTTTTGAAGAAGGAACGCTGCAGCGCCAGTTTAAATTCATATTTTTGGCATCATATTGTAATTGGTTTTGAACATGGAATCTTTTAAAAATGTAAACTTTCAATTATATATATGATGGTTGCATTGCTTTCTTTACTATGTATTCATTTGTTACGTTACCACATGAAGTCATCTGCCCTCGAACGTTTCCGTCGATCCGGTTTGGGGGTGTGACACTATAACCTTAAGCGCCCAATTCCGTCAAAATCCCAACAATACCCAAAATACCCTCAAAAGTCAAACTTGGTTAAACATGGTCAAACTTGGTCAAACATGGTCAAAGTCCATAAACCCAGCCGAGTTAAATCGAAAATTGTTGAACCATGCGAGTAAGCGCGACGTACACTAGAGGTACGCGCATCATACACGAGGCTTCGTAGAAACCACCATCGGGGTGGCTGACTAGGAATGCAGGGCATACCCTCGTAGATCCATTTCCCTCTTTAAGTGCTTAATGACTTTAGAACTTAAGCTCATACTTTAGATCCAAGGTCTAGAGGCATACTAGGGTCATAAAGTTTCCAATATTATGACTTTCCATGTCTAAAAAGTCCTTAATGAATGGTCTTAATCCATTAAGACCTTCTACAAAAAGCAGAGGGCAAAACTAGCTAAACGGACTTCATTTTTATGGCTTAGAACCCTTCTTAGGGTCTGAAAGGACAACCCAAAACATCCAAAATCAAACATGCATAACAATAGGACTTTTGGGACAAAAAGAACATCATAAAGCTACCAAAATGAGATCCATGAAAAAAAAGCATAAAGGTAACAAATTTTTACCATTGGGAGCTTCCCAAGAAGGTGATGATCAAAGATCCACAAGCTTACTTCAACTTCTTATCTCCTTGATGCAAATCCTTCTTCCTTAAGCACACAAAGAACACACTTTTAGCTTAAAACTCTCTTTTATGGGATTAGGGTTTTCCAAAAACGACTCAAGGGCTTGGAAGATGAAAGGATGAGGCTAAATGATCAATAAAGGTTCTTAAATACCCCACAAACCCTAAAAATTAGGGTTTCACTCGGATATAAGTACACCCAGCGTACTCATTGTACACCTCCTGCCTAAAATTACCATTTTGCCACTAGGGATTCTTAGGGCTACATCCTTACAATCCAAGGACCAAAATGTCATAATTTAAAACCAAAGGAAGGATTTGAAAATACCTGAAACCCAGGATGTTAGCACTCTCCCCCACTTGTACTAGACTTCATCCTCAAAATCTGCCGCAGAGAACAAATCTGGGTAATGCTCTCGCATCTTAGCCTCCTGTCACACCCCCAAACCAAGGATGGCGGAAACATCCAGGGGTGGTTTACTTCATGTATAGTATCACAACAATGAGTATAATAGTGCTCAAAGTATAAACAACAAACATAAATATAATTGAAAAAGTTACATCATAGTATAAGTTTACATGTTTCTAAATCAATTATATTATGTTGACAAAAGTACAATGTTTGGCGCCTTAGCGTTCCATTCTGAAAAGCAGCCGATTACTTGTTTTACTGATTCCCTGAGCATACAAGTAGTTTTGAAAAAGTATCAACAACTAAGTTGGTGAGTTCATAAGCTTTTGAATGAAATGTTGAAATCCTTTCTTGTAAAAGTAAACTTTGTTCCGGAAAAATCCAATATTTTCCCCCTTTTTTTTTTGAATGTATTGTAGTCTTAAATGTGAAGACTAATAATGTACTAGTATTTTCCATATAAATTGTAAATCATGCAAGTTTAAATCGACATAAACTTTTTTGTTTAAATGGAAATCTCGTAAATCTTATGTTTTGTTAATACCCCATGTGAGTTATTATAACCATGCTATAACTTAGTCGGCCTTGTATACGACGTTCTTTAGGCGTCGGAATGTTAATGACATTTGTCACCCCAGACCTACCGGTCTAGCTGTTGCATGCAGCTAAGGTGTGGGTTTTTCGGACCCAATATAGATCTATACACATCTATCACGCTCTCCCTACAAGAGATTCTGGTTATAATTACAGGATTTTGTTGCACTACTTTGGAAGTAACATGAAGCGAATATCTCACAAATTTATTCATTAACAGATTTACGTAGTGTGAAATCGAAAACTCCTTTTTGGTAGAAATGTAATCTTTCGTAATGTATATGAAACATAAACTATACCTATTATAGTTTATCAAAATGTTTATAATTTATAGTATCCTTTTCTGTGAAAGTAGAATATGTAGCAAAACATAACTACATTTATTATTCCTCATCATGCATTAATTGTAATAATAAAGAGCTCTTGCAATTTATCGAACAATTTTCTGTAATATAATTATATCCTAACAGAAAACACATGCAAAATATGAAGCCATCAAAGATTTACACTTTGCTCAACATGTTACAAAGTGTTATAAAAGTTGTCATTTGTAAATTCGTTTTTACCATTTCTGCATTGATTTAGAAAACTCACAGAAAAATCATAAGAAATCGAAAACTAGATCCGTAAACTCTAAGAGTTTATAACATGTTTCTAGTTTGTTCAAATTTTTATTATGATTTTTAGGAGCTCCTAACTAGTGTGAAAATGTTCATATTCACAGATAGGTCCGAATTCGTAGCTACAGTGATAGGCAATTTTGTAAAAATCACCATAAATGATAGAAAAAGTCGTATGGACCTGTGCAAGTAGTCATTTTAAAGGTATAAACCTGAAATATTTGAACCTAATACATTTTTTGAAAACTATAAAGTTTAATGTGTTCAAAACAGTTCGTGAATGAACATTAACTTTTCTTTTGAAAGCTGATGTTTGAGTTTAGTTATGCTGTTGGTGTTTTAACTTGTAGTCTCCCCCTAAAACTTGAAGAAAACATGAAAATGTCGGGGTATGAACTCACCTTGAGTGATTTCCGTAGATGGATGATGAAGAAAAGGAGTTTCCAAGTCAGGAACACTTGGGAGATACTTGAGGATTCGAAGATCTAGTCACAAATATGATGATATTTGTGTAAGAAATCCATGAATTGAGTGAAAGGATGTAATAAAATCAAGTGTAGGATGAATTTACTTACCAAACTTTGAGGTAAATGATCAAGAATAGCCTTCCAATTCGAATTTTAGAGAGAGAAATGGGTTTGATTCTTCTTGAGAAAGAGTGAATAATGGGGGAAGAGAAGTAACGATTTCCAGCCCTTTGATCTGATTATGGGTTGGTGAAAGAGTGTGAAAGGACAACTAGTTGACTAAGTATGGAGAAATAGTGACTGAGTATGGCCCTGGAGTGGGTGTGGTAGGTTGCTTGTGTCATGACTTAAAGGTAAAGTCAACACTCCACCTCAATATCTTACCCACTAGATTTTATTCTTAGGCAAATATTTCCCTTAAAATGTGTTTAAATTGTGAATATATAGTGTTTTATTTTTCAAAATATGAGTTTGGGTGGAAATCCCGTGTCAAAATCGTGATAAACGGGCTTAAAGTGCGAAAGTGGTCGAAATCCGGGAAAAAAAATGCAAAATCTGCGAAGTTCGGAATTGGAGCCGAGGGTTCGGTCTTCAGGGGTTGGGAACTGAAGGTAGGTTTGGTCTTAGAAGTTTGAGGACCGAGAGGAGGTTCGGCTCCGGGAAATCTCGCAGGCAAGTAGGGAAGGAGCGAAGGCGAGAGTGGGGAAAGAAGCGAAATGGAGCGAAGCTTGGTCCTCCTAAGTTCGGTTCTATTTCTCGGTTTCGGTCCTCCTACTTTTGGTCCATGATGTTTCGGTTCCTTCATCCTTCGGCTTTGGTTCATAGGGGTTTCGCTTCTTAGGGTTTCAGCCCTAAGAAGGTTCGGCCCTATAAGGCTGTTTTTCATGTAAACTCCCCGTTTTGCGCATTTTTTGGTTAAGTTATGGGTCGGGATGCCCCCAAATCATTATAAAAAGTTGAGGGAGGTTATGAGAGAGATTTGGGAGAGAGATATTGATAAAGAGAGATTGAGAGAGACTTCATTCGTGACCTTTTTGGATGTTTATCTTCGCAACGCAAGGTTTGTAAACCCTGTTAAGCCTCTTTATGATTATTATATGCCACCGAGGGGTATGGAATAATGTTTTATCGAATAGTGTCATCACTTAGCCTGATTAGGGTTTAGAATTTCTGAACATACTAACTTTCCAAGTGATAACTTCTTATTAACACAGCGAGTTGTACAATAGTAACATATTGTAAACCCTAATATGCAAGGGTTATATGAGTTGACCGGTTTGACCTGTTGACTTTATGTGACTTTAACTTGACCGAAAATTGGCGGTTATCACACCTCCAGCTCCCAGATCCACTCGGAGCCCTTCCGATGCTGCTATCGTACCTTTACCAATGGTACTTCCTTGCTACGTAAAACCTTTACCTTCTTCTCAAGAATAGATATTGGTCTCTCAACATAGTTCAGGTGCCCATCAACCTAAATGTCATTCAAGGACACTACTGCAACCTCATCCAATATGCACTTTCATAGCTACAAAACATGGAAAGTGTTGTGAATCTGACTAAGCTCCTCAGGAAAATAAAATTTGTAGGCAACCTTGCCAACCCTGGAAATAATCCGAAATGGCCCAATAAATCGGGCACCCAATTTCCCCCTCTTCCTGAAGTGAATCACACCTTTCCAAGGTGACACCTTCAGTAACACCATGTCACCGACCTGAAATTCCAACTCGGATTGGCGCCCGTTAGCCTAGCTCTTTTGTCAACTCTGAGCAGCCTGCAATCTACGCCCGATATGCTGAATCATCTTTGTAGTTTGAAGGACCACCTCGGTCCACCCCTTAACTCTATGACCAACCTCGCCCTAGTTAACCGGGGTACGACATCTCCGCCCATACAAGAGCTCAAAAGGCGGAGCACCAATGCTGGATGATCAGTTGTGCTGAATTGCAACCTGGTACCCAGTTCCTCATGGAACATATACATGAAACAGGAGGTGAACCAAACATCATGGTCTGAAACAATGGAGACTAGAACTCTATGGTGGGCTACGATCTTGTGAATATACTCATCGGCCAGCTTCTTGGCCAAAGAACTCTCCCGAATCTCCAGGAAGTGGGCCCTCATGGTCAAATAGAAGGTGATGAAGTCCATTAAAATCTGCTTCTATTTCCACATGGGAACCTCCAGAGGCTTCAACTTTCCATGTGGCATCTGATGCTTGGGATTGACCATTCTGCAGGTCAAACACCTCTCTACATACAATGCGATCTCTCTCTCTCTCTCTCTCTCTCTCTCTCTCTCTCTCCCTCTCTCTTCATAAATGGCCACTAATAACTCAATCTCAGATCCTGATACATCTTGGTGGTCCTCAGATGGATAGAAAAATGAAACATATGAGACTCCTCCAACACAATCTATCCGACCCCTCGAGACATAGGAACCCATACATGACCACAATGGGCCAACAATCCTTGACTATCCGAAACAAATCTGGCGATCTCACCTCTAATCCTCTCAATCTTCCAGTTCTCTTCCCAAACACCCACGGTCTAAGCCTTCCTTATCAATCCCAAAGTGGGGAGTCCACTGATATCCTCATACATGATACCCCATTTGAAGACCGAACTGGCTTGTGGCTCAAAGCATCCGCCACCACATTCGCTTTACCTGGATGGTAAAGGATCTCGTAGTCATAATCCATGACTATGTACATCCACCTGTGTTGCCTCTGGTTCAGGATCGGCTTATCCATAATGTGCCTCAAAATTTTGTGATCCGTGTAGATAGTCCAACGGACCCCATAAATATAATGCCTCCAAATCTTGAGGGCAAAAACCACTGTCCCCAACTCCATATCATACGTGGGATACCTCGTATTGTGCGGCTTCAGCTGCTGCGAAGCATATGCTATCACCCGTCCTCTATGCATGAGGACCGCCCCCAAACTAGTGATGGAAGAATCACAAAATACTATGAAATCCTCAATTCCCTCTGGAAGGGTCAAAACCGGGGCCTCAAATAATCTCTGTCGAAGGGTCTCAAATGCTGAATGCTGCTCAAGGCCCCACCTAAAATCCACCCCCTTCCTCATCAGACGAGTGAAGGGTACTGTAATCTTGGAGAAATCTTGAATGGATCTTTGATAGTACCCTGCCAACCCTAAGAAAATCCTGATATTTGAGGGAGATTTTAGAACCTCCTATTGCATCACCGCCTCGATCTTGGCCGGATCGACTAATATCTTGTTTTGGTTAATGCACTGAACCTCTCATAACCAAAACTCGCGCTTCGACAACTTAGCATAAATATGTTCTCACCTCAAAACCCTCAAAAACTCACGAAGATTCTCCTCATTCTGCTCTTTGGTTTTGGAATATACCAAAATATCATCAATAAACACAATAACCGAACAATCAAGCATCAACCTGCATACCTGATTCATCAAATCCATAAATTCCACAGGAACATTGGTGAGCCTAAATGACATCACAATGAACTCGTAATGTCCATAATAAGTCTGGAATGTGGTATTCTCCATGTCCTCCTCTCTCACCCTAAGTTGATGGTACCCGGACCTTAGATCTATCTTGGAGAACTAAGATGCACCCTATAACTGAGCAAAGAAATCATAAATCTGCGGAAGGGGATAACGGTTTGTCACCGTTAACTTGTTCAACTCTCGGTAACAATACACAACCGGTGTGAACTATCCTTATTCTTGACGAATCGTCGCTCCCCATGGAGAACTACTCGGTCTGATAAATTACTTTCTTAGCAGTTGCTACAGTTGAGATGACAACTCTTGCATCTTAGGCAGTGCCAAGCGGTACGGTGCCTTGGCAATCAAGGCCACACCTGGCACAAGGTCAATCCTGAACTTGAACTACCTCTCAGGAGGCACACCGAGTAACTCCTCCGAAAATACATCAACAGACTCCCTGACCACCAGGACGTCTGAAACTGAAATTGGACTCGCAACATGCGTATCCACCACATAAGCCAAATAACCTGGACAACCGTTCTAAATATACTGTCGAGCCTTTGCTTTAGAAAAAACCCTGAATCCATCATGGTTCCCTCTCCGTAGATAACCAATTCTCCCCACTTAGGGTTCGAACTACTACGCATTGACCCTCACAATAAATTGTAGCACCGAAACAGCTCAGCCAATCCATGCCCACAATCATGCAGACATCCCCCATGTGGATAGGGATTAAATCTATCGAATCAGGCACCTAGAAGATCTCAAGAATAAAACCGTGATATACAGATGATGCTAAAACCTTGTGTTCGTTGGCGATATAGACTCACAACGAGCACTCTAACTCCCCAATTGGCATATTAAACTCTCTACTGAACGATCAAGACAAAAAAAACTGACTCACACCTGGGTCAACCAACACTAGAGCAAGCAAAGCGTTCACTAGGAACATACCAAATAGAGGTATAAAAATAAGCATAACACAAAACATATTCAACAGGATAATGGATAGAAACATACTAGTCAAAACATCTGGAGCTGCTATGGCCTCCTTGGCAGGAAGATGGAAAGTGTGACCACGAGCCCTTGGAGGCTCCACCCTGCCCTGACTCTCATTCATGAACCTCAAAGTAGTTGGCACTGGAACTTACGCCGGCCTAGAAACAAGCAATGGGCAGTTATTCTTTACATGGCCAACCTAGTTGCAGTCATAAGAAATCCTGGAACTGAGTGCTAGGGCATGTTAGTAACAATCCCTCGCCATATGGCCTTTCTGGCTACAATTGTGGCACCAAGAAGACGATCAATAAACACCCGCATGCACCTTGCCGCACTTCCCATAAGTGCGGCCCTTCCGACCCCTAGATATCATATCATCGATTTTAAACCGCTTTGGTGTAGACTGTGACTATGCCGGTGCCGACCTCTATTCCCTTATATGCAGATCAATCTCAATCTCACGCCGCCTGAGGCCTCCTGCATCTCCAACAATGTACCCTAGCGCTTTCTAATATCCATCTTAAGCATGATCAAGTAATGGGTCATCTGAGCCTGCTCATATGAAACACACTTAGGAAAGAACATAACTTTCTCCATGAAAATCGTAGTGATCTCTGTCACCGTCTCAGAACCCTGCGTCAAGTCCACGTACTCTTGGGCCAACCACTCTCACTCCACCAGCGGTACATAACGGGAGTGGAACATCTCAAAGAACTGCTCCAAAGACACAACAACTCTTTGCTCAGTAGAATACGAACTAGTAGCAAGCCTCCAGCAAACCTTTGCTTCAGTCCCGAGAAGGTTCAGAGTGCACCTGACCTTCTGGTCAGCTGGACATGAACAAGTGAAGAAACATCCCTCCACATCAGATAGCCACCTCATGAAAATGATTGGGTCCTGCAACCCATTGAAAGTTGGGGGCTTCATATTGTCGAAGTCTTGATACTGAAAAACCCGACCTGATCCAACCCCAGCAGCCGCAATGGCTGCAACAGTAGCAGCCTCAGACAAAGCAACATATCACTCATCAATGTACTCAATCATGGTGGTATTGATGGACCCAAACATCTTTGGTAAATGATCTCAGAAACAAGAAAAAACCTCATCCTGTAGGATCTCCCTAATCCTATCATCCAACATAGTTGACTCACTGTGACAACTAGCTCCTGATCCCGAACCAAATCCTACCTCAACTCGACGCATGGTCACCATACTGAAAATAAACTAGGAGGATATCAGATAAAACACATATCATGAAGGAGTACCAACTCCCAACATAGCCCTAGAGGTTGTGACTTCCTTGCTATGTGTACGAGTCCCGTGCTTTCAGTAGTACGAGCCCATACTACCTTCCACACATACCTATATTTGTCTCAGAGGATCATTGCAACACCCTAAAAATACCCTCTAGCATAAACATACACTCAATCCTCACACCCTAGAGGAAGGTTATACATATCTCAAAACTGGTCGACTGACTAACACCACTCATCCATGAAACTTCCACCAACCCGCACCACTCGTGTATGCTAGCCATACATAACACTGGCCCTATACACAGTCGAATATCTGTGTAACACCCCGAATCCAGGAGATGAAACTTGAAGAGCTATAATTCACATTGTAGGACCTACTTAACGAGTTGGTTGGTCCCAACTCGTAGTGCCGAAGCTGAGTTTGCCGCGTTGAATATGAAGTCTACTCGTAGATTCGAAGGGTGGACTCAATGAGTTGAGTCTGTGTAGTGAAACCCTAATTTTATAGGGTTGTGTCATATTTAAAGGACCTTAAGCCCTCATTTCCGCCTCCCATGTCACCTTACTCCCCTATATGAAACCCTAATCATTTAGATTGATTTAAGAGAGAAAGAGGAGATAACTTTGGGCATTTTTGTGAACTTTTTGAAGATAAGACAAGAGTATCAAGGCTTGGAACAAGAAGGGAATATTGGAGTAAGTGTTTATCCATCCTTAGCTTCTGTTGGAAGGTAAAACTCACCACCTTGCTCATCATTTTGATTAAATCTTTTTTCTAGGAAGTTTTTAGGGCTTTTCCATCTTTCACTGGGACTTCGAGTATTCGAGCTTGCCAAACAGGTGAGACTTCAGAGCCGGACCTTGTGAGGTCCCTTAAGCCCAAAGGTCCAAGCTCTAAGCTTTATCAAACTAGAGGAGAGCTTTTATGCTTAGAACCCTACATGGAACTTGTTTTAGCACTTTGAGCCCTAGGTGCCACGCATGGACGTAAAGCTTGTAGCTTTACATGGTATTTTAGCCTTGAGAGGCTAGATCTAGAGTTTGGGGTTTCAACTCTACCTTAAAACGTCTAAATGAGAAAATAGAATGTAGGGACTCGACGAGTCAGTGAGCTGACTCGACGAGTCGGTTAGGGTTTACCTCAATAGGTTGGACGCATTACAGACTCGGTGAGTTGGTGAGACAACTCGACGAGTTGAGAGCGTTTTACCTTTCTTTGGATTCAGAGTGGACTCGACGAGTTGACGAGACAACTCGACGAGTAGGTGGGGTTCCCTGGTCTTCTGGACGCTGCATGGACTCGACAAGTTGGCTAGCAACTCGGTGAGTAGAACCGGGTTCCGTGATTTACTAAGTTCTGAGGGACTCAACGAATTCATGAGATGAACTCGGCGAGTTGAGTCAACATGAACTGTTGACTTCCGTTGACTTTTAGAGTTGGATCACTTTTGACTGTTGACTTCCATTGAATTTAGGGTTTTGGTAAAAAGTAAATTTTTTAGGCCATGGGGGGGGGGACAAAGATTAGAATAGTAGCTCGAGTGTGGGATACATTGCTTTACTCTGCGAGGTGATTTTTCTCACTATACATACCTGAGTGGTAATACTGAGTGACTAGAGGGTTTTATTTGAGTTATATGATATTATGCATTTTGTATTTGTGATATATGCTATATTATTTTATGCTTTATTGAGTCGGACCGGAGGGTCCAAACCGAATTGTGAGACCGGAGGGTCATCATTGAGACGCATGACCGAAGGGTCCATACCGAGCCGTGTGACCGGAGGGTCCTCACTAAGATGCATGACCAGAGGGTCCATGCTGAGTTATATCAATGAGAGGCTTATTATTTTGTCTATGTGGTATATTGGGGGAACTCACTAAGCTTCGTGCTTACCGTGTCATGTGATATATGTTTCAGGTACTTCTTAGGATCGTGGGAAAGCGTCGGCTTGATTGCACACACGATACGGAGCTGTGTTTTGAGGATCCTGAATTTTTATTCAAAAAATTATGGAGATGTGTTTTGATATTTTTACACTATGGGGTTTTTAAATTGAAATTTTTTTTTGAAAATTTACGGTGTTACAAGTTTGTATAAGAGTCTTGGTTTGAGGGATTAATATGTACTCTCAAGTATTTTTGGAGTCAAACTGAGGAATTGAGAAAAAATTTCAAAAAGAAATGAATTTTCTAAAACGAGTAAGAGTTTAAAGAGAAAACGAGATGGAGCAGCGTGTACAATTAGCTAGAGCCCGAGCAGTGATTTCCCAAAATACCATTATTTGTTTACATTATGAGATATTAGAGTGGCATGCTAGAGGATAGGCTAGGTATTTCATAAACTAGGGCTAGAGTTGCCTAATTCATGATGCCTTAGCCTAGGGAATGCTATTGATTGATATTATCAACTACTTGCTCTATGTTTGTGCTGAGTAAGAGTACCTAGCAAGAATCTTTTAGAGAGAGATTTGAGTAAAGGAGTAATCTAGGAGAGATACCTAGATGTGCATTTGAGGAATCTACTGAGGGAGTAGTTAGATACCCACGGGAGGTAGGGTTTCTTGAGTTTGGTAATGCCCTTTTGAGTTGTGGATAGAGCGAGTGGAGTAGTATGCTAGAGTGGTTTATGTGTTGGTGGAGTTGATTCGATGCCCGAATGTTGCTTGTTTTATGCTTTGTGGAACTCTTGATGTTGGGAGACAACTACTAAGTGAATATGACGATACTCAGGAGGTAGATGGCTGGCATCATGAGGAGTTCTTCAGCAGCTGATGGCAGAGAACTATGAGAACCTAAGAAGAGCCTAGGGAGTGACCTTATTAAGATGAGTATGCTAATAAAGGAGAGTATTCACTGGAGAGCGAACATGTGTAACGGGATTGGTGATCAAGAAGGTTGTACAGCTACTTAGGAAATATGGGATGATCCGTGTGGAAAGTATGGGTATATGTGGTAGGTAGTATGGTCCCGTACTACTGAATGTAGAGGACCCATACTCAAAATACGGAGAATTCTAGTGGTTCTAAATAGCAGGTTGAGGGGAGATAACATGGTTCGGGTACCACGATTCATAGCAGAGTGTGTTTCCATCTTTACCAGTTATCCGACAATGTGTGTTTAGATTGAGAATGGATATGGTAAACTGTGGGGCTAGAGAACCATGTCGGTTGAGCTTCGATAGAGTGTACCTCCGTCTTGAAGAAGACATGGAACGGACCCGGAGAACCGATGAAACCCTACAGCAACGTCTGGTTGCCTCCCAAGCAGAAGTCATGGAACTTTGAGCTCGTCAAAGGGCTCATGAGTGACACCTTCAAGAGGTGGTCCGTCAAATGAGAGACATTAGGGTTCTCTCGAGGAATATTCATCGCTGTTAGATGATGTCTAGTACATCATCATCTTTAGGGTTGAGGATTAGCCTTTAAAATCTATGCTCTAAGTGGCACTTGTCTGTAAAATATTCCTAACTTTCAGTACTCTAATTAGGAAACTAAGAACTGTCAAACTTTTCTATATGGTATGATGTAAGACCTACTGTTAGGTCGATTTTCCTTGAACTTATTACATCAATAATACCAGTATTATTAAAATCTATCTAAATTGTGGGAAAAATCTATACACTTGTGTTTTCCTACTAATATTTCTTGTTGTGATTTCAAACACTCATTCAACTGTTGGGCTATGGTTAGTTAGTCCATGTGTCACTCTCACGTTGCTTACAAATTGATTCTTACCATTTTTCTTACCTTTATAAACTTATAGCTGAAAGATGCCTCCTCGCAAATCTCCCAGGAATAATCCTGCACCACCACCTCCTCCATCTCCGGTCATCGATACTGTAGCACTGAATGCTGCCGTAGCTGCAGCAGTGGCAACTGCCATGGCACAGTATCACTCTTCTGATGCCAGCAGAGGTGTAACCCCTGTGGAATCAATCCTGGTTGAAACCCCTGTGCGCTCGAGAGAGTGCTCTTACAAGGATTTCACCAACTGCAAGCCGAAGTCCTTTCATGGGACCGGCGGAGTCATTGCCCTCTCGCAATGGTTCGAGAAGACCGAAGCGGTCTTTGAAATTTGTTCATGCCCTGCTGCGAGCAAAGTGAAATATGCCGCATGCACCTTTGAAGGAAAGGCCCTGACGTGGTGGAACGGCCACGTTAAATCTCTAACTCTTGTCGTAGTCAACGACATAGGCTGGGAAACGATGAAAGACCTCATGCTTGAGGAATACTGCCCGAGGGGCGAGATCCAGAAACTAGAGCAGGAGCTTTGGAGCCTGACCATGAAGGGCACCAACATTGTCGCTTACACCGCCAGATTCAGCGAACTGGTGGCCCTCTGCCCTAATATGGTTCCCACTGAAGGGAAAAAGATCGAAAGGTACATATGGGGGCTAGTGCCTCCATATCAGGGGAACGTCCTATCATCAAACCCCACTACCTTCGACAGTGCCAAACGACTGGCACAACGACTCATTGACCATGGGGACAAACCCCCCACAACAACAACGCTAGCCATCTCAGAACCCTCCAAACCCGCTGACACAAAGCGGAAACTTTGGGAGGAAAGGAAGAAGACGAATCGAGCTTCCAAAAAGCAGCAAATTGTGGCGGTACATGCTGCAATAACCCCTGTTGTTGCTGCTACTACTGCTCCGATAGGACAATATGCTGGAGGTTTGCCCAAGTGCAACAAATGCAACTACCACCACAATGGCCCCTGCCATGAAATGCAGTGCTCTAACTGCCACAGGAGAGGACACACAGTCCGTTTCTGTAAATCTCCAGCGAGACCGATCGCCCAAGTCCCTGGCTCTGGCGCGTGCCCGACCTGCTATGGATGTGGCGAAATAGGCCACTATAAGAGGGACTGCCCCAAGGCGAAAAATGCTGGCGGAGCAGGGAGGGTACTAGCGATAGGCCACGGGGAAGCAGTTGCTGACCCGACAGTGGTGACTGGTACGTTCCTCCTCGATAACTCCTATGCATGCATTCTATTCGATAGTGGAGCGGAGCGAAGCTTCGTAAACCATAAATTTGCTCGCATGCTTAATCAACCACCGCACGCACTCAAAGAACTATTCACAGCAGAAATGGCTAATGGAAAAACTGAAAGTACGGGTAGCATATATTTAGGTTGTACGAGAAAGCATTCCGTCTAAACCTTCCGTCTAATGAAACTCTTATAGTCTACGACGACAAACCCGGTGCAAGTCTTCGCATCATATCAAGTATTCAAGCACAGAAGTATCTGTGTAAGGAATACCATGCATTCCTTGCTCACACGAGCCTCGAAACGAAAGAACTAAAGAACATCCCTGTAGAGAACGACTTCCCCGACATTTTCCCAGAAGAACTACCCGGGTTACCTCCGCAACGACAGGTCGAGTTTAGAATCGACTTAGTCCCAGGAGCTACCCCAGTAGCCAAGTCGCCCTACTGCTTAGCACCAGCTGAGATGCAGGAACTCTCTGGTCAACTTAACGAACTGCTCAGCAAGGGCTTTATAAGACCGAGTTTCTCACCTTGGGGAGCACCGGTCTTGTTCGTTAAGAAGAAAGACGGATCATTCCGTATGTGTATTGACTACAGAGAACTCAACAAACTGACGGTCAAGAATTGTTACCCTCTGCCTCGCATAGATGATCTATTCGACCAACTGCAAGGGGCGAACTATTTTTCTAACATAGATATGAGATCCGGATATCACCAGTTACGAGTGCTAGAGGAGGATGTGCCGAAGACAGCCTTTCAAACTCGTTACGGACATTACGAGTTCGTGGTGATGCCATTCGGATTGACGAATGCGCCCGCAGTCTTCATGGATCTGATGAATAGAGTATGCCGACCTTATTTGGATCAGTTCGTCATCGTTTTCATTGACGACATCCTGATCTACTCCCGAAGTAAGAAAGAGCATGGCGATCACCTGCGACAAGTTCTAGAGACATTACGAAAGGAGAAGCTTTATGCGAAGTTCTCGAAATGTGAATTTTGGATCCGGAGAGTCGAATTCTTAGGACACGTGGTAAGCGAAGAAGGAATCCACGTGGACCCAACCAAAATTAAAGCCATTGAGAACTGGTCAGCACCCAAGACGCCTACAGAAATTCGCCAATTTCTAGGTCTCGCTGGCTACTACCGCAGATTCATTCAGAACTTCTCTCGAATAGCGAAACCTCTTACAACCCTAACCCAGAAAGGCGTGGCCTTTGACTGGGAAGAGAAACAAGAAAGAGCGTTCCAAACGCTCAAACGAGCCTTGTGCACCGCTCCAATACTATCCCTTCCCGAAGGAATAGAAGACTTCGTAGTCTATTGCGATGCATCGAATCAAGGGCTCGATGTGTCCTAATGCAACGAGGTAAGGTCATCACCTACGCCTCGAGACAGTTGAAGACACACGAGGTTAACTACACGACCCACGATCTTGAACTAGGAGCAGTGGTGTTTGCTCTGAAGATCTGGAGACATTACTTGTATGGAACGAAGAGCACTATCTTTACCGACCACAAGAGTTTACAACACATACTCGATCAAAAGGAGCTCAACATGAGACAACGACGGTGGGTCGAGCTACTCAGTGATTACGAATGCGATATTCGTTATCATCCAGGTAAAGCCAACGTAGTAGCAGACGCCCTAAGTCGGAAGGAACATTCTGGTCGCAAAGTCAAGTCATTGTCAATAACCATCCATTCACACTTGTCTAATCAAATTCAGGCGGCCCAACTTAAAGCCATGAAACCTGAAAATGTGACGAGTGAATCCCTCAGAGGAATGGACAAGAATTTAGAAGCCAAGGGTGACGGGGCCTTATATTTCATGGACCGGATCTGGACACCAAAACACGGTGGTTTCCGAGACTTGGTCATGACCGAGGCGCACAACACTCGGTATTCCATCCACCCAGGTTCAGTTAAGATGTATCTGGATCTTAAAAAGCTATACTGGTGGCCTAATATGAAAGCAGAGATTGCTACCTTCGTGAGTAAATGCCTTACTTGCGCAAAGGTTAAGGTCGAGTACCAGAAGCCCTCTGGTTTATTGCAACAACCAGAGATCCCGGAATGGAAGTGGGAGCGGATCACTATGGATTTCATAACCAAGTTGCCCAAGACAGCGGGTGGACTTGATACCATATGGGTCATCGTTGATAGATTGACCAAGTCTGCACACTTCCTGGCTATCAAAGCAACTGACAAGATGGAGAAACTTACGAGAACATACATTAGGGAAATCGTACGCCTACATGGTGTACCTATGTCCATTATCTCCGATCGAGATAGTAGGTTCACCTCAAGATTCTGGCAATCACTGCAACATTCCCTAGGAACAAGGCTGGACATGAGCACAACCTACCATCCGCAGATCGACGGACAGAGTGAGAGGACCATCCAAACTATGGAAGATATGTTGCGAGCCTGCGTGATTGACTTTGGGAAGGCATGGGAAACTCATTTACCCCTTGTCGAGTTTTCCTATAATAACAGTTATCACACGAGCATCAAGGCTGCTCCATTTGAAGCTCTCTACGGCCAAAGGTGCAGATCCCCTCTGTGCTGGGCTGAGGTGGGTGATACCCAATTAGCCAGGGGGCAAGCTTCCGACAGTACTCTCACCGGTCCAGAGATCATTCGGGAAACGACAGAGAAAATCGTTCAAATCCGTGAACGATTGAAAGCCTCTAGAGACCGACAGAAGAGCTACGCAGATAAACGTAGGAAACATTTGGAAATCCAGGTGGGAGACCGAGTACTTCTTAAAGTCTCACCCTGGAAGGGCTTGATGCGCTTCGGCAAGCGTGGGAAGCTTAATCCGAGGTACATAGGGCCTTTGGAGATTCTTGCAAGAGTCGGCCCTGTAGCTTACAAACTCGATCTACCAGGCGCACTTCGTAACATACATTCTACATTCCACGTATCTAACTTCAAAAAGTGTCTATCCGACGAGACTCTCGTAATCCCACTCGACAAGATCGAGATCAACGAGAGCCTCAATTTTTTGGACGAACCAGTAGAAATCATGGACCGAGAGGTCAAGCAAACAAAACAAAGTCGCATACCCATCGTGAAGGTTCGCTGGAACGCTAAGCGGGGACCTGAATTCACATGGGAACGCGAAGATCAGATGCAACGCAAGTACCCACATCTGTTTCCCTAATCCACGAGTGTTCTCTTAATTTGAATTTCGGGACGAAATTCCCTCTAACGGGGGGATGATGTGACAACCCGATATTTCAACTCTTTGTAATGGCCTAATAGGTCAAGTATTGTAAACATTTTTGAGTTAATAAAATTTACTTTGATAATAAAATGTCCAAAAAGATTCTATTTAAATTCTTCTATGTTTAAATATCATTAAACCATGATCGTACGTAAAAAGAACGCCCAAATCCGACTTCGTATATTGAAGTTATGATTTTTCCAAGTTCAGCTTAGCAACAGACAGCTAAAAACTCAAAACGGAGATCGAGCGACATTTGGCCGGAATGACCTAAACGAGAATCGAAGGTCTCGACAATGGTATTTCAACGGTAAAAAGTCTGGCAAAAACCGACGTCAAATAAAGAAGTTATGAATTTTTAAAGAAATTCCTTAATCACATCATTTTAATAAATAAATAATAAATATAATTTCGGAATTTGCCAACGGAATCTAAACGAAAGTTGTAGATCGTAGTCTCACCTTCGCGGGGATATAAAGAACGTCGAAAATGGAGTTCGTATGAAGGAGATATGAATTTTTGAAGTTTGATAAATAATTTATATATAATTTTTATTAAAAATTCGGTATTATCCGAAGAAGAGTCAGCCTAGGGCCGAGGTACGCGCCGCGTACCCTCGTACGCCCTGCGTACTCGAGGCCACGGCCTCGGATCGTCCACGTCGCCCTATGCGAAGCTACCCGACCCGATGTCCCATCCGACCCGCCCCATCCGAAATACGTAAGCGATGACGTACGGGTACACACTGCGTACGCCCGTACGCCCCGCGTACGGAGGCGGTTCAGCACCCCTATAAAAGGGATGCGAGCCTTTCCGAAAAATTTGTTCATTTTCTCTCTTTCTCTCACGATCTTACCTCGATTTCCGTGCCCGTTCAAACCCGAAGCTCTGATCTTTTTGCTCAAGTCCCGAGAGTCGATTTTACTCCTGAGATTCCCGAGAATCCCGAGAAAAATCCGTTTCCCGAGATGAAACTCTGCCCGGTTTTCGATCTCGCTATCTTCAAGCTTCCAAGTGAGTTCATACCCCTTTATTCAACCTTTGAAATGCTTTTAAATGTTTTAAATACTTTATGGGGGGGGGGGGATACAAGTTAAACACTTATAGTTATTGCTTCGATCACATGTGATTGCATTAATCACATGTGATTAATAACTAGGAAACCAATGATTTTATCACTGTTCAAACTGTTTTACTTCAAAATGTTTTACAAACTCTTTTACTTATCAAATGCTTTATTGTAAACTTTGTTTTACTACTTATAAATATGCATGCCCATATATGTATAGATGTATAAATAATGTTTAAAGGGCTTAGGAAAGCCACCTGTCCTATTTCCTTTTCCTCGATTTGGATGTGGTCTGGTGGAATTTCGGGTGACCATCCGAGGGTCGTTTCAATATTAGTTATATATCATATATACATGTATAGACATAAAAGTACTTCCATATTCATACTTATTAGCACATCATTAGTAAGTTACCATCGGGGTAACACAGGATCATACTACTACAATTTCTAGATCAACGAGTCAGTTCATTCAGGAGTCAATACTTATTACTAAGAGAACATATACAACGATACTAGAAAAAGTAATATTATATTGCATTTACACGAATACGTTAACAATTGTGATCCACTGTATGGGAGCATGTCTAAATTGTCATGACCCGAGTTGTAGCCAGAGTCTCTTGGAGGGAGAGCGTGAGTTTGCGTATAGATCTATACTGGATTGACTATCCTACACCTCGCTGCTAGCTACAGTGGGACCGACAGGTCTGCGGGTGCCAAACATCATACCTTATTTTTCGACTATACGTTGTCGATGTTACCAGTCGATAGTATGGTGCAATTTATCACATGATACCTTAATATAAATCCAGTTTAAGGTAGTTAGTACAGCAGTAGTTCCTATAAAACAAAACTACCGTACTACAATAATTTACCCATTACATTTTGGTGATAACCTCACTTAAACTTTAATGTACAAACTATATTTTGTTAAATGATAGTTACACTTGGGAAATTACACACTTTTACATCAAACGAGCATACAAAACAGTTAAGCCTTGGTAGAGGGCTACTTTAACAGAAAATATAGGTTTTTCTGAGAGATTCAAAGTTTTACAAACACTTACATACATTTACAACTCATACTTGCGACAGGTTCAAACGTTTTGATAACAAACATCGACACTAAAATACTTATGAATTCACCAGCTTAATGCTGATAAACTCTTTCAAAATAACTTGTATCCTCAAGTCATCAGTAGACAGGTACCGATGCTAGCTTTTGAGAAGATGGAGCGCATTCAAGACTCATCATATTATTTTGATTTACATTATATTTTTGGTGTCTAAAACTGTACGGAACACGCTTGTGTTAAAATTTTATATGTAATGCAATGGATGATGTTGTTTGCTTATTTACATTTACTGTGTTGTGATACTTTACATGACGTCCTCCGCCACAGAACGTTTCCGCCATTCTTGGTTTTGGGGTGTGACAGATAAACAAGGTTGCATGTTCATGATCTTAGTGCAAAAATCGATTTTAAGGATTAAAACATCAAACTCAAGTTAAGAGTTTTTGAGAAACAAATTTTTGTTCATAAATGAATGTATACATTTTGATAAGTTTTAATCTTTTGATCTCTGGAAACATAACTATAATATAAGTTTATCATGATTTATTTAAAATATTTCAAAAGATTTACTCAAGGAAATGATGAAAACTCACTTTTCTAACCAATCATCATGCATGCAATCTGCCAGATTTATTTACTTGACTTTAAACTACCATATCTCACTCATTTCTTAATCAAATTTCGTTATTCATTTTCTGAAATATAATATTTTGAGTTAACTTTCAAACCCTCTCACTGTAAAGTATTAAATATCCGATTTTTGGCAATTTTTACAAAATGGTTGCGCAAACAGCTCTTTTTCTGTGATCACCATTGTTGCCTTGCATGATCAATGGCCTTAAATCCAACCACAAATCTGAGGAAAAATACCTTAGAAACTTAACATATCTAGTGAATGATTTCTGAAATTTCGTGGCTTAAAACCTCACTGAATGGGCTACACAAATTCATGAACTTCAACCACATCTATATTTCATGCACCATTGCATGCAACGTTTCTTAATTTGTTTAGATTCATTACCCTCATTTCCCTTCTGAATACATTTTTAACATTTTTCCTTTTGAAATCCCTCACATGCATGAGATAATCTGGAAAATTTCAAGAGCTTTTATTATTTCTTTGATTTATTAAAATTATTGCTAAAACCAAGGGTATAAATCACATAAAATACTTTCAGAGGTCAATAAATCCTTAATAAATTCATGGATGATCCTTACGGTGAATAATGACCCCTCACCAAATTTCATCAATTTTTGTAGCAATTTGATACGATTTCCGATTTTCTTTTTGTTAGGGCATAATAAATCACAAAACCACTTTAGAGAGTGTAAAAATTGTATCTAACAATTTTCACATACCTTACCTATGATGGGTGACTCCAGAAAATAATTTCAAGATTTTTCATCATGTCTTACTATTTTTCCCAATTTTTGGTAATTACAATGGTTTAAAAATGGGAAAAGTAGTTTTGATTATCCAAAATTCATGAAAATTTACCAGGATATCATATTGTACCGTAGGAGGTTACATAAAAAGTTTGAGGATTTTTCTTAGCTTTAAACTATATTTCTCTTATTTTCTAAAGTTAATTGCACTAAAACACACTTAAATACACATAAATACCCAAAACCAGTTTATACATTATGAAAACCACTTTTGGTATTTTTCCCAGGTTATTTATACTATAAATGATGTTACAAAATTTTTTGGTAATTTATTTTAACTGTTTAATATTATTTCTTCAATTAATGATTAAGTAAAGGAATAAAACAAGGAAAAATAGAAATACCCACTGAAAAATATCTTTTATATTTTTCCCAGCCTAGTTATGTATAATAACAGTTAAATACAAAGTTTGGGTAATTTTGGAAACTGTTTTTCTATTTATTTCAATTTTTATTGGAATAAATGCTCAAAAATCATAAAATACAATTAAACATCTTGGAAATCCATTTTTATGTTTTTCCTAGCTTAGTAATGCTTAATAACAGTAATATAAAAAGTTTGGGAAATTTTCTTAACTCATTGCTATTTTTCATGAATTTATGGTTATTCAAAAAACTAAAATGGTGAAAAATAGTTAGACAGCTCAAAAATTCAAGAAAATTTATCTTGAGGTCTTTGACTTCAATTAAAACTGAAATGCAAAGTTTGGGATATTTTAGAATTGAATTGATTTAGTTTTGAATATTTAATCATTGGAACACCTCTAAAATGTAAAATATTAACATTTCAATAATGAAAATTTTCCACTTAAATTTTTATATAACAATTGATTCTTTGAAACTTAATTTCCACAGAAAAATGTTTGTAACTTGTCGATATTAAATTTTGACACAATATTGGCATAATTCTATTGTAGTACCATGTATAATAGTGTTAGATTTCGATTAGAGACTCACTAGCGAATACCATTGTTGTAGGAATCGATAGTGATACGAGTGGAGCATAGTCAAGGCACCATTTGCATCATCTGAATGCATATTGTGAGTATTCACCAATCCCCTTTTTCCGGTTTTTATGTTTTGGGGTGGAAAAGCATGTCCTAAACTGTTTATGTTCGTTATATTAAATTGACTCGTATAAACTTGATTACTATATTTTGCACATTGTGAGTATGCACGTACTCCCCTATTTTCAGTTTTTATGTTTTAGGGTGGAAAAGCATGTCCTAAACCTTTTATGTTCGTTGTATTTATTTTGACTTGTATGAAACTTGGTTGCTATATTTCGTATGTATGTGTATGTTACTTTAATTCATGAGGACAGTATCGCGGTTAAGTACCTGGAATCTCTAGACACAACTCATTAATTCTTTTGAGCCTATGGTTATTATGGATAGCGCTATCAGGAGGCAGACAACTCCTCACTCGCACGATTCGCTTGAGTGCATTTTACCATTTTCTACACTATGTTTGCGATACACATAGTAGTCAATAGGGCACGATTCGGTCATTAGGCTTGGGTTGTGAACTCATGAATGGAAACTTGATGCAAGTACTATTCTTTATACACATACGAAACTTGTATTCCCATGTTAGCAATGACACTTGTATACTTATTTTAGCAATGAAACTTGAATACTTATTTTAGCAATGCAACTCGTTACTCATTATAGCAATAAACTTTTTATTAATTATAGTAATAAACTTTGTTTTTCATTATAGCAATGAACTTTGCTTCTCATTATAGCAATGGACTCTATTTCTCATTACAACAATGAACTTTTACTACTGGAAACTTATATACATCTTTTAGCAATGAAATTGTTTGCTCCTTGTAGCAACGAAATTGACAGCTCATTTTAGCAATGAAACTTGTTTACTCGTTTGAGTAACGAACTTTATCTTCCATGAAAATATGAATGTTGCATCTTATTCGGGCAATATACTTTATTTCTCATGATAACAACGAACTGTGTTTACAAACTTATTTACTCCTAGCAATATACTTTTATTATTGGAAACTTTTATCAAAACTTTGATTTCAACTCATGAACCAATATTATTTTGTTAAACTTGTGAGTACTCACCAACTATTTTTATAGTCGACGCTCGTTTTACATGCTTTTTCAGGAATCATCGAGTAAGTGGCACTTAGGGACACCTCAATTTTAGGAGCATTCGCATGTGTTGTATTTCTATTTTCATTGTAATTTCTTTTAAAAGTTGTTCAAACCCGTTGTAAATTTGTAATGGTTTTTAATACTATGGTTGGTGTTGTCTTTAAACTTTTGCTATGAAACCCTTTGTACTGCCACGCCTCGTGTTTCCGCTTTAGCGGGGTGTGACAATAATGAAATTAACTTCGAAAATAAAATATCCAAAAATCTCTAATTAAACTACCTACTATGTTAGATGTCATTAAACCGTGATCGTACATAAAAAGAACGCCCAAATCTGACTTCGTATAAGGAAGTTATGAATTTTCCAAGTTCGGCTTAGCAACGGACAACTAAACACTCGAAACGGAGATCGAGCGACTTATGGCCGGAATGACCTAAATGAGAATCGAAGGTCTCAACAATGGTTTTTCAACTGTAAAAATTCTGGCAAAAACGGACGTCAGATAATGAAGTTATGAATTTCTAAATGAAATTTTCTTACTGCGAACTTTTAAAAATAAATAATAAAAATAATTTCAAAATTTTCCGACGGAATCTAAACGAAAGTTGTAGAGTATAGTCTCACCTATGCGTTGATATAAAGAACATCGAAAATGGAGTTCGTATGAAGAAGATATGAATTTTTGAAGTTTATTAAATAATAAAAATATAATTTTGATATTTAATTTTGGTATTATCCGAAGGGTGAGTCACAGGCCGATCCGAGTTACACCCAGCGTACACACATACACCCAGTGTACTCGAGGCCTAGGCCTCGGATCGTCCACGTTGCCCCTATGTGAGGCTATGCCCCCATCCCATCCGAAGGTCCGAGACAGTCGAGGATGCGGTCATGCATGACGCACGAGTACGCCTAGTGTACCTGCGTACGCCCAGCGTACCGAGGCGGTTCCCACCCCCTATAAAAGGGATGCGAGGGTTCCGAAGAAAATGCTCAATTTCTCTCAACTTTCTTGCGTTTTTGCCTCGTTTTCCGTGCACGTGCTATCCTGAAGTCCTGGTTTCCTTGCTCAAGTCCCGAAGGTAGTTTGTACTCCCGAGATTCCTAAGAATGCTGAGAAAATCCGCTTTCTCGAGTCTAAATTCTGCTCGGATTTCATCTCTGTTGAAAAATGTTCTTATGTAACCTTGTATGTGACCATAATTGAAATAAGATGAACTGTTTTTATACAATCTAACAAATATTATCAGTTATTTCAGGTTGCATGAATGCGTGATAAAACGGAAAATACGAAAACACGCGAATGACGAAAACACATATGTGTGACTAAACATTTTCAACAATATATATATATATATATATATATATATATATATATATATATATATATATATGTATATATGTATTATATATATATTGTATATATGTTGAATAGTCAAACAAAGGAGAAATGGTCAACAAAGTCAAGGAAATGAGAAGCCAAATGAAGACCCACGTTTTTTTGCCTCCTACTCTACATCAACTTGCATGACCAGCCATACTCTTCAACTTACACTCAAGTACACTAGATGAAGATATTTGTTTCAATGCATATATGTATACGTGAGTATGTATTGTGAGTGTGTGTGTTCATTTTGTATTCTTGTAACACTTCCTACAAACTACAAACACTCCCAAGAACATCACCAATCATCATCTTCTTCAAGAACAAAGACAAATCCCTGGAGAAAATGAAGAACACCAAGATCAAACAACAATGAAGTGAAGAACACCAAGATCATCAACAAGCTAAATGAAGAACACCATCAACCATCTTCATCTTCTTCATTGAAACTCAAGGTTCTTCATCTTCACTATCCTTGTTCATCACACCATTTACCATCAAACACCTCCCTTATATTAACCTCCTTCCAATCTCAAAATAATCTCCAAACACCCTCCAAATACCCTCCTTAAACCTCCTCCAAAAACCCTTTCAAATCACCACAACCATCACCACCTTGCTGTTTTTCGACATCAGAATCTTCAAGTCAAAAACGAAGAAAACTGGGATCGTTACAAGCACAAAAAGACTAGGGAGATTTTCACCATCAATTCTTCAGGACCTTACCTACATCTAGAAATTTTCGTGGACGATTTTGACCACGGGAAACCCCAAAGAGACGCGAGAGAGAATTGGCTATCCAGAGAGATTTCTGTTTTCAAGTTCAGAATCTGCATGTTAGAAAACAGAAAACCGAGCACAACACAGCCAAAATAAGACTAGGGAGATTTTCACCACAAATTCTTTAGAACCTTACCTTCATCTAGGAATTTTCGTGGACGATTTTGACCACAGGAAACCCAGAGAGACGCGAGAGAGAAATGGCTATCCAGAGATATTTTCTGAAAACTGAAGGTTTTTAATCTGTGTATGCAAGGATCTGCGCGAACACGACCCGTGTTGTTTTTGCCTAAATCAACACGACCCGTGTTCAGGATTTTGACCTTTAAAACCTTCTAAAAACCTCCTACACGACCCGTGTCACTTGTGCCTTATTCTACACGACCCGTGTTCAGAAGCTTCATCAAGAAAACCCTCCAAAACCCTCCTACACGACCCGTGTCACTTGTGCCTTATCTTACACGAGCCGTGTGCATGTTTTTACCCAAAAATACCTCAAATACAAATACATAAACCCATGTATTTTGTACCTTTTTGTAAACACTTGTTTTACATAAAAATCGAGCTTTAAATGAACTTTTTGTTACTTATCCAATGCCCGATTGATCTTTGAACAAATATCGACCAGTCGCTCCAAGAGTCCCAATATCGACCAGTCCATTCAAAGAACAAATATCGACCAGTCGCTCCGTGAGTCCAGTTCAGTCAATTTATTGACGAACCTACTTGATATATATTTATATATTTATATACTTTATTATAGCTTTATGTCATTTAAATATAGTCATTTAAATACAGTCATTTATATTATTTATAGCTTTACGTCATTTAAATACAGTCATTTATATTATTTATAGCTTTACGTCATTTAAATACGGTCATTTATATTATTATAGCTTTCAGTCATTTATAGCTTTCATATTTATACTTATTCCGCAATTATTATTCTTTATATATATATATCTATCTTATATATTAAACTGATATATCTGTCACACAGTAACTGGTAACCGAGCCTTTTGTTGTGGTGATAAGATTGTTATATTTCCAACAAATCGGTATCTGAGCTGATATATAAAAGGAATAATATCCAACAATCTCGCCTTCTTCGATCTTTCAAGTGAGTTCATACCCCTATAATCCACACTTTTAAATGTTTTATAAATACTTTTATATGCTTTTAAGGGGGGGGGGGGGGGGAATACCAGTAAAACACTCGATTATTATTGTGTGTTATATAAAGTTTCATTATACGCTTTTTATCAATGGAATCATATGTGATTTATAAGTATTATAGGGAAACTTTCGTATGCAAAATATACCACGATAACATCTTATCTTTTGAAATAAGAAATGATTTATGTATTTATGTAAATCAAACACTCTGCTTATACTGTATGTATATGTGTCCGTTTTGGCACTATAAAAATTATACTTTTCATCACATGTGAGTATTTCACTAGGGATTACTATACAAACGAAACGCACTCTTAGAAAACTATAACAGCTATAGTTTTACGAGAACACTATGAACTTTTACATACTGGAAATAATATTTCAAGAAGTTACTTTCATATACAAGAACAAACGAACATTTTCACACGTAAATCTGTTTTATACTAAGTTTTGTGAGACATTAAACTTCACGTACACTCGAGTACACATTTCAAGTCCTGTATTATATACCAGAATCCCTTGGAGGGGAAGCATGGTGCTTGTGTATAGATCTTTACGGGATTGACAACCCCACGCCCTGACTGTTAGCTACAGTACATCATTTGGGGTGACAAACGTCAGAACATTCCAACGCCTGAAGAACGTTGTGTATAGGCATTTCTAGTCAATAGCATGGTTATAAAACTCACATAGAGTATTAAAGACACATTGATTTACGGGGTTTTTCAGACGTATTGGAGATTTTATACGTATATAAATTAACTACTTTAGGCACGAAAAACCTAATTGTGATACAATTTTGGAACTTCAAAACCCCTACCCACATACAGGAAAACATCAATTTTCTAGTAACAAACATTGGGCTTGATTTAAGGCTACATTTATACCAGTAGAAATTATGGGATTTTCTAGGAACCAACAACCAAAAACAAACCATTTCAATTTAGTTAATGCAACATTTTCATTTAATACTTATGAAACTCACCAGCTTAAATGCTGATCTACTCTTTCAAAACTACGTGTATGTCCCAGGGACTTAGTAATTGCAGGTACCAAACAACTTTTTGAAGAAGGAACGCTGCGACACCAGTTTAAATTCATATTTTTGGCATCATATTGTAATTGGTTTTGAACATGTACTCTTTTAACAATGTAAACTTTCAGTTATATATATGATGGTTGTATTGATTTCTTTACTATGTATTCATTTGTTAGGTTACCATATGAAGTCATCCGCCCCCGAACGTTTCCGCCGTTCCGGTTTGGGGGTGTGACAGATTGGTATCAGAGCAATGTTTATAGTGAACTGAGTATATCGAACCTCATAAGATATACAAACTATAAATGCTTAGGGACTTAAAGTCTCTGACAAAACATTTTTACACTTAAAACTTTGTTTCATTTAAATAGATTATTTTGGGTCATAAAAATACAAAATACATGCATACAACGATATATTTTCATGGTTAGAGCTATAGAAAAAGTATTAAGACGAGTTGGACACTACGATTAGTTCTCGATATATGTAATCGTATTTGGGACGAATATAGCCTGATCAACTATATTTATGCAAGATTGGACTAACGTATGTTGAGGAATGATCGTAGTGAGCAACATGTCAAAACATACCAAAATAGACACTAGTATCAAACATACAAATTTAAATACTATAGGAGTATTTGGTGCATACAATAGTTTAATCGACATGTTTATTGTTACATGTTTTCAAATTTTGTTCAAATCTTATAACCCTATTCTCGTATAGTCAAATGGCTAGATTCCACCCACCAGGGGACCCATACTACCCGAACCAGGGCAATGGAGGATGGGTAGAGGAGGATCCTGAAGAGGATAAAGAACCTATCGAGTTAGGAGAAGGGGATGACTCTGGTACGGACTCAGAACAAGAAGTAGTCGACCTTCCAGCCATTATGAGGAACTCCCAGGGACCGACTCCCGTTTGGGGAAGTCACCTCCACCATTGGAGCCAACAACAAGGGATACTCTCTCCCTACAGTATGTGTCGGAATTTCTACGACATCAAGGACAGAGGTTCAGTCGACCGAGCACTTTCGGTCATGGTAGGTAAACTGGCCAACTAGTCCTATCAATCAGGGGTCCAAGCAAATAGAATCCGCGAAGTCAACGTGGAAGTACAAGTTCACACGGCCGACATCCATCGTCTGGATATGTTGCAGGATGACACCCATCTCCGCGCCGACGCATTCCAAGCACAAATGATTGCAGCCCGCGCAGAGTTGAGGGAACAACAAGCCGACTTCGATAGGCGTCTTATGGAATCAAAGCAATCGGATGCGGAGTCAAGCTCCAAGCGCAACACACGTCGCAGGTAGTACTTGCGAAAACCCAAAATTTTGTTATAAGTTAGGACCTCGGCTAAAAGTTTTTATTTTCTTAAACCTTGTAACCGGAGACCCTTTTAGGGGTCAAATTTTTGTGATCGTTGTATCATCTATTATATTAATATAATTGGCACGCTATTATTACTACGTTGAGTATTTCGTTCAATCTTTAAAATATTATGGAAAAACCATACGCTTGGTTCATATATCCGGATTTACGAATAACTTTCATTCTTCTATCTTTGAGACTCATACTATCATCTGTTGTTGAACTATAGTAATTTAGTTCATGAGACACATTCATTTTCTATACTATGGAATTCTTACCCTTGTCTTTTCAATCTATAGTTGAAGGATGCTTCTGCGTAGAAATCCGAGACGAAACAACGGTGGGGAAGCACCGATACCACCACCACCTCCACCTCCTCAATTTGATGCTGTCATGTTCCAAGCAGCAGTCACCGCAGTTGTGGCAGCTGCCATGTCACAGATTAATACCCCTATTCCTACTGGTTCAGGAATTGGCACACATCCTTCCAACCATGGTGATAGTCATGGGCAACCCGAGAGTGCACCTATAAAGACTTTACGAATGCTAAACCCTGGATGTTTAATGGAGCTTGTGGTGTGATGATTTTGAGGCAGTGGATTGAAAGGACAGAATCAGTCTTTGAAATCTGCTCCTGTCCCGAACACAGCAAAGTCAAGTTTGCAACTTACACACTTACTGATAGAGCTTTAACTTGGTGGAATGGCCACGTTAAGGTAATTACTCTGATATTGGCGAATTCAATAAGCTGGGAGAGCTTAAAAATCATGCTGATGAGGGAGTACTGTCCACGAGGAGAGATTCAAAAACTCGAGCGTGAACTCTGGACTCTTGGAATGATTGGTACCGACATAGCAACTTATGCCAACAGATTCTTCGATCTGGAAATCCTTTGCCTAGATATGATTGCTCCTGAGAGCAAGAAAATAGAGAGATACATTTGGGGATTGTCGCCCCAAATTCAGTCAAGCATGTTAGCTTCAAAACCTGACACTTTTAAAAGTGCCAAAAAGCTGGCACAATTGCTTATTGATCACGAAAATCATCAGAACTCAACAATTTCTGCACCAGAACCACAAAAGGGAAACAACAACAACAATAACAAGAAGAGAGGATGGAATAAAGGGAAGGGTGGGTCTTCCCAAGAATCCTTGAAGAAACAACAACTAGTTACAATGAATGCTGCTACTGTACCTACTACCGTTCCTACAAATCTCTACCCAACAAAGCCTTATGTGGGCAACCTTCCAAAGTGCACCAAATGCAATTACCACCTCAATGGACCTTGTCGGGAAATGCAGTGCTCCAACTGCAACAGAAAGGGACACACTATCTGTTTCTGCAAGGCCCCTGTAAAGCCGATCACTCAAGTTCCCAATGCTGGTGTAGGCCAAGCTTGCTACGGCTGTGGCGAGGTGGGCCACTACAAAAGAAACTGCCCGAGGGCAGCGAATACCGGTGGAGTGGGACGAGTTTTGGATATAGGTCACAAAGAAGCCGTAGCTGATCCTATAGTAGTTGCTGGTACGTTTCTTCTCGATAATTCATATGCATGCATACTATTCGATAGTGGAGCAGAGAGAAGCTTCGTGAGCCAAAACTTTATTCACTTACTTAAACATAAACCTAGCATGTTAGAAGAATCATTCACGGTAGAAATGGCAAATGGAAAAACGGAAAACACTAACTGCATATACATGAGTTGTACATTAACTTTAGACGGTCACTCTTTCCCAATCAACCTCATGCCAGTCCAAATTAAAAGTTTCGACGTCATAGTTGGCATGGATTGGTTAAGTCTTCTTCGCGCCGACATCATGTGCTTTGAAAAAGCAGTTCATCTTAATCTCCCTAACGATGAAACATTAGTGATTTACGGCGACAAATCAAGTACAAACCTTCGCATCATTTTGTGCATCCAAGTTCGAAAGTGTTTGCGGAAGGATTATCATGCATTCCTTGCACACATCGTTGATACAAGTCGGGAAGTAAAGGATGTTAAGAGCATTCCAGAAGTACGCGATTTCCCCGATATCTTTCCAGAAGAACTACCGGGATTACCACCACAACGCCAAGTCGAGTTCAGAATCGACTTAGTTCCAGGGGCTAACCCAGTAGCAAAATCTCCTTATCGCCTGGCACCAACAGAGATGCAAGTTCTTTCCAGTCAGCTTAACGAACTCCACCAAAAAGGATTCATTAGACCAAGCTTCTCACCTTGGGGAGCACCGGTCTTGTTTGTAAAGAAGAAAGATGGATCGTTCCGTATGTGCATTGACTACGGAGAGCTGAACAAACTTACTGTAAAAAATCATTACCCTCTGCCCCGCATTGATGACCTATTTGATCAACTTTAAAAAGCGAACTACTTCTCGAAGATAGATCTACGATCTGGATATCACTAATTACGAGTGCTAGAGGAAGATATTCCCAAGACAGCCTTCCAAACTCGTTATGGACACTACAAATTTGTAGTGATGCCGTTCGGATTAACCAACGCACCAACGATATTCATGGACCTAATGAATAGAGTGTGTCGTCCTTACTTGGATCAGTTTGTCATCATCTTCATCGATGATATACTTATCTACTCCCGAAGTAAAGAAGAACACAATCAGCACCTACAAAGAGTCTTAGAAACACTACGATCGGAGAATCTCTATGCGAAGTTCTCTAAATGCAAGTTTTGCATTCGAAGAGTCAAATTTTTAGGCCACGTTCTTAGCGAAAAGGGGATACATGTGGACCCCTCTAAAATTAAGGCCATTGAGAACTGGTCGGCACCAAAGACACCTACAGAGATTCGTCAATTTCTAGGTCTAACTGGCTACTATCGTAGATTCATAAAGAACTTCTCTAGCATTGCAAAACCTCTTACTACATTAACCCAGAAAGGTGTGGCCTTTGACTAGGAAACAAAACAAGAGAAGGCGTTCCAAACACTGAAACAGGCCTTGTGCACCGTACCGATACTATCCCTCCCCAAAGGGATAGAAGACTTCGTAGTGTACTGCGATGCATCAAATCAAGGACTTGGTTGTGTTCTTATGCAAAGAGGGAAGGTTATTGCCTATGCCTCCCGTTAGCTTAAGATACACGAAGTAAACTATGCAACACACGATCTTGAGTTAGGAGTAGTAGTATTTGCCCTGAAGATCTAGAGGCACTACCTGTACGGAACGAAGAGTACTATTTACACCGACCACAAGAGCCTTCAACACATTTTCGATCAAAAGGAGCTCAACATGCGACAAAGACGATGGGTCGAGTTACTCAATGACTACGAATGCGAAATTCGTTATCATCCTATCAAGGCCAATGTAGTAGCTGATGCCCTCAGTCGAAAAGAATACACTAGTCGGAGAGTCAAATATCTGAATATGACTATCCATTCCCATTTATCCAAACAAATTAAGGAGGCTCAACTGGAAGCTTTGCAACCTGAACATGTGACGGGTGAATCCCTGAGAGGAATGGAAAAGAATCTAGAAATCAAGGGTGGCGGAGCCTATTATCTCATGGACCGTATCTAGACACCGAGACATGGTAGCTTCAGAGACGTGGTCATGACCGAAGGTCACAACACGAGGTATTCCGTTCATCCAGGCTTGGATAAAATGTATATGGATCTTAAGAAACTGTACTGGTGGCCTAACATGAAAGCAAAAATTACTACCTTCGTAGGTAAATGTATTACTTGCGCTAAGGTTAAGGTCGAGTATCAGAAACCTTCAGGATTACTACAACAACCGGAGATACCAGAATGGAAATGGGAACAAATTACTATGGATTTCATAACCATGTTTCCCAAGACAATGGGTTGACTTGATACCATATGGGTCATCATCGACAGATTGACCAAATCCGCACATTTTCTACCAATCAAGGAGACTGACAAGATGGAAAGGCTTACAATAACTTATATAAGGGAAATAAAGCGACTGCATGGTGTTCCGATGTCCATTATCTCCGATAGAGATAGTAGATTTACATTAAGGTTCTGGAAGTCACTACAAAGTTCCCTGGGGACTAGACTAGAAATGAGTACAACCTACCATCCACAAACAGACGGGCAAAGTAAGAGAACGATACAAACTTTGGAAGATATGTTGTGAGCCTGTGTGATTGACTTTGGAAAGGCATGGGATATCCATTTAGCCCTTGTCGAATTTTCATACAACAATAGTTATCATACGAGCATAAAGGCTGCTCCATTTGAAGTCCTCTATGGCCGTAAGTGCAGGTCCCCTCTGTGCTGTACTGAAGTTGGTGACACACAGTTAGCTAAAGGACGAGATGCTGAAAGCACTCTCACCGGTCCGAAAATCATATGAGAAACAACAGAGAAGATCATTCAGATTCGTGAATAGTTGAAAGCATCTAGAGATCGACGGAAAAGCTACGCTGACCAAAGGAGGAAACCTTTGGAGTTCCAAGTAGGAGAGCACGTTCTATTGAAGGTCTCACCGTGGAAATGCTTAATACGCTTTGGAAAGCATGGAAAGCTAAATCCAAGATACGTAGGGCCTTTCTAGATTATCGCTAGAATCGGCCCTGTAGCTTACAAACTTAATCTACCATGTGAACTTAGTAACATACAACCAACCTTCCATGTATCGAACTTGAAAAAGTGTCTGTCCGATGAGAATCTTGTTATCCCACTCAACGAGATTGAGATTAACGAGAGTCTCAACTTCGTGGAGGAACCGGTAGAAATCATGGACCGAGAGGTCAAACAAACGAAACAAAGACGCATACCCATCGTTAAAGTTTGTTGGAACGCCAAGCGAGGACCTGAATTCACATGGGAACGCGAAGATCAGATGAAACAAAAGTACCCAAATCTTTTTCTTTGATTGACGAGTATCTTTCTTACTTTAAATTTCAGGAAGAAATTCCCTCTAACAGGGGGATGATGTGACAACCCGATATTTCAACTCTATGTAACGACCTAAAAAGTCAAGTATTGTAACCACTTTTGTTATAATGAAATTAGCTTCGAAAATAAAATATCCAAAAATCTCTAATTAAATTACCTACTATGTTAGATGTCATTAAACCGTGACCGTACGTAAAAATAACGCCCAAATCTGACTTCGTATAAGGAAGTTATGAATTTTACAAGTTCGGCTTAGCAACGGACAGCTAAAAACTCGAAACGAAGATCGAGCGACTTTTGGCCGGAATGACCTAAATTAGAATCGAAGGTCTCGACAATGGTTTTTCAACGGTAAAAATTCTGGCAAAAACGGACATCAGATAATGAAGTTATGAATTTCTAAATGAAATTTTCTTACCGCAACCTTTTAAAAATAAATAATAAAAATAACTTCAAAATTTGCCGACAGAATCTAAACGAAAGTTATAGAGTATAGTCTCACCTAGGCATGGATATAAAGAACGTCGAACACAGAGTTCGTATGAAGAAGATATGAATTTTTGAAGTTTATTAAATAATAAAAATAGAATTTTTATATTTAATTTCGGTATTATCCGAAGGGTGAGTAATAGGCCGATCCGAGTTACACGCATCGTACACTCGTACGCCCAGCGTACTCGAGGCTTAGGCCTCGAATCGTCCACGTCGCCCCTATGCGTGGCTATGCCCTGTGCCATCCGAAGGTCCGAGGCAGCCGAGGATGCGGTCACGCATGACGCACGAGTACGCCCAGCATACTGAGGTGGTTCCCACCCCCTATAAAAGGGATGCGAGGGTTCCGAAGAAAATGCTCAATTTCTCTCAACTTTCTTGCGTTTTTGCCTCATTTTCTGTGCACGTGCTATCCTGAAGTCCCGATTTCCTTGCTCAAGTCCCGAAGGTCGTTTGTGCTCCCGAGATTCCCGAGAATCCCGAGAAAATCCGCTTTCTCGAGTCGAAATTCTGCTCGGTTTTTATCTCGCCTTCTTCGATCTTTCAAGTGAGTTTATACCCCTATAATTCACACTTTTAAATGTTTTATAAATACTTTTATATGATTTTAAGGGGGGGGGGGGGAATACAAGTAAAACACTCGATTATTATCGTGTGTTATATAAAGTTTCATTATACGCTTTTTATCAATGGAATCATATGTGATTTATAACTATTATAGGGAAACTTTCGTATGAAAAATATACCACGATAACATCTTATCTTTTGAAATAAGAAATGATTTATGTATTTATGTAAATCAAACACTCTGCTTATACTGTATGTATATGTGTCCGTTTTGGCACTACAAAAATTATACTTTGCATAACAAGTGAGCATTTCACTAGGGATTACTATACAAATGAAACACACTTTTAGAAAACTATAATAGGTATAGTTTTACGAGAACACTACGAACTTTTACATACTGGAAATACTATTTCAAGAAGTTACTTTCATATAGAAGAAAAAACGAACATTTTCACACGTAAATCTGTTTTATACTAAGTTTTGTGAGACATTAAACTTCACGTATGCTCGAGTACACATTTCATGTCCTGTATTATATACCAGAATCCCTTGGAGGGAGAGCATGGTGTTTGTGTATAGATCTATACGGGATTGACAACCCCGTGCCCTGACTGTTAGCTACAATACACCATTTGGGGTGACAAACATCAGAACATTCCAACGCCTGAAGAACGTTGTGTATAGGCATTTCTAGCCAATAGCATGGTTATAAAACTCAGATAGAGTATTAAAGACACATTGATTTACGGGGTTTTCCAGACATATTGGAGATTTTATACGTACATAAATTAACTACTTTAGGCACGAAAAACCTAATTGTGATACAATTTTGGAACTTCTAAACCGCTACCCACATACAGGAAAACATCAATTTTCTAGAAACAAACATTGGTCTTGATTTAAGGCTACATTTATACCAGTAGAAAATATGGGATTTTCTAGGAACCAACAAACAAAAACAAACCACTTCAATTTAGTTCATGCAACATTTTCATTTAATACTTATGAAACTCACCAGCTTAAATGCTGATCTACTCTTTCAAAACTACTTGTATGTCCCAGGGACTCAGTAATTTCAGGTACCAAACAGCTTTTTGAAGAAGGAACGCTGCAGCGCCAGTTTAAATTCATATTTTTGGCATCATATTGTAATTGGTTTTGAACATGGAATCTTTTAAAAATGTAAACTTTCAATTATATATATGATGGTTGCATTGCTTTCTTTACTATGTATTCATTTGTTACGTTACCACATGAAGTCATCTGCCCTCGAACGTTTCCGTCGATCCGGTTTGGGGGTGTGACACTATAACCTTAAGCGCCCAATTCCGTCAAAATCCCAACAATACCCAAAATACCCTCAAAAGTCAAACTTGGTTAAACATGGTCAAACTTGGTCAAACATGGTCAAAGTCCATAAACCCAGCCGAGTTAAATCGAAAATTGTTGAACCATGCGAGTAAGCGCGACGTACACTAGAGGTATGCGCATCATACACGAGGCTTCGTAGAAACCACCATCGGGGTGGCTGACTAGGAATGCAGGGCATACCCTCGTAGATCCATTTCCCTCTTTAAGTGCTTAATGACTTTAGAACTTAAGCTCATACTTTAGATCCAAGGTCTAGAGGCATACTAGGGTCATAAAGTTTCCAATATTATGACTTTCCATGTCTAAAAAGTCCTTAATGAATGGTCTTAATCCATTAAGACCTTCTACAAAAAGCAGAGGGCCAAACTAGCTAAACGGACTTCATTTTTATGGCTTAGAACCCTTCTTAGGGTCTGAAAGGACAACCCAAAACATCCAAAATCAAACATGCATAACAATAGGACTTTTGGGACAAAAAGAACATCATAAAGCTACCAAAATGAGATCCATGAAAAAAAAGCATAAAGGTAACAAATTTTTACCATTGGGAGCTTCCCAAGAAGGTGATGATCAAAGATCCACAAGCTTACTTCAACTTCTTATCTCCTTGATGCAAATCCTTCTTCCTTAAGCACACAAAGAACACACTTTTAGCTTAAAACTCTCTTTTATGGGATTAGGGTTTGCCAAAAACGACTCAAGGGCTTGGAAGATGAAAGGATGAGGCTAAATGATCAATAAAGGTTCTTAAATACCCCACAAACCCTAAAAATTAGGGTTTCACTCGGATATAAGTACACCCAGCGTACTCATTGTACACCTCCTGCCCAAAATTACCATTTTGCCACTAGGGCTTCTTAGGGCTACATCCTTACAATCCAAGGACCAAAATGTCATAATTTAAAACCAAAGGAAGGATTTGAAAATACCTGAAACCCAGGATGTTAGCACTCTCCCCCACTTGTACTAGACTTCATCCTCAAAATCTGCCGCAGAGAACAAATCTGGGTAATGCTCTCGCATCTTAGCCTCCTGTCACACCCCCAAACCAAGGATGGCGGAAACATCCAGGGGTGGTTTACTTCATGTATAGTATCACAACAATGAGTATAATAGTGCTCAAAGTATAAACAACAAACATAAATATAATTGAAAAAGTTACATCATAGTATAAGTTTACATGTTTCTAAATCAATTATATTATGTTGACAAAAGTACAATGTTTGGCGCCTTAGCGTTCCATTCTGAAAAGCAGCCGATTACTTGTTTTACTGATTCCCTGAGCATACAAGTAGTTTTGAAAAAGTATCAACAACTAAGTTGGTGAGTTCATAAGCTTTTGAATGAAATGTTGAAATCCTTTCTTGTAAAAGTAAACTTTGTTCCGGAAAAATCCAATATTTTCCCCCTTTTTTTTTTTGAATGTATTGTAGTCTTAAATGTGAAGACTAATAATGTACTAGTATTTTCCATATAAATTGTAAATCATGCAAGTTTAAATCGACATAAACTTTTTTGTTTAAATGGAAATCTCGTAAATCTTATGTTTTGTTAATACCCCATGTGAGTTATTATAACCATGCTATAACTTAGTCGGCCTTGTATACGACGTTCTTTAGGCGTCGGAATGTTAATGACATTTGTCACCCCAGACCTACCGGTCTAGCTGTTGCATGCAGCTAAGGTGTGGGTTTTTCGGACCCAATATAGATCTATACACATCTATCACGCTCTCCCTACAAGAGATTCTGGTTATAATTACAGGATTTTGTTGCACTACTTTGGAAGTAACATGAAGCGAATATCTCACAAATTTATTCATTAACAGATTTACGTAGTGTGAAATCGAAAACTCCTTTTTGGTAGAAATGTAATCTTTCGTAATGTATATGAAACATAAACTATACCTATTATAGTTTATCAAAATGTTTATAATTTATAGTATCCTTTTCTGTGAAAGTAGAATATGTAGCAAAACATAACTACATTTATTATTCCTCATCATGCATTAATTGTAATAATAAAGAGCTCTTGCAATTTATCGAACAATTTTCTGTAATATAATTATATCCTAACAGAAAACACATGCAAAATATGAAGCCATCAAAGATTTACACTTTGCTCAACATGTTACAAAGTGTTATAAAAGTTGTCATTTGTAAATTCGTTTTTACCATTTCTGCATTGATTTAGAAAACTCACAGAAAAATCATAAGAAATCGAAAACTAGATCCGTAAACTCTAAGAGTTTATAACATGTTTCTAGTTTGTTCAAATTTTTATTATGATTTTTAGGAGCTCCTAACTAGTGTGAAAATGTTCATATTCACAGATAGGTCCGAATTCGTAGCTACAGTGATAGGCAATTTTGTAAAAATCACCATAAATGATAGAAAAAGTCGTATGGACCTGTGCAAGTAGTCATTTTAAAGGTATAAACCTGAAATATTTGAACCTAATACATTTTTTGAAAACTATAAAGTTTAATGTGTTCAAAACAGTTCGTGAATGAACATTAACTTTTCTTTTGAAAGCTGATGTTTGAGTTTAGTTATGCTGTTGGTGTTTTAACTTGTAGTCTCCCCCTAAAACTTGAAGAAAACATGAAAATGTCGGGGTATGAACTCACCTTGAGTGATTTCCGTAGATGGATGATGAAGAAAAGGAGTTTCCAAGTCAGGAACACTTGGGAGATACTTGAGGATTCGAAGATCTAGTCACAAATATGATGATATTTGTGTAAGAAATCCATGAATTGAGTGAAAGGATGTAATAAAATCAAGTGTAGGATGAATTTACTTACCAAACTTTGAGGTAAATGATCAAGAATAGCCTTCCAATTCGAATTTTAGAGAGAGAAATGGGTTTGATTCTTCTTGAGAAAGAGTGAATAATGGGGGAAGAGAAGTAACGATTTCCAGCCCTTTGATCTGATTATGGGTTGGTGAAAGAGTGTGAAAGGACAACTAGTTGACTAAGTATGGAGAAATAGTGACTGAGTATGGCCCTGGAGTGGGTGTGGTAGGTTGCTTGTGTCATGACTTAAAGGTAAAGTCAACACTCCACCTCAATATCTTACCCACTAGATTTTATTCTTAGGCAAATATTTCCCTTAAAATGTGTTTAAATTGTGAATATATAGTGTTTTATTTTTCAAAATATGAGTTTGGGTGGAAATCCCTTGTCAAAATCGTGATAAACGGGCTTAAAGTGCGAAAGTGGTCGAAATCCGGGAAAAAAAATGCAAAATCTGCGAAGTTCGGAATTGGAGCCGAGGGTTCGGTCTTCAGGGGTTGGGAACTGAAGGTAGGTTTGGTCTTAGAAGTTTGAGGACCGAGAGGAGGTTCGGCTCCGGGAAATCTCGCAGGCAAGTAGGGAAGGAGCGAAGGCGAGAGTGGGGAAAGAAGCGAAATGGAGCGAAGCTTGGTCCTCCTAAGTTCGATTCTATTTCTCGGTTTCGGTCCTCCTACTTTTGGTCCATGATGTTTCGGTTCCTTCATCCTTCGGCTTTGGTTCATAGGGGTTTCGCTTCTTAGGGTTTCAGCCCTAAGAAGGTTCGGCCCTATAAGGCTGTTTTTCATGTAAACTCCCCATTTTGCGCATTTTTTGGTTAAGTTAAGGGTCGGGATGCCCCCAAATCATTATAAAAAGTTAAGGGAGGTTATGAGAGAGATTTGGGAGAGAGATATTGATAAAGAGAGATTGAGAGAGACTTCGTTCGTGACCTTTTTGGATGTTTATCTTCGCAACGCAAGGTTTGTAAACCCTGTTAAGCCTCTTTATGATTATTATATGCCACCGAGGGGTATGGAATAATGTTTTATCGAATAGTGTCATCACTTAGCCTGATTAGGGTTTAGAATTTCTGAACATACTAACTTTCCAAGTGATAACTTCTTATTAACACAGTGAGTTGTACAATAGTAACATATTGTAAACCCTAATATGCAAGGGTTATATGAGTTGACCGGTTTGACCTGTTGACTTTATGTGACTTTAACTTGACCGAAAATTGGCGGTTATCACACCTCCAGCTCCCAGATCCACTCGGAGCCCTTCCGATGCTGCTATCGTACCTTTACCAATGGTACTTCCTTGCTACGTAAAACCTTTACCTTCTTCTCAAGAATAGATATTGGTCTCTCAACATAGTTCAGGTGCCCATCAACCTAAATGTCATTCAAGGACACTACTGCAACCTCATCCAATATGCACTTTCATAGCTACAAAACATGGAAAGTGTTGTGAATCTGACTAAGCTCCTCAGGAAAATAAAATTTGTAGGCAACCTTGCCAACCCTGGAAATAATCCGAAATGGCCCAATAAATCGGGCACCCAATTTCCCCCTCTTCCTGAAGTGAATCACACCTTTCCAAGGTGACACCTTCAGTAACACCATGTCACCGACCTGAAATTCCAACTCGGATTGGCGCCCGTTAGCCTAGCTCTTTTGTCGACTCTGAGCAGCCTGCAATCTACGCCTGATCTGCTGAATCATCTTTGTAGTTTGAAGGACCACCTCGGTCCACCCCTTAACTCTATGACCAACCTCGCCCCAGTTAACCGGGGTACGACATCTCCGCCCATACAAGAGCTCAAAAGGCGGAGCACCAATGCTGGATGATCAGTTGTGCTGAATTGCAACCTGGTACCCAGTTCCTCATGGAACATATACATGAAACAGGAGGTGAACCAAACATCATGGTCTGAAACAATGGAGACTAGAACTCTATGGTGGGCTACGATCTTGTGAATATACTCATCGGCCAGCTTCTTGGCCAAAGAACTCTCCCGAATCTCCAGGAAGTGGGCCCTCATGGTCAAATAGAAGGTGATGAAGTCCATTAAAATCTGCTTCTATTTCCACATGGGAACCTCCAGAGGCTTCAACTTTCCATGTGGCATCTGATGCTTGGGATTGACCATTCTGCAGGATAAACACCTCTCTACATACCATGCGATCTCTCTCTCTCTCTCTCTCTCTCTCTCTCTCTCTCTCCCTCTCTCTTCATAAATGGCCACTAATAATTCAATCTCAGATCCTGATACATCTTGGTGGTCCTCAGATGGATAGAAAAATGAAACATATGAGACTCCTCCAACACAATCTATCCGACCCCTCGAGACATAGGAACCCATACATGACCACAATGGGCCAACAATCCTTGACTATCCGAAACAAATCTGGCGATCTCACCTCTAATCTTCTCAATCTTCCAGTTCTCTTCCCAAACACCCACGGTCTAAGCCTTCCTTATCAATCCCAAAGTGGGGAGTCCACTGATATCCTCATACATGATACCCCATTTGAAGACCGAACTGGCTTGTGGCTCAAAGCATCCGCCACCACATTCGCTTTACCTGGATGGTAAAGGATCTCGTAGTCATAATCCATGACTATGTACATCCACCTGTGTTGCCTCTGGTTCAGGATCGGCTTATCCATAATGTGCCTCAAAATTTTGTGATCCGTGTAGATAGTCCAACGGACCCCATAAATATAATGCCTCCAAATCTTGAGGGCAAAAACCACTGTCCCCAACTCCATATCATACGTGGGATACCTCGTATTGTGCGGCTTCAGCTGCTGCGAAGCATATGCTATCACCCGTCCTCTATGCATGAGGACCGCCCCCAAACTAGTGATGGAAGCATCACAAAATACTATGAAATCCTCAATTCCCTCTGGAAGGGTCAAAACCGGGGCCTCAAATAATCTCTGTCGAAGGGTCTCAAATGCTGAATGCTGCTCAAGGCCCCACCTAAAATCCACCCCCTTCCTCATCAGACGAGTGAAGGGTACTGTAATCTTGGAGAAATCTTGAATGGATCTTTGATAGTACCCTGCCAACCCTAAGAAAATCCTGATATTTGAGGGAGATTTTAGAACCTCCTATTGCATCACCGCCTCGATCTTGGCCGGATCGACTAATATCTTGTTTTGGTTAATGCACTGAACCTCTCATAACCAAAACTCGCGCTTCGACAACTTAGCATAAATATGTTCTCACCTCAAAACCCTCAAAAACTCACGAAGATTCTCCTCATTCTGCTCTTTGGTTTTGGAATATACCAAAATATCATCAATAAACACAATAACCGAACAATCAAGCATCAACCTGCATACCTGATTCATCAAATCCATAAATTCCACAGGAACATTGGTGAGCCTAAATGACATCACAATGAACTCGTAATGTCCATAATAAGTCTGGAATGTGGTATTCTCCATGTCCTCCTCTCTCACCCTAAGTTGATGGTACCCGGACCTTAGATCTATCTTGGAGAACTAAGATGCACCCTATAACTGAGCAAAGAAATCATAAATCTGCGGAAGGGGATAACGGTTTGTCACCGTTAACTTGTTCAACTCTCGGTAACAATACACAACCGGTGTGAACTATCCTTATTCTTGACGAATCGTCGCTCCCCATGGAGAACTACTCGGTCTGATAAATTACTTGCTTAGCAGTTGCTACAGTTGAGATGACAACTCTTGCATCTTAGGCAGTGCCAAGCGGTACGGTGCCTTGGCAATCAAGGCCACACCTGGCACAAGGTCAATCCTGAACTTGAACTACCTCTCAGGAGGCACACCGAGTAACTCCTCCGAAAATACATCAACAGACTCCCTGACCACCAGGACGTCTGAAACTGAAATTGGACTCGCAACATGCGTATCCACCACATAAGCCAAATAACCTGGACAACCGTTCTAAATATACTGTCGAGCCTTTGCTTTAGAAAAAACCCTGAATCCATCATGGTTCCCTCTCCGTAGATAACCAATTCTCCCCACTTAGGGTTCGAACTACTACGCATTGACCCTCACAATAAATTGTAGCACCGAAACAGCTCAGCCAATCCATGCCCACAATCATGCAGACATCCCCCATGTGGATAGGGATTAAATCTATCGAATCAGGCACCTAGAAGATCTCAAGAATAAAACCGTGATATACAGATGATGCTAAAACCTTGTGTTCGTTGGCGATATAGACTCACAACGAGCACTCTAACTCCCCAATTGGCATATTAAACTCTCTACTGAACGATCAAGACAAAAAAAACTGACTCACACCTGGGTCAACCAACACTAGAGCAAGCAAAGCGTTCACTAGGAACATACCAAATAGAGGTATAAAAATAAGCATAACACAAAACATATTCAACAGGATAATGGATAGAAACATACTAGTCAAAACATCTGGAGCTGCTATGGCCTCCTTGGCAGGAAGATGGAAAGTGTGACCACGAGCCCTTGGAGGCTCCACCCTGCCCTGACTCTCATTCATGAACCTCAAAGTAGTTGGCACTGGAACTTACGCCGGCCTAGAAACAAGCAATGGGCAGTTATTCTTTACATGGCCAACCTAGTTGCAGTCATAAGAAATCCTGGAACTGAGTGCTAGGGCATGTTAGTAACAATCCCTCGCCATATGGCCTTTCTGGCTACAATTGTGGCACCAAGAAGACGATCAATAAACACCCGCATGCACCTTGCCGCACTTCCCATAAGTGCGGCCCTTCCGACCCCTAGATATCATATCATCGATTTTAAACCGCTTTGGTGTAGACTGTGACTATGCCGGTGCCGACCTCTATTCCCTTATATGCAGATCAATCTCAATCTCACGCCGCCTGAGGCCTCCTGCATCTCCAACAATGTACCCTAGCGCTTTCTAATATCCATCTTAAGCATGATCAAGTAATGGGTCATCTGAGCCTGCTCATATGAAACACACTTAGGAAAGAACATAACTTTCTCCATGAAAATCGTAGTGATCTCTGTCACCGTCTCAGAACCCTGCGTCAAGTCCACGTACTCTTGGGCCAACCACTCTCACTCCACCAGCGGTACATAACGGGAGTGGAACATCTCAAAGAACTGCTCCAAAGACACAACAACTCTTTGCTCAGTAGAATACGAACTAGTAGCAAGCCTCCAGCAAACCTTTGCTTCAGTCCCGAGAAGGTTCAGAGTGCACCTGACCTTCTGGTCAGCTGGACATGAACAAGTGAAGAAACATCCCTCCACATCAGATAGCCACCTCATGAAAATGATTGGGTCCTGCAACCCATTGAAAGTTGGGGGCTTCATATTGTCGAAGTCTTGATACTGAAAAACCCGACCTGATCCAACCCCAGCAGCCGCAATGGCTGCAACAGTAGCAGCCTCAGACAAAGCAACATATCACTCATCAATGTACTCAATCATGGTGGTATTGATGGACCCAAACATCTTTGGTAAATGATCTCAGAAACAAGAAAAAACCTCATCCTGTAGGATCTCCCTAATCCTATCATCCAACATAGTTGACTCACTGTGACAACTAGCTCCTGATCCCGAACCAAATCCTACCTCAACTCGACGCATGGTCACCATACTGAAAATAAACTAGGAGGATATCAGATAAAACACATATCATGAAGGAGTACCAACTCCCAACATAGCCCTAGAGGTTGTGACTTCCTTGCTACGTGTACGAGTCCCGTGCTTTCAGTAGTACGAGCCCATACTACCTTCCACACATACCTATATTTGTCTCAGAGGATCATTGCAACACCCTAACAATACCCTCTAGCATAAACATACACTCAATCCTCACACCCTAGAGGAAGGTTATACATATCTCAAAACTGGTCGACTGACTAACACCACTCATCCATGAAACTTCCACCAACCCGCACCACTCGTGTATGCTAGCCATACATAACACTGGCCCTATACACAGTCGAATATCTGTGTAACACCCCGAATCCAGGAGATGAAACTTGAAGAGCTATAATTCACATTGTAGGACCTACTTAACGAGTTGGTTGGTCCCAACTCGTAGTGCCGAAGCTGAGTTTGCCGCGTTGAATATGAAGTCTACTCGTAGATTCGAAGGGTGGACTCAATGAGTTGAGTCTGTGTAGTGAAACCCTAATTTTATAGGGTTGTGTCATATTTAAAGGACCTTAAGCCCTCATTTCCGCCTCCCATGTCACCTTACTCCCCTATATGAAACCCTAATCATTTAGATTGATTTAAGAGAGAAAGAGGAGATAACTTTGGGCATTTTTGTGAACTTTTTGAAGATAAGACAAGAGTATCAAGGCTTGGAACAAGAAGGGAATATTGGAGTAAGTGTTTATCCATCCTTAGCTTCTGTTGGAAGGTAAAACTCACCACCTTGCTCATCATTTTGATTAAATCTTTTTTCTAGGAAGTTTTTAGGGCTTTTCCATCTTTCACTGGGACTTCGAGTATTCGAGCTTGCCAAACAGGTGAGACTTCAGAGCCGGACCTTGTGAGGTCCCTTAAGCCCAAAGGTCCAAGCTCTAAGCTTTATCAAACTAGAGGAGAGCTTTTATGCTTAGAACCCTACATGGAACTTGTTTTAGCACTTTGAGCCCTAGGTGCCACGCATGGACGTAAAGCTTGTAGCTTTACATGGTATTTTAGCCTTGAGAGGCTAGATCTAGAGTTTGGGGTTTCAACACTACCTTAAAACGTCTAAATGAGAAAATAGAATGTAGGGACTCGACGAGTCAGTGAGCTGACTCGACGAGTCGGTTAGGGTTTACCTCAATAGGTTGGACGCATTACAGACTCGGTGAGTTGGTGAGACAACTCGACGAGTTGAGAGCGTTTTACCTTTCTTTGGATTCAGAGTGGACTCGACGAGTTGACGAGACAACTCGACGAGTAGGTGGGGTTCCCTGGTCTTCTGGACGCTGCATGGACTCGACAAGTTGGCTAGCAACTCGGTGAGTAGAACCGGGTTCCGTGATTTACTAAGTTCTGAGGGACTCAACGAATTCATGAGATGAACTCGGCGAGTTGAGTCAACATGAACTGTTGACTTCCGTTGACTTTTAGAGTTGGATCACTTTTGACTGTTGACTTCCATTGAATTTAGGGTTTTGGTAAAAAGTAAATTTTTTAGGCCATGGGGGGGGGGGGGGGGGGACAAAGATTAGAATAGTAGCTCGAGTGTGGGATACATTGCTTTACTCTGCGAGGTGATTTTTCTCACTATACATACCTGAGTGGTAATACTGAGTGACTAGAGGGTTTTATTTGAGTTATATGATATTATGCATTTTGTATTTGTGATATATGCTATATTATTTTATGCTTTATTGAGTCGGACCGGAGGGTCCAAACCGAATTGTGAGACCGGAGGGTCATCATTGAGACGCATGACCGAAGGGTCCATACCGAGCCGTGTGACCGGAGGGTCCTCACTAAGATGCATGACCAGAGGGTCCATGCTGAGTTATATCAATGAGAGGCTTATTATTTTGTCTATGTGGTATATTGGGGGAACTCACTAAGCTTCGTGCTTACCGTGTCATGTGATATATGTTTCAGGTACTTCTTAGGATCGTGGGAAAGCGTCGGCTTGATTGCACACACGATACGAAGCTGTGTTTTGAGGATCCTGAATTTTTATTCAAAAAATTATGGAGATGTGTTTTGATATTTTTACACTATGGGGTTTTTAAATTGAAATTTTTTTTTGAAAATTTACGGTGTTACAAGTTTGTATAAGAGTCTTGGTTTGAGGGATTAATATGTACTCTCAAGTATTTTTGGAGTCAAACTGAGGAATTGAGAAAAAATTTCAAAAAGAAATGAATTTTCTAAAACGAGTAAGAGTTTAAAGAGAAAACGAGATGGAGCAGCGTGTACAATTAGCTAGAGCCCGAGCAGTGATTTCCCAAAATACCATTATTTGTTTACATTATGAGATATTAGAGTGGCATGCTAGAGGATAGGCTAGGTATTTCATAAACTAGGGCTAGAGTTGCCTAATTCATGATGCCTTAGCCTAGGGAATGCTATTGATTGATATTATCAACTACTTGCTCTATGCTTGTGCTGAGTAAGAGTACCTAGCAAGAATCTTTTAGAGAGAGATTTGAGTAAAGGAGTAATCTAGGAGAGATACCTAGATGTGCATTTGAGGAATCTACTGAGGGAGTAGTTAGATACCCACGGGAGGTAGGGTTTCTTGAGTTTGGTAATGCCCTTTTGAGTTGTGGATAGAGCGAGTGGAGTAGTATGCTAGAGTGGTTTATGTGTTGGTGGAGTTGATTCGATGCCCGAATGTTGCTTGTTTTATGCTTTGTGGAACTCTTGATGTTGGGAGACAACTACTAAGTGAATATGACGATACTCAGGAGGTAGATGGCTGGCATCATGAGGAGTTCTTCAGCAGCTGATGGCAGAGAACTATGAGAACCTAAGAAGAGCCTAGGGAGTGACCTTATTAAGATGAGTATGCTAATAAAGGAGAGTATTCACTGGAGAGCGAACATGTGTAACGGGATTGGTGATCAAGAAGGTTGTACAGCTACTTAGGAAATATGGGATGATCCGTGTGGAAAGTATGGGTATATGTGGTAGGTAGTATGGTCCCGTACTACTGAATGTAGAGGACCCATACTCAAAATACGGAGAATTCTAGTGGTTCTAAATAGCAGGTTGAGGGGAGATAACATGGTTCGGGTACCACGATTCATAGCAGAGTGTGTTTCCATCTTTACCAGTTATCCGACAATGTGTGTTTAGATTGAGAATGGATATGGTAAACTGTGGGGCTAGAGAACCATGTCGGTTGAGCTTCGATAGAGTGTACCTCCGTCTTGAAGAAGACATGGAACGGACCCGGAGAACCGATGAAACCCTACAGCAACGTCTGGTTGCCTCCCAAGCAGAAGTCATGGAACTTTGAGCTCGTCAAAGGGCTCATGAGTGACACCTTCAAGAGGTGGTCCGTCAAATGAGAGACATTAGGGTTCTCTCGAGGAATATTCATCGCTGTTAGATGATGTCTAGTACATCATCATATTTAGGGTTGAGGATTAGCCTTTAAAATCTATGCTCTAAGTGGCACTTGTCTGTAAAATATTCCTAACTTTCAGTACTCTAATTAGGAAACTAAGAACTGTCAAACTTTTCTATATGGTATGATGTAAGACCTACTGTTAGGTCGATTTTCCTTGAACTTATTACATCAATAATACCAGTATTATTAAAATCTATCTAAATTGTGGGAAAAATCTATACACTTGTGTTTTCCTACTAATATTTCTTGTTGTGATTTCAAACACTCATTCAACTGTTGGGCTATGGTTAGTTAGTCCATGTGTCACTCTCACGTTGCTTACAAATTGATTCTTACCATTTTTCTTACCTTTATAAACTTATAGCTGAAAGATGCCTCCTCGCAAATCTCCCAGGAATAATCCTGCACCACCACCTCCTCCATCTCCGGTCATCGATACTGTAGCACTGAATGCTGCCGTAGCTGCAGCAGTGGCAACTGCCATGGCACAGTATCACTCTTCTGATGCCAGCAGAGGTGTAACCCCTGTGGAATCAATCCTGGTTGAAACCCCTGTGCGCTCGAGAGAGTGCTCTTACAAGGATTTCACCAACTGCAAGCCGAAGTCCTTTCATGGGACCGGCGGAGTCATTGCTCTCTCGCAATGGTTCGAGAAGACCGAAGCGGTCTTTGAAATTTGTTCATGCCCTGCTGCGAGCAAAGTGAAATATGCCGCATGCACCTTTGAAGGAAAGGCCCTGACGTGGTGGAACGGCCACGTTAAATCTCTAACTCTCGTCGTAGTCAACGACATAGGCTGGGAAACGATGAAAGACCTCATGCTTGAGGAATACTGCCCGAGGGGCGAGATCCAGAAACTAGAGCAGGAGCTTTGGAGCCTGACCATGAAGGGCACCAACATTGTCGCTTACACCGCCAGATTCAGCGAACTGGTGGCCCTCTGCCCTAATATGGTTCCCACTGAAGGGAAAAAGATCGAAAGGTACATATGGGGGCTAGTGCCTCCATATCAGGGGAACGTCCTATCATCAAACCCCACTACCTTCGACAGTGCCAAACGACTGGCACAACGACTCATTGACCATGGGGACAAACCCCCCACAACAACAACAACGCTAGCCATCTCAGAACCCTCCAAACCCGCTGACACAAAGCGGAAACTTTGGGAGGAAAGGAAGAAGACGAATCGAGCTTCCAAAAAGCAGCAAATTGTGGCGGTACATGCTGCAATAACCCCTGTTGTTGCTGCTACTACTGCTCCGATAGGACAATATGCTGGAGGTTTGCCCAAGTGCAACAAATGCAACTACCACCACAATGGCCCCTGCCATGAAATGCAGTGCTCTAACTGCCACAGGAGAGGACACACAGTCCGTTTCTGTAAATCTCCAGCGAGACCGATCGCCCAAGTCCCTGGCTCTGGCGCGTGCCCGACCTGCTATGGATGTGGCGAAATAGGCCACTATAAGAGGGACTGCCCCAAGGCGAAAAATGCTGGTGGAGCAGGGAGGGTACTAGCGATAGGCCACGGGGAAGCAGTTGCTGACCCGACAGTGGTGACTGGTACGTTCCTCCTCGATAACTCCTATGCATGCATTCTATTCGATAGTGGAGCGGAGCGAAGCTTCGTAAACCATAAATTTGCTCGCATGCTTAATCAACCACCGCACGCACTCAAAGAACTATTCACAGTAGAAATGGCTAATGGAAAAACTGAAAGTACGAGTAGCATATATTTAGGTTGTACGAGAAAGCATTCCGTCTAAACCTTCCGTATAATGAAACTCTTATAGTCTACGACGACAAACCCGGTGCAAGTCTTCGCATCATATCAAGTATTCAAGCACAGAAGTATCTGTGTAAGGAATACCATGCATTCCTTGCTCACACGAGCCTCGAAACGAAAGAACTAAAGAACATCCCTGTAGAGAACGACTTCCCCGACATTTTCCCAGAAGAACTACCCGGGTTACCTCCGCAACGACAGGTCGAGTTTAGAATCGACTTAGTCCCAGGAGCTACCCCAGTAGCCAAGTCGCCCTACTGCTTAGCACCAGCTGAGATGCAGGAACTCTCTGGTCAACTTAACGAACTGCTCAGCAAGGGCTTTATAAGACCGAGTTTCTCACCTTAGGGAGCACCGGTCTTGTTCGTTAAGAAGAAAGACGGATCATTCCGTATGTGTATTGACTACAGAGAACTCAACAAACTGACGGTCAAGAATTGTTACCCTCTGCCTCGCATAGATGATCTATTCGACCAACTGCAAGGGGCGAACTATTTTTCTAAAATAGATATGAGATCCAGATATCACCAGTTACGAGTGCTAGAGGAGGATGTGCCGAAGACATCCCTTCAAACTCGTTACGGACATTACGAGTTCGTGGTGATGCCATTCGGATTGACGAATGCGCCCGCAGTCTTCATGGATCTGATGAATAGAGTATGCCGACCTTATTTGGATCAATTCGTCATCGTTTTCATTGACGACATCCTGATCTACTCCCGAAGTAAGAAAGAGCATGGCGATCACCTGCGACAAGTTCTAGAGACATTACGAAAGGAGAAGCTTTATGCGAAGTTCTCGAAATGTGAATTTTGGATCCGGAGAGTCGAATTCTTAGGACACGTGGTAAGCGAAGAAGGAATCCACGTGGACCCAACCAAAATTAAAGCCATTGAGAACTGGTCAGCACCCAAGACGCCTACAGAAATTCGCCAATTTCTAGGTCTCGCTGGCTACTACCGCAGATTCATTCAGAACTTCTCTCGAATAGCGAAACCTCTTACAACCCTAACCCAGAAAGGCGTGGCCTTTGACTGGGAAGAGAAACAAGAAAGAGCGTTCCAAACGCTCAAACGAGCCTTGTGCACCGCTCCAATACTATCCCTTCCCGAAGGAATAGAAGACTTCGTAGTCTATTGCGATGCATCGAATCAAGGGCTCGGATGTGTCCTAATGCAACGAGGTAAGGTCATCACCTACGCCTCGAGACAGTTGAAGACACACGAGGTTAACTACACGACCCACGATCTTGAACTAGGAGCAGTGGTGTTTGCTCTGAAGATCTGGAGACATTACTTGTATGGAACGAAGAGCACTATCTTTACCGACCACAAGAGTTTACAACACATACTCGATCAAAAGGAGCTCAACATGAGACAACGACGGTGGGTCGAGCTACTCAGTGATTACGAATGCGATATTCGTTATCATCCAGGTAAAGCCAACGTAGTAGCAGACGCCCTAAGTCGGAAGGAACATTCTGGTCGCAAAGTCAAGTCATTGTCAATAACCATCCATTCACACTTGTCTAATCAAATTCAGGCGGCCCAACTTAAAGCCATGAAACCTGAAAATGTGACGAGTGAATCCCTCAGAGGAATGGACAAGAATTTAGAAGCCAAGGGTGACGGGGCCTTATATTTCATGGACCGGATCTGGACACCAAAACACGGTGGTTTCCGAGACTTGGTCATGACCGAGGCGCACAACACTCGGTATTCCATCCACCCAGGTTCAGTTAAGATGTATCTGGATCTTAAAAAGCTATACTGGTGGCCTAATATGAAAGCAGAGATTGCTACCTTCGTGAGTAAATGCCTTACTTGCGCAAAGGTTAAGGTCGAGTACCAGAAGCCCTCTGGTTTATTGCAACAACCAGAGATCCCGGAATGGAAGTGGGAGCGGATCACTATGGATTTCATAACCAAGTTGCCCAAGACAGCGGGTGGACTTGATACCATATGGGTCATCGTTGATAGATTGACCAAGTCTGCACACTTCCTGGCTATCAAAGCAACTGACAAGATGGAGAAACTTACGAGAACATACATTAGGGAAATCGTACACCTACATGGTGTACCTATGTCCATTATCTCCGATCGAGATAGTAGGTTCACCTCAAGATTCTGGCAATCACTGCAACATTCCCTAGGAACAAGGCTGGACATGAGCACAACCTACCATCCGCAGATCGACGGACAGAGTGAGAGGACCATCCAAACTATGGAAGATATGTTGCGAGCCTGCGTGATTGACTTTGGGAAGGCATGGGAAACTCATTTACCCCTTGTCGAGTTTTCCTATAATAACAGTTATCACACGAGCATCAAGGCTGCTCCATTTGAAGCTCTCTACGGCCAAAGGTGCAGATCCCCTCTGTGCTGGGCTGAGGTGGGTGATACCCAATTAGCCAGGGGGCAAGCTTCCGACAGTACTCTCACCGGTCCAGAGATCATTCGGGAAACGACAGAGAAAATCGTTCAAATCCGTGAACGATTGAAAGCCTCTAGAGACCGACAGAAGAGCTACGCAGATAAACGTAGGAAACATTTGGAAATCCAGGTGGGAGACCGAGTACTTCTTAAAGTCTCACCCTGGAAGGGCTTGATGCGCTTCGGCAAGCGTGGGAAGCTTAATCCGAGGTACATAGGGCCTTTGGAGATTCTTGCAAGAGTCGGCCCTGTAGCTTACAAACTCGATCTACCAGGCGCACTTCGTAACATACATTCTACATTCCACGTATCTAACTTCAAAAAGTGTCTATCCGACGAGACTCTCGTAATCCCACTCGACAAGATCGAGATCAACGAGAGCCTCAATTTTTTGGACGAACCAGTAGAAATCATGGACCGAGAGGTCAAGCAAACAAAACAAAGTCGCATACCCATCGTGAAGGTTCGCTGGAACGCTAAGCGGGGACCTGAATTCACATGGGAACGCGAAGATCAGATGCAACGCAAGTACCCACATCTGTTTCCCTAATCCACGAGTGTTCTCTTAATTTGAATTTCGGGACGAAATTCCCTCTAACGGGGGGATGATGTGACAACCCGATATTTCAACTCTTTGTAATGGCCTAATAGGTCAAGTATTGTAAACATTTTTGAGTTAATAAAATTTACTTTGATAATAAAATGTCCAAAAAGATTCTATTTAAATTCTTCTATGTTTAAATATCATTAAACCATGATCGTACGTAAAAAGAACTCCCAAATCCGACTTCGTATATTGAAGTTATGATTTTTCCAAGTTCAGCTTAGCAACAGACAGCTAAAAACTCAAAACGGAGATCGAGCGACATTTGGCCGGAATGACCTAAACGAGAATCGAAGGTCTCGACAATGGTATTTCAACGGTAAAAAGTCTGGCAAAAACCGACGTCAAATAAAGAAGTTATGAATTTTTAAAGAAATTCCTTAATCACGTCATTTTAATAAATAAATAATAAATATAATTTCGGAATTTGCCAACGGAATCTAAACGAAAGTTGTAGATCGTAGTCTCACCTTCGCGGGGATATAAAGAACGTCGAAAATGGAGTTCGTATGAAGGAGATATGAATTTTTGAAGTTTGATAAATAATTTATATATAATTTTTATTAAAAATTCGGTATTATCCGAAGAAGAGTCAGCCTAGGGCCGAGGTACGCGCCGCGTACCCTCGTACGCCCTGCGTACTCGAGGCCACGGCCTCGGATCGTCCACGTCGCCCTATGCGAAGCTACCCGACCCGATGTCCCATCCGACCCGCCCCATCCGAAATACGTAAGCGATGACGTACGGGTACACACTGCGTACGCCCGTACGCCCCGCGTACGGAGGCGGTTCAACACCCCTATAAAAGGGATGCGAGCCTTTCCGAAAAATTTGTTCATTTTCTCTCTTTCTCTCACGATCTTACCTCGATTTCCGTGCCCGTTCAAACCCGAAGCTCTGATCTTTTTGCTCAAGTCCCGAGAGTCGATTTTACTCCTGAGATTCCCGAGAATCCCGAGAAAAATCCGTTTCCCGACATGAAACTCTGCCCGGTTTTCGATCTCGCTATCTTCAAGCTTCCAAGTGAGTTCATACCCCTTTATTCAACCTTTGAAATGCTTTTAAATGTTTTAAATACTTTATGGGGGGGGGGATACAAGTTAAACACTTATAGTTATTGCTTCGATCACATGTGATTGCATTAATCACATGTGATTAATAACTAGGAAACCAATGATTTTATCACTGTTCAAACTGTTTTACTTCAAAATGTTTTACAAACTCTTTTACTTATCAAATGCTTTATTGTAAACTTTGTTTTACTACTTATAAATATGCATGCCCATATATGTATAGATGTATAAATAATGTTTAAAGGGCTTAGGAAAGCCACCTGTCCTATTTCCTTTTCCTCGATTTGGATGTGGTCTGGTGGAATTTCGGGTGACCATCCGAGGGTCGTTTCAATATTAGTTATATATCATATATACATGTATAGACATAAAAGTACTTCCATATTCATACTTATTAGCACATCATTAGTAAGTTACCATCGGGGTAACACAGGATCATACTACTACAATTTCTAGATCAACGAGTCAGTTCATTCAGGAGTCAATACTTATTACTAAGAGAACATATACAACGATACTAGAAAAAGTAATATTATATTGCATTTACACGAATACGTTAACAATTGTGATCCACTGTATGGGAGCATGTCTAAATTGTCATGACCCGAGTTGTAGCCAGAGTCTCTTGGAGGGAGAGCGTGAGTTTGCGTATAGATCTATACTGGATTGACTATCCTACACCACACTGCTAGCTACAGTGGGACCGACAGGTCTGCGGGTGCCAAACATCATACCTTATTTTTCGACTATACGTTGTCGATGTTACCAGTCGATAGTATGGTGCAATTTATCACATGATACCTTAATATAAATCCAGTTTAAGGTAGTTAGTACAGCAGTAGTTCCTATAAAACAAAACTACCGTACTACAATAATTTACCCATTACATTTTGGTGATAACCTCACTTAAACTTTAATGTACAAACTATATTTTGTTAAATGATAGTTACACTTGGGAAATTACACACTTTTACATCAAACGAGCATACAAAACAGTTAAGCCTTGGTAGAGGGCTACTTTAACAGAAAATATAGGTTTTTCTGAGAGATTCAAACTTTTACAAACACTTACATACATTTACAACTCATACTTGCGACAGGTTCAAACGTTTTGATAACAAACATCGACACTAAAATACTTATGAATTCACCAGCTTAATGCTGATAAACTCTTTCAAAATAACTTGTATCCTCAAGTCATCAGTAGACAGGTACCGATGCTAGCTTTTGAGAAGATGGAGCGCATTCAAGACTCATCATATTATTTTGATTTACATTATATTTTTGGTGTCTAAAACTGTACGGAACACGCTTGTGTTAAAATTTTATATGTAATGCAATGGATGATGTTGTTTGCTTATTTACATTTACTGTGTTGTGATACTTTACATGACGTCCTCCGCCACAGAACGTTTCCGCCATTCTTGGTTTTGGGGTGTGACAGATAAACAAGGTTGCATGTTCATGATCTTAGTGCAAAAATCGATTTTAAGGATTAAAACATCAAACTCAAGTTAAGAGTTTTTGAGAAACAAATTTTTGTTCATAAATGAATGTATACATTTTGATAAGTCTTAATCTTTTGATCTCTGGAAACATAACTATAATATAAGTTTATCATGATTTATTTAAAATATTTCAAAAGATTTACTCAAGGAAATGATGAAAACTCACTTTTCTAACCAATCATCATGCATGCAATCTGCCAGATTTATTTACTTGACTTTAAACTACCATATCTCACTCATTTCTTAATCAAATTTCGTTATTCATTTTCTGAAATATAATATTTTGAGTTAACTTTCAAACCCTCTCACTGTAAAGTATTAAATATCCGATTTTTGGCAATTTTTACAAAATGGTTGCGCAAACAGCTCTTTTTCTGTGATCACCATTGTTGCCTTGCATGATCAATGGCCTTAAATCCAACCACAAATCTGAGGAAAAATACCTTAGAAACTTAACATATCTAGTGAATGATTTCTGAAATTTCGTGGCTTAAAACCTCACTGAATGGGCTACACAAATTCATGAACTTCAACCACATCTATATTTCATGCACCATTGCATGCAACGTTTCTTAATTTGTTTAGATTCATTACCCTCATTTCCCTTCTGAATACATTTTTAACATTTTTCCTTTTGAAATCCCTCACATGCATGAGATAATCTGGAAAATTTCAAGAGCTTTTATTATTTCTTTGATTTATTAAAATTATTGCTAAAACCAAGGGTATAAATCACATAAAATACTTTCAGAGGTCAATAAATCCTTAATAAATTCATGGATGATCCTTACGGTGAATAATGACCCCTCACCAAATTTCATCAATTTTTGTAGCAATTTGATACGATTTCCGATTTTCTTTTTGTTAGGGCATAATAAATCACAAAACCACTTTAGAGAGTGTAAAAATTGTATCTAACAATTTTCACATACCTTACCTATGATGGGTGACTCCAGAAAATAATTTCAAGATTTTTCATCATGTCTTACTATTTTCCCAATTTTTGGTAATTACAATGGTTTAAAAATGGGAAAAGTAGTTTTGATTATCCAAAATTCATGAAAATTTACCAGGATATCATATTGTACCGTAGGAGGTTACATAAAAAGTTTGAGGATTTTTCTTAGCTTTAAACTATATTTCTCTTATTTTCTAAAGTTAATTGCACTAAAACACACTTAAATACACATAAATACCCAAAACCAGTTTAATATTATTTCTTCAATTAATGATTAAGTAAAGGAATAAAACAAGGAAAAATAGAAATACCCACTGAAAAATATCTTTTATATTTTTCCCAGCCTAGTTATGTATAATAACAGTTAAATACAAAGTTTGGGTAATTTTGGAAACTGTTTTTCTATTTATTTCAATTTTTATTGGAATAAATGCTCAAAAATCATAAAATACAATTAAACATCTTGGAAATCCATTTTTATGTTTTTCCTAGCTTAGTAATGCTTAATAACAGTAATATAAAAAGTTTGGGAAATTTTCTTAACTCATTGCTATTTTTCATGAATTTATGGTTATTCAAAAAACTAAAATGGTGAAAAATAGTTAGACAGCTCAAAAATTCAAGAAAATTTATCTTGAGGTCTTTGACTTCAATTAAAACTGAAATGCAAAGTTTGGGATATTTTAGAATTGAATTGATTTAGTTTTGAATATTTAATCATTGGAACACCTCTAAAATGTAAAATATTAACATTTCAATAATGAAAATTTTCCACTTAAATTTTTATATAACAATTGATTCTTTGAAACTTAATTTCCACAGAAAAATGTTTGTAACTTGTCGATATTAAATTTTGACACAATATTGGCATAATTCTATTGTAGTACCATGTATAATAGTGTTAGATTTCGATTAGAGACTCACTAGCGAATACCATTGTTGTAGGAATCGATAGTGATACGAGTGGAGCATAGTCAAGGCACCATTTGCATCATCTCAATGCATATTGTGAGTATTCACCAATCCCCTTTTTCCGGTTTTTATGTTTTGGGGTGGAAAAGCATGTCCTAAACTGTTTATGTTCGTTATATTAAATTGACTCGTATAAACTTGATTACTATATTTTGCACATTGTGAGTATGCACGTACTCCCCTATTTTCAGTTTTTATGTTTTAGGGTGGAAAAGCATGTCCTAAACCTTTTATGTTCGTTGTATTTATTTTGACTTGTATGAAACTTGGTTGCTATATTTCGTATGTATGTGTATGTTACTTTAATTCATGAGGACAGTATCGCGGTTAAGTACCTGGAATCTCTAGACACAACTCATTAATTCTTTTGAGCCTATGGTTATTATGGATAGCGCTATCAGGAGGCAGACAACTCCTCACTCGCACGATTCGCTTGAGTGCATTTTACCATTTTCTACACTATGTTTGCGATACACATAGTAGTCAATAGGGCACGATTCGGTCATTAGGCTTGGGTTGTGAACTCATGAATGGAAACTTGATGCAAGTACTATTCTTTATACACATACGAAACTTGTATTCCCATGTTAGCAATGACACTTGTATACTTATTTTAGCAATGAAACTTGAATACTTATTTTAGCAATGCAACTCGTTACTCATTATAGCAATAAACTTTTTATTAATTATAGCAATAAACTTTGTTTTTCATTATAGCAATGAACTTTGCTTCTCATTATAGCAATGGACTCTATTTCTCATTACAACAATGAACTTTTACTACTGGAAACTTATATACATCTTTTAGCAATGAAATTGTTTGCTCCTTGTAGCAACGAAATTGACAGCTCATTTTAGCAATGAAACTTGTTTACTCGTTTGAGTAACGAACTTTATCTTCCATGAAAATATGAATGTTGCATCTTATTCGGGCAATATACTTTATTTCTCATGATAACAACGAACTGTGTTTACAAACTTATTTACTCCTAGCAATATACTTTTATTATTGGAAACTTTTATCAAAACTTTGATTTCAACTCATGAACCAATATTATTTTGTTAAACTTGTGAGTACTCACCAACTATTTTTATAGTCGACGCTCGTTTTACATGCTTTTTCAGGAATCATCGAGTAAGTGGCACTTAGGGACACCTCAATTTTAGGAGCATTCGCATGTGTTGTATTTCTATTTTCATTGTAATTTCTTTTAAAAGTTGTTCAAACCCGTTGTAAATTTGTAATGGTTTTTAATACTATGGTTGGTGTTGTCTTTAAACTTTTGCTATGAAACCCTTTGTACTGCCACGCCTCGTGTTTCCGCTTTAGCGGGGTGTGACAATAATGAAATTAACTTCGAAAATAAAATATCCAAAAATCTCTAATTAAACTACCTACTATGTTAGATGTCATTAAACCGTGATCGTACATAAAAAGAACGCCCAAATCTGACTTCGTATAAGGAAGTTATGAATTTTCCAAGTTCGGCTTAGCAACGGACAACTAAACACTCGAAACGGAGATCGAGCGACTTATGGCCGGAATGACCTAAATGAGAATCGAAGGTCTCAACAATGGTTTTTCAACTGTAAAAATTCTGGCAAAAACGGACGTCAGATAATGAAGTTATGAATTTCTAAATGAAATTTTCTTACTGCGAACTTTTAAAAATAAATAATAAAAATAATTTCAAAATTTTCCGACGGAATCTAAACGAAAGTTGTAGAGTATAGTCTCACCTATGCGTTGATATAAAGAACATCGAAAATGGAGTTCGTATGAAGAAGATATGAATTTTTGAAGTTTATTAAATAATAAAAATATAATTTTGATATTTAATTTCGGTATTATCCGAAGGGTGAGTCACAGGCCGATCCGAGTTACACCCAGCGTACACACATACACCCAGTGTACTCGAGGCCTAGGCCTCGGATCGTCCACGTTGCCCCTATGTGAGGCTATGCCCCCATCCCATCCGAAGGTCCGAGACAGTCGAGGATGCGGTCATGCATGACGCACGAGTACGCCTAGTGTACCTGCGTACGCCCAGCGTACCGAGGCGGTTCCCACCCCCTATAAAAGGGATGCGAGGGTTCCGAAGAAAATGCTCAATTTCTCTCAACTTTCTTGCGTTTTTGCCTCGTTTTCCGTGCACGTGCTATCCTGAAGTCCTGGTTTCCTTGCTCAAGTCCCGAAGGTAGTTTGTACTCCCGAGATTCCTAAGAATGCTGAGAAAATCCGCTTTCTCGAGTCTAAATTCTGCTCGGTTTTCATCTCTGTTGAAAAATGTTCTTATGTAACCTTGTATGTGACCATAATTGAAATAAGATGAACTGTTTTTATACAATCTAACAAATATTATCAGTTATTTCAGGTTGCATGAATGCGTGATAAAACGGAAAATACGAAAACACGCGAATGACGAAAACACATATGTGTGACTAAACATTTTCAACAATATATATATATATATATATATATATATATATATATGTATATATGTATTATATATATATTGTATATATGTTGAATAGTCAAACAAAGGAGAAATGGTCAACAAAGTCAAGGAAATGAGAAGCCAAATGAAGACCCACGTTTTTTTGCCTCCTACTCTACATCAACTTGCATGACCAGCCATACTCTTCAACTTACACTCAAGTACACTAGATGAAGATATTTGTTTCAATGCATATATGTATACGTGAGTATGTATTGTGAGTGTGTGTGTTCATTTTGTATTCTTGTAACACTTCCTACAAACTACAAACACTCCCAAGAACATCACCAATCATCATCTTCTTCAAGAACAAAGACAAATCCCTGGAGAAAATGAAGAACACCAAGATCAAACAACAATGAAGTGAAGAACACCAAGATCATCAACAAGCTAAATGAAGAACACCATCAACCATCTTCATCTTCTTCATTGAAACTCAAGGTTCTTCATCTTCACTATCCTTGTTCATCACACCATTTACCATCAAACACCTCCCTTATATTAACCTCCTTCCAATCTCAAAATAATCTCCAAACACCCTCCAAATACCCTCCTTAAACCTCCTCCAAAAACCCTTTCAAATCACCACAACCATCACCACCTTGCTGTTTTTCGACATCAGAATCTTCAAGTCAAAAACGAAGAAAACTGGGATCGTTACAAGCACAAAAAGACTAGGGAGATTTTCACCATCAATTCTTCAGGACCTTACCTACATCTAGAAATTTTCGTGGACGATTTTGACCACGGGAAACCCCAAAGAGACGCGAGAGAGAATTGGCTATCCAGAGAGATTTCTGTTTTCAAGTTCAGAATCTGCATGTTAGAAAACAGAAAACCGAGCACAACACAGCCAAAATAAGACTAGGGAGATTTTCACCACAAATTCTTTAGAACCTTACCTTCATCTAGGAATTTTTGTGGACGATTTTGACCACAGGAAACCCAGAGAGACGCGAGAGAGAAATGGCTATCCAGAGATATTTTCTGAAAACTGAAGGTTTTTAATCTGTGTATGCAAGGATCTGCGCGAACACGACCCGTGTTGTTTTTGCCTAAATCAACACGACCCGTGTTCAGGATTTTGACCTTTAAAACCTTCTAAAAACCTCCTACACGACCCGTGTCACTTGTGCCTTATTCTACACGACCCGTGTTCAGAAGCTTCATCAAGAAAACCCTCCAAAACCCTCCTACACGACCCGTGTCACTTGTGCCTTATCTTACACGAGCCGTGTGCATGTTTTTACCCAAAAATACCTCAAATACAAATACATAAACCCATGTATTTTGTACCTTTTTGTAAACACTTGTTTTACATAAAAATCGAGCTTTAAATGAACTTTTTGTTACTTATCCAATGCCCGATTGATCTTTGAACAAATATCGACCAGTCGCTCCAAGAGTCCCAATATCGACCAGTCCATTCAAAGAACAAATATCGACCAGTCGCTCCGTGAGTCCAGTTCAGTCAATTTATTGACGAACCTACTTGATATATATTTATATATTTATATACTTTATTATAGCTTTATGTCATTTAAATATAGTCATTTAAATACAGTCATTTATATTATTTATAGCTTTACGTCATTTAAATACAGTCATTTATATTATTTATAGCTTTACGTCATTTAAATACGGTCATTTATATTATTATAGCTTTCAGTCATTTATAGCTTTCATATTTATACTTATTCCGCAATTATTATTCTTTATATATATATATCTATCTTATATATTAAACTGATATATCTGTCACACAGTAACTGGTAACCGAGCCTTTTGTTGTGGTGATAAGATTGTTATATTTCCAACAAATCGGTATCTGAGCTGATATATAAAAGGAATAATATCCAACAATCTCGCCTTCTTCGATCTTTCAAGTGAGTTCATACCCCTATAATCCACACTTTTAAATGTTTTATAAATACTTTTATATGCTTTTAAGGGGGGGGGGGGGGGAATACCAGTAAAACACTCGATTATTATTGTGTGTTATATAAAGTTTCATTATACGCTTTTTATCAATGGAATCATATGTGATTTATAAGTATTATAGGGAAACTTTCGTATGCAAAATATACCACGATAACATCTTATCTTTTGAAATAAGAAATGATTTATGTATTTATGTAAATCAAACACTCTGCTTATACTGTATGTATATGTGTCCGTTTTGGCACTATAAAAATTATACTTTTCATCACATGTGAGTATTTCACTAGGGATTACTATACAAACGAAACGCACTCTTAGAAAACTATAACAGCTATAGTTTTACGAGAACACTATGAACTTTTACATACTGGAAATAATATTTCAAGAAGTTACTTTCATATACAAGAACAAACGAACATTTTCACACGTAAATCTGTTTTATACTAAGTTTTGTGAGACATTAAACTTCACGTACACTCGAGTACACATTTCAAGTCCTGTATTATATACCAGAATCCCTTGGAGGGGAAGCATGGTGCTTGTGTATAGATCTTTACGGGATTGACAACCCCACGCCCTGACTGTTAGCTACAGTACATCATTTGGGGTGACAAACGTCAGAACATTCCAACGCCTGAAGAACGTTGTGTATAGGCATTTCTAGTCAATAGCATGGTTATAAAACTCACATAGAGTATTAAAGACACATTGATTTACGGGGTTTTTCAGACGTATTGGAGATTTTATACGTATATAAATTAACTACTTTAGGCACGAAAAACCTAATTGTGATACAATTTTGGAACTTCAAAACCCCTACCCACATACAGGAAAACATCAATTTTCTAGTAACAAACATTGGGCTTGATTTAAGGCTACATTTATACCAGTAGAAATTATGGGATTTTCTAGGAACCAACAACCAAAAACAAACCATTTCAATTTAGTTAATGCAACATTTTCATTTAATACTTATGAAACTCACCAGCTTAAATGCTGATCTACTCTTTCAAAACTACGTGTATGTCCCAGGGACTTAGTAATTGCAGGTACCAAACAACTTTTTGAAGAAGGAACGCTGCGACACCAGTTTAAATTCATATTTTTGGCATCATATTGTAATTGGTTTTGAACATGTACTCTTTTAACAATGTAAACTTTCAGTTATATATATGATGGTTGTATTGATTTCTTTACTATGTATTCATTTGTTAGGTTACCATATGAAGTCATCCGCCCCCGAACGTTTCCGCCGTTCCGGTTTGGGGGTGTGACAGATTGGTATCAGAGCAATGTTTATAGTGAACTGAGTATATCGAACCTCATAAGATATACAAACTATAAATGCTTAGGGACTTAAAGTCTCTGACAAAACATTTTTACACTTAAAACTTTGTTTCATTTAAATAGATTATTTTGGGTCATAAAAATACAAAATACATGCATACAACGATATATTTTCATGGTTAGAGCTATAGAAAAAGTATTAAGACGAGTTGGACACTACGATTAGTTCTCGATATATGTAATCGTATTTGGGACGAATATAGCCTGATCAACTATATTTATGCAAGATTGGACTAACGTATGTTGAGGAATGATCGTAGTGAGCAACATGTCAAAACATACCAAAATAGACACTAGTATCAAACATACAAATTTAAATACTATAGGAGTATTTGGTGCATACAATAGTTTAATCGACATGTTTATTGTTACATGTTTTCAAATTTTGTTCAAATCTTATAACCCTATTCTCGTATAGTCAAATGGCTAGATTCCACCCACCAGGGGACCCATACTACCCGAACCAGGGCAATGGAGGATGGGTAGAGGAGGATCCTGAAGAGGATAAAGAACCTATCGAGTTAGGAGAAGGGGATGACTCTGGTACGGACTCAGAACAAGAAGTAGTCGACCTTCCAGCCATTATGAGGAACTCCCAGGGACCGACTCCCGTTTGGGGAAGTCACCTCCACCATTGGAGCCAACAACAAGGGATACTCTCTCCCTACAGTATGTGTCGGAATTTCTACGACATCAAGGACAGAGGTTCAGTCGACCGAGCACTTTCGGTCATGGTAGGTAAACTGGCCAACTAGTCCTATCAATCAGGGGTCCAAGCAAATAGAATCCGCGAAGTCAACGTGGAAGTACAAGTTCACACGGCCGACATCCATCGTCTGGATATGTTGCAGGATGACACCCATCTCCGCGCCGACGCATTCCAAGCACAAATGATTGCAGCCCGCGCAGAGTTGAGGGAACAACAAGCCGACTTCGATAGGCGTCTTATGGAATCAAAGCAATCGGATGCGGAGTCAAGCTCCAAGCGCAACACACGTCGCAGGTAGTACTTGGGAAAACCCAAAATTTTGTTATAAGTTAGGACCTCGGCTAAAAGTTTTTATTTTCTTAAACCTTGTAACCGGAGACCCTTTTAGGGGTCAAATTTTTGTGATCGTTGTATCATCTATTATATTAATATAATTGGCACGCTATTATTACTACGTTGAGTATTTCGTTCAATCTTTAAAATATTATGGAAAAACCATACGCTTGGTTCATATATCCGGATTTACGAATAACTTTCATTCTTCTATCTTTGAGACTCATACTATCATCTGTTGTTGAACTATAGTAATTTAGTTCATGAGACACATTCATTTTCTATACTATGGAATTCTTACCCTTGTCTTTTCAATCTATAGTTGAAGGATGCTTCTGCGTAGAAATCCGAGACGAAACAACGGTGGGGAAGCACCGATACCACCACCACCTCCACCTCCTCAATTTGATGTTGTCATGTTCCAAGCAGCAGTCACCGCAGTTGTGGCAGCTGCCATGTCACAGATTAATACCCCTATTCCTACTGGTTCAGGAATTGGCACACATCCTTCCAACCATGGTGATAGTCATGGGCAACCCGAGAGTGCACCTATAAAGACTTTACGAATGCTAAACCCTGGATGTTTAATGGAGCTTGTGGTGTGATGATTTTGAGGCAGTGGATTGAAAGGACAGAATCAGTCTTTGAAATCTGCTCCTGTCCCGAACACAGCAAAGTCAAGTTTGCAACTTACACACTTACTGATAGAGCTTTAACTTGGTGGAATGGCCACGTTAAGGTACTTACTCTGATATTGGCGAATTCAATAAGCTGGGAGAGCTTAAAAATCATGCTGATGAGGGAGTACTGTCCACGAGGAGAGATTCAAAAACTCGAGCGTGAACTCTGGACTCTTGGAATGATTGGTACCGACATAGCAACTTATGCCAACAGATTCTTCGATCTGGAAATCCTTTGCCTAGATATGATTGCTCCTGAGAGCAAGAAAATAGAGAGATACATTTGGGGACTGTCGCCCCAAATTCAGTCAAGCATGTTAGCTTCAAAACCTGACACTTTTAAAAGTGCCAAAAAGCTGGCACAATTGCTTATTGATCACGAAAATCATCAGAACTCAACAATTTCTGCACCAGAACCACAAAAGGGAAACAACAACAACAATAACAAGAAGAGAGGATGGAATAAAGGGAAGGGTGGGTCTTCCCAAGAATCCTTGAAGAAACAACAACTAGTTACAATGAATGCTGCTACTGTACCTACTACCGTTCCTACAAATCTCTACCCAACAAAGCCTTATGTGGGCAACCTTCCAAAGTGCACCAAATGCAATTACCACCTCAATGGACCTTGTCGGGAAATGCAGTGCTCCAACTGCAACAGAAAGGGACACACTATCTGTTTCTGCAAGGCCCCTGTAAAGCCGATCACTCAAGTTCCCAATGCTGGTGTAGGCCAAGCTTGCTACGGCTGTGGCGAGGTGGGCCACTACAAAAGAAACTGCCCGAGGGCAGCGAATACCGGTGGAGTGGGACGAGTTTTGGATATAGGTCACAAAGAAGCCGTAGCTGATCCTATAGTAGTTGCTGGTACGTTTCTTCTCGATAATTCATATGCATGCATACTATTCGATAGTGGAGCAGAGAGAAGCTTCGTGAGCCAAAACTTTATTCACTTACTTAAACATAAACCTAGCATGTTAGAAGAATCATTCACGGTAGAAATGGCAAATGGAAAAACGGAAAACACTAACTGCATATACATGAGTTGTACATTAACTTTAGACGGTCACTCTTTCCCAATCAACCTCATGCCAGTCCAAATTAAAAGTTTCGACGTCATAGTTGGCATGGATTGGTTAAGTCTTCTTCGCGCCGACATCATGTGCTTTGAAAAAGCAGTTCATCTTAATCTCCCTAACGATGAAACATTAGTGATTTACGGCGACAAATCAAGTACAAACCTTCGCATCATTTTGTGCATCCAAGTTCGAAAGTGTTTGCGGAAGGATTATCATGCATTCCTTGCACACATCGTTGATACAAGTCGGGAAGTAAAGGATGTTAAGAGCATTCCAGAAGTACGCGATTTCCCCGATATCTTTCCAGAAGAACTACCGGGATTACCACCACAACGCCAAGTCGAGTTCAGAATCGACTTAGTTCCAGGGGCTAACCCAGTAGCAAAATCTCCTTATCGCCTGGCACCAACAGAGATGCAAGTTCTTTCCAGTCAGCTTAACGAACTCCACCAAAAAGGATTCATTAGACCAAGCTTCTCACCTTGGGGAGCACCGGTCTTGTTTGTAAAGAAGAAAGATGGATCGTTCCGTATGTGCATTGACTACGGAGAGCTGAACAAACTTACTGTAAAAAATCATTACCCTCTGCCCCGCATTGATGACCTATTTGATCAACTTTAAAAAGCGAACTACTTCTCGAAGATAGATCTACGATCTGGATATCACTAATTACGAGTGCTAGAGGAAGATATTCCCAAGACAGCCTTCCAAACTCGTTATGGACACTACAAATTTGTAGTGATGCCGTTCGGATTAACCAACGCACCAACGATATTCATGGACCTAATGAATAGAGTGTGTCGTCCTTACTTGGATCAGTTTGTCATCATCTTCATCGATGATATACTTATCTACTCCCGAAGTAAAGAAGAACACAATCAGCACCTACAAAGAGTCTTAGAAACACTACGATCGGAGAATCTCTATGCGAAGTTCTCTAAATGCAAGTTTTGCATTCGAAGAGTCAAATTTTTAGGCCACGTTCTTAGCGAAAAGGGGATACATGTGGACCCCTCTAAAATTAAGGCCATTGAGAACTGGTCGGCACCAAAGACACCTACAGAGATTCGTCAATTTCTAGGTCTAACTGGCTACTATCGTAGATTCATAAAGAACTTCTCTAGCATTGCAAAACCTCTTACTACATTAACCCAGAAAGGTGTGGCCTTTGACTAGGAAACAAAACAAGAGAAGGCGTTCCAAACACTGAAACAGGCCTTGTGCACCGTACCGATACTATCCCTCCCCAAAGGGATAGAAGACTTCGTAGTGTACTGCGATGCATCAAATCAAGGACTTGGTTGTGTTCTTATGCAAAGAGGGAAGGTTATTGCCTATGCCTCCCGTTAGCTTAAGATACACGAAGTAAACTATGCAACACACGATCTTGAGTTAGGAGTAGTAGTATTTGCCCTGAAGATCTAGAGGCACTACCTGTACGGAACGAAGAGTACTATTTACACCGACCACAAGAGCCTTCAACACATTTTCGATCAAAAGGAGCTCAACATGCGACAAAGACGATGGGTCGAGTTACTCAATGACTACGAATGCGAAATTCGTTATCATCCTATCAAGGCCAATGTAGTAGCTGATGCCCTCAGTCGAAAAGAATACACTAGTCGGAGAGTCAAATATCTGAATATGACTATCCATTCCCATTTATCCAAACAAATTAAGGAGGCTCAACTGGAAGCTTTGCAACCTGAACATGTGACGGGTGAATCCCTGAGAGGAATGGAAAAGAATCTAGAAATCAAGGGTGGCGGAGCCTATTATCTCATGGACCGTATCTAGACACCGAGACATGGTAGCTTCAGAGACGTGGTCATGACCGAAGGTCACAACACGAGGTATTCCGTTCATCCAGGCTTGGATAAAATGTATATGGATCTTAAGAAACTGTACTGGTGGCCTAACATGAAAGCAAAAATTACTACCTTCGTAGGTAAATGTATTACTTGCGCTAAGGTTAAGGTCGAGTATCAGAAACCTTCAGGATTACTACAACAACCGGAGATACCAGAATGGAAATGGGAACAAATTACTATGGATTTCATAACCATGTTTCCCAAGACAATGGGTTGACTTGATACCATATGGGTCATCATCGACAGATTGACCAAATCCGCACATTTTCTACCAATCAAGGAGACTGACAAGATGGAAAGGCTTACAATAACTTATATAAGGGAAATAAAGCGACTGCATGGTGTTCCGATGTCCATTATCTCCGATAGAGATAGTAGATTTACATTAAGGTTCTGGAAGTCACTACAAAGCTCCCTGGGGACTAGACTAGAAATGAGTACAACCTACCATCCACAAACAGACGGGCAAAGTAAGAGAACGATACAAACTTTGGAAGATATGTTGTGAGCCTGTGTGATTGACTTTGGAAAGGCATGGGATATCCATTTAGCCCTTGTCGAATTTTCATACAACAATAGTTATCATACGAGCATAAAGGCTGCTCCATTTGAAGTCCTCTATGGCCGTAAGTGCAGGTCCCCTCTGTGCTGTACTGAAGTTGGTGACACACAGTTAGCTAAAGGACGAGATGCTGAAAGCACTCTCACCGGTCCGAAAATCATATGAGAAACAACAGAGAAGATCATTCAGATTCGTGAATAGTTGAAAGCATCTAGAGATCGACGGAAAAGCTACGCTGACCAAAGGAGGAAACCTTTGGAGTTCCAAGTAGGAGAGCACGTTCTATTGAAGGTCTCACCGTGGAAATGCTTAATACGCTTTGGAAAGCATGGAAAGCTAAATCCAAGATACGTAGGGCCTTTCTAGATTATCGCTAGAATCGGCCCTGTAGCTTACAAACTTAATCTACCATGTGAACTTAGTAACATACAACCAACCTTCCATGTATCGAACTTGAAAAAGTGTCTGTCCGATGAGAATCTTGTTATCCCACTCAACGAGATTGAGATTAACGAGAGTCTCAACTTCGTGGAGGAACCGGTAGAAATCATGGACCGAGAGGTCAAACAAACGAAACAAAGACGCATACCCATCGTTAAAGTTTGTTGGAACGCCAAGCGAGGACCTGAATTCACATGGGAACGCGAAGATCAGATGAAACAAAAGTACCCAAATCTTTTTCTTTGATTGACGAGTATCTTTCTTACTTTAAATTTCAGGAAGAAATTCCCTCTAACAGGGGGATGATGTGACAACCCGATATTTCAACTCTATGTAACGACCTAAAAAGTCAAGTATTGTAACCACTTTTGTTATAATGAAATTAGCTTCGAAAATAAAATATCCAAAAATCTCTAATTAAATTACCTACTATGTTAGATGTCATTAAACCGTGACCGTACGTAAAAATAACGCCCAAATCTGACTTCGTATAAGGAAGTTATGAATTTTACAAGTTCGGCTTAGCAACGGACAGCTAAAAACTCGAAACGAAGATCGAGCGACTTTTGGCCGGAATGACCTAAATTAGAATCGAAGGTCTCGACAATGGTTTTTCAACGGTAAAAATTCTGGCAAAAACGGACATCAGATAATGAAGTTATGAATTTCTAAATGAAATTTTCTTACCGCAACCTTTTAAAAATAAATAATAAAAATAACTTCAAAATTTGCCGACGGAATCTAAACGAAAGTTATAGAGTATAGTCTCACCTAGGCATGGATATAAAGAACGTCGAACACAGAGTTCGTATGAAGAAGATATGAATTTTTGAAGTTTATTAAATAATAAAAATAGAATTTTTATATTTAATTTCGGTATTATCCGAAGGGTGAGTAATAGGCCGATCCGAGTTACACGCATCGTACACTCGTACGCCCAGCGTACTCGAGGCTTAGGCCTCGAATCGTCCACGTCGCCCCTATGCGTGGCTATGCCCTGTGCCATCCGAAGGTCCGAGGCAGCCGAGGATGCGGTCACGCATGACGCACGAGTACGCCCAGCATACTGAGGTGGTTCCCACCCCCTATAAAAGGGATGCGAGGGTTCCGAAGAAAATGCTCAATTTCTCTCAACTTTCTTGCGTTTTTGCCTCATTTTCTGTGCACGTGCTATCCTGAAGTCCCGATTTCCTTGCTCAAGTCCCGAAGGTCGTTTGTGCTCCCGAGATTCCCGAGAATCCCGAGAAAATCCGCTTTCTCGAGTCGAAATTCTGCTCGGTTTTTATCTCGCCTTCTTCGATCTTTCAAGTGAGTTTATACCCCTATAATTCACACTTTTAAATGTTTTATAAATACTTTTATATGATTTTAAGGGGGGGGGGGGGGAATACAAGTAAAACACTCGATTATTATCGTGTGTTATATAAAGTTTCATTATACGCTTTTTATCAATGGAATCATATGTGATTTATAACTATTATAGGGAAACTTTCGTATGAAAAATATACCACGATAACATCTTATCTTTTGAAATAAGAAATGATTTATGTATTTATGTAAATCAAACACTCTGCTTATACTGTATGTATATGTGTCCGTTTTGGCACTACAAAAATTATACTTTGCATAACAAGTGAGCATTTCACTAGGGATTACTATACAAATGAAACACACTTTTAGAAAACTATAATAGGTATAGTTTTACGAGAACACTACGAACTTTTACATACTGGAAATACTATTTCAAGAAGTTACTTTCATATAGAAGAAAAAACGAACATTTTCACACGTAAATCTGTTTTATACTAAGTTTTGTGAGACATTAAACTTCACGTATGCTCGAGTACACATTTCATGTCCTGTATTATATACCAGAATCCCTTGGAGGGAGAGCATGGTGTTTGTGTATAGATCTATACGGGATTGACAACCCCGTGCCCTGACTGTTAGCTACAATACACCATTTGGGGTGACAAACATCAGAACATTCCAACGCCTGAAGAACGTTGTGTATAGGCATTTCTAGCCAATAGCATGGTTATAAAACTCAGATAGAGTATTAAAGACACATTGATTTACGGGGTTTTCCAGACATATTGGAGATTTTATACGTACATAAATTAACTACTTTAGGCACGAAAAACCTAATTGTGATACAATTTTGGAACTTCTAAACCGCTACCCACATACAGGAAAACATCAATTTTCTAGAAACAAACATTGGTCTTGATTTAAGGCTACATTTATACCAGTAGAAAATATGGGATTTTCTAGGAACCAACAAACAAAAACAAACCACTTCAATTTAGTTCATGCAACATTTTCATTTAATACTTATGAAACTCACCAGCTTAAATGCTGATCTACTCTTTCAAAACTACTTGTATGTCCCAGGGACTCAGTAATTTCAGGTACCAAACAGCTTTTTGAAGAAGGAACGCTGCAGCGCCAGTTTAAATTCATATTTTTGGCATCATATTGTAATTGGTTTTGAACATGGAATCTTTTAAAAATGTAAACTTTCAATTATATATATGATGGTTGCATTGCTTTCTTTACTATGTATTCATTTGTTACGTTACCACATGAAGTCATCTGCCCTCGAACGTTTCCGTCGATCCGGTTTGGGGGTGTGACACTATAACCTTAAGCGCCCAATTCCGTCAAAATCCCAACAATACCCAAAATACCCTCAAAAGTCAAACTTGGTTAAACATGGTCAAACTTGGTCAAACATGGTCAAAGTCCATAAACCCAGCCGAGTTAAATCGAAAATTGTTGAACCATGCGAGTAAGCGCGACGTACACTAGAGGTATGCGCATCATACACGAGGCTTCGTAGAAACCACCATCGGGGTGGCTGACTAGGAATGCAGGGCATACCCTCGTAGATCCATTTCCCTCTTTAAGTGCTTAATGACTTTAGAACTTAAGCTCATACTTTAGATCCAAGGTCTAGAGGCATACTAGGGTCATAAAGTTTCCAATATTATGACTTTCCATGTCTAAAAAGTCCTTAATGAATGGTCTTAATCCATTAAGACCTTCTACAAAAAGCAGAGGGCCAAACTAGCTAAACGGACTTCATTTTTATGGCTTAGAACCCTTCTTAGGGTCTGAAAGGACAACCCAAAACATCCAAAATCAAACATGCATAACAATAGGACTTTTGGGACAAAAAGAACATCATAAAGCTACCAAAATGAGATCCATGAAAAAAAAGCATAAAGGTAACAAATTTTTACCATTGGGAGCTTCCCAAGAAGGTGATGATCAAAGATCCACAAGCTTACTTCAACTTCTTATCTCCTTGATGCAAATCCTTCTTCCTTAAGCACACAAAGAACACACTTTTAGCTTAAAACTCTCTTTTATGGGATTAGGGTTTGCCAAAAACGACTCAAGGGCTTGGAAGATGAAAGGATGAGGCTAAATGATCAATAAAGGTTCTTAAATACCCCACAAACCCTAAAAATTAGGGTTTCACTCGGATATAAGTACACCCAGCGTACTCATTGTACACCTCCTGCCCAAAATTACCATTTTGCCACTAGGGCTTCTTAGGGCTACATCCTTACAATCCAAGGACCAAAATGTCATAATTTAAAACCAAAGGAAGGATTTGAAAATACCTGAAACCCAGGATGTTAGCACTCTCCCCCACTTGTACTAGACTTCATCCTCAAAATCTGCCGCAGAGAACAAATCTGGGTAATGCTCTCGCATCTTAGCCTCCTGTCACACCCCCAAACCAAGGATGGCGGAAACATCCAGGGGTGGTTTACTTCATGTATAGTATCACAACAATGAGTATAATAGTGCTCAAAGTATAAACAACAAACATAAATATAATTGAAAAAGTTACATCATAGTATAAGTTTACATGTTTCTAAATCAATTATATTATGTTGACAAAAGTACAATGTTTGGCGCCTTAGCGTTCCATTCTGAAAAGCAGCCGATTACTTGTTTTACTGATTCCCTGAGCATACAAGTAGTTTTGAAAAAGTATCAACAACTAAGTTGGTGAGTTCATAAGCTTTTGAATGAAATGTTGAAATCCTTTCTTGTAAAAGTAAACTTTGTTCCGGAAAAATCCAATATTTTCCCCCTTTTTTTTTGAATGTATTGTAGTCTTAAATGTGAAGACTAATAATGTACTAGTATTTTCCATATAAATTGTAAATCATGCAAGTTTAAATCGACATAAACTTTTTTGTTTAAATGGAAATCTCGTAAATCTTATGTTTTGTTAATACCCCATGTGAGTTATTATAACCATGCTATAACTTAGTCGGCCTTGTATACGACGTTCTTTAGGCGTCGGAATGTTAATGACATTTGTCACCCCAGACCTACCGGTCTAGCTGTTGCATGCAGCTAAGGTGTGGGTTTTTCGGACCCAATATAGATCTATACACATCTATCACGCTCTCCCTACAAGAGATTCTGGTTATAATTACAGGATTTTGTTGCACTACTTTGGAAGTAACATGAAGCGAATATCTCACAAATTTATTCATTAACAGATTTACGTAGTGTGAAATCGAAAACTCCTTTTTGGTAGAAATGTAATCTTTCGTAATGTATATGAAACATAAACTATACCTATTATAGTTTATCAAAATGTTTATAATTTATAGTATCCTTTTCTGTGAAAGTAGAATATGTAGCAAAACATAACTACATTTATTATTCCTCATCATGCATTAATTGTAATAATAAAGAGCTCTTGCAATTTATCGAACAATTTTCTGTAATATAATTATATCCTAACAGAAAACACATGCAAAATATGAAGCCATCAAAGATTTACACTTTGCTCAACATGTTACAAAGTGTTATAAAAGTTGTCATTTGTAAATTCGTTTTTACCATTTCTGCATTGATTTAGAAAACTCACAGAAAAATCATAAGAAATCGAAAACTAGATCCGTAAACTCTAAGAGTTTATAACATGTTTCTAGTTTGTTCAAATTTTTATTATGATTTTTAGGAGCTCCTAACTAGTGTGAAAATGTTCATATTCACAGATAGGTCCGAATTCGTAGCTACAGTGATAGGCAATTTTGTAAAAATCACCATAAATGATAGAAAAAGTCGTATGGACCTGTGCAAGTAGTCATTTTAAAGGTATAAACCTGAAATATTTGAACCTAATACATTTTTTGAAAACTATAAAGTTTAATGTGTTCAAAACAGTTCGTGAATGAACATTAACTTTTCTTTTGAAAGCTGATGTTTGAGTTTAGTTATGCTGTTGGTGTTTTAACTTGTAGTCTCCCCCTAAAACTTGAAGAAAACATGAAAATGTCGGGGTATGAACTCACCTTGAGTGATTTCCGTAGATGGATGATGAAGAAAAGGAGTTTCCAAGTCAGGAACACTTGGGAGATACTTGAGGATTCGAAGATCTAGTCACAAATATGATGATATTTGTGTAAGAAATCCATGAATTGAGTGAAAGGATGTAATAAAATCAAGTGTAGGATGAATTTACTTACCAAACTTTGAGGTAAATGATCAAGAATAGCCTTCCAATTCGAATTTTAGAGAGAGAAATGGGTTTGATTCTTCTTGAGAAAGAGTGAATAATGGGGGAAGAGAAGTAACGATTTCCAGCCCTTTGATCTGATTATGGGTTGGTGAAAGAGTGTGAAAGGACAACTAGTTGACTAAGTATGGAGAAATAGTGACTGAGTATGGCCCTGGAGTGGGTGTGGTAGGTTGCTTGTGTCATGACTTAAAGGTAAAGTCAACACTCCACCTCAATATCTTACCCACTAGATTTTATTCTTAGGCAAATATTTCCCTTAAAATGTGTTTAAATTGTGAATATATAGTGTTTTATTTTTCAAAATATGAGTTTGGGTGGAAATCCCTTGTCAAAATCGTGATAAACGGGCTTAAAGTGCGAAAGTGGTCGAAATCCGGGAAAAAAAATGCAAAATCTGCGAAGTTCGGAATTGGAGCCGAGGGTTCGGTCTTCAGGGGTTGGGAACTGAAGGTAGGTTTGGTCTTAGAAGTTTGAGGACCGAGAGGAGGTTCGGCTCCGGGAAATCTCGCAGGCAAGTAGGGAAGGAGCGAAGGCGAGAGTGGGGAAAGAAGCGAAATGGAGCGAAGCTTGGTCCTCCTAAGTTCGATTCTATTTCTCGGTTTCGGTCCTCCTACTTTTGGTCCATGATGTTTCGGTTCCTTCATCCTTCGGCTTTGGTTCATAGGGGTTTCGCTTCTTAGGGTTTCAGCCCTAAGAAGGTTCGGCCCTATAAGGCTGTTTTTCATGTAAACTCCCCATTTTGCGCATTTTTTGGTTAAGTTAAGGGTCGGGATGCCCCCAAATCATTATAAAAAGTTGAGGGAGGTTATGAGAGAGATTTGGGAGAGAGATATTGATAAAGAGAGATTGAGAGAGACTTCGTTCGTGACCTTTTTGGATGTTTATCTTCGCAACGCAAGGTTTGCAAACCCTGTTAAGCCTCTTTATGATTATTATATGCCACCGAGGGGTATGGAATAATGTTTTATCGAATAGTGTCATCACTTAGCCTGATTAGGGTTTAGAATTTCTGAACATACTAACTTTCCAAGTGATAACTTCTTATTAACACAGCGAGTTGTACAATAGTAACATATTGTAAACCCTAATATGCAAGGGTTATATGAGTTGACCGGTTTGACCTGTTGACTTTATGTGACTTTAACTTGACCGAAAATTGGCGGTTATCACACCTCCAGCTCCCAGATCCACTCGGAGCCCTTCCGATGCTGCTATCGTACCTTTACCAATGGTACTTCCTTGCTACGTAAAACCTTTACCTTCTTCTCAAGAATAGATATTGGTCTCTCAACATAGTTCAGGTGCCCATCAACCTAAATGTCATTCAAGGACACTACTGCAACCTCATCCAATATGCACTTTCATAGCTACAAAACATGGAAAGTGTTGTGAATCTGACTAAGCTCCTCAGGAAAATAAAATTTGTAGGCAACCTTGCCAACCCTGGAAATAATCCGAAATGGCCCAATAAATCGGGCACCCAATTTCCCCCTCTTCCTGAAGTGAATCACACCTTTCCAAGGTGACACCTTCAGTAACACCATGTCACCGACCTGAAATTCCAACTCGGATTGGCGCCCGTTAGCCTAGCTCTTTTGTCGACTCTGAGCAGCCTGCAATCTACGCCTGATCTGCTGAATCATCTTTGTAGTTTGAAGGACCACCTCGGTCCACCCCTTAACTCTATGACCAACCTCGCCCCAGTTAACCGGGGTACGACATCTCCGCCCATACAAGAGCTCAAAAGGCGGAGCACCAATGCTGGATGATCAGTTGTGCTGAATTGCAACCTGGTACCCAGTTCCTCATGGAACATATACATGAAACAGGAGGTGAACCAAACATCATGGTCTGAAACAATGGAGACTAGAACTCTATGGTGGGCTACGATCTTGTGAATATACTCATCGGCCAGCTTCTTGGCCAAAGAACTCTCCCGAATCTCCAGGAAGTGGGCCCTCATGGTCAAATAGAAGGTGATGAAGTCCATTAAAATCTGCTTCTATTTCCACATGGGAACCTCCAGAGGCTTCAACTTTCCATGTGGCATCTGATGCTTGGGATTGACCATTCTGCAGGTCAAACACCTCTCTACATACCATGCGATCTCTCTCTCTCTCTCTCTCTCTCTCTCTCTCTCTCCCTCTCTCTTCATAAATGGCCACTAATAATTCAATCTCAGATCCTGATACATCTTGGTGGTCCTCAGATGGATAGAAAAATGAAACATATGAGACTCCTCCAACACAATCTATCCGACCCCTCGAGACATAGGAACCCATACATGACCACAATGGGCCAACAATCCTTGACTATCCGAAACAAATCTGGCGATCTCACCTCTAATCTTCTCAATCTTCCAGTTCTCTTCCCAAACACCCACGGTCTAAGCCTTCCTTATCAATCCCAAAGTGGGGAGTCCACTGATATCCTCATACATGATACCCCATTTGAAGACCGAACTGGCTTGTGGCTCAAAGCATCCGCCACCACATTCGCTTTACCTGGATGGTAAAGGATCTCGTAGTCATAATCCATGACTATGTACATCCACCTGTGTTGCCTCTGGTTCAGGATCGGCTTATCCATAATGTGCCTCAAAATTTTGTGATCCGTGTAGATAGTCCAACGGACCCCATAAATATAATGCCTCCAAATCTTGAGGGCAAAAACCACTGTCCCCAACTCCATATCATACGTGGGATACCTCGTATTGTGCGGCTTCAGCTGCTGCGAAGCATATGCTATCACCCGTCCTCTATGCATGAGGACCGCCCCCAAACTAGTGATGGAAGCATCACAAAATACTATGAAATCCTCAATTCCCTCTGGAAGGGTCAAAACCGGGGCCTCAAATAATCTCTGTCGAAGGGTCTCAAATGCTGAATGCTGCTCAAGGCCCCACCTAAAATCCACCCCCTTCCTCATCAGACGAGTGAAGGGTACTGTAATCTTGGAGAAATCTTGAATGGATCTTTGATAGTACCCTGCCAACCCTAAGAAAATCCTGATATTTGAGGGAGATTTTAGAACCTCCTATTGCATCACCGCCTCGATCTTGGCCGGATCGACTAATATCTTGTTTTGGTTAATGCACTGAACCTCTCATAACCAAAACTCGCGCTTCGACAACTTAGCATAAATATGTTCTCACCTCAAAACCCTCAAAAACTCACGAAGATTCTCCTCATTCTGCTCTTTGGTTTTGGAATATACCAAAATATCATCAATAAACACAATAACCGAACAATCAAGCATCAACCTGCATACCTGATTCATCAAATCCATAAATTCCACAGGAACATTGGTGAGCCTAAATGACATCACAATGAACTCGTAATGTCCATAATAAGTCTGGAATGTGGTATTCTCCATGTCCTCCTCTCTCACCCTAAGTTGATGGTACCCGGACCTTAGATCTATCTTGGAGAACTAAGATGCACCCTATAACTGAGCAAAGAAATCATAAATCTGCGGAAGGGGATAACGGTTTGTCACCGTTAACTTGTTCAACTCTCGGTAACAATACACAACCGGTGTGAACTATCCTTATTCTTGACGAATCGTCGCTCCCCATGGAGAACTACTCGGTCTGATAAATTACTTGCTTAGCAGTTGCTACAGTTGAGATGACAACTCTTGCATCTTAGGCAGTGCCAAGCGGTACGGTGCCTTGGCAATCAAGGCCACACCTGGCACAAGGTCAATCCTGAACTTGAACTACCTCTCAGGAGGCACACCGAGTAACTCCTCCGAAAATACATCAACAGACTCCCTGACCACCAGGACGTCTGAAACTGAAATTGGACTCGCAACATGCGTATCCACCACATAAGCCAAATAACCTGGACAACCGTTCTAAATATACTGTCGAGCCTTTGCTTTAGAAAAAACCCTGAATCCATCATGGTTCCCTCTCCGTAGATAACCAATTCTCCCCACTTAGGGTTCGAACTACTACGCATTGACCCTCACAATAAATTGTAGCACCGAAACAGCTCAGCCAATCCATGCCCACAATCATGCAGACATCCCCCATGTGGATAGGGATTAAATCTATCGAATCAGGCACCTAGAAGATCTCAAGAATAAAACCGTGATATACAGATGATGCTAAAACCTTGTGTTCGTTGGCGATATAGACTCACAACGAGCACTCTAACTCCCCAATTGGCATATTAAACTCTCTACTGAACGATCAAGACAAAAAAAACTGACTCACACCTGGGTCAACCAACACTAGAGCAAGCAAAGCGTTCACTAGGAACATACCAAATAGAGGTATAAAAATAAGCATAACACAAAACATATTCAACAGGATAATGGATAGAAACATACTAGTCAAAACATCTGGAGCTGCTATGGCCTCCTTGGCAGGAAGATGGAAAGTGTGACCACGAGCCCTTGGAGGCTCCACCCTGCCCTGACTCTCATTCATGAACCTCAAAGTAGTTGGCACTGGAACTTACGCCGGCCTAGAAACAAGCAATGGGCAGTTATTCTTTACATGGCCAACCTAGTTGCAGTCATAAGAAATCCTGGAACTGAGTGCTAGGGCATGTTAGTAACAATCCCTCGCCATATGGCCTTTCTGGCTACAATTGTGGCACCAAGAAGACGATCAATAAACACCCGCATGCACCTTGCCGCACTTCCCATAAGTGCGGCCCTTCCGACCCCTAGATATCATATCATCGATTTTAAACCGCTTTGGTGTAGACTGTGACTATGCCGGTGCCGACCTCTATTCCCTTATATGCAGATCAATCTCAATCTCACGCCGCCTGAGGCCTCCTGCATCTCCAACAATGTACCCTAGCGCTTTCTAATATCCATCTTAAGCATGATCAAGTAATGGGTCATCTGAGCCTGCTCATATGAAACACACTTAGGAAAGAACATAACTTTCTCCATGAAAATCGTAGTGATCTCTGTCACCGTCTCAGAACCCTGCGTCAAGTCCACGTACTCTTGGGCCAACCACTCTCACTCCACCAGCGGTACATAACGGGAGTGGAACATCTCAAAGAACTGCTCCAAAGACACAACAACTCTTTGCTCAGTAGAATACGAACTAGTAGCAAGCCTCCAGCAAACCTTTGCTTCAGTCCCGAGAAGGTTCAGAGTGCACCTGACCTTCTGGTCAGCTGGACATGAACAAGTGAAGAAACATCCCTCCACATCAGATAGCCACCTCATGAAAATGATTGGGTCCTGCAACCCATTGAAAGTTGGGGGCTTCATATTGTCGAAGTCTTGATACTGAAAAACCCGACCTGATCCAACCCCAGCAGCCGCAATGGCTGCAACAGTAGCAGCCTCAGACAAAGCAACATATCACTCATCAATGTACTCAATCATGGTGGTATTGATGGACCCAAACATCTTTGGTAAATGATCTCAGAAACAAGAAAAAACCTCATCCTGTAGGATCTCCCTAATCCTATCATCCAACATAGTTGACTCACTGTGACAACTAGCTCCTGATCCCGAACCAAATCCTACCTCAACTCGACGCATGGTCACCATACTGAAAATAAACTAGGAGGATATCAGATAAAACACATATCATGAAGGAGTACCAACTCCCAACATAGCCCTAGAGGTTGTGACTTCCTTGCTACGTGTACGAGTCCCGTGCTTTCAGTAGTACGAGCCCATACTACCTTCCACACATACCTATATTTGTCTCAGAGGATCATTGCAACACCCTAACAATACCCTCTAGCATAAACATACACTCAATCCTCACACCCTAGAGGAAGGTTATACATATCTCAAAACTGGGCGACTGACTAACACCACTCATCCATGAAACTTCCACCAACCCGCACCACTCGTGTATGCTAGCCATACATAACACTGGCCCTATACACAGTCGAATATCTGTGTAACACCCCGAATCCAGGAGATGAAACTTGAAGAGCTATAATTCACATTGTAGGACCTACTTAACGAGTTGGTTGGTCCCAACTCGTAGTGCCGAAGCTGAGTTTGCCGCGTTGAATATGAAGTCTACTCGTAGATTCGAAGGGTGGACTCAATGAGTTGAGTCTGTGTAGTGAAACCCTAATTTTATAGGGTTGTGTCATATTTAAAGGACCTTAAGCCCTCATTTCCGCCTCCCATGTCACCTTACTCCCCTATATGAAACCCTAATCATTTAGATTGATTTAAGAGAGAAAGAGGAGATAACTTTGGGCATTTTTGTGAACTTTTTGAAGATAAGACAAGAGTATCAAGGCTTGGAACAAGAAGGGAATATTGGAGTAAGTGTTTATCCATCCTTAGCTTCTGTTGGAAGGTAAAACTCACCACCTTGCTCATCATTTTGATTAAATCTTTTTTCTAGGAAGTTTTTAGGGCTTTTCCATCTTTCACTGGGACTTCGAGTATTCGAGCTTGCCAAACAGGTGAGACTTCAGAGCCGGACCTTGTGAGGTCCCTTAAGCCCAAAGGTCCAAGCTCTAAGCTTTATCAAACTAGAGGAGAGCTTTTATGCTTAGAACCCTACATGGAACTTGTTTTAGCACTTTGAGCCCTAGGTGCCACGCATGGACGTAAAGCTTGTAGCTTTACATGGTATTTTAGCCTTGAGAGGCTAGATCTAGAGTTTGGGGTTTCAACTCTACCTTAAAACGTCTAAATGAGAAAATAGAATGTAGGGACTCGACGAGTCAGTGAGCTGACTCGACGAGTCGGTTAGGGTTTACCTCAATAGGTTGGACGCATTACAGACTCGGTGAGTTGGTGAGACAACTCGACGAGTTGAGAGCGTTTTACCTTTCTTTGGATTCAGAGTGGACTCGACGAGTTGACGAGACAACTCGACGAGTAGGTGGGGTTCCCTGGTCTTCTGGACGCTGCATGGACTCGACAAGTTGGCTAGCAACTCGGTGAGTAGAACCGGGTTCCGTGATTTACTAAGTTCTGAGGGACTCAACGAATTCATGAGATGAACTCGGCGAGTTGAGTCAACATGAACTGTTGACTTCCGTTGACTTTTAGAGTTGGATCACTTTTGACTGTTGACTTCCATTGAATTTAGGGTTTTGGTAAAAAGTAAATTTTTTAGGCCATGGGGGGGGGGGACAAAGATTAGAATAGTAGCTCGAGTGTGGGATACATTGCTTTACTCTGCGAGGTGATTTTTCTCACTATACATACCTGAGTGGTAATACTGAGTGACTAGAGGGTTTTATTTGAGTTATATGATATTATGCATTTTGTATTTGTGATATATGCTATATTATTTTATGCTTTATTGAGTCGGACCGGAGGGTCCAAACCGAATTGTGAGACCGGAGGGTCATCATTGAGATGCATGACCGAAGGGTCCATACCGAGCCGTGTGACCGGAGGGTCCTCACTAAGATGCATGACCAGAGGGTCCATGCTGAGTTATATCAATGAGAGGCTTATTATTTTGTCTATGTGGTATATTGGGGGAACTCACTAAGCTTCGTGCTTACCGTGTCATGTGATATATGTTTCAGGTACTTCTTAGGATCGTGGGAAAGCGTCGGCTTGATTGCACACACGATACGAAGCTGTGTTTTGAGGATCCTGAATTTTTATTCAAAAAATTATGGAGATGTGTTTTGATATTTTTACACTATGGGGTTTTTAAATTGAAATTTTTTTTTGAAAATTTACGGTGTTACAAGTTTGTATAAGAGTCTTGGTTTGAGGGATTAATATGTACTCTCAAGTATTTTTGGAGTCAAACTGAGGAATTGAGAAAAAATTTCAAAAAGAAATGAATTTTCTAAAACGAGTAAGAGTTTAAAGAGAAAACGAGATGGAGCAGCGTGTACAATTAGCTAGAGCCCGAGCAGTGATTTCCCAAAATACCATTATTTGTTTACATTATGAGATATTAGAGTGGCATGCTAGAGGATAGGCTAGGTATTTCATAAACTAGGGCTAGAGTTGCCTAATTCATGATGCCTTAGCCTAGGGAATGCTATTGATTGATATTATCAACTACTTGCTCTATGTTTGTGCTGAGTAAGAGTACCTAGCAAGAATCTTTTAGAGAGAGATTTGAGTAAAGGAGTAATCTAGGAGAGATACCTAGATGTGCATTTGAGGAATCTACTGAGGGAGTAGTTAGATACCCACGGGAGGTAGGGTTTCTTGAGTTTGGTAATGTCCTTTTGAGTTGTGGATAGAGCGAGTGGAGTAGTATGCTAGAGTGGTTTATGTGTTGGTGGAGTTGATTCGATGCCCGAATGTTGCTTGTTTTATGCTTTGTGGAACTCTTGATGTTGGGAGACAACTACTAAGTGAATATGACGATACTCAGGAGGTAGATGGCTGGCATCATGAGGAGTTCTTCAGCAGCTGATGGCAGAGAACTATGAGAACCTAAGAAGAGCCTAGGGAGTGACCTTATTAAGATGAGTATGCTAATAAAGGAGAGTATTCACTGGAGAGCGAACATGTGTAACGGGATTGGTGATCAAGAAGGTTGTACAGCTACTTAGGAAATATGGGATGATCCGTGTGGAAAGTATGGGTATATGTGGTAGGTAGTATGGTCCCGTACTACTGAATGTAGAGGACCCATACTCAAAATACGGAGAATTCTAGTGGTTCTAAATAGCAGGTTGAGGGGAGATAACATGGTTCGGGTACCACGATTCATAGCAGAGTGTGTTTCCATCTTTACCAGTTATCCGACAATGTGTGTTTAGATTGAGAATGGATATGGTAAACTGTGGGGCTAGAGAACCATGTCGGTTGAGCTTCGATAGAGTGTACCTCCGTCTTGAAGAAGACATGGAACGGACCCGGAGAACCGATGAAACCCTACAGCAACGTCTGGTTGCCTCCCAAGCAGAAGTCATGGAACTTTGAGCTCGTCAAAGGGCTCATGAGTGACACCTTCAAGAGGTGGTCCGTCAAATGAGAGACATTAGGGTTCTCTCGAGGAATATTCATCGCTGTTAGATGATGTCTAGTACATCATCATATTTAGGGTTGAGGATTAGCCTTTAAAATCTATGCTCTAAGTGGCACTTGTCTGTAAAATATTCCTAACTTTCAGTACTCTAATTAGGAAACTAAGAACTGTCAAACTTTTCTATATGGTATGATGTAAGACCTACTGTTAGGTCGATTTTCCTTGAACTTATTACATCAATAATACCAGTATTATTAAAATCTATCTAAATTGTGGGAAAAATCTATACACTTGTGTTTTCCTACTAATATTTCTTGTTGTGATTTCAAACACTCATTCAACTGTTGGGCTATGGTTAGTTAGTCCATGTGTCACTCTCACGTTGCTTACAAATTGATTCTTACCATTTTTCTTACCTTTATAAACTTATAGCTGAAAGATGCCTCCTCGCAAATCTCCCAGGAATAATCCTGCACCACCACCTCCTCCATCTCCGGTCATCGATACTGTAGCACTGAATGCTGCCGTAGCTGCAGCAGTGGCAACTGCCATGGCACAGTATCACTCTTCTGATGCCAGCAGAGGTGTAACCCCTGTGGAATCAATCCTGGTTGAAACCCCTGTGCGCTCGAGAGAGTGCTCTTACAAGGATTTCACCAACTGCAAGCCGAAGTCCTTTCATGGGACCGGCGGAGTCATTGCTCTCTCGCAATGGTTCGAGAAGACCGAAGCGGTCTTTGAAATTTGTTCATGCCCTGCTGCGAGCAAAGTGAAATATGCCGCATGCACCTTTGAAGGAAAGGCCCTGACGTGGTGGAACGGCCACGTTAAATCTCTAACTCTCGTCGTAGTCAACGACATAGGCTGGGAAACGATGAAAGACCTCATGCTTGAGGAATACTGCCCGAGGGGCGAGATCCAGAAACTAGAGCAGGAGCTTTGGAGCCTGACCATGAAGGGCACCAACATTGTCGCTTACACCGCCAGATTCAGCGAACTGGTGGCCCTCTGCCCTAATATGGTTCCCACTGAAGGGAAAAAGATCGAAAGGTACATATGGGGGCTAGTGCCTCCATATCAGGGGAACGTCCTATCATCAAACCCCACTACCTTCGACAGTGCCAAACGACTGGCACAACGACTCATTGACCATGGGGACAAACCCCCCACAACAACAACAACGCTAGCCATCTCAGAACCCTCCAAACCCGCTGACACAAAGCGGAAACTTTGGGAGGAAAGGAAGAAGACGAATCGAGCTTCCAAAAAGCAGCAAATTGTGGCGGTACATGCTGCAATAACCCCTGTTGTTGCTGCTACTACTGCTCCGATAGGACAATATGCTGGAGGTTTGCCCAAGTGCAACAAATGCAACTACCACCACAATGGCCCCTGCCATGAAATGCAGTGCTCTAACTGCCACAGGAGAGGACACACAGTCCGTTTCTGTAAATCTCCAGCGAGACCGATCGCCCAAGTCCCTGGCTCTGGCGCGTGCCCGACCTGCTATGGATGTGGCGAAATAGGCCACTATAAGAGGGACTGCCCCAAGGCGAAAAATGCTGGCGGAGCAGGGAGGGTACTAGCGATAGGCCACGGGGAAGCAGTTGCTGACCCGACAGTGGTGATTGGTACGTTCCTCCTCGATAACTCCTATGCATGCATTCTATTCGATAGTGGAGCGGAGCGAAGCTTCGTAAACCATAAATTTACTCGCATGCTTAATCAACCACCGCACGCACTCAAAGAACTATTCACAGTAGAAATGGCTAATGGAAAAACTGAAAGTACGAGTAGCATATATTTAGGTTGTACAAGAAAGCATTCCGTCTAAACCTTCCGTATAATGAAACTCTTATAGTCTACGAAGACAAACCCGGTGCAAGTCTTCGCATCATATCAAGTATTCAAGCACAGAAGTATCTGTGTAAGGAATACCATGCATTCCTTGCTCACACGAGCCTCGAAACGAAAGAACTAAAGAACATCCCTGTAGAGAACGACTTCCCCGACATTTTCCCAGAAGAACTACCCGGGTTACCTCCGCAACGACAGGTCGAGTTTAGAATCGACTTAGTCCCAGGAGCTACCCCAGTAGCCAAGTCGCCCTACTGCTTAGCACCAGCTGAGATGCAGGAACTCTCTGGTCAACTTAACGAACTGCTCAGCAAGGGCTTTATAAGACCGAGTTTCTCACCTTAGGGAGCACCGGTCTTGTTCGTTAAGAAGAAAGACGGATCATTCCGTATGTGTATTGACTACAGAGAACTCAACAAACTGACGGTCAAGAATTGTTACCCTCTGCCTCGCATAGATGATCTATTCGACCAACTGCAAGGGGCGAACTATTTTTCTAAAATAGATATGAGATCCAGATATCACCAGTTACGAGTGCTAGAGGAGGATGTGCCGAAGACATCCCTTCAAACTCGTTACGGACATTACGAGTTCGTGGTGATGCCATTCGGATTGACGAATGCGCCCGCAGTCTTCATGGATCTGATGAATAGAGTATGCCGACCTTATTTGGATCAGTTCGTCATCGTTTTCATTGACGACATCCTGATCTACTCCCGAAGTAAGAAAGAGCATGGCGATCACCTGCGACAAGTTCTAGAGACATTACGAAAGGAGAAGCTTTATGCGAAGTTCTCGAAATGTGAATTTTGGATCCGGAGAGTCGAATTCTTAGGACACGTGGTAAGCGAAGAAGGAATCCACGTGGACCCAACCAAAATTAAAGCCATTGAGAACTGGTCAGCACCCAAGACGCCTACAGAAATTCGCCAATTTCTAGGTCTCGCTGGCTACTACCGCAGATTCATTCAGAACTTCTCTCGAATAGCGAAACCTCTTACAACCCTAACCCAGCAAGGCGTGGCCTTTGACTGGGAAGAGAAACAAGAAAGAACGTTCCAAACGCTCAAACGAGCCTTGTGCACCGCTCCAATACTATCCCTTCCCGAAGGAATAGAAGACTTCGTAGTCTATTGCGATGCATCGAATCAAGGGCTCGGATGTGTCCTAATGCAACGAGGTAAGGTCATCACCTACGCCTCGAGACAGTTGAAGACACACGAGGTTAACTACACGACCCACGATCTTGAACTAGGAGCAGTGGTGTTTGCTCTGAAGATCTGGAGACATTACTTGTATGGAACGAAGAGCACTATCTTTACCGACCACAAGAGTTTACAACACATACTCGATCAAAAGGAGCTCAACATGAGACAACGACGGTGGGTCGAGCTACTCAGTGATTACGAATGCGATATTCGTTATCATCCAGGTAAAGCCAACGTAGTAGCAGACGCCCTAAGTCGGAAGGAACATTCTGGTCGCAAAGTCAAGTCATTGTCAATAACCATCCATTCACACTTGTCTAATCAAATTCAGGCGGCCCAACTTAAAGCCATGAAACCTGAAAATGTGACGAGTGAATCCCTCAGAGGAATGGACAAGAATTTAGAAGCCAAGGGTGACGGGGCCTTATATTTCATGGACCGGATCTGGACACCAAAACACGGTGGTTTCCGAGACTTGGTCATGACCGAGGCGCACAACACTCGGTATTCCATCCACCCAGGTTCAGTTAAGATGTATCTGGATCTTAAAAAGCTATACTGGTGGCCTAATATGAAAGCAGAGATTGCTACCTTCGTGAGTAAATGCCTTACTTGCGCAAAGGTTAAGGTCGAGTACCAGAAGCCCTCTGGTTTATTGCAACAACCAGAGATCCCGGAATGGAAGTGGGAGCGGATCACTATGGATTTCATAACCAAGTTGCCCAAGACAGCGGGTGGACTTGATACCATATGGGTCATCGTTGATAGATTGACCAAGTCTGCACACTTCCTGGCTATCAAAGCAACTGACAAGATGGAGAAACTTACGAGAACATACATTAGGGAAATCGTACACCTACATGGTGTACCTATGTCCATTATCTCCGATCGAGATAGTAGGTTCACCTCAAGATTCTGGCAATCACTGCAACATTCCCTAGGAACAAGGCTGGACATGAGCACAACCTACCATCCGCAGATCGACGGACAGAGTGAGAGGACCATCCAAACTATGGAAGATATGTTGCGAGCCTGCGTGATTGACTTTGGGAAGGCATGGGAAACTCATTTACCCCTTGTCGAGTTTTCCTATAATAACAGTTATCACACGAGCATCAAGGCTGCTCCATTTGAAGCTCTCTACGGCCAAAGGTGCAGATCCCCTCTGTGCTGGGCTGAGGTGGGTGATACCCAATTAGCCAGGGGGCAAGCTTCCGACAGTACTCTCACCGGTCCAGAGATCATTCGGGAAACGACAGAGAAAATCGTTCAAATCCGTGAACGATTGAAAGCCTCTAGAGACCGACAGAAGAGCTACGCAGATAAACGTAGGAAACATTTGGAAATCCAGGTGGGAGACCGAGTACTTCTTAAAGTCTCACCCTGGAAGGGCTTGATGCGCTTCGGCAAGCGTGGGAAGCTTAATCCGAGGTACATAGGGCCTTTGGAGATTCTTGCAAGAGTCGGCCCTGTAGCTTACAAACTCGATCTACCAGGCGCACTTCGTAACATACATTCTACATTCCACGTATCTAACTTCAAAAAGTGTCTATCCGACGAGACTCTCGTAATCCCACTCGACAAGATCGAGATCAACGAGAGCCTCAATTTTTTGGACGAACCAGTAGAAATCATGGACCGAGAGGTCAAGCAAACAAAACAAAGTCGCATACCCATCGTGAAGGTTCGCTGGAACGCTAAGCGGGGACCTGAATTCACATGGGAACGCGAAGATCAGATGCAACGCAAGTACCCACATCTGTTTCCCTAATCCACGAGTGTTCTCTTAATTTGAATTTCGGGACGAAATTCCCTCTAACGGGGGGATGATGTGACAACCCGATATTTCAACTCTTTGTAATGGCCTAATAGGTCAAGTATTGTAAACATTTTTGAGTTAATAAAATTTACTTTGATAATAAAATGTCCAAAAAGATTCTATTTAAATTCTTCTATGTTTAAATATCATTAAACCATGATCGTACGTAAAAAGAACGCCCAAATCCGACTTCGTATATTGAAGTTATGATTTTTCCAAGTTCAGCTTAGCAACAGACAGCTAAAAACTCAAAACGGAGATCGAGCGACATTTGGCCGGAATGACCTAAACGAGAATCGAAGGTCTCGACAATGGTATTTCAACGGTAAAAAGTCTGGCAAAAACCGACGTCAAATAAAGAAGTTATGAATTTTTAAAGAAATTCCTTAATCACGTCATTTTAATAAATAAATAATAAATATAATTTCGGAATTTGCCAACGGAATCTAAACGAAAGTTGTAGATCGTAGTCTAACCTTCGCGGGGATATAAAGAACGTCGAAAATGGAGTTCGTATGAAGGAGATATGAATTTTTGAAGTTTGATAAATAATTTATATATAATTTTTATTAAAAATTCGGTATTATCCGAAGAAGAGTCAGCCTAGGGCCGAGGTACGCGCCGCGTACCCTCGTACGCCCTGCGTACTCGAGGCCACGGCCTCGGATCGTCCACGTCGCCCTATGCGAAGCTACCCGACCCGATGTCCCATCCGACCCGCCCCATCCGAAATACGTAAGCGATGACGTACGGGTACACACTGTGTACGCCCGTACGCCCCGCGTACGGAGGCGGTTCAGCACCCCTATAAAAGGGATGCGAGCCTTTCCGAAAAATTTGTTCATTTTCTCTCTTTCTCTCACGATCTTACCTCGATTTCCGTGCCCGTTCAAACCCGAAGCTCTGATCTTTTTGCTCAAGTCCCGAGAGTCGATTTTACTCCTGAGATTCCCGAGAATCCCGAGAAAAATCCGTTTCCCGACATGAAACTCTGCCCGGTTTTCGATCTCGCTATCTTCAAGCTTCCAAGTGAGTTCATACCCCTTTATTCAACCTTTGAAATGCTTTTAAATGTTTTAAATACTTTATGGGGGGGGATACAAGTTAAACACTTATAGTTATTGCTTCGATCACATGTGATTGCATTAATCACATGTGATTAATAACTAGGAAACCAATGATTTTATCACTGTTCAAACTGTTTTACTTCAAAATGTTTTACAAACTCTTTTACTTATCAAATGCTTTATTGTAAACTTTGTTTTACTACTTATAAATATGCATGCCCATATATGTATAGATGTATAAATAATGTTTAAAGGGCTTAGGAAAGCCACCTGTCCTATTTCCTTTTCCTCGATTTGGATGTGGTCTGGTGGAATTTCGGGTGACCATCCGAGGGTCGTTTCAATATTAGTTATATATCATATATACATGTATAGACATAAAAGTACTTCCATATTCATACTTATTAGCACATCATTAGTAAGTTACCATCGGGGTAACACAGGATCATACTACTACAATTTCTAGATCAACGAGTCAGTTCATTCAGGAGTCAATACTTATTACTAAGAGAACATATACAACGATACTAGAAAAAGTAATATTATATTGCATTTACACGAATACGTTAACAATTGTGATCCACTGTATGGGAGCATGTCTAAATTGTCATGACCCGAGTTGTAGCCAGAGTCTCTTGGAGGGAGAGCGTGAGTTTGCGTATAGATCTATACTGGATTGACTATCCTACACCTCGCTGCTAGCTACAGTGGGACCGACAGGTCTGCGGGTGCCAAACATCATACCTTATTTTTCGACTATACGTTGTCGATGTTACCAGTCGATAGTATGGTGCAATTTATCACATGATACCTTAATATAAATCCAGTTTAAGGTAGTTAGTACAGCAGTAGTTCCTATAAAACAAAACTACCGTACTACAATAATTTACCCATTACATTTTGGTGATAACCTCACTTAAACTTTAATGTACAAACTATATTTTGTTAAATGATAGTTACACTTGGGAAATTACACACTTTTACATCAAACGAGCATACAAAACAGTTAAGCCTTGGTAGAGGGCTACTTTAACAGAAAATATAGGTTTTTCTGAGAGATTCAAACTTTTACAAACACTTACATACATTTACAACTCATACTTGCGACAGGTTCAAACGTTTTGATAACAAACATCGACACTAAAATACTTATGAATTCACCAGCTTAATGCTGATAAACTCTTTCAAAATAACTTGTATCCTCAAGTCATCAGTAGACAGGTACCGATGCTAGCTTTTGAGAAGATGGAGCGCATTCAAGACTCATCATATTATTTTGATTTACATTATATTTTTGGTGTCTAAAACTGTACGGAACACGCTTGTGTTAAAATTTTATATGTAATGCAATGGATGATGTTGTTTGCTTATTTACATTTACTGTGTTGTGATACTTTACATGACGTCCTCCGCCACAGAACGTTTCCGCCATTCTTGGTTTTGGGGTGTGACAGATAAACAAGGTTGCATGTTCATGATCTTAGTGCAAAAATCGATTTTAAGGATTAAAACATCAAACTCAAGTTAAGAGTTTTTGAGAAACAAATTTTTGTTCATAAATGAATGTATACATTTTGATAAGTTTTAATCTTTTGATCTCTGGAAACATAACTATAATATAAGTTTATCATGATTTATTTAAAATATTTCAAAAGATTTACTCAAGGAAATGATGAAAACTCACTTTTCTAACCAATCATCATGCATGCAATCTGCCAGATTTATTTACTTGACTTTAAACTACCATATCTCACTCATTTCTTAATCAAATTTCGTTATTCGTTTTCTGAAATATAATATTTTGAGTTAACTTTCAAACCCTCTCACTGTAAAGTATTAAATATCCGATTTTTGGCAATTTTTACAAAATGGTTGCGCAAACAGCTCTTTTTCTGTGATCACCATTGTTGCCTTGCATGATCAATGGCCTTAAATCCAACCACAAATCTGAGGAAAAATACCTTAGAAACTTAACATATCTAGTGAATGATTTCTGAAATTTCGTGGCTTAAAACCTCACTGAATGGGCTACACAAATTCATGAACTTCAACCACATCTATATTTCATGCACCATTGCATGCAACGTTTCTTAATTTGTTTAGATTCATTACCCTCATTTCCCTTCTGAATACATTTTTAACATTTTTCCTTTTGAAATCCCTCACATGCATGAGATAATCTGGAAAATTTCAAGAGCTTTTATTATTTCTTTGATTTATTAAAATTATTGCTAAAACCAAGGGTATAAATCACATAAAATACTTTCAGAGGTCAATAAATCCTTAATAAATTCATGGATGATCCTTACGGTGAATAATGACCCCTCACCAAATTTCATCAATTTTTGTAGCAATTTGATACGATTTCCGATTTTCTTTTTGTTAGGGCATAATAAATCACAAAACCACTTTAGAGAGTGTAAAAATTGTATCTAACAATTTTCACATACCTTACCTATGATGGGTGACTCCAGAAAATAATTTCAAGATTTTTCATCATGTCTTACTATTTTTCCCAATTTTTGGTAATTATAATGGTTTAAAAATGGGAAAAGTAGTTTTGATTATCCAAAATTCATGAAAATTTACCAGGATATCATATTGTACCGTAGGAGGTTACATAAAAAGTTTGAGGATTTTTCTTAGCTTTAAACTATATTTCTCTTATTTTCTAAAGTTAATTGCACTAAAATACACTTAAATACACATAAATACCCAAAACCAGTTTATACATTATGAAAACCACTTTTGGTATTTTTCCCAGGTTATTTATACTATAAATGATGTTACAAAATTTTTTGGTAATTTATTTTAACTGTTTAATATTATTTCTTCAATTAATGATTAAGTAAAGGAATAAAACAAGGAAAAATAGAAATACCCACTGAAAAATATCTTTTATATTTTTCCCAGCCTAGTTATGTATAATAACAGTTAAATACAAAGTTTGGGTAATTTTGGAAACTGTTTTTCTATTTATTTCAATTTTTATTGGAATAAATGCTCAAAAATCATAAAATACAATTAAACATCTTGGAAATCCATTTTTATGCTTTTCCTAGCTTAGTAATGCTTAATAACAGTAATATAAAAAGTTTGGGAAATTTTCTTAACTCATTGCTATTTTTCATGAATTTATGGTTATTCAAAAAACTAAAATGGTGAAAAATAGTTAGACAGCTCAAAAATTCAAGAAAATTTATCTTGAGGTCTTTGACTTCAATTAAAACTGAAATGCAAAGTTTGGGATATTTTAGAATTGAATTGATTTAGTTTTGAATATTTAATCATTGGAACACCTCTAAAATGTAAAATATTAACATTTCAATAATGAAAATTTTCCACTTAAATTTTTATATAACAATTGATTCTTTGAAACTTAATTTCCACAGAAAAATGTTTGTAACTTGTCGATATTAAATTTTGACACAATATTGGCATAATTCTATTGTAGTACCATGTATAATAGTGTTAGATTTCGATTAGAGACTCACTAGCGAATACCATTGTTGTAGGAATCGATAGTGATACGAGTGGAGCATAGTCAAGGCACCATTTGCATCATCTCAATGCATATTGTGAGTATTCACCAATCCCCTTTTTCCGGTTTTTATGTTTTGGGGTGGAAAAGCATGTCCTAAACTGTTTATGTTCGTTATATTAAATTGACTCGTATAAACTTGATTACTATATTTTGCACATTGTGAGTATGCACGTACTCCCCTATTTTCAGTTTTTATGTTTTAGGGTGGAAAAGCATGTCCTAAACCTTTTATGTTCGTTGTATTTATTTTGACTTGTATGAAACTTGGTTGCTATATTTCGTATGTATGTGTATGTTACTTTAATTCATGAGGACAGTATCGCGGTTAAGTACCTGGAATCTCTAGACACAACTCATTAATTCTTTTGAGCCTATGGTTATTATGGATAGCGCTATCAGGAGGCAGACAACTCCTCACTCGCACGATTCGCTTGAGTGCATTTTACCATTTTCTACACTATGTTTGCGATACACATAGTAGTCAATAGGGCACGATTCGGTCATTAGGCTTGGGTTGTGAACTCATGAATGGAAACTTGATGCAAGTACTATTCTTTATACACATACAAAACTTGTATTCCCATGTTAGCAATGACACTTGTATACTTATTTTAGCAATGAAACTTGAATACTTATTTTAGCAATGCAACTCGTTACTCATTATAGCAATAAACTTTTTATTAATTATAGCAATAAACTTTGTTTCTCATTATAGCAATGAACTTTGCTTCTCATTATAGCAATGGACTCTATTTCTCATTACAACAATGAACTTTTACTACTGGAAACTTATATACATCTTTTAGCAATGAAATTGTTTGCTCCTTGTAGCAACGAAATTGACAGCTCATTTTAGCAATGAAACTTGTTTACTCGTTTGAGTAACGAACTTTATCTTCCATGAAAATATGAATGTTGCATCTTATTCGGGCAATATACTTTATTTCTCATGATAACAACGAACTGTGTTTACAAACTTATTTACTCCTAGCAATATACTTTTATTATTGGAAACTTTTATCAAAACTTTGATTTCAACTCATGAACCAATATTATTTTGTTAAACTTGTGAGTACTCACCAACTATTTTTGTAGTCGACGCTCGTTTTACATGCTTTTTCAGGAATCATCGAGTAAGTGGCACTTAGGGACACCTCAATTTTAGGAGCATTCGCATGTGTTGTATTTCTATTTTCATTGTAATTTCTTTTAAAAGTTGTTCAAACCCGTTGTAAATTTGTAATGGTTTTTAATACTATGGTTGGTGTTGTCTTTAAAATTTTGCTATGAAACCCTTTGTACTGCCACGCCTCGTGTTTCCGCTTTAGCGGGGTGTGACAATAATGAAATTAACTTCGAAAATAAAATATCCAAAAATCTCTAATTAAACTACCTACTATGTTAGATGTCATTAAACCGTGATCGTACATAAAAAGAACGCCCAAATCTGACTTCGTATAAGGAAGTTATGAATTTTCCAAGTTCGGCTTAGCAACGGACAACTAAACACTCGAAACGGAGATCGAGCGACTTATGGCCGGAATGACCTAAATGAGAATCGAAGGTCTCAACAATGGTTTTTCAACTGTAAAAATTCTGGCAAAAACGGACGTCAGATAATGAAGTTATGAATTTCTAAATGAAATTTTCTTACTGCGAACTTTTAAAAATAAATAATAAAAATAATTTCAAAATTTTCCGACGGAATCTAAACGAAAGTTGTAGAGTATAGTCTCACCTACGCGTTGATATAAAGAACATCGAAAATGGAGTTCGTATGAAGAAGATATGAATTTTTGAAGTTTATTAAATAATAAAAATATAATTTTGATATTTAATTTCGGTATTATCCGAAGGGTGAGTCACAGGCCGATCCGAGTTACACCCAGCGTACACACATACACCCAGTGTACTCGAGGCCTAGGCCTCGGATCGTCCACGTTGCCCCTATGTGAGGCTATGCCCCCATCCCATCCGAAGGTCCGAGACAGTCGAGGATGCGGTCATGCATGACGCACGAGTACGCCTAGTGTACCTGCGTACGCCCAGCGTACCGAGGCGGTTCCCACCCCCTATAAAAGGGATGCGAGGGTTCCGAAGAAAATGCTCAATTTCTCTCAACTTTCTTGCGTTTTTGCCTCGTTTTCCGTGCACGTGCTATCCTGAAGTCCTGGTTTCCTTGCTCAAGTCCCGAAGGTAGTTTGTACTCCCGAGATTCCTAAGAATGCTGAGAAAATCCGCTTTCTCGAGTCTAAATTCTGCTCGGATTTCATCTCTGTTGAAAAATGTTCTTATGTAACCTTGTATGTGACCATAATTGAAATAAGATGAACTGTTTTTATACAATCTAACAAATATTATCAGTTATTTCAGGTTGCATGAATGCGTGATAAAACGGAAAATACGAAAACACGCGAATGACGAAAACACATATGTGTGACTAAACATTTTCAACAATATATATATATATATATATATATATATATATATATATATATATATATGTATATATGTATTATATATATATTGTATATATGTTGAATAGTCAAACAAAGGAGAAATGGTCAACAAAGTCAAGGAAATGAGAAGCCAAATGAAGACCCACGTTTTTTTGCCTCCTACTCTACATCAACTTGCATGACCAGCCATACTCTTCAACTTACACTCAAGTACACTAGATGAAGATATTTGTTTCAATGCATATATGTATACGTGAGTATGTATTGTGAGTGTGTGTGTTCATTTTGTATTCTTGTAACACTTCCTACAAACTACAAACACTCCCAAGAACATCACCAATCATCATCTTCTTCAAGAACAAAGACAAATCCCTGGAGAAAATGAAGAACACCAAGATCAAACAACAATGAAGTGAAGAACACCAAGATCATCAACAAGCTAAATGAAGAACACCATCAACCATCTTCATCTTCTTCATTGAAACTCAAGGTTCTTCATCTTCACTATCCTTGTTCATCACACCATTTACCATCAAACACCTCCCTTATATTAACCTCCTTCCAATCTCAAAATAATCTCCAAACACCCTCCAAATACCCTCCTTAAACCTCCTCCAAAAACCCTTTCAAATCACCACAACCATCACCACCTTGCTGTTTTTCGACATCAGAATCTTCAAGTCAAAAACGAAGAAAACTGGGATCGTTACAAGCACAAAAAGACTAGGGAGATTTTCACCATCAATTCTTCAGGACCTTACCTACATCTAGAAATTTTCGTGGACGATTTTGACCACGGGAAACCCCAAAGAGACGCGAGAGAGAATTGGCTATCCAGAGAGATTTCTATTTTCAAGTTCAGAATCTGCATGTTAGAAAACAGAAAACCGAGCACAACACAGCCAAAATAAGACTAGAGATTTTCACCACAAATTCTTTAGAACCTTACCTTCATCTAGGAATTTTCGTGGACGATTTTGACCACAGGAAACCCCAGAGAGACGCGAGAGAGAAATGGCTATCCAGAGATATTTTCTGAAAACTGAAGGTTTTTAATCTGTGTATGCAAGGATCTGCGCGAACACGACCCGTGTTGTTTTTGCCTAAATCAACACGACCCGTGTTCAGGATTTTGACCTTTAAAACCTTCTAAAACCCTCCTACACGACCCGTGTCACTTGTGCCTTATCTTACACGAGCCGTGTGCATGTTTTTACCCAAAAATACCTCAAATACAAATACATAAACCCATGTATTTTGTACCTTTTTGTAAACACTTGTTTTACATAAAAATCGAGCTTTAAATGAACTTTTTGTTACTTATCCAATGCCCGATTGATCTTTGAACAAATATCGACCAGTCGCTCCAAGAGTCCCAATATCGACCAGTCCATTCAAAGAACAAATATCGACCAGTCGCTCCGTGAGTCCAGTTCAGTCAATTTATTGACGAACCTACTTGATATATATTTATATATTTATATACTTTATTATAGCTTTATGTCATTTAAATATAGTCATTTAAATACAGTCATTTATATTATTTATAGCTTTACGTCATTTAAATACAGTCATTTATATTATTTATAGCTTTACGTCATTTAAATACGGTCATTTATATTATTATAGCTTTCAGTCATTTATAGCTTTCATATTTATACTTATTCCGCAATTATTATTCTTTATATATATATATCTATCTTATATATTAAACTGATATATCTGTCACACAGTAACTGGTAACCGAGCCTTTTGTTGTGGTGATAAGATTGTTATATTTCCAACAAATCGGTATCTGAGCTGATATATAAAAGGAATAATATCCAACAATCTCGCCTTCTTCGATCTTTCAAGTGAGTTCATACCCCTATAATCCACACTTTTAAATGTTTTATAAATACTTTTATATGCTTTTAAGGGGGGGGGGGGGGGGGGGGAATACCAGTAAAACACTCGATTATTATTGTGTGTTATATAAAGTTTCATTATACGATTTTTATCAATGGAATCATATGTGATTTATAAGTATTATAGGGAAACTTTCGTATGCAAAATATACCACGATAACATCTTATCTTTTGAAATAAGAAATGATTTATGTATTTATGTAAATCAAACACTCTGCTTATACTGTATGTATATGTGTCCGTTTTGGCACTATAAAAATTATACTTTTCATCACATGTGAGTATTTCACTAGGGATTACTATACAAACGAAACGCACTCTTAGAAAACTATAACAGCTATAGTTTTACGAGAACACTATGAACTTTTACATACTGGAAATAATATTTCAAGAAGTTACTTTCATATACAAGAACAAACGAACATTTTCACACGTAAATCTGTTTTATACTAAGTTTTGTGAGACATTAAACTTCACGTACACTCGAGTACACATTTCAAGTCCTGTATTATATACCAGAATCCCTTGGAGGGGAAGCATGGTGCTTGTGTATAGATCTTTACGGGATTGACAACCCCACGCCCTGACTGTTAGCTACAGTACATCATTTGGGGTGACAAACGTCAGAACATTCCAACGCCTGAAGAACGTTGTGTATAGGCATTTCTAGTCAATAGCATGGTTATAAAACTCACATAGAGTATTAAAGACACATTGATTTACGGGGTTTTTCAGACGTATTGGAGATTTTATACGTATATAAATTAACTACTTTAGGCACGAAAAACCTAATTGTGATACAATTTTGGAACTTCAAAACCCCTACCCACATACAGGAAAACATCAATTTTCTAGTAACAAACATTGGGCTTGATTTAAGGCTACATTTATACCAGTAGAAATTATGGGATTTTCTAGGAACCAACAACCAAAAACAAACCATTTCAATTTAGTTAATGCAACATTTTCATTTAATACTTATGAAACTCACCAGCTTAAATGCTGATCTACTCTTTCAAAACTACGTGTATATCCCAGGGACTTAGTAATTGCAGGTACCAAACAACTTTTTGAAGAAGGAACGCTGCGACACCAGTTTAAATTCATATTTTTGGCATCATATTGTAATTGGTTTTGAACATGTACTCTTTTAACAATGTAAACTTTCAGTTATATATATGATGGTTGTATTGATTTCTTTACTATGTATTCATTTGTTAGGTTACCATATGAAGTCATCCGCCCCCGAACGTTTCCGCCGTTCCGGTTTGGGGGTGTGACAGATTGGTATCAGAGCAATGTTTATAGTGAACTGAGTATATCGAACCTCATAAGATATACAAACTATAAATGCTTAGGGACTTAAAGTCTCTGACAAAACATTTTTACACTTAAAACTTTGTTTCATTTAAATAGATTATTTTGGGTCATAAAAATACAAAATACATGCATACAACGATATATTTTCATGGTTAGAGCTATAGAAAAAGTATTAAGACGAGTTGGACACTACGATTAGTTCTCGATATATGTAATCGTATTTGGGACGAATATAGCCTGATCAACTATATTTATGCAAGATTGGACTAACGTATGTTGAGGAATGATCGTAGTGAGCAACATGTCAAAACATACCAAAATAGACACTAGTATCAAACATACAAATTTAAATACTATAGGAGTATTTGGTGCATACAATAGTTTAATCGACATGTTTATTGTTACATGTTTTCAAATTTTGTTCAAATCTTATAACCCTATTCTCGTATAGTCAAATGGCTAGATTCCACCCACCAGGGGACCCATACTACCCGAACCAGGGCAATGGAGGATGGGTAGAGGAGGATCCTGAAGAGGATAAAGAACCTATCGAGTTAGGAGAAGGGGATGACTCTGGTACGGACTCAGAACAAGAAGTAGTCGACCTTCCAGCCATTATGAGGAACTCCCAGGGACCGACTCCCGTTTGGGGAAGTCACCTCCACCATTGGAGCCAACAACAAGGGATACTCTCTCCCTACAGTATGTGTCGGAATTTCTACGACATCAAGGACAGAGGTTCAGTCGACCGAGCACTTCCGGTCATGGTAGGTAAACTGGCCAACTAGTCCTATCAATCAGGGGTCCAAGCAAATAGAATCCGCGAAGTCAACGTGGAAGTACAAGTTCACACGGCCGACATCCATCGTCTGGATATGTTGCAGGATGACACCCATCTCCGCGCCGACGCATTCCAAGCACAAATGATTGCAGCCCGCGCAGAGTTGAGGGAACAACAAGCCGACTTCGATAGGCATCTTATGGAATCAAAGCAATCGGATGCGGAGTCAAGCTCCAAGCGCAACACACGTCGCAAGTAGTACTTGCGAAAACCCAAAATTTTGTTATAAGTTAGGACCTCGGCTAAAAGGTTTTATTTTCTTAAACCTTGTAACCGGAGACCCTTTTAGGGGTCAAATTTTTGTGATCGTTGTATCATCTATTATATTAATATAATTGGCACGCTATTATTACTACGTTGAGTATTTCGTTCAATCTTTAAAATATTATGGAAAAACCATACGCTTGGTTCATATATTCGGATTTACGAATAACTTTCATTCTTCTATCTTTGAGACTCATACTATCATCTGTTGTTGAACTATAGTAATTTAGTTCATGAGACACATTCATTTTCTATACTATGGAATTCTTACCCTTGTCTTTTCAATCTATAGTTGAAGGATGCTTCTGCGTAGAAATCCGAGACGAAACAACGGTGGGGAAGCACCGATACCACCACCACCTCCACCTCCTCAATTTGATGCTGTCATGTTCCAAGCAGCAGTCACCGCAGTTGTGGCAGCTGCCATGTCACAGATTAATACCCCTATTCCTACTGGTTCAGGAATTCGCACACATCCTTCCAACCATGGTGATAGTCATGGGCAACCCGAGAGTGCACCTATAAAGACTTTACGAATGCTAAACCCTGGATGTTTAATGGAGCTTGTGGTGTGATGATTTTGAGGCAGTGGATTGAAAGGACAGAATCAGTCTTTGAAATCTGCTCCTGTCCCGAGCACAGCAAAGTCAAGTTTGCAACTTACACACTTACTGATAGAGCTTTAACTTGGTGGAATGGCCACGTTAAGGTACTTACTCTGATATTGGCGAATTCAATAAGCTGGGAGAGCTTAAAAATCATGCTGATGAGGGAGTACTGTCCACGAGGAGAGATTCAAAAACTCGAGCGTGAACTCTGGACTCTTGGAATGATTGGTACCGACATAGCAACTTATGCCAACAGATTCTTCGATCTGGAAATCCTTTGCCTAGATATGATTGCTCCTGAGAGCAAGAAAATAGAGAGATACATTTGGGGACTGTCGCCCCAAATTCAGTCAAGCATGTTAGCTTCAAAACCTGACACTTTTAAAAGTGCCAAAAAGCTGGCACAATTGCTTATTGATCACGAAAATCATCAGAACTCAACAATTTCTGCACCAGAACCACAAAAGGGAAACAACAACAACAATAACAAGAAGAGAGGATGGAATAAAGGGAAGGGTGGGTCTTCCCAAGAATCCTTGAAGAAACAACAACTAGTTACAATGAATGCTGCTACTGTACCTACTACCGTTCCTACAAATCTCTACCCAACAAAGCCTTATGTGGGCAACCTTCCAAAGTGCACCAAATGCAATTACCACCTCAATGGACCTTGTCGGGAAATGCAGTGCTCCAACTGCAACAGAAAGGGACACACTATCTGTTTCTGCAAGGCCCCTGTAAAGCCGATCACTCAAGTTCCCAATGCTGGTGTAGGCCAAGCTTGCTACGGCTGTGGCGAGGTGGGCCATTACAAAAGAAACTTCCCGAGGGCAGCGAATACCGGTGGAGTGGGACGAGTTTTGGATATAGGTCACAAAGAAGCCGTAGCTGATCCTATAGTAGTTGCTGGTACGTTTCTTCTCGATAATTCATATGCATGCATACTATTCGATAGTGGAGCAGAGAGAAGCTTCGTGAGCCAAAACTTTATTCACTTACTTAAACATAAACCTAGCATGTTAGAAGAATCATTCACGGTAGAAATGGCAAATGGAAAAACGGAAAACACTAACTGCATATACATGAGTTGTACATTAACTTTAGACGGTCACTCTTTCCCAATCAACCTCATGCCAGTCCAAATTAAAAGTTTCGACGTCATAGTTGGCATGGATTGGTTAAGTCTTCTTCGCGCCGACATCATGTGCTTTGAAAAAGTAGTTCATCTTAATCTCCCTAACGATGAAACATTAGTGATTTACGGCGACAAATCAAGTACAAACCTTCGCATCATTTTGTGCATCCAAGTTCGAAAGTGTTTGCGGAAGGATTATCATGCATTCCTTGCACACATCGTTGATACAAGTCAGGAAGTAAAGGATGTTAAGAGCATTCCAGAAGTACGCGATTTCCCCGATATCTTTCCAGAAGAACTACCGGGATTACCACCACAACGCCAAGTCGAGTTCAGAATCGACTTAGTTCCGGGGGCTAACCCAGTAGCAAAATCTCCTTATCGCCTGGCACCAACAGAGATGCAAGTTCTTTCCAGTCAGCTTAACGAACTCCACCAAAAAGGATTCATTAGACCAAGCTTCTCACCTTGGGGAGCACCGGTCTTGTTTGTAAAGAAGAAAGATGGATCGTTCCGTATGTGCATTGACTACGGAGAGCTGAACAAACTTACTGTAAAAAATCATTACCCTCTGCCCCGCATTGATGACCTATTTGATCAACTTTAAAAAGCGAACTACTTCTCGAAGATAGATCTACGATCTGGATATCACTAATTACGAGTGCTAGAGGAAGATATTCCCAAGACAGCCTTCCAAACCCGTTATGGACACTACAAATTTGTAGTGATGCCGTTCGGATTAACCAACGCACCAACGATATTCATGGACCTAATGAATAGAGTGTACCGTCCTTACTTGGATCAGTTTGTCATCATCTTCATCGATGATATACTTATCTACTCCCGAAGTAAAGAAGAACACAATCAGCACCTACAAAGAGTCTTAGAAACACTACGATCGGAGAATCTCTATGCGAAGTTCTCTAAATGCGAGTTTTGCATTCGAAGAGTCGAATTTTTAGGCCACGTTCTTAGCGAAAAGGGGATACATGTGGACCCCTCTAAAATTAAGGCCATTGAGAACTGGTCGGCACCAAAGACACCTACAGAGATTCGTCAATTTCTAGGTCTAACTGGCTACTATCGTAGATTCATAAAGAACTTCTCTAGCATTGCAAAACCTCTTACTACATTAACCCAGAAAGGTGTGGCCTTTGACTAGGAAACAAAACAAGAGAAGGCGTTCCAAACACTGAAACAGGCCTTGTGCACCGTACCGATACTATCCCTCCCCAAAGGGATAGAAGACTTCGTAGTGTATTGCGATGCATCAAATCAAGGACTTGGTTGTGTTCTTATGCAAAGAGGGAAGGTTATTGCCTATGCCTCCCGTTAGCTTAAGATACACGAAGTAAACTATGCAACACACGATCTTGAGTTAGGAGTAGTAGTATTTGCCCTGAAGATCTAGAGGCACTACCTGTACGGAACGAAGAGTACTATTTACACCGACCACAAGAGCCTTCAACACATTTTCGATCAAAAGGAGCTTAACATGCGACAAAGACGATGGGTCGAGTTACTCAATGACTACGAATGCGAAATTCGTTATCATCCTATCAAGGCCAATGTAGTAGCTGATGCCCTCAGTCGAAAAGAATACACTGGTCGGAGAGTCAAATATCTGAATATGACTATCCATTCCCATTTATCCAAACAAATTAAGGAGGCTTAACTGGAAGCTTTGCAACCTGAACATGTGACGGGTGAATCCCTGAGAGGAATGGAAAAGAATCTAGAAATCAAGGGTGGCGGAGCCTATTATCTCATGGACCGTATCTAGACACCGAGACATGGTAGCTTCAGAGACGTGGTCATGACCGAAGGTCACAACACGAGGTATTCCGTTCATCCAGGCTTGGATAAAATGTATATGGATCTTAAGAAACTGTACTGGTGGCCTAACATGAAAGCAAAAATTACTACCTTCGTAGGTAAATGTATTACTTGCGCTAAGGTTAAGGTCGAGTATCAGAAACCTTCAGGATTACTACAACAACCGGAGATACCAGAATGGAAATGGGAACAAATTACTATGGATTTCATAACCATGTTTCCCAAGACAATGGGTTGACTTGATACCATATGGGTCATCATCGACAGATTGACCAAATCCGCACATTTTCTACCAATCAAGGAGACTGACAAGATGGAAAGGCTTACAATAACTTATATAAGGGAAATAAAGCGACTGCATGGTGTTCCGATGTCCATTATCTCCGATAGAGATAGTAGATTTACATTAAGGTTCTGGAAGTCACTACAAAGTTCCCTGGGGACTAGACTAGACATGAGTACAACCTACCATCCACAAACAGACGGGCAAAGTAAGAGAACGATACAAACTTTGGAAGATATGTTGTGAGCCTGTGTGATTGACTTTGGAAAGGCATGGGATATCCATTTAGCCCTTGTCGAATTTTCATACAACAATAGTTATCATACGAGCATAAAGGCTGCTCCATTTGAAGTCCTCTATGGCCGTAAGTGCAGGTCCCCTCTGTGCTGTACTGAAGTTGGTGACACACAGTTAGCTAAAGGACGAGATGCTGAAAGCACTCTCACCGGTCCGAAAATCATATTAGAAACAACAGAGAAGATCATTCAGATTCGTGAATAGTTGAAAGCATCTAGAGATCGACGGAAAAGCTACGCTGACCAAAGGAGGAAACCTTTGGAGTTCCAAGTAGGAGACCACGTTCTATTGAAGGTCTCACCGTGGAAATGCTTAATACGCTTTGGAAAGCATGGAAAGCTAAATCCAAGATACGTAGGGCCTTTCGAGATTATCGCTAGAATCGGCCCTGTAGCTTACAAACTTAATCTACCATGTGAACTTAGTAACATACAACCAACCTTCCATGTATCGAACTTGAAAAAGTGTCTGTCCGATGAGAATCTTGTTATCCCACTCAACGAGATCGAGATTAACGATAGTCTCAACTTCGTGGAGGAACCGGTAGAAATCATGGACCGAGAGGTCAAACAAACGAAACAAAGACGCATACCCATCGTGAAAGTTTGTTGGAACGCCAAGCGAGGACCTGAATTCACATGGGAACGCGAAGATCAGATGAAACAAAAGTACCCAAATCTTTTTCTTTGATTGACGAGTATCTTTCTTACTTTAAATTTCAGGAAGAAATTCCCTCTAACAGGGGGATGATGTGACAACCCGATATTTCAACTCTATGTAACGACCTAAAAAGTCAAGTATTGTAACCACTTTTGTTATAATGAAATTAGCTTCGAAAATAAAATATCCAAAAATCTCTAATTAAATTACCTACTATGTTAGATGTCATTAAACCGTGACCGTACGTAAAAATAACGCCCAAATCTGACTTCGTATAAGGAAGTTATGAATTTTACAAGTTCGGCTTAGCAACGGACAGCTAAAAACTCGAAACGAAGATCGAGCGACTTTTGGCCGGAATGACCTAAATTAGAATCGAAGGTCTCGACAATGGTTTTTCAACGGTAAAAATTTTGGCAAAAACGGACATCAGATAATGAAGTTATGAATTTCTAAATGAAATTTTCTTACCGCAACCTTTTAAAAATAAATAATAAAAATAACTTCAAAATTTTCCGACGGAATCTAAACGAAAGTTATAGAGTATAGTCTCACCTAGGCATGGATATAAAGAACGTCGAACACAGAGTTCGTATGAAGAAGATATGAATTTTTGATGTTTATTAAATAATAAAAATAGAATTTTTATATTTAATTTCGGTATTATCCGAAGGGTGAGTAATAGGCCGATCCGAGTTACACGCATCGTACACTCGTACGCCCAGCATACTCGAGGCTTAGGCCTCGAATCGTCCACGTCGCCCCTATGCGTGGCTATGCCCCGTGCCATCCGAAGGTCCGAGGCAGCCGAGGATGCGGTCACGCATGACGCACGAGTACGCCCAGCATACTGAGGTGGTTCCCACCCCCTATAAAAGGGATGCGAGGGTTCCGAAGAAAATGCTCAATTTCTCTCAACTTTCTTGCGTTTTTGCCTCATTTTCTGTGCACGTGCTATCCTGAAGTCCCGATTTCCTTGCTCAAGTCCCGAAGGTCGTTTGTGCTCCCGAGATTCCCGAGAATCCCGAGAAAATCCGCTTTCTCGAGTCGAAATTCTGCTCGGTTTTTATCTCGCCTTCTTCGATCTTTCAAGTGAGTTTATACCCCTATAATTCACACTTTTAAATGTTTTATAAATAGTTTTATATGATTTTAAGGGGGGGGGGGAATACAAGTAAAACACTCGATTATTATCGTGTGTTATATAAAGTTTCATTATACGCTTTTTATCAATGGAATCATATGTGATTTATAACTATTATAGGGAAACTTTCGTATGAAAAATATACCACGATAACATCTTATCTTTTGAAATAAGAAATGATTTATGTATTTATGTAAATCAAACACTCTGCTTATACTGTATGTATATGTGTCCGTTTTGGCACTACAAAAATTATACTTTGCATAACAAGTGAGCATTTCACTAGGGATTACTATACAAATGAAACACACTTTTAGAAAACTATAATAGGTATAGTTTTACGAGAACACTACGAACTTTTACATACTGGAAATACTATTTCAAGAAGTTACTTTCATATAGAAGAAAAAACGAACATTTTCACACGTAAATCTGTTTTATACTAAGTTTTGTGAGACATTAAACTTCACGTATGCTCGAGTACACATTTCATGTCCTGTATTATATACCAGAATCCCTTGGAGAGAGAGCATGGTGTTTGTGTATAGATCTATACGGGATTGACAACCCCGTGCCCTGACTGTTAGCTACAATACACCATTTGGGGTGACAAACATCAGAACATTCCAACGCCTGAAGAACGTTGTGTATAGGCATTTCTAGCTAATAGCATGGTTATAAAACTCACATAGAGTATTAAAGACACATTGATTTACGGGGTTTTCCAGACATATTGGAGATTTTATACGTACATAAATTAACTACTTTAGGCACGAAAAACCTAATTGTGATACAATTTTGGAACTTCTAAACCGCTACCCACATACAAGAAAACATCAATTTTCTAGAAACAAACATTGGTCTTGATTTAAGGCTACATTTATACCAGTAGAAAATATGGGATTTTCTAGGAACCAACAAACAAAAACAAACCACTTCAATTTAGTTCATGCAACATTTTCATTTAATACTTATGAAACTCACCAGCTTAAATGCTGATCTACTCTTTCAAAACTACTTGTATGTCCCAGGGACTCAGTAATTTCAGGTACCAAACAGCTTTTTGAAGAAGGAACGCTGCAGCGCCAGTTTAAATTCATATTTTTGGCATCATATTGTAATTGGTTTTGAACATGGAATCTTTTAAAAATGTAAACTTTCAATTATATATATGATGGTTGCATTGCTTTCTTTACTATGTATTCATTTGTTACGTTACCACATGAAGTCATCTGCCCTCGAACGTTTCCGTCGATCCGGTTTGGGGGTGTGACACTATAACCTTAAGCTCCCAATTCCGTCAAAATCCCAACAATACCCAAAATACCCTCAAAAGTCAAACTTGGTTAAACATGGTCAAACTTGGTCAAACATGGTCAAAGTCCATAAACCGAGCCGAGTTAAATCGAAAATTGTTGAACCATGCGAGTAAGCGCGACGTACACTAGAGGTACGCGCATCATACACGAGGCTTCGTAGAAACCACCATCGGGGTGGCTGACTAGGAATGCAGGGCATACCCTCGTAGATCCATTTCCCTCTTTAAGTGCTTAATGACTTTAGAACTTAAGCTCATACTTTAGATCCAAGGTCTAGAGGCATACTAGGGTCATAAAGTTTCCAATATTATGACTTTCCATGTCTAAAAAGTCCTTAATGAATGGTCTTAATCCATTAAGACCTTCTACAAAAAGCAGAGGGCCAAACTAGCTAAACGGACTTCATTTTTATGGCTTAGAACCCTTCTTAGGGTCTGAAAGGACAACCCAAAACATCCAAAATCAAACATGCATAACAATAGGACTTTTGGGACAAAAAGAACATCATAAAGCTACCAAAATGAGATCCATGAAAAAAAAGCATAAAGGTAACAAATTTTTACCATTGGGAGCTTCCCAAGAAGGTGATGATCAAAGATCCACAAGCTTACTTCAACTTCTTATCTCCTTGATGCAAATCCTTCTTCCTTAAGCACACAAAGAACACACTTTTAGCTTAAAACTCTCTTTTATGGGATTAGGGTTTGCCAAAAACGACTCAAGGGCTTGGAAGATGAAAGGATGAGGCTAAATGATCAATAAAGGTTCTTAAATACCCCACAAACCCTAAAAATTAGGGTTTCACTCGGATATAAGTACACCCAGCGTACTCATTGTACACCTCCTGCCCAAAATTACCATTTTGCCACTAGGGCTTCTTAGGGCTACATCCTTACAATCCAAGGACCAAAATGTCATAATTTAAAACCAAAGGAAGGATTTGAAAATACCTGAAACCCAGGATGTTAGCACTCTCCCCCACTTGTACTAGACTTCATCCTCAAAATCTGCCGCAGAGAACAAATCTGGGTAATGCTCTCGCATCTTAGCCTCCTGTCACACCCCCAAACCAAGGATGGCGGAAACATCCAGGGGTGGTTTACTTCATGTATAGTATCACAACAATGAGTATAATAGTGCTCAAAGAATAAGCAACAAACATAAATATAATTGAAAAAGTTACATCATAGTATAAGTTTACATGTTTCTAAATCAATTATATTATGTTGACAAAAGTACAATGTTTGGCGCCTTAGCGTTCCATTCTGAAAAGCAGCCGATTACTTGTTTTACTGATTCCCTGAGCATACAAGTAGTTTTGAAAAAGTATCAACAACTAAGTTGGTGAGTTCATAAGCTTTTGAATGAAATGTTGAAATCCTTTCTTGTAAAAGTAAACTTTGTTCCGGAAAAATCCAATATTTTCCCCCTTTTTTTTTGAATGTATTGTAGTCTTAAATGTGAAGACTAATAATGTACTAGTATTTTCCATATAAATTGTAAATCATGCAAGTTTAAATCGACATAAACTTTTTTGTTTAAATGGAAATCTCGTAAATCTTATGTTTTGTTAATACCCCATGTGAGTTATTATAACCATGCTATAACTTAGTCGGCCTTGTATACGACGTTCTTTAGGCGTCGGAATGTTAATGACATTTGTCACCCCAGACCTACCGGTCTAGCTGTTGCATGCAGCTAAGGTGTGGGTTTTTCGGACCCAATATAGATCTATACACATCTATCACGCTCTCCCTACAAGAGATTCTGGTTATAATTACAGGATTTTGTTGCACTACTTTGGAAGTAACATGAAGCGAATATCTCACAAATTTATTCATTAACAGATTTACGTAGTGTGAAATCGAAAACTCCTTTTTGGTAGAAATGTAATCTTTCGTAATGTATATGAAACATAAACTATACCTATTATAGTTTATCAAAATGTTTATAATTTATAGTATCCTTTTCTGTGAAAGTAGAATATGTAGCAAAACATAACTACATTTATTATTCCTCATCATGCATTAATTGTAATAATAAAGAGCTCTTGCAATTTATCGAACAATTTTCTGTAATATAATTATATCCTAACAGAAAACACATGCAAAATATGAAGCCATCAAAGATTTACACTTTGCTCAACATGTTACAAAGTGTTATAAAAGTTGTCATTTGTAAATTCGTTTTTACCATTTCTGCATTGATTTAGAAAACTCACAGAAAAATCATAAGAAATCGAAAACTAGATCCGTAAACTCTAAGAGTTTATAACATGTTTCTAGTTTGTTCAAATTTTTATTATGATTTTTAGGAGCTCCTAACTAGTGTGAAAATGTTCATATTCACAGATAGGTCCGAATTCGTAGCTACAGTGATAGGCAATTTTGTAAAAATCACCATAAATGATAGAAAAAGTCGTATGGACCTGTGCAAGTAGTCATTTTAAAGGTATAAACCTGAAATATTTGAACCTAATACATTTTTTGAAAACTATAAAGTTTAATGTGTTCAAAACAGTTCATGAATGAACATTAACTTTTCTTTTGAAAGCTGATGTTTGAGTTTAGTTATGCTGTTGGTGTTTTAACTTGTAGTCTCCCCCTAAAACTTGAAGAAAACATGAAAATGTCGGGGTATGAACTCACCTTGAGTGATTTCCGTAGATGGATGATGAAGAAAAGGAGTTTCCAAGTCAGGAACACTTGGGAGATACTTGAGGATTCGAAGATCTAGTCACAAATATGATGATATTTGTGTAAGAAATCCATGAATTGAGTGAAAGGATGTAATAAAATCAAGTGTAGGATGAATTTACTTACCAAACTTTGAGGTAAATGATCAAGAATAGCCTTCCAATTCGAATTTTAGAGAGAGAAATGGGTTTGATTCTTCTTGAGAAAGAGTGAATAATGGGGGAAGAGAAGTAACGATTTCCAGCCCTTTGATCTGATTATGGGTTGGTGAAAGAGTGTGAAAGGACAACTAGTTGACTAAGTATGGAGAAATAGTGACTGAGTATGGCCCTGGAGTGGGTGTGGTAGGTTGCTTGTGTCATGACTTAAAGGTAAAGTCAACACTCCACCTCAATATCTTACCCACTAGATTTTATTCTTAGGCAAATATTTCCCTTAAAATGTGTTTAAATTGTGAATATATAGTGTTTTATTTTTCAAAATATGAGTTTGGGTGGAAATCCCTTGTCAAAATCGTGATAAACGGGCTTAAAGTGCGAAAGTGGTCGAAATCCGGGAAAAAAAATGCAAAATCTGCGAAGTTCGGAATTGGAGCCGAGGGTTCGGTCTTCAGGGGTTGGGAACTGAAGGTAGGTTTGGTCTTAGAAGTTTGAGGACCGAGAGGAGGTTCGGCTCCGGGAAATCTCGCAGGCAAGTAGGGAAGGAGCGAAGGCGAGAGTGGGGAAAGAAGCGAAATGGAGCGAAGCTTGGTCCTCCTAAGTTCGATTCTATTTCTCGGTTTCTGTCCTCCTACTTTTGGTCCATGATGTTTCGGTTCCTTCATCCTTCGGCTTTGGTTCATAGGGGTTTCGCTTCTTAGGGTTTCAGCCCTAAGAAGGTTCGGCCCTATAAGGCTGTTTTTCATGTAAACTCCCCATTTTGCGCATTTTTTGGTTAAGTTAAGGGTCGGGATGCCCCCAAATCATTATAAAAAGTTGAGGGAGGTTATGAGAGAGATTTGGGAGAGAGATATTGATAAAGAGAGATTGAGAGAGACTTCGTTCGTGACCTTTTTGGATGTTTATCTTCGCAACGCAAGGTTTGTAAACCCTGTTAAGCCTCTTTATGATTATTATATGCCACCGAGGGGTATGGAATAATGTTTTATCGAATAGTGTCATCACTTAG